>NC_140963.1:100485973-100708473 GCF_056783735.1 Eptatretus burgeri
AAAGAAAGAAAACATCTTTATTATACAGCATATTGCAGCTCGGGAACCCATCACAGACACAAGGGTTCCATGAGAGAGGTGATATAGAGCACACCATGTGTCTTGTAACAGCTGAAGTACGAGGTCGACAGATGGAAAAACCACGTCAATCTCCGAGTGTGCATCACAAGTCCTGACCAGTTCACTCAAGCTTCCCATGGGATGGGATGGTGCATGTGGCTGTGAGATGGTGACAGGGAGTGTAATCTGTGCTCATCACAATGCAAAACACGTGGTTCAGTAAAGGCACGGGAGCCAAAGGAGAGCTTCGGATCGTGGTGCTGTCTCCCAGGAGAATATGATTGTTTACTGACCGAATTGATTGGCATGGGGCAAAAGACCTTCCCTGCATCTTTACCATCACTAACAAGGATATAATGGAAGACAGACACGTGTAATGTTACAGAAAAATGATGGACAATATACAGCAAAGTCAATAATACCTCTACTCCTTTTTTCTCATGACCATCTGTCTCCCATCTAAATCTCCCCCACCACACCATTCCCCACAAATATTCTCGACCTCTAACTCCATTTTACAGATATGTTGGTAACAAAATTCAAACATCATTATAGTACAATACCATGCCTGTTTAACCTCTGTAATATGTGGCTATCCATTTTCGAGCAACAAAACAAATTCACAAGACCATATTTCAAATTGCTTGGCAACCCCAATTATTTGAACACTTGTATTACGTGATCACCTGGAGTTGGTAAAAATGGGTGGCTTCACTATCTAGGTTTTCATGGACTAGAATACAGAAGGAGAAAGAAATGGATGGAGAATTAGGAAGAAAAAAGTATAATTTCAATGAAGAAGGAAACATTATCAGTGGCTATCGCCTGTGGCCAATATGTAAATTGATGGCGATAAAATGGGAATTTGCATGAAATGATAACCCAGTAGAATTTATGCAGCACTTCAGACACTTTGGGTACTTCTCCAGCTGTCCTTTTGTCCCTCTGCTCACCTTTTTTTCCTTACAGGCCACCAATTCTTTAAATCGAAGGCATCTTGAAATGGGCAACCGGACCTCTCGCTCAGACTGCCGAATGCAAAACTGCTTGATGCGCTATTAGTTTTCTGCTGAAATAACTCTGTAGGAAACTCAATAGTTCTCAATAGACCCATTATTGAACACAACTTCAGCACCATTTTTGTACAGTGTCCAAATGTTTATTCGCCCTGTTCTTTGACAGAAGAATGAAAGTTCTGAGAAGAGTAGCTGTATAAGTATTATTCTGATTTTTAATGAAGCAGTTCAACATCTCTCTTTCTGTATCAGTTCCAGGATTTGAAAGAAGTTGGGGTAGGGGGTACAACTTGCAGACTTTTTCAATGCAATGACACCAGCCTCTGTCATACCATCTATCATCCATCAGATTGGCAAGCAGCAGCCTCTTCAGTCTCAGCAGCTCTGCATGAAATCATGAGCTGGTCCAACACTTGGAACATCTCTCTTTAAATCCTGACAAATCTCATTCTCACTATATCTCGCTGAAAAGACCGTCTGAACCCCCCCCCCCCATCTACTTTCTCAACAATCCTCTTGAAGAAGTCCTTTCATTCAAGCTTCTGGGTCTCACTATATGCCATGATCTTTGCTGGGAAAGCCACATTTCCAAGCTGGCCTCCAAAGCCAGTCACCGACTGGGTATCCTTTGTCATGCAAAATCCTTCCTTAGCACACCTGAGCTCCTGACTACATACAAAGCTTTCATCCACAGTCTGATGGAGTACTGCTCTCCCCTCTGGGCTGGTGCTCCCACCTCTCACCTTTCTCGGCCTCACGTTGTGGAAACCAAGGCATTGAGGATCATTGGAATCTCCCATGATGAGGCTGAGTCTTTGGGTCTCTCACTCTCTCACCACATACAGGTTGGTTGTCTTTCTGTCTCTACCATCTCCTCTCCAGTCTTGCCCACCTCTGCTCTGTCCCCCCTCCCACCTCTATATTTAAACAGGGTGCTCAAAGTCCGCCAGCAATCCCCTTCTGGTAAAACTACCAAAATTTACGAATCACTGCTCATTTTCATTCTTTCATTACTCTTTTTTCCCACCTTTGAAGCAAACTCCCACACTCTCTTCAATCCAACTCTTCTCTCCAGGTTTTCAAAACAGCTGTTCACCTCCATCTCTTATCTTCCCCCATCCATAACCATTATCTTTTATACCCCTGTTAATCCACACCGAACCCACCTCCTTCAAAATTCCCTGCTTTCCTTCTTGAAAAATCCCTGCTGTGTAAGGTCCTGAAAGTCCCTGTGGTGCCCATCTTGTTTACCCTGTGTTCCCCGCTCCATCCCTCTCCCTTCCACAGATCTCCTCATGTCTCTGTTCCCCACTGTTTGTGCTTCTCTCTCCCTCCCCTCTTGTCTCCTGCTCCCCTTGTTATACGTTCTATGTTAGCTCTTATACAGGATGTGTCAATAAAAGAATAACTGCTTCAAATGACCTTTGTACTTTTTGTCATTACCTTAATTATCCCAGCCCCTCCCGGAGGGAGGGAGCGGGATATTGTAATCGTCTGGTTTGTTTGTCTGTTTTTTTGTCTGTTTGTCTGTCTGTCTGTGAGCAACTTTACGGAAAAACGGCTTTAGCAAACACTATCAAATTTAATCCACAGGTGGGCAATGAACCTTGGACGACCCCATTAACTTTTGGGTCCAATTGGATCAAAGATCAAGGTCACGAAAAGATCACAATCGTTTTTCGCTCATAACTTCGTCAAAAATGATCTGATTTACTTCAAACTAGGCTTATAGTGAACCTTATTATATTTGTCACTTATAACCCTACCCATTCCTATAGTGAAAAATGTATATTTGTGAAGGTCGGTAGGGTCCGAAGTTTTAGGGGTCATGGCCATCGGTCAAAATTACAAATTTTCCATTAAAACTAAAACATGGTTACGAAAATACAACTTTACGGGAAAATGGCTGGCTCAAACACTGTCAAATTGTATCCACAGGTGGGTAATGAACCTCGGACGACCCCATTAACTTTTAGGTCCAATTCGGTCAAAGGTCAAGGTCAGGTCACGAAAAGGTCAAAATCTTTTTCGCTCATAACTTCGTCAAAAATGGTTTGACTTCAAACTAACACTAAAATATTCCTTATTCTATTCCTTATAATCAACATTCAGGTTAAGGATATATCAAATTTAAATTTGATTCCCAAAATAACTTTATGCCTTAAATGGGCGGGATTTGTTGTGCCTGGCACCACTTGTTTTTTTTTGTTTTGCAGGAGTGATCAATGACCTTTGGAAAAGTCATTCAAGCATAACCAACGTATTCGATGGAACAAATGACGTTTTCTACAGAGCAAAGAGTAAACATTGTCAAGTGGTATTTTGAGACCAAATCAATTGCTTCCAGCCAGGGACAGGGATAATTCCTTCCGGGATAGTGTGAAAAACTTTAACTCAACCTGGGACTTGAACCCAAGTACCTCATGACTGATGCAGCAACAGCAACAGCAACAGATATTCTCAGAAATTTCTCACATGAACACTGCAAGTTTTATTTTGGCTGATGTTTTGTGTGCCTGCTTGGCAGAGTGTGTGTGTGTGTGTGTGTGTGTGTGTGTGTGTACATATATATATATATATATATATATATATATATATATATATACATATACATAGTTGGGAGCCAATGTCTCCACCTACGGTAACGCTTGGCCGTATCTTGTTCTCAGTCGCACAATGGAAGCACAGTTCCCCATCTATGGTGTTTAATTTACCGGGAATGTAAAGCGGGATTTGGACACTGGACCCTACTCAAATTTAAATGTCTCAGATGGCCATTTGTTGTTGCTTAGCAGTCCGTCGTACCACAGAGTTATCTGCGGTACAGTGGCTTCAGGACCACGATCGGCGGCTCCCCTTATTGAAGGATTGATTGTCGGAGCTCCCCTTATAATCCATCCTGAAGCGGATCCGTAACTACATATATATATATATATATATATATATATATATATATATATATATATATATATATATGCATACACACAGTCATTCAAACCAAGTACTCAACCCCCACTCAACCACAAGTCCGTAAGCACCATCCCAAACCTAAAGTCTTCAAATCCCCTCCCTCCCGAGACCAAGTCCCACCCCCACCCAACCCAAGTCCTCAAGCCAAAACAGCTCTGGGAGTAACCAGGAAATTAAAAAAGGCTCTACTGGCTAAACAGTAACATAGGAGCCGTCTATTGGAACAAGAGTTAATCAAACAAGCATGATTCTTTCAAATAAATAAGCCCCAAAAATACAGATTCATTGAACATTCGCAGCTTATATGAAAATAACAGGAAAATATTCTCTTTCTCCAAAAATATCCTCTGAAATCAGGAGGTACGTAAAGGGGAAGGATAGCCTGGGCCACCTGGCTACTGCTGAAACACCCCTACCTCTCCCCCCTCCCACCTCAGCCACCCCAAAGCCTTGCCTGACTGCCTCCAAGAGCCTCCTGTGAAGTGTGATGCAATGTCAGCTTTTTTCCACCTCTTTCTTGGGAGATGTGGGCACATATTGTGTTCACTGCTTCGATGGGAATGTGGGGGCACAGTTTTACCTGCTTTATCCCCTCCCAACCCCCGCTGTATCTACTACAGAAGTCACAAACTGTCTAATGTGTGATGTTATAATGCTCAAGTTTGGCAAAAATAGGATCAAAATATTTTGTAAACAATTTCCTCTTTGCCAAACAGTCATCCAGAAAGAAAACCCCAATTTTCGAAGAAAAGAGAGATTTTATTGCATAAATGTTCAAGTGTAGTGCATCGCTTTTAGACAAGCATTCACATATCCAGTTGCAACCCTTCCTTCATGCCTCTAAAAATAACTGTTTTCCTTCTGCAGAAATAAGAAATAACTAAAACGTCCTGGCTTGTACATAAAGCCATTTTTGCTTCAGCTTCATATGACCCTGTAGCATGCCAGGGCAGAATTCCTGCCCCAATACAAACCAAATATCTGGGGGTGGTAATACATATGGAGGGTAAGCCGATAGCACTATAGGTAAAGCTAACAGGGTTTAAGTAGTATTTGTAGGGTGGTATATTATAAATCTAACGAGGTCATGTTAACACTGTAAAGGAATTTAGTGAGGCCTAATCTAGAATATTGTGTGCGGTTTTGGTCACCACATCTGAGGAGGAACATAGCTGCCATAGAGAGGGTGCAGGCTCAAGCTACTAGATTGATTCCAGGGCAAGCTAGAATTAACTATGAGGAGCATTTGAAAGAGACAGGACTTCATACATTGGAAAGGAGTTATATGGATGTCTGTGTTGTAATAATTTGTGGTATGAATCTCACTATATGTTATAAACAAATCTAAATACGCTTCCCACAATCTTCAGTTTCTTTCCTACTTTCTGGCCTCATCTTGCCATACACTCTTTCCCCTCCATAAATTACTCACAGCCAGATAACTTTGTCAATAACTTATCAATAAATAATATTTCAATCAACGTCTTCAGACTGAAAAGCCAAAATGCAAAGTGAAATGAGAAACACCAGATGGAGGCCAAATTCATTTCAAAATGTGGCTACAATGCTGACAGAAGTAGTAGCCACCACACAAATAGAACAGCCCAATATAAGAAACTTGATTTCTTTCAGAACAATGTCAATGCAAATATTGGAAAATTGTTCATCCTGGACAGTGAGACAACACAAGAGTCTGAAGTGAAAAAGTAGGAAGATAAATCAAAGATGGATTAACTATATCTGCATGTAAAATATTACGTGATGCAATTTGCCAGTAAATGTTTCAGAGATAAGAACAGTGGATCAAGTCAAAGGAGAATCAAAAAGTTATTTACATTCAGAGAATAAATAAGTGTCAGGATGGTTAGAATGATTTGGCTGGGAGGAGCACTGTTTATCAACTTTAGGTGATTTTGTCAGTCTGTAGTGTCTCACTTGTCAATGTCTTTTATGTCATATTTCAAAGGCAAAAACAATAGTTTTCGATTTCTAATAGTTGTCCATCTGTAATTCTGCAACTGTTAGCTGTTACTTATCTTCCTCCAAATAATTACCACCTTTGTTATTGGTTTTGAGATCATTATCACATAACTGCGATATGAGTAACTCACATATGAGTAACTGCGGTACTCATAGAGCACACACCTCCACCAGACTGAACAGTTCACATTTTGGATCCCTCTGATAGGCTGGATCGGGATGCAGACCTGAACCAAAATGTAATCAGCTTGTTCTTGTCACCTACCCAAATCATCCACCAAATTTTGTCATAATCTGTCCACAACCTTTTGAGAGATTGTGCTATACATCGTTTTTGGCCCAACCTCTCAATGGGGAAGAATCACTAGAAAGATTAAAAAAATTATTCTCTCCGGATCCAGATACTGATCCTCACCAAAATCGAATCAATTCAACTTTGTCACACACCCAAACTGTCCACAAGTTTCAGCCGAATCCGTTGGTAACTTTTTGATATAGTTTCTGGAGCTACATATCGTTTTTGGCCCTATTACTCAATGATGAAGAATCACTTCAAAAACTCTTGGATCCAGATCCGGATCTCAACCAAAATCAAATAAATGCCACCTTGTCAGAGACGCAACCTGTCAACCAAGTTTCATCCAAACCCGTCCATACCTTTTTGAGATATCCTTCTCACCGAGAGACAGACAGACAAACAAACTAGAAATCACACATAGAGCAACACTTGGCGAAACAGAATGAATCATACACTGTTGTGGCGTATCCTCCACTGTCACACCTGGAAATAAATAAATAAATAAATAAATGAACTAACAAACAAATAAGAAACTTGTATGCTGTATCGAACTTTAATTCATCAATTTTAATTCACCCAATCTCACAATGTTAAAGGATCATTATAAAATTCCAGGATCTGGATCCGCATCTGTATCCTGACCAAAAATTGACATTGTTGTCCTAAGCCAGTGACGTACATACATAAAAAAATATTCAGAACGATTGCTTCAAAACTGTAGACAAAAATTGTGTGACAAACAGACAAACAGACAAACAGACAGACAAGAGTACATGAATTGATAATAGCAAGGGAACATAAAATAATTTTTTTAATAGTACTAAATTAACCCTAAGGGCTCAAAGAATCAGTATTTTAGCTCCAGCATACTAAGTTTCAGAGATATTGGCCAAAATGTGTGTTAAATGTTATGACAATGATAGGCAAACTTTCAAGTCCATACGCTAAGGAAATCTGTTGGTTGTACGTCATAAGGTCAAAGTAGAAATATGGAGATTGAACAGAGAACATTTTGGTGTCAACCGGAAGTTGATCGACTTCCGGTTCTGGAGTTAGAGCCCAAAACATGTTTTACGTTTTTGCAACATCACATCATAACACGTCGACCGACTTTTATGAAACTTTGTCATGGGCTGTTGCAGGGATGGTGCCTACAATCTGCAAAAGTTTTAAAGCAATCGGCTGAGTGGTTTGGGCTGTGGGTGAGCGGACAGACATTTTTTTATAATTTTATTTATATAATTTGATTTTATAAATTTGACCTATGTTGACCTTGAGACCTCAAAAATAATTGGTGGTTGAATTCAGTGATCTGATATGCAAATCCTGTTCAACTTTCAAGTCAATCGGATGAAAATTGAGGATTTTTGAAATTCAACCGAAGTTGTTGACCTTTGGCCTATGTTGATCTTTCGACCGATTTTTACAAAACTTTGTCACTGGCTACCGTAATGACGGTGCCTACAATCTACAAAAGTTTCAAATTGATTGGCTGAGTGGTTTGGGCTGTAGGCCAGTGGACATACAGACAAACAAACAAACAAAAAATAAACCAATGTCACCCTGACCCGTATCTTACCAAAAGGTGACCATGTGTGACTTCTTTAAGGTCACACTGAGGTGAACAGAGCTGCTATCCACCAGGAGAGACTCCTTGAGGAATATCTGCCGACGGGAGATTCCGATGAGAATCGTTCTACAGAGTAACTATGAAAAAAAGAAAAACCTTCAAGATGACTTTGAAGGTCAAGGCCGATCACCACCAAAAATTAATCAGCTGAGTGCCATTTCACATCCTACATACCCACCAAGTTTGGAGATCATTCGATTAAAGTTACTCAAAAATAAGGGTTTCGTCGACCTTGATGCTTGACCTTTTTGTGACCTTGACCTTTATATTTTCATACGGTTAATGGTATCTCTCCAGGACCATTGTACATGAAATATCAAGAGATTTTGATGAGAACTGAAGAAATAAAATTTTCATGAAAAATCCGTTTTTTCATCATGACGTCATCAAATGACATCATAGCATCAAACTTTTGACAGATCTGGAAAGCACTTATCAAGCGCTTTCATATGAGGTATTACTCGATATGGTATCTAAGATTTCAAAATTTGACCTTGGGGTCAAAAACTTTTGACCTCCAGCGCTAACCATGAAGGTCAAGGCCGATCACCACCAAAAATTAATCAGCTGAGCGCCAGCCAGCCAGCTAAACCAATGTCACCCTGACCCGTATTTTACCAAAAGGTGACCACGTGTGACTTCTTTAAGGTCACACTGAGGTGAACAGAGAGGCTATCCACCAGGAGCGACTCCTTGAGGAATATCTGCCTACGAGAGATTCCGATGAGAATCGTTCTACAGAGTAACCATGAAAAATATGTGTTTGCCTCATAACGTCACCAAATGACGTCAAAATGTTTCAAGCTTGACATATCTAGAAAGCACTCATCGAGGTGTTCAATTTGAGGTACTACATGATATGGTTCCTAAAACTTGAAAAATTGACCTTGGGGTCAAATATGTTTGACCTCAGGCGCTAACCATGAAGGTCAAGGCCAATCGCCACCAAAAATTAATCAGCTGTGCGCCACACCATGAAATATATTCCCATGAAGCTTGAAGACGATCCGATCAAAATTACTCAAAAAATAAGGGTTTCGTCGACTCCCCTGATTTGCGACAAAGTGACCTTGACCTTTGACCTTGACCTTCAAAATTTTATGCGCTGAAAGGGACCTCTATAGGCCTCCGATATGCGAAGTTACAAAAATTTCCAATGATAACTGTGCTCTGCAGAGTGATTTATACGTGATTACAGACAAAAAACAAAACAAACAAAAAAAATAACACATGAAGGTCAAGACCAATCGCCACTAAAAATTAATCAGCTGAGCGCCAGACCATGAACTATATTCCCATGAAGTTTGAAGACGATCCGATCAAAATTACTCAAAAAATAAGGGTTTCGTCAACTCCCCTGATTTGCGACAAAGTGACCTTGACCTTTGACCTTGACCTTCAAAATTTTATGCGTTGAAAGGGACCTCTATAGGCCTATGATATGCGAAGTTACAAAAATTTCCAATGATAACTGTGCTCTGCAGAGTGATTTATACGTGATTACAGACAATAAATAAATAAAAAAATAAATAAAAAAAACATATGAAGGTCAAGACCAATCGCCACCAAAAATTAATCAGCTGAGCGCCAGACCATGAACTATATTCCCATGAAGTTTGAAGACGATGCGATAAAAATTACTCAAAAAATAAGGGTTTCGCCAACTCCCCTGATTTGCGACAAAGTGACCTTGACCTTTGACCTTGACCTTCAAAATTTTATGCGCTGAAAAGGACCTCTATAGGCCTCTCATATGCTCTTCTTCTTCTTCTTCTTCTTCTTCTTCTTCTTCTTCTTCTTCTTCTTCTTCTTCTTCTTTCGGCTGTTCCCGTTAGGGGTTGCCACAGCGGATCATCCATATAATCCGCATAGTGATTTGGCACATGTTTTACACCGGATGACCTTCCTGACGCAACCCTGGTCGCCTCTTGCGACACAGGGATCTGGTACTTAGGCCTCTCATATGCGAAGTTACAAAAATTTCCAATGATAACTGTGCTTTGCAGAATTTTTTTTATACGTGATTACAGACAAACAAATAAAAACATACAAGCTGACTAACATATCTTGCAAAAACTTCGTTTTGGCAAGATAACAAACCGAACCGATCAACATACTTGGCGAAATTAATTTTGCCAAGGAACAAGAAATATGTTGTGTTGTGCATAGCATGATACTTGTGAAATCCAAATAAACAAGAGTTTCCATGGAAACAGCAATTTGGTAATTTAGAAAATTTGACATACCAAGTGATTTACATGATGGAATGTTGTGCACAATAAATTTGGTTGTTATTATATTTTGGAATTGCCACCTAAAAGGTGTTTTACATGTTTTGGACGGCATTGACCTTGACCTTTGAGTAATTTTGATCAGATTGCACATGCATATACTACAACTACCACATAAGATTGAAAAATTCCTGAGGTTTGGCAATAATAAAATCACAAACATATCCCATTTTATTATAATGGGGGTGAAATTGTTGTCATGGATACCGTTTTCACTTGACCACATCAGACTTTCCTCTTTGCCACGCGGGACTTGCCTCTGTCAAAAAAGACACCAGTCCGTGGATTATAATGATTAGTCCTTAGTTTTAGGGTGGGGTATTGTCACAAACATGATGGGTCAAATGGCACGTTCGTAAAGTGCTTTTATCTCATTCATTTTCTGAATAAAGTGGAAGACTCAGTTAAGCGCATGAGTAAATGTAAATTGATTTGCCTGTCTGCAGGCAGATGACTGATTGAATCAACTAGATTTACCATGAAACGTATTTATGCTTGTATGTAAGCATATTGCTAATGCCAGTACAAAGTTTATAAATGTTCAAGCATCCAGTATTGTGCCGTGATGAGTTAACGTGTGCAGACACGCAGCAACTGAGGCGAGAGTGGAAAAAGAAATTAAATCTTCCTTCTGCCAGCCCTGTTTCAGGAAGCAGAACAGGCATCATAAGTCCAGGTCTTGACCTTCCTTCTGCCACCACCAAGTCATCTTTGGAAGGAATTGGGGGGAAATGCTCAGTGCAAGGCGAATAAATTGAAGAGGCATTTGCCGTGTGCCAAGTGGTTAAACACTCGGATAAGAGAACGGAAGTATTATTAACGCAGCCTGATATGTCCCATGACTGCAGCGGTCTGACGATGAGATTACAGCCATAAAGGGCACCTTTTCACTTGACATTTTGGCCAGATATGCCCCAGGTCTGATCTGGTCAAAATGTTTTTTCATTATCAATTTTTCTGGACTCATTCGAAGAAGAAGAAGAAAAAACCAGAGTCAAAACTGGCTGAAGCACACCTGCCATAATGTTAAGAAATCATAATGAAAGCATGATGAGTTTTTTTTTTACCACAGGATAAAATTATTACAGCTTTTAATGATAAAGAGGAAATCAAACTTGATGAATCCAAAATGTAAACGCAAATACTTGACATGTAAAATGCTTTAATGGTTTGAGTACGATATACATTTGTTATAAGTAATAAAAATGGTTTGAATGAGGATATAATTTTGCTGCATTTGTATATTCCTGTGTTCTGGATACCTTGCGCTCAGAGAAGATGCACCTTTGGTTCTGTATGAACACACAAGTCCCATCCAATGTCCAAAATACACAGGGTTGATGGGTGGTTCGCCAGTTATCCCGATAAAAATCGCCCCCAAAAATGAAAAAAAAAATGAAGGCGAAGTAATAAATAAAAAGCGACAAAATCGCCCGCACCTCAAATCACAGCTTTCAAAGGTTACATTCATTCTTTCCAGCAAAAGTCGAACAATTAAATGTTTTCTAATCTTGCAATCTCACTGAATTCCCGTTAAGAAATTAAACTTTGATTCCAAGCTAGCTTTACGATGACTATCTATTATTTAAATTACGACTGAGCACCACCATATTCATTATAAGTTTATCATAAACATTGCACCTGCGTACGATCGCCAATTCCTCTTGGCACAGCATGGGTCACTCGCTCTGGACCTCGTTAAAGTCCCTAAAGGGACTCTACACCTGGTACTTGTGACTAATGTTGGGAAGAGCACGGACAGTGAGTGCATACTAATGTATGATATTAATATTGTTTACAAGTTTACACGTGCATGCTCTGCACATAAACAATGTACACATTGCCAATTTGTGTCACAGACCAAAATGCTGGGTACCCCATTAGTGTCCGTAATTTTTTTTTCTTTCTTGACAGGATCAAGGCTCATGGAAGAGCAAAGTATAACTGACAATGGGACAAACATCAAGGGAATGGACAAAACTGAAAAAGGGGATAGGGAGGAGAGGAAACTAGCAAGTAAATGGTTGTCAGGGAAGGTAAAGGGGGGTAATTAAAATGATAGATCAGAAACGTCGATGACAAGAGATGTGCGGTGCACTGCATACTGGAAGTCCTGGAGGGAAGAGTGAGACAGAACAGCCTTTCAAATGCAGTTGCATAGATGGGAGATGTGAAGAAAATAAGAAAAAGAGATGAGGCGTGCAGTCACCCTGAATTTTTGGACATTTAACCAGGAGGGGGTTAGTGGAAGAATGCGTGCATCCTGGAGTTACCAGTTAGGGTAAGAGGACTGAGAGAGAGAGGAGAGGAAGCAATGTTAGAGGACAGACAGCAGAAAACAAAGACAACCGACCTGCCTGCAATGTGAGAGAAACATACCTTGGAGTCATGGGAGACTCCACTAATTTTGATATCTTTAGATTCCACATCCAGGAGAGACGTGATGCTGGGGTGCCAGCCCATAGTAGAAAGCAGTACTGAGCTTTGGATAAAGGCCTTGTAGACTGTGGCAAGCTCTGATTTACCAAGGAAAATCTATGGAGGATGTTCCATCTGTGACTGGCTTTGGAGACCAGGCTTGCTCAGGATGGTCATGGCTGATGGTGAGGGCTATCAGTTCAAAAGATTGAACCTCTTCCAGTGGATGACCAAGGAAATACACAGTTGGATTATTTTGATTACCATTCCATGGCGATCGGGTAAGGTTGTGAAATAACCCCTTTTCAGTCCAGAGAAATTTTAACCCCTTTTTGCATGAAAACGTGATTTTTGGATATAAAATGACCCCTTCTATTTAACTTATTTTTTTACAAAAGTGAGGAGGTTAAAATCTTGACCCCATATTTTTTGCAATAAGAAGACAAGTTTTGTTCCGGTGGTGCTGGTTTCGGTCCCATTGTATCGTAATGCAGCATCCCAATGATGCCTCAGGTCCTGAGAGTGCTATTAATTTTTTTATCCAAGTGGAATGGGTACATGGCCTGGGTAGGAGGTGAACAGCTGCTATTAGTTAAATTTTAAAAATAACTGCTCCCATTTTTTAAAATTTCACACATTGCCTTTCGTATTCAAGATCCACCTTTGTACTTTCAAAAACTACATTTCTCCACAAAATCAGCAATGTGGATGTGTACCTGATCTTGTATGAGAGTGACACCACCAGGACAGGCCGTTATTTGGTGGGCACAGAGGCTGTAAACATGGCTCAGCTTGTGACAAGAATCAGTGGTAAACAAGAATAAGCCAGTTCTGTGTTGGGTACATCAGCAAGTGCTCAGACTGAAGCAAAGTGGGGAAAAACTAAAGAAAAATGTTTCAAAGTAAAAAACTACAGCGCAATGGCTGATGGGCTGATCTGTGAAAACAGCAACGGAGCCCTTCAAATATCCTGTCAAACCTGCCGTAAGTCCCACAGCACGACCTGCGTGTGATGTTTGTTAGCATTGACCCTTTCATGGATGTTGGCAACCATTGCGGAGGTTTTATGGGCCTAATCGACTCCTCCTACATTGAGGTTCTTTGTAAGGGAACTCAAATTAACATATTTCATCATTTGTCACCAATTGTCACAAAGAGAATGCACCATATCGCTGCTTACGGTAAGTAATATTGCAATATTCGTTAAATGGAATTATGTGTTCTTGGTATCTCAGGTTAAATAACATGATGATGATGATGATGATGATGATGATGATGATGATGATGATGATGATGATGATGATGATGATGCGTGAGTGAATAGCGACTGGGATTTATTACTGTTGTTTGGTACAGCTGTTACTGAATCATAAATAATCATATATTGTGATTTCAAATGAGCAAAAGTGTTCGAGTGTGACATTATGTGTTAAAAAGTGTAAAGAACAAAAAAAAATTCCAATTAAAAAAATATATATCTTCTTTCGGCTGCTTCTTTTAGGGGGTGCCACAGTGGATCATCCGTTATGATCTGCATACTGATTTGGCACAGGTTTTACGTCAGATGCCCTTCCTGATGCAACCCTGGTCGCCTCTTATGACACAAGGATAAGGATTGGGTTTTGCCATGATTCCGGGCTGCCCTACACCCTCTCATAGTGCGGCCCAGTGTAGAGCTCCCGTCCTCAAGCGATCCTCCAACCAAAGCCTCCGAGTAGCCCGATTACAGACGCACGCCACTATGCCCAGTATATGTATATGTATGTATATATATATATATATATATATATATATATATATATATATATATATATATATATATATATATATATATATATATATATATATATATATATATATATATATCCTGGTGTTGGCGCAGTGGTTAGGGCAACGGCTTGGGATCCAAAAGGTCCTGAGTTCAAGCCCCGTTGGGCCACTGAATTAATACACCAGGGGGTTGATTCAGCCTGTCATGCTTCCGAGGTCGGCGAAATGAGTACCAGTGTACTGGGCCGGTGTATACCCCGGTTAAAATAGGTGTACCATATCCCTGTGTCAGAGGCGACCAGGGTTGCGTCAGGAAGGGCATCCGGTGTAAAACATGTGCCAAATCACTATGCGGATCATACGGATGATCCGCTGTGGCGACCCCTAACGGGAGCAGCCGAAAGAAGAAGAAGAAGATATATATATATATATATATATATATATATATATATATATATATATATATTCCTAATATCTCAGGTTAAATAACATGATTACATATATATATATATATATATATATATATATATGTATATACAAATAGATATGTCACCCCCCCCTCTTCACCACTCCTCACCCTCCAACCTAAAAGCAGTCCCCTTATACAATTTCATGGGGCCATTTTCTTTATTTTACTTCAACTTCAAAAGAGCCCTCCAAAAAATATATATTTATCCAACCCTCGTTCCATCTTACTTAACCGCACAATTATTCATCTTTACTCCTCAGAATTTTAGAAAATGTAATCAGCAGCATTTCTCAATGGTGTACTTAATTTTACTTGCCATGAGAGAAGTCAGCAGGAAGAGCAGAACAACGAGTCGCCATGCGCTCTGTTTTTGTCCATTTATCTCAGGATATCAAAAAAAAAAATTCCCGCAAAACCATAAACACACACTATTCTGGAATTTGCTTACTGCTGCACAATTGTGATGAGAGTTTGACATCTGAAAAACCTGGTCAAAGTCTGATGAATCCTGCCTCTATAATATATAATGATACCCCATCTGGTCCTTCCTGATAACCCATTATCCTGCATTTGCTCAGCATGAGGAACTTACACTTCACTGTCCAAAGTTTTACCATAGGAATAATGAACGTTTGCACTTATCGTTTCCACAACAGAACACATGTATTCTATAATGTAGAGTGAATAGCAAAACTCTGTCAAAGATTCATTGCACATTTGTATCAGAAAAGGCAGAAAGACAGCTGCAATTATCTTTTGAACATTGTAAAACGAATTCCTGTGGATTCATGCAGCTCTTGCAACATGGGTAAGAGCACCATGGTTAGACGGTATTATCCTCAGTTGTCGGGAGGTAAAAGTTTCCACATACTGGAGTAATTATGTCTAGTCCACTGCCATTTGGCCCCCATTACATTTGGCAGAACAAATAAGACAGGTAGGTTTGGTACAACAAAGAAAAGCATTAATTTCTAAACATTTGGCTGTTCAATTAAATATACTATGTTGGAATGATTTGAGCTCTCATTAAAACGAGTAAAATTAGAAACAAATCTGGATTTTAAAAAAAGAAGCAAAATATGTTATTAACCCCCCCCAAAAAAAGTTAAATAAATTAAAAAATTTTACATTGATCAAAATTCATCTCAAAGACTACTCAGTTTAATAACTTTATATATTCATCAGCTGCCTTAGCCTGAGTTATAGATGACAAAAGAGAGGCTCTAATCTCGTCAAAAGTAACTGCTGTCAGGCCGCCATCCCTCTTCGTGATGTGAGCCCTGCAGGGATGCTTTGTAGTAAATTTAATTTTTCTGACAATGCATATATGGTCATTCTTTCTTGATACTGTCTTGCTTTATCCCATAAATGTAAAATACCCTTTGCTGCATTCTCATTTGTTCAAATAATTTGTCTGGGTGAATGCCAGGTGATAATGCAAGATCAACAAGCAGATTTGTGTTGAGTTGGAGTGCGATACAAGCATATTCCAGAGACATTTCAATCGCACTGGCATTGTTTCCTCAATTTCTATATACCAGTGTTTGTTATTAAACGAAAATAGATGGAATCCACCTCTTTTATTGAGCATACAGCTCCAGTAAACCATCCGACTCGCTCTGAATCAAGGGGTGCCAAATGTGCATAAATTCAGTGTAGATATCATGAGGAAGACGGATGTGATATCACTGGCTTTGTTATATTACTGACTATTCACTCGAGGAGTAGAAAATGTCATGCAGCACCAATCACAGGGCAATTCTCATGTGAAAGTAGATATTCACAGGTGAGTCAAATGTGACATACTCTTGATCACGAGGCAAACTCAAAATGACCAATGGGCAATGCCCAATGGCAATGAGAGTTGGCCAGAAATCACATGAACGCATGGCTTCAGTGTGCGCCTAACTTAAGATTGAAAACATAACATAATAGACATTACAGCAGAGATGGAGAGGTTGAGGGAGGGGGGACGATTTTGGTATTTTAATACCTGCACACACAATAAAAAAAGAAAGTTTCAAGATTGAATATTCATATGAAACTACCCGTAAATAATCCTGATTGCTTTTATAATGGTATCAGAGAGGAAAAAGTAATCTTGACTGCTCAACTAACTACATCTCATCGAATTTTGCTTCATGGTTCATGGTTTTATTATCAAAACATCGCAGCCTCAAGGCTGAACTGTGAATGATTTACAAGGTTAAAAAAACAAAAACAACTGAAGATAATAATATAATCATAACAGAACAACATATGAATCAAACTAAAAGAGCATTCATGTCATCATTCAACAGTCTAATAGTGTTGGGAATTGCACTCTTTCGGTAGTGTTCAGTTGTACATTTCATTTTACAGAATCTATCACTATGACCCAGTTGTCTATGTAGTGGTTGTTTTTAAGGTAACCAGTCTGGAAATCTACGATGCAAAGAAGATGCAAAATTTTCACAAAGTTGTTTATGGCATTCCTGTAGATAATTCAACTGGCAGGTACGCAGAGGGAATGATGGTAGGATTGATCGGTGGTAGTCAAGATAATCCTTAGTGTGCATTTTTGCAATGCTTAGTATAGTTATCTGCTGTTGTGTTAGAGAGGAATGCGGTACTGGACAGCATTGTTCCATCATGGGTCTGATGTAATATGTATACAGTACACCAAAATCAGATATTATTTTGGAATATGGAACTTCTTCAATGATCGAAACATGCACAACTTTCCTGAAACCTTTGAGAGAAAATGAAGTTTAAGTGATTATCCCACTTGAGGTCATTGCTGATTACAACTCGCCGTCATTTAACCCACTGACTTTCCTGTCCTGACCCAATCAGCACCGTGGCTGCCATGCTACACGAGCCAATGGCACACCACATTGCTCGCCGTCACTTAGGGGCGACCATGCTGGAAGTCCCTCCTGCCCCCACCTCCCCAAACCAATGAATATCAAAGGGTCAGAGCACAATGAACCCCCCCCCACCCCTCCTATAAATGTAACAAAATGTAATATGGTACATAGAAGGATATTGTTAAATCTTCAATCATGGATAATATGGCTACGTGTCCCATTCATCACCACAATTCCTTTTTTCCAAAGCACAACATTAAAGAAAATATCATAGAGTATATTTTGAAGTGAAAACATTTCACTCACCTTTGAGACAAGTGAGCCATTAAACCTGGACAAGCCAGCCTATTTAAGGTGGCACTGATCTGATGAGTACATTTGGGTAATTTTTCTTTTAAGTGTAATCATCTCCTGGTAAGTGGAAATATCAAATACACAAACATTAGTATTGGTGCTTGGGACTCGAAAAGGTCTATCACAAGGTCTATCAGGTTACAAGTCAAAAGATGATGAGAATCGTTATGTCTCAGGTTAAGGATTAATTGCAAATCCTTCCATCATGATCAGTGTGAGTGCAAGGCCAGTCAAAAAGGGACTCAATACAGACTCATCTGATAACTGGAATCTGCAAATGGGATGGGATCAACCGGTGCTACATCCCTACCAGCGGGTTCTCCACGTAAAAAAAAACAGGAATAGAAAGGAACACGACGGTGAAGAAAAAGGTGAAATTAATCAAACAATAGAGTGAATGGAGGAATTATGCGGTGCATTGAAAGCTTGTTTAAGGAAGAGTCAAGGGGAGAAAAATACGTCTTTTTATAGGTTTAATTTAAAGGTAATAAAGTATATACAGTAAATTGTTTAATTTTATCAAAACAGTCTTGTTTGACAAATCCATATAAATGGCTCACAAGAGAAAACTACAACAGCAATCAGTAGAAAACATATCTCTGCCACGCCGACCAGTTTACGTTTTGTATCACACTGATAGGCTGGATCTGGATCTTCACCAAAATGTAATCAATTCGTCCTTGTCACACACCCAACCTATCCACCAAGTTTCTTCCGAATCAGTCCATAACTTTTGAGATATCGTGCTCACAATAAACAAACAAGCAAACAGGGGTGAATAGACATTATGCCTTATCTCTGTGCACCTTCGGTGTTGGAAGTAATGATTTGATTCCCTTGTAGGGCATTTACAATAATGTTCAAATAAAAACAGAAGAAACTCATGTTCAATTCAAAGCTGGGAAACAGACCTGAAATCTGAGTGGAGAGCTGCATTAATTTGAGGAAGAGGGGTGGAATTTTAATGACTAAAGGCAAGATTTTAATATGTACGCAATAATCAATCAGTCATTCAATTTATTATGAAGCACTTTTCATTTAGTGGCAAAATCTCAAAGTGCTTTATGAAGAAAAAAAATGTAAAAAGCAACTGTAAGATTAACTAGACTCAATAATGCACGGTTAGAGCGTCCGCTTCAAGTCTGGAAGGTCAGTGGTTCTCACCCTAGCAGAGTAATACCAAAAACTTTAAGATGGTACGTGCTGCTTCCTTGCTTGATGTTCAGCATTTAAAAGGATAGAACGTGGACAATTCCGATAGGTTGGCATCCATGGGGAGGAGGAAAATCCTCCTGAGGAAATTCTGAGTGTGGTGAGAAATGCGATGCCATTGTTGTGATGCTGGTATCCAAAATGCCCTGGGAAGTGCCATCACTTCCTCCAAGCTCAGTTGGATGTTTCTCTCATCTCGCAGCAGTCATGTGTTGTGTGTGTGTGTGTGTGTGTGTGTGTGTGTGTGTGTGTGTGTGTGTGTGTGTGTGTGTGTGTGTGTGTGTGTGTGTGTGTGTGTGTTTTGCAGCTCCAGTACGAGCCTTAGATCCTGCAAGAAAGAAGGTTTTGTTGAGAACATTTAAGAAGCATAATTTGTGAAGCTGTGTAGAATTTAAAAGGCAGTGAATTCCATGGTTGAGGAACATATTTGTATATGGAGGTCACTCAATCACCAAAACATCCTTATCCTCATGCAAGGAACTGCCAGGAGATTTGCGTTGTTGGACAGTAGCTTTGCGTTGTTAAAGTCAGGTCAGGTTCGATCTGTGACCTGCTACAGGTACCATGTAAACCTGTACTAACCTGTTCCATGGTCGGGTTGTCGGCGACTAAACCATCTCCCCCACCAGGTTTTCTGGTGAGGAGGGTGTTTGGATATGGACACCCAGCAGGATTAAAAACAAAACCTGTCAAAGGGCGGAGGAGCTCCTTGTGAGCCAAAGGCCATCCATATCTAGTGCCCAACTGTGTCTGCGGACGTCCTCCTGCAGTTGGGTTACTTCTTATTAGGAGGTTGGTGGCAGGATTTGCACTCCGGCCAACGTAAAACCCTTCATTCCGCAAAACGCAAAAACGCAAAAAAATCTGAAAACCCACTCCGTGGGAGTACCTCCTGTGCAGCTTCCCTTCGCAGGGCAGCTCACCGGATGACAGGATTGGGGCAAAGCCTTCGGGACTCCCAATCTTTGATAGGAGGGAAACCACGGGGTAACATCCCTGGGTCAGATTGCGGGAGAGTGTCGGAGTGGTGCTGAGGTGTCGTCCACCAGACGGCGGTCTCCTTGGGTTAACCTGAGGCGGTCCCTTCGGGTGGGTGCCTGGAATGTCCTATCCCTAAGAGAGGATGATCACCTGTCTCTTTTATCATCTGAGCTCAAGCGTTTGGACATCGGGATTGCAGCTCTCTCTGAGGTTCGGAGACGGGATTGCGGCGAGATAATGGTGGGTGGTTACACCTACTATTGGTCTGGTCGCTCTGATGGTTACCATACCCAAGGAGTTGCTGTAGCTGTGTCCAATAAGCTGACCCCATGATAATTGAGGTAACACCGGTCAACGAGCGTATTATGAGATTAAGGATTCGCCACTCCTTAGGCGTCATTTCCCTGGTCTCTATTTATGCTCCGACTGAGGCGAGTGATCTCACCGTGAAGGACACATTCTACGCCACACTCGAGTCTGTGGTTGATCAGTGCCCCAGACGAGATACACTTCTAGTCTTGGGGGATTTCAATGCATCGAGTGGAACTGATAGGGATGGTTATGAGGTGTGTGTTGGTCCCCATGGGTCAGGAACTATGAACCAGAATAGCACTAAGTTCCTTGACTTTGCAAGAAGTCATGGACTTAGGGTGGCTGGTTCATGGTTTCAGCGCCCGCAAGCTCATCGCTGTACTTGGTATTCCAACGCTGGCGGTGTGGCAAAGGAGACTGACCATGTCCTCATTGACGGTCGTTGGAGGATGATCCAGAACTGCAGGGTCTACCGGAGTGCTCAGTTCCTCAATACTGACCACAGGCTTGTTGTAGCAACTCTAAAGCTGCACCTTAAATCCTGGAGAATGGTATCATCCCAGCCTAGGCTGGATGTTGCCAAGCTCAGGGATGAGAGAGTAGCTGAGGAGTTTGCGAACAGGCTGAGTGGACACTTGGGGGGTCTGGGTGCTTTGGGGGGTCCTGAAGAGTTGTGGAGCACCTTCAAGACCACCGTCCTTGATGTTGCCAGTGGATGCCTTGGAGTTCACCGCAGGGCAAAGAAGAATTTTGTCTCTCAAGGGACACTGGATACCATTGACCAGAGTCGCAGGGCCAGGCTGAATGGCAGAGATGAGCTGTTCAGGGAGCTGAGGCGTAAAACTGTACGTGCACTGAGGGTGGACAAGGAGGCCTATGTGCGAGGAATCTGTGAGGGGGTAGAGCATCACCTGTGGACAGGTGATTCTCGTCCCGCTTACAGGGGAATTCGCGCATTACGTTCATCCAAGCCCATCCCTCGGAGCACTGCAGTTCGAGCAGAGAGTGGTAGGCTCTTGACAGAGGACTCTGAAGTGAAGGCCCGCTGGGCCGGTTACTTTGAGCGGTTGTACCAGGCTGATCCCCCAGCTGTCGAGTTGGACGTCAAGGGTGTTACAATCCCTGTTGCTGACCCTCGAATCAACTGTGGTCCACCATCGCTTGTGGAAACACGGGCTGCGGTGAACCAGTTGAAACGGGGCAAAGCTCCAGGGATCTGTGGCATCCATGCTGAACTTCTCAAGGCTGGTGGAAATGCTGCACTCGTGTCGTTGCATGCAGTTTTGTGCTCTGCCTGGAACACAGGCATCATCCCAACTGACTGGAAGAGGGGCCTTGTTGTCCCTCTCTGGAAAGGGAAGGGTGATCGCCAAGACTGCAACAACTACCGAGGGGTGACGCTGCTCTCAGTGCCGGGCAAGGTCTTTGCTTGGATAATTCTTGATAGGGTTCACCACCATCTGCTTGAGCACCAGCATCCAGAGCAGTCAGGCTTTACACCAAAGAGGTCAACGATTGACCGTATCCTTGCACTTCGTGTCCTCACCGAACGCAGATGAGAGTTTTGGCAGGGGCTGCTTGCAGCCTCTGTTGATGTCTGTAAAGCGTTCGATTCAGTGAATCGAGATGTCCTCTGGAGGATTCTTGGTCTTCGTGGGGTGCCACCAAAACTGATCGATCTGATGTCTGAACTCTACTCTGGTACTGAGAGTGCTGTGAAGTGTGGTGGTACCATCTCTGACTTATTTCCAGTTGTTACTGGAGTCCGTCAGGGATGTGTACTTGCCCCCACACTTTTCAGCACTTGTATGGACTGGATTTTTGGGAGGATGTCGGAGAGATCAAGTTGCGGTGCATCGTTTGGCAATGTCAAGATCTCGGACCTTGATTTTGCAGATGATGCAGTCATCTTTGCGGAGACTTTAGACATCCTCTTGGGGGCCCTCGAGGTGCTGAATGAGGAGTCGGAGCCGTTGGGATTACGGATTTCTTGGGTCAAAACTAAGATCCAGGCTTTCGGTGACATCTTGGATGCTGCTGTCCTGTCTGTGTCTGTTTGTGGTGAGGATGTTGAGGTCGTGGATAGATTCACTTACCTTGGCAGTGATATTCATGTCTCCGCAGGTTGTGAGCCGGAGGTCAATAGACGTCTGGGTCGGGCCTGGGGAGTCATGGATTCACTGGATCATGGGGTGTGGCGCTGCCGGTACCTGTGCGGGAGGACGAAAGTCCGAGTCTTCAGGTCCTTGGTACTTCCAGTCTTGCTCTATGGGTGCGAGACTTGGACTTTGACCAAGGATCTGAGGCGGAGACTTAATTCCTTTGGTACCAGGTCTCTTCGGAGAATCCTTGGCTATCGCTGGTCGGATTTTGTGTCCAACGAGCGGTTGCTGAGAGAGACTCGGATGAGATTTGTTACCTGCATAGTCCGTGAGCGTCAGCTGCGGCTATATGGACATGTGGCTCGTTTTCCTGATGCTGATCCTGTTCACCAGATTCTCTCAGCGAGGGAGTCTCATGAATGGAGGAGGCCAGTGGGCCGACCACGTGCCTCATGGTTGCAGCAGGTTGACCATCATCTCAAGGAGATGGGGATGGGCCTGGCATCTGCCTGGGGGATGGCCAGACGGAGGCCCCTGGAGTACCGGCGGAAAGTGGACGCAGCGACGCGCTGTTCTGGCACATGCTCCCATACCTGACCCCTGACCTGACAGTAGCATTCGTGCAAGGGGGTAAGAAGGTGTGTTTTGATCAGAAATGTAGGCAGGAACTAATTTATGTTTGACTTTAAAGGTTAACAACAATATTTTAAAATCTATCAATTGGTTTACTGAGAGCCATTGAAGTATTTTGAGGATTGGAGTCACATGATCAGATTTATTAGCTTGAACTATGAGTCTGGCTATCGTATTCTGAATAAGTTCTAAGACTTGAAAAACACACACAAATACACACACACATACACACACACACACACACACACACACACACACACACACACACACACACACACACACACACACACACACGACTGTGAACAGTGAGTTGCAGTTATCGAAATGTGACATTATGACAGCGTGAACCTGAGGTTTTTTTTGTTTTTAAATGAATCAAAGGATCTAAGCTCGTGGAGGAGCTCAACAACAAAGGGCAGCACACAGCAAGTTTGCAAACTACCAAACAGTAAAGGGGAGGGGTTGGATATACAAGAAAATGAAAGGTGGAATAACATGAAGCGAGTAACAATGGCCTGTAGGGGAAGAGAATGGGAAACGATTGGCGTGTGTCGAAGAGATTGCGAATGTGCATGGGAAAAGGTACTTGAAGGTATGATGGGCAACACATTTGAAATTAAGATCAAAGTGAGGATCATGAGAGAACAGACACACGAGAACGATTCCAAAATTTGGAGAATAAGTGAACAAATAAATGAAGGTGAAAACCAGCATGACCGACTTTTGGAGAGTGAAACAGGTGAAGGTTTTTTGAGGAATGCATGTGACCTTGATTTTGGCATGAATGGATTTGGTTGAGATCGACTTCAAGAAATAGACTTCTAGATTTTTTGCAATATGGGGAATGTTGGAAAGTGTTGGGCCCATCGCGATACCTCGATTTTAGACGCTTTGAGCAGAGATTAGATAGTAATCCCCAAATTTCTCGATACAGTGTTGGATCATTTTAAGGACAAATGATCAGCCAAGGACCAGTAGGCCAGTTTTAGCAGCATTGAGTTTGAGAAAGTTCATGGACATCCATATTTTAATTACGAATGATATTCCTGAAAGGTGCACAATTATCATGGTCACGTCCTTTTATTGGCATGTCATATCAGCAGATGAACATGCTTGGTCAAATAGTACTTATGTATCCCTTCTGCCTTTTCATAATGTTAATATTTCTTAAATTGTATTTCCATAATTGTCAATGTGAGATAATAAATATAACAAAAATATATACAAATAATACTTCCAGAACTTATCGAACTTGGAAGGAAACAATCAAAATAATGCATGCAGAAGCAAAATGGAGGCATATTCAGAAATCAAGGCAGGTATTGAAATGCCAATAGACTGACAATATAAATGAAAGTTGATGACAAAGACAAAAGCTAACGAATGACAAAATATTGAAAAAAATGGACAAGAAGACTGTGAATAATAATAACAATAAACTTATCTAGAACAGCACACCAGAAAGCACACAGTCGCGCGTCATGCATTCATTCCGAACAACAATACTATCTTTAACTGAGCATGCTATGATTATGGCCCACTGCTATTACAGCCCATATACCCGTATCATCAATGCACTCGATTATGTCACATATATTGCCATTATCCACAGCTCGTTATTGATTATTGATTGATTATTGGGATATTTAACGACCACTTTGTGCACATTGCAGCTAAATTGCGCCAATGAAGATGAATATGAAGACATTTTCAAACGATGTTCCCCATGGCTAGTTGAGCGTATGTACGAAGTTTCACATCTACTTGTTAGGTGGTTCTGGAAAAGAAGGTTTTTTTACATCTTTTTTTTCAATCCAATATGGCCACATGACCGATAATGTCATAAATTTATTTCTTCACTCACATCGGGTCGTAGATCAGACATATGAAGTTTCAGATTTTTTAATAAGGATTTCAATTCAACCAGTTATGGCTGGAATACTACTTCACTGATGATGTCATCATTATCACCCGGTGTATTGTATTCCACTGATAGGCTGGATCTGCATCTGGACATTAACTAAAATCTAATGAGCTTGTTCTTGTCACCAACTCAACTCATCCATCAAGTTTTGTTATAAACCATCCACAACGTTTTGAAATATTGTGAGAAACAGTAAACCTTGAAATATTACAGGGGTTATGTTCCTGAAAAATGTCACGATATTCAAAACGGTGATCGTTAAAACCAAATATCCTGTGGGAATAAGGGGGTTAGGTACCTGGGCTTTGAGAAAATATAGAAGAAGGTCGGTGGCAGACAAAAACTAAACACATCACAATTGAAAAAAAATCTGTAAAATAAATATAAATCAACTTTATGATGGTTTCCTTCTGTGTTGAAGCAGATTAAACATTTCAAAATTGATTAAACTTGCTACCCCACCTCCATCATTCCTTCCTTAATAATCTCTTTAAAATATTTTTCCTTTGTAATCTGTCGATGTGTTTATTTTACAAACCGTTCCGCAGTTCCGTAAACCAGATAATAAAAAACTAGAAAGGCACTCTTTGACATTGCGACATCGTCAGATATGCCTCCGCCCAAATTATTACATCATTATAGATACTTGTACCAAGTTTGAATTACGTCCCTGAACTCAGATTCAAAACATTTAAGTTCTGTACCAAGTTTTGTACCATTTAAGTTTTGTACCAAAATCATTATAGATACTTGTACTAAGTTTGAATTCAATCCCTGAACTCAGATTCAAAACCTTAAATAATACTGGCTGTCATACCATACATCCAATCAGGTTGAAATTTAAAACATACTGTATATTCCTCATGACTACTAGATCATAATTGTGAAGTTTCACTTGGATTGATGAAGCGGTTCAAGAGGTTCATTTTTTGAAAGATTTTCGTTCATTCCAAAATGGTTGCCAGACCATGTGTCCTATTATATATTTGTGAACACCCTGGTATCACTGAGGCTTGGGGAACAGGTGGGTGAAGTTTCTCCTCCATCTGTCAAACCGTTCTGGAGAAAAAGATTTTATAAAGCTTATTCTAAAAAAAAATCATAGCTGCTAAATCAAGTGACCTGTGACGTCATATGTGGAGAACATTTTGGTGCTCATGAATAGGCGATCATACCTGTAAAGTTTTGCCTCGATCTGGTCAACCGTTGCGGAGAAGATTTTTGAACATTTTTAAGTAAAAAAAAAAAGGCTGCCGAACCATGTGACCGATGACGTCATTAATCCCCCTCCTCCCCCCCCCAATGCAATTTAGCCCTAGATGACCCTCAAATTTTTTCATACTGATCGGATAAAGTGTTTGATGTATGCAATTATGACAACGTAATTAAGCCAGCTATGACATCATCAAAAATCACACTTATTTCCCATGGGAAATACTTGACATGTGCCAAGTTTAAATTTTTTTCATGGAGCATTTTCGGAGATACAGGTGTGAAGTTTTTCCTATTTTCTAACATAGCTGCCACACCACATGGCCTATGACATCATAATTATCATTAAAACATTCTACATGAGTAGTCACACCTATGGTGAAAAGTTAGTGTCAATTGGATAAGTGGTTGCAGAGAAAACAGAAAATTAACACGGACGGATGGATGGACAACCCAAAAACAATGCCTCGAAGTAACTTCATCAGCGGAGGCATAATTTAATGAATCACTTTTGTCTATCATTTTAAACTTCGACGCCATTCCATTATTAACGATGCGAAAGCCTCTTGGTGTGAGATAACCATCACAGTTCAACTCAAAAATGGTGATAAGTAAAAATTAAACCCTGCGATAACTAAATTGTAATTGGTCAAAACGAAAATTAAACCCTGCGATTGGTCAAAACCCATGATATTCAAACATAGTTAAGGGTATAATTACTGCACTGTATTTCGTTTTTGGCTCCATCTCTCAATTGTGAAGAATCACTTTAAAAAGTTCTCACATCCACATCCGCATTTAGATCCTTACCAAAATATATTCACTTTATCCTTGTCACAGAACCAACATGTCCAGAAAATTTCGTCCCAATCCATCCTTAACTTTGTGAGATATCCTGCTCACAGACAGACACAAACAGACAGCGGTGAAAACATAACCTCCATCCACCTTCGATGGTGAAGGTAATGAAAAAATTGTCGTCTCCCTTCCGGATCTTCATAAAAATCAAATTAATTTGTCCTTGTCACACACCCAACCTGCCCAGAAATTCTTGTCCCAATCCATCTATATAAGGTTTTTGGCCCAATCTCTCAATGGTGAAGAATCGCTTTAAAAATTCCAGTATCCGGATCCGGATCCAGATCTTTACCAAACTCTAATCAGTTTGCTCTTGTCATGCACCCAACCTGCACACCAAATTTCGTCCGAATCCGTCCATAACTTTTTGAGATATCCTGCTCACAGATAGACAGACAGATGGACTGACAGACAAGCAAACAGGAGTCAATACATAAACTCCATCAATCTTCGGTGGCAGAGGTAATAATTCCTGAATGTCTATGAGTGTTCTATTAAAAATATACATTCTTTATCTTATGTGCAGGTTACATGTCAATGAAGTTTGATTTCTTGCAAAGGAAGTCAACCCCAAATGAAAGCATTTTTATTATTTAATGTAGTGGAATGTATGCGGCTTAAAGCTCAATCAAATAGA
Source organism: Eptatretus burgeri (assembly GCF_056783735.1). Lineage (NCBI taxonomy): Eukaryota > Metazoa > Chordata > Myxini > Myxiniformes > Myxinidae > Eptatretus > Eptatretus burgeri. Next base: position 100,513,950 of record NC_140963.1, read on the forward strand.
GAGCTCGAAAGCCAATGTTTAATCTTCGGCTTCCTCACATTATTCCCAGAAGTTGCAACCAAGGAGGCAATAAATAAATGTCTATGATTAATGCAGAAATCTTTGTTTGGAAATGACTTTAACTTAAATCTATTGCACGTACATTACTTTAATTAATAAAAAATATACAATTTTCAATCACTCTTCATGATATACCTTTGGGCCAGATTTGCATCCGGACTGGAACGTCATGAGGCAGAGAGATGGGGGGGGGGAGAAAAAGAGAGAGATGATGATGATGTGAGAGATGATGATGAGAGAGAGGCACAGAGAGAGAGAGAGAGAGAGAGAGAGAGAGAGAGAGAGAGAGAGAGAGAGAGAGAGAGAGAGAGAGAGAGAGAGAGAGAGAGAGAGAGAGAGAGAGAGAGAGAGAGAGAGAGAGAGAGAGAGAGATATATGGGGGAGAAAGAGAGATCCCTCCCCTCCCCAAACCTCCTACAACACCCAGTTTATGTTCCTCAGTCTTAGTTATATGTTAGGTATCCTGAATAAAGGTGGTGGTACCAGAAAGCTCCCTGACTTGTGGTATAATGAGCAATTTCAAATGAAAAATGTTCACCATACTTAACATTACGGACAAAGGAGGATGCATAAATACGAGTGGTGGGGCTGAGGTGGGGTGTTGACCCACTTTACTCTACTTGCTGTGAAAATGCAAGAGTTTTACATGTGGAGGAACGAAGTAGGCTCAGCATGCAATGGACAGCAGCCTCATCGGCTGTGCGAGATAATTAAATCTGGCGCACGCAGATCATCCGTGGACACGGGATCTGTGTGAGATTAATTAAACGATTCCCAGTGGTTTTCAGCATCCAAGCACACGGGAATGATGGCGTAGCCTTTCACCGACACTCGTTTTATTTAGACGAATTGTTTTACATACTAACTACACCGTGTGCAACACATATAACCCAGAAACTTCCTCGGGGTCAGATGGAACATCTTTATTCCACAGCACGGTTAATATCTCCACTTATTTAGGATCTTTTATGAATTTCCAAAAAATAAGCCATCAACAGTAGATAATAAATAAGTGCTGCATAATTAAGATGAACATATACCTGTAAATTTCTCAGCCAAAGGTTTAGCTCTTGTCTACATGACTGTTGCATAGAAGACAGAGCAAGCATGCTCTGCTCAATTGAATGATGAACCCAGAGGAGTTTCAGTCAGTTGCTGACATGCCATTGGGTCATCATTCAATGGAACAGTAGCATCTTCTCACTTACATCCTGGCCTTGCACATCCATTGCTGAAAATTCCAAATAGGGTGGCTCTGATAAAGTGGACTCCAAAAATAAAAAACAAAAATCCAAAAAATATTTACAAAAGACTCCAAAAAAAAAAAATTCCAAAAAATATTTACAAAAGTAAGTAAATCCATACTTCCTTCAACGCCTGGAGTCGACAATTTTTGTATCTGAGGGGTTTTCCATAACCGTCCATTGAGGTGCAAGTACCTGCAGAATCCCAACCTCGGTTACCAGCACGAAGGCGGATTCCCAAGACTCACTGGAGTGGTGGGAGCCAGAGGAAAAGGAAACCATTCTTTTTGGGAGCGAAAACAGAGTGCTCTGCATAAAATGTCCTCACGGCTGTCAAAAATCTTCACAAAAATAAGATACACAGCTGGCTTACTTCCCATAGCTGCAGAAGCAATGCATACAAAGAGAGTGAATAGTTGCATACATATGATACATGGACTCCTGTAAACTATGCGTTATGAGCACGTGTCGAATACAGGAACATTTTCAAAAATTATTGATTACACTTGTGTGGGAGTAATACCATCCACCCAAACGATAAGTGCATTCATGAGATCAAAGCACACCGATGTCAAGAGCTCAGATACACAAGAAGGAGTGTTCGAAGAAAGAAAAGGAAATCAAAGATAAATCCATGTCGAATGGTCGGTTTGTAAGAAAATATTGTCTAACGAAGTTCAAAGAGAAGTCTTGAAGGGTTTAACTTTTATGATGTGGCACAAGCGTTGACAACTTGGCCATATCGAGGCCAGCGTTTGATAGCAGAGGTACCGAGGTGGTGAAAGTGTGAGGGAAAGAAGGAGCAAAGGGGTGTGGGGATATATCTCTCTCTCTCTCTCTCTCTCTCTCTCTCTCTCTCTCTCTCTCTCTCTCTCTCTCTCTCTCTCTCTCTCTCTCTCTCTGTCTCTGTCTCTCTCTCTCTCTCTCTCTCTCTCTCTCTCTCTCTCTCTCTCTCTCTCTCTCTCTCTCTCTCTCTCTCTGTCTCTCTCTCTCTCTCTCTCTCTCTCTCTCTCTCTCTCTCTCTCTCTCTCTCTCTCTCTCTCTCTCTCTCTCTCTCTCTCTCTCTCTCTCTCTCTCTCTCTCTCTCTCTCTCTCTCTCTCTCTCTCTCTCTCTCTGTCTCTGTCTCTGTCTCTGTCTCTGTCTCTCTCTCTCTCTCTCTCTCTCTCTCTCTCTCTCTCTCTCTCTCTCTCTCTCTCTCTCTCTCTCTCTCTCTCTCTCTCTCTCTCTCTCTCTCTCTCTCTCTCTCTCTCTCTCTCTCTCTCTCTCTCTCTCTCTCTCTCTCTCTCTCTCTCTCTCTCTCTCTCTCTCTCTCTCTCTCTCTCTCTCTCTCTCTCTCTCTCTCTCTCTCTCTCTCTCTCTCTCTCTCTCTCTCTCTCTCTCTCTCTCTCTCCCCCACACTTTCTGCTTTCTTTTCTCTCTCAACTCTCACTTTACCATCTCCCTGTTCCACCCTCATTTCTCCTTTATTTTGTCTCTCCGCCCCCCCCTACTCCCATCTCTCTCTCTCTCGGAAAACTAATTTTTCGAAACTTATTTAAAGTGAATCGCTCCTCCTGCCGCCGTTCCCATCAGTGACAGCTTGACAGGATGGTTTATCTCAGGACTCCGAGTGGAGATGTCGAGAGCAGGTTTGGGTTTATTTTGTTTTAGGTTTCGAGCCGCGGACACAGGTGAAGGGAATTGGGGTTGCTTGTACACAGGGTAGCGGTGACGTCACGCCATCACCGACTCGCAGTCGGGCCGAACGGACGGACGGTCGGAGGATGTTCGGTCGGTGCTGACAACAGGGGAGTGGAGAAAAATTTCCTGGGACAATTTTCTATGGCGCTCAGACTTTTAAATGCGTTTAAATATTACATGTCGAGCAATTGGATGTCAAAGCGGACAGTAAACACGACAGGGGATTGGAACAGGGTGGTGTGAAGAAACATTGAGTGGATGAGGGGTTGGGTTGAGGCCGAAGGGGGATGCGAATGGTGGGGGGGGGGGTACCTCAATAAGATCCAAGATTAAGAAAAGAGAGGCAATTACGGACACCCGGTGATTGGCGAGTCCACCGTGTGGTGATTGGCGAGTCCACCGTGTGGTGATTGGCGAGTCCACCGTGTGGTGATTGGCGAGTCCACCGTGTGGTGATTGGCGAGTCCACCGTGTGGTGATTGGCGGGTCCACCGTGTGGTGATTGGCGGGTCCACCGTGTGGTGATTGGCGGGTCCACCGTGTGGTGCTTTCATGTCGGTGTCGGCGATGATTTCGTGTTAATGTGGATATAAAGCGCGGACCGTGGACGGGACGGGCACAAAAACACATTGACTGAGAGAATTAAACCCCAAAAACCCCATGACGTCGTGAGGAGAACATTTCAATTCAAAGTGCTCATATCACTCACCTGGTCGCGCATCTGCGCAGACCGAGACGGCGACCCCAACTCCTTCTCGACCGTCATGCTTCTTTTTCTCTGTCAGGGATGGTCACACGATCCACAGCGAGTCCTTGCTGACAGAGAGCCGCTGCCTCGTGCTGTTTGGGTGGTGAGGGAAGTGTAAAGTGTTAAAGAACGAGGACGAATGGAGGTTTGAAACACTCGCAGGGTCGTTGACCGCCAGGCGGCACCGTGGGTTCGTGACTGACGCGTCGGTTCCGCCACGGGCAGGACGCGCGGTTGATGCCCGGAGGCGAATCGCGAGGCTGCGCACAGAACCCGCTCTCGTTCAATTTCTTACCCCCTCACGCCTCACCTTACGCCCACCCTCGTCGACTTCTTCCCCAGCCATGCGACCCCCACACACTGACGTACCTACGTGAGTCGAGCTGCACTTCGGGCTCCAGTCGGGTGCAGGTGCGCACCGGACCGCGCCAAAGCGAGTAGTAGAGCAAGCGTACCCGCAGATTCGCCCGCTGCCCTCCGCACTTCCCTTCCCTCCGGCTGCCCGGGCCCGACGCCGCACCAGCACCGTCCCTCCCACGGTCCGAGTGATTAATACCGCCAAGGCACTTCTTCTTGCAGCCTGCGCCAACCACCGGCGATTAACAGGTTCCTCTCGGGGCACAAAAAATAAAAATATATATTTTAATCAAAAACTCCATCCCAAAGCAGGGAATCTCAAATAGGTGATGCTCCCAGCAAGAAGATCCTCTCGGACCATTGTCCCCCTCGAAGCTGTCGCGAACCCCTCACACCTTTCGCAGCCGGGATGGCCACTTGTGTTGTTCTTACGTGATGATCCCAAGGTCAAGCAACCTGCTCCGGGCAAACGGCTTCGAGCTTCTCAAATTGCCTCGACAGAAATGCGTGGGAAATGGCTTTTAATGAGGAAATGACAACAAATAAACAAACAATAAATAAATAAATAAATACGAATGAAATCGCCACTTGGTGTCCCAAGCGCTTTGTCATCGTCCGTCTGTAATCAGAAGATACGAGGAGTCTTTGAAGCACGTCCCGCAGAAATTGTGGCGGTGGAACGGTTGCGAAGCCATTGCCTCTCGACGACTTCGATTGGGTCGATCCAGCTTGTGACCTGGTGCAGTCCACGTTGTCCAGTCTGCTCTTAACCTTCGTTCACACCTTGATCATGTTACACACAGCAATCAAACTTTAATCCCCCCCCCCCCCCGGAGTACTCAGCGCCACTTACTCGTACATCGCAGTTCTCACCATCTAAGACAGCCGAGAGTAACTCAAAACGTCGTGACAAACTGTCAAGTCACTCTGAGGTGTTTCGTTCACACCTTGATCACGTGATGAACAGCAATCAAACTTTAATCTCCTTGGAGTGCTCAGCGCAACGAACTCGTACATCTCACCACCTGAGAATAGCCTGGATTATCTTCCACGCAAAGACCAACTTTTACATGAAGTACCAATGGCTACGATCAACCAAGTTTGGCACGAGTTGCTTGACAACACATGCATGAATCCCAGTCTCTTGTGTGGAATATTTTGATTGCATCTAAATTGCAATGAGCTGAATGCATGTTTCAACGAGAAGGGCTCACACACCCGACCTGTCCACCAAGTTTCGTCTGAATCCGTCGACAATTTTTTGAGATATCGTGCTGTATATCGTTTTTGGCCCGACCTCTCAATGGTGAAGAATCACTTAAAAAATTCGAGTAGCCGGATCCGGATCTGGATCTTCACCAAAATCTAATCAGTTCGTCCTTGTCACACAACGAACCTGCACACAAAATTTTATCCAGATCCGTCCACAACTTTTTGAGATACTTGCAAACAGACAGACAGATGAAAAATCTCTCAGAGTGACAACTTGGCAAAACAGCACAAAGTAGAATGCAACTCAGTAGAACACATACATCTGCCAGGTGGGACAGTTTACGTTTTTTGTCCCAGTGATGGCTGGATCCGAACCAAAATCCAATCCACTTGTTCTTGTCACCTATTTAACTCATCCACCTTGTTTTGTCATAACTCGTCCACAACTTTTTAAGATATAGTGATATATTTAGTTTTTGGCCCCATCTATCAATTTTAGAAATTAGGCCTGTGTTGACATTTTGACCTTAAAAAAATAATTGGTAGTTGAACTCAGTGATCTGACATGAAAATGCTCTTAAAATTTCAAGTCAATCAGATTAAAATTGAGGATTTTAGAAAATTTGAACCAAATTGGCCTATGTAGACCTTTTAGCCATTGTTTACCTCAAAATTAGTAGGTGGTTGAATTTGGCAAATGCTCTTAAAATTTAAAGTTAATTGGATGAAAATTGAGGATTTTAGAAATTCGGCCTATGTTGACCTTTTGGTCGATGTTGACCTCAAAATTAATATGTCGTTGAGTTCAGCGACCTCATATGCAAATGAGCTTCAAATTTCAAGTCAATCGGATGAAAAGTGAGGATTTTAGAAATTTTGGTCCAAATTGGCCTTTTGGCCCATGTTGATCTCAAAATGAAAAGGTGGTTGAATTCAATGACCTGATGTACAAATGCTCTTCAAATTTGAATTCAATCAGTTGAAAATTGGCAATTTTAGAAACAATTAAAAAAACATGGCCTAATTTGGGTTAACCTTATGGCCTATGTTGACCTTTTGACCAAGGACAACCTCAAAAGTAATTGGCGCTTGAATTCACTGACCTGAGATGAAAATGCTGTTCAAATTTCAAGTCAATCGGATGAAACATGAGTATTTTAGAGAATTTGGCTCAAATTGGGCTATTGGCCTACGTAGACCTTTTTGGACAACCGAATTTTAGGAAACTTCAATGAACGACCATCACAGGGTCAGTGACATTAATCTCTGAAATTTTCAGAACGATCGGTTGAGTGGTTTGGGCTGGAGGCGAGCGGACGAACACACAAACAAACACACAAACAAACAAACAAACACACAAACAAACAAACAAACAAACAAAAAAACACACAAACAAACGGAGGCGATCAACATACTTGTCAAAAAATGTTATTTTTTCCAAGTAACAAACAGACACAGAGGGGTGAAAACAAAACCTCCGTCCACCTTCGGTGGCAGAGGTAAAAAAAAAATACTCACAATATTTTCTGCTTCAATTCACGACTTACTACCTGAAATAGTTTCCTCCAGCCAAGAAACGAGAAAACGAACTCTCAAGTCCCAAATGTATCCCAACTCCTACAATATCCAAATTAGAAGCAACTGAAATAAACGGGGAAACAATTAACGAGAATAAACTTGTGGGACCATTGCGTGTTGGCCATTAAGTAGGTGTATATGGGGAGACTAGGTGAACTTATTACGAATGAAAGTGACACTGCAATGACCGTAACATCACTTGAAGTAGTTTTGTGAAACAACACACTTTTGGAAACCGCAATAGATTTCACTTCAAAAGTTCAGCTCCATTCTGCAATCAGAGTAATGTGGTTGGTGTCATACTTTTGAAAATGAATCTGCAAACTTTCAACTCCTGCACACAGTTAATAATTCATCAAATCACCAATTGCATGCAAAGTTAAATATATTACACTTTCCATTCGCTGTTAATGCGTGTCGGACAATTCCAAACCCCTCAAAAAAATACTAATTGGATAAAATAGCAGAAAACTAGAAGGGCACTCGCGAGAGCGTATACCTCCGCCACGGAATGCCTGATCCACGAGAACATATCAGACGCAATACATTTTTGAAATATTATGCTATACAGTACGATATCGTTGTTGGCCCTATCTTTCAATCGTGAATAATCGCTTTGGAAATTAAATAATTCTCGTTAATAATAAAAAAATTAATAATAAATAAAAAGATCTGGATTCGGATCTTCACAAAAATCGAATCAATTCTTCCTTGTCACACACCATACTTTCCACCAAGTCTCGTTCGAATCCGTCCAAAACTTTTTGAGATATCGTGCTATGTATCATTTTTGAGCCCGATCTCTCATTGGTGAAGAATAACTTTAAAAATTCTAGTAGCCAGATCCGGATTCGGATCTTCACCAAAATCTAATCAGTTTGTCCTTGTCACATACTCAACCTGTCCACAAAATCTCATTCGGATCCGTCCACAACTTTTTATATATCCTGCACACAAACAAATAAATAGTCAAACAAAGACAGAAAGGAGTGAAAACATAACCTCTTTCACCTTCAGTGGTGGAGGTAACTATAACAGCACGAGGTAGAGTGCATACCTCCATCAGGCTGAACAGTTTACGTTTTGCATCCCACTGATAGGTTGGATCTGCATCCAGACCTCAACTGACATCTAATTGGATTGTTCTTGCACCTATCCAACTCATCCACCAAGTTTTGTCATAATCCTTCCATCACATTTTGAGATATCATTCTATATATCGTTTTTGGACCTCCCTCTCAATTGTGAAGAATCACTCCAAAAATTCTCATATCCGGATTCACATCTTCACTGAAATCAAATCAATTCTTCGTTTTCACACATCCAACCTGTCCACTAAGTTTCATCCAAATCCGTCATTTACTTTTTGAGATATTTTGCTAAACGTATGCTGTTTTTGGCCCGATCACTCAATGGTGAGGAATCACTTAAACTAGTGATAGACGTCCACAACCATCCTTGACCACGTTGTGGAATGTTGGCTGAGGCCCTCACATTTTTTTTCGATTCCGCCCTCACTCCTTTTACATTGATTAGCTTTTATGGTGGTTCTCTCTGCAACCGCTTGAGTGAATGACACAAAACCTTCAACAAAAGAGCGTCTACCCATGGATAATTTTTTTTTAAACAAAGTTACATGATGATTAGGTGGAAAATGTCGTTTCAAAGAGTCTCTTTACTGTAGACATGGGTTGCAGGGTGTTTCACATATCAGGGAAAATTCTCGAAACCGGATCTTCACCAATGTCTCACCAATTCGTCCTTGCACTCAGACAACTTGCCCACCAAGTTTCGTATGGATCCATTGATAACTAGATATCATGATCACAGACAAACAATCATACAGACAAACAGTGGTGAAAACATAACCTCCATCCACTGTAGGTGATGGAGGTAACCAGAGAGTTCATAGAATACATTACCCCACTTTGTCTTGAGAATCAAGGACATGGGCAGGGTCTACGAGCAGCAAAGTTGTTTGGTCGTGATGACATAAAATGCAGTAATATTTTGGCCAAGTAAGCAAGTACTGTTAAATGGAGGGGTTTTGAAAGTGTCAAAGAGGTGATTTGTATTCTACAGCATTAAAGTATATAATTCAATTTAAATAAAATAAATATTTTAAAGGTCATAGTTAAAAAAATTCCAGAACTTTACCGCCGTTAATGTGTTTTACACCACCTTATTTAACACGTTAAATTAGTTTTTCATGCCTGTTGTTTGTGTGCTTTATAACGTCCTTAAAATCTGTAAGTTTTCTGTTTGGAATAATCTTCAATTTCGTTTGACTGCCAGCAGGCAGAGAAGGTAAAAAAAAGAATTATCTCACTCCTCTGCGCACGTGTGATCGGGACAAATTCAGTCAAAGTACTGCTAAACTACAGGTTTGTGTTCCGCTTCATGTTCCGTTTTGTGTTCTCAATGTAACATTCAATTGAAATTAAGTTGTTCCTCCATAATAAACTGATGTTTGTAGACAGAAGGACATACAGAAACAAGTGAACCAATTGCTTTACCCTGCTTTTAACTTCGTTTGTGTGGGGTAATCAATTTTTTTATCCACCTGTCGGTTCACTGCCTCAAACTTCAGATACAGGTTCGACATACAATTCTCATCATGGACACGCTAGCTTTCCTGCATTTCCTTTTTTACCACGTTGAGAAGCTTTCATCATGCCCTGATTATTCCTTCACAGCTTTTGTTTGGACCTGGAGCATTCTGCCACATCCTGGGTGCAAGCCCTTATTTTTGGCATTCTTTTTAATCACCAATAAAAATAGAGCAATAACCGACTTGCTAAGCTGGTGTTGCCTGAGTGGTTAGGGTGGCTGGCTTGTGATCTCCAGGTCCTGAGTTTGAGCCCTGTTGGCTGATGAATTAACACCAGGTGGGGTTCAATCAGCCTGTCATCCTTCTGAGGTTGGTGAAATGAGTACGAGTGTACTGGTGTAGGGGCACAGCATCAGAGGCATAGTTGTGCCCCAACAAAATTATAACTACCTGGCAGCCAAGCTGCAACAAGCAAGAAGAAGATCTGCTTATATAGCTCTATTTTGATTGGTGACTTCTATTGCATACACAGGAATACACAAGGAAACACAGACACAGGAACAGGCCGCTCGGTTCATCAAGCCTGTGACATCTCCACATTCTTGACAACCCAAGGGACACGACACTATCTCTGTGCCCCAATTATTTCATTTAGGAAGCAATTTATTTCCTAATTACACCTAACTTTTCCATGTCACGTGAGGTCAATTACCTCGAGTTTGGAAAATTTGCATCAGTTGCATTAAGGTACCAGGATCCAATTAACTTTCCAAACTGGCTCTCTGCTCATCCTGGTTCAACATATTTTCACCTTCTCCTGATTGTATTTTACACTTAGAACTTTGGGATCTTATCCTGGTTATACCCTTTGCCATATCAGTTTCCCAAGCCAGTTGCTTGACCAATGTGTACCGTTTATTCAGAAATCTAAGATGTAGCAAAAGACTTGATAGAAACATAAGCTATCCAATCCATCCTCATTATGAGCTGCAGGATAGCTCAGTCTGGTCCAGGGTGTGATCCCTAGTGGAGTCATTTCTGAGGAAACCTGCCATACTGATGCATTGCCAGCTTGGGAAGGCCTGCTTTTTGTTCCCATGTGAGCACAGAACACAAGTGGTGCTGGGATCCCAGATTAAAATACAATACACTTTATTTAAATTGTCTGCTTAATATCCTTGCAATTCATGTGAAAGTTCCATAATTGCTCCTAACATCCTTTTGGCTCTCTTCATGGGATACATGTACAAAATTGAACATCCTCTTCCATGAGCATTTTGTCAGTGTTAAAAACAGGTGCTGCATTGAGGAGCATGCTGCCAGTTGGGACATAATGTGAACTACAATGTCTTATCTGCGATCACGTAGACAACATTGTCATTTGTAAGAGTTGGAAGTTGATGTAATGGCATCGTCGTACAGAGTATAGTATAGAGTAGACTGATTCAGTTGGATATGGGTATCATCGATCAATTGACGTGCAAATATTGAGTCAAATAAAAGCAAATAAAGCAATTAAACAAATTATAATGTGTTAAGATGTGAATACCATAGAGCTATTCTTGTGTATGTTTATTTTGCATTACAAACGCAACCAAAGGAAAAGAAAATTTGCATTTACAGTCACGTTCAACGATGAAAACGTCAAAAAAGTCAATCTGAAATTTATTGGAAAACATGGCATCTGACTTGGGGTCCATCAAGAGATTTTGCAACGGGTGCAGCTTGTGTCTCAATGATTCTCAAACACTTGTTGACCTTGAGCAGCTGAACAAGGAAGAGTTAACATCTTATTCAATCACACTCCTCCCACCAGGTGTCAGTTGTGATTGAACGACACTGCGGTTTTGATAATGGACCCTGCTCCAATTTTACATAGTTGATCTAGAGGTAGAAGGTGACATTTAATTGATTTGATTCCAGCAACAACAAATAGTTTGATGACACATGTCAATCGTTGATGCTTCTCCAGAGTCAACTGATGTCAATCAATGATGTCCAGAGGTATGAACTTGTTTCCAATCTTGTATTCTGGGGTCTGGACACCTAACCATGGAAGGCCAAAGCGGTGCGGACCAGATCACAACTGCATCAACATGTTGAAGAAGAATACTGGCATGGAGACAAAGTAACTGCACATAGCAATCCTTGATCAGGAAGATTGGAAACTGAGGATAAATGTCATCTGAGTTCGGCCTGAGAGCCCACTTAAAAAGAAGAAGACGAGAACGGTACTTGGTGGAGTGCATACCTCTGCCAGGCTGAACAGTTTACATTTTGTATCCCACCGATAGGCCGGATCCCAATCTCGAACTTTACCAAAATCAAATCAATTCGTCCAAGACACACCCAACATCAACATGTTTCCGTTTTTTGGCCACATCTCTCAATGGTGAATAATCACTCAAAAAAAAATATAGAATCCGGATCCGGAACCGGATCTTCACCAAAATTGAATCAATTCGTCCTTGTCACACACCAAACTTTTCCACCAAGTTTCGTTCGAATCCGTCTGTAAATTTTTACCCCGTGGGGTCTTCCACCCCACGGGGTCTAAGCGCCGCTCACATTCTCTCTTTTCTTGAGTGCAGTTCATTTGAACGTCTATTTCTCCATTTTTCTTGAACAGAATTCGATGAAAATTGACAGACATATGCTAGACACATATCCGCAGGCAATAACTGAGCCCAAAGTGCGATTCCGGCCCATTAGGTCGAGAAACGGCCCTTTCGGCCAATTTTCTTAAAATTGCTATTCTCGGTTGTTCGTTAACGGAACCGAGCCAAACTTGACAGGTATATTCTAGAGACCATTCCCCAGGCATTAACTGAGCCCAAAGCGCGATTCCGGCCCTTTGGGCCGAGAAACGGCCCTTTCGGCCCATTTTCTTAAAATTGTTATTCAAAAAAAATATGCTGGGCGATGCCCAATGCAAAATTAAGTCGCAAATGATGATATGAAACTAGCCTAACTCTTGTGAGGTGTTCTGGTTTCTTTTTCTGATATGATGAAAATCTTACCAAATTTCAAAACGATCTGTCGTCCATGCAATCGCTCACCTGAGAGTTGTACGAATGAACTCCCATGGGGTATGTTCGCAATTCGAACTTGTTGAGATATCCTGCTATGTGTCGTTTTGGCCCTATCTCTCAATGTTGAAGAATCACTTGAAAATTCTCGTGTCTGGATCCCAATTTTCACCAAAATCGAATCGATTAGTCCTTGTCACACACCCAACCATAACACCAAATTTTGTCCAAATCCATTGACAACTTTGTGAGACATCCTGCTAACAAAGAGACAGACAAACAACAGGTACACAAACAAGCATACAGGGGTGAAAACGTAACCTCCGTCCACCTTCGGTGGCAGAGGTAAAGATGCTTCTGGTGACAGGATAGTTAAGAGGTACTGCACTCACTTTTGATCTGTTTACTCTAGGTTCGATTCCCAAACAGACAACAAAATGTCGGATTTGTGTTTGCATCATGAAGCACGCCATCCCTCAGATGACCATTAAGCTGGTCGTCCCATCCGTTAGTATTACCTCGTGTATGTGAAAAAATCCCCGGTGGATTTCAACGAGAAAGTGAGTAATTACCAACACCCTGAACAAATTCCAGAAATTTCTGCCCGAACCTCCAGAGGGCACTGCATAAGCTACCCATCTGCACTCTTTTGCAATGATGCAAATCACGAGGCAAGTGCTGCATGAGAGAGAAAGAGAGAAACATAAAAATAGAAGCATTGGGATGGAGATATATGGTAGCTGGAATCATGAGAAACTCATCGTAATCTGCAAAAACAAGCTCGTACAGAAAGAAAGAAAACACTGAAATGGAATGGTAACCTTGATCTATATAATAGCATTGTTTTATTGGAATGTTCTGAACAAGAAAACCAATGCATTAATTAAACAGGAATGGTATGAGTTTGAAGGGTGATTCTCACCTGACTCAGAAAATGCAAAGTAAACTAAAAATAATACCTGTGCTTAAAATGGAAAACAAAGTCTGACTGTTACTACAATCACTATATTACAATGACATTCATAACCTGAGAAAGGTTGTTTCGCTAAATATTTGGTAAACACAGCCTCACCAGAATCATAGCAATGATGCAACGATCAAACTCGGTTTTAATTGAAGTGTGGTAATATATTCAGTATGTTCATTAGATAAATGTCAAATAAACCAATTATGAAGTCGAAGAATAAAATACAATTAGTTACAGAGAACTTTAATGTGCTGATGTAAATCCACGGGGGAGTTATAAAGGGTTTGTTTTGACCCACAAACTCAGTATATCGTATTATTTTTCAACAAATTAGCAGGTTTGTGTTTGATTGATGCAGTTTATTTTTATGAAGCATTTTATACCTTTTAATACAGCTTCAATTTGTATTTTCTACATTAGATTCACCTTCTCGAAACCGAGTACCAGGTATTCCCGAAATTATGTTCCGGCATCGTTACAGTCAGTCCTGAGCAACCTCTTACCAGTGATTTGCATCAATGTTGCAGGACTTCAAGTTGATTTTTAGTGTGTCCTGAAAGTATTCACATGCACCAACCACCCTGAGTACAACTGTCATTGTTGAGTTCCCCTACATTAGTTCATTTGGTATGCACTTATCACCTTTTTCGGTGTTTTTTTTTTACGCTGGTGTTAAAAAAATGTCATTATTAGTATTTTTCACTTTCCAATTCATGTCAAAGATTAGATGAAATTGATGCATGTGAAAGCACTTGAGTAGCATTGTGATGGAAGTAACACATCTGTGAGAGGTTGAACTTTGTGCTGGGATGTACTCCACTTGCTTGTACTTCACTGTGCTGTTGTCATATTTTACTTTTGACCTGGTTTTTCAGGATGGTTCAGGTAGCACAGTCAACGATGAACTGTAACATCTCCATTAGTTTCTGAGCCAAGTATGAACATTTACTCTGTTGTTTGCATCAGTAAGTGCACTACCCATCAGATGGAGCATTAATTTGATCACCCATATAGAGGCTTTTGATTTCTAGTAGATGGAAAAAATAATCTCGCTGTGTCTTTCGCTAAGTACAGGCGATTGCTGTCAGTTTCATGGCCAAATTATATACATCGTAGCTGGGTATCCATCACTGATGGGTTCGTCGACGTCTCACCTCAAATGAGTGTGTATTAGTAGAAACGGGAATTCAGTGTAAATATTCAGTTTACAGATATCGCAGTAGGTGGAGCTGGTAACCTTGGAAAGCTCGTTCCATTCCACCAAGGAAGATTTCCAATCCATGATTGTTGTACCTCTGAAGTACTGCTTGGGAGGGAGAGTGATATTATGAAAGCTCGGCTGGGAAACGAATTTCGGCACGTTTTGGGATTACTGCCTGATGGAAGATCACCAAACTTCTCTCCCTGTCAACTGACAACCTACATGCACCTATCCCTCTCCACATCACATCTTCAGTCCCCTACCACCGCCTCTCTCAATACTCCCCATAGCTTTGCTTTTGGCAATTTCCATTCAGTATTTCTCACAGCATTTCATTCTGGTTTCCCATTCGATGATCCGTAAATCAGTAGTTTCAGTTTCACTTTTCAATATTAGTTTCACTTTGGGATACCAGTTTCGATTCGTCATTGCAACTTGTGATGCAACACGAATGGTCCATGAAAAAAGATCATCAAAAACGATTTTCGGGGGAATTTTTTTGATTTTCGAAGGGGTGAAGAGGGATCTAGAGTGGCTTTATGGTCTCAAAAAGGTCAAAAACGGGTCTAAAGTGTTTTAAATGTCATAAAGGGGTCTAGAGTGTTTAAAGGGTCTCGGGGTCTTAAATTGGTTGAAATGTCTAAAGGGGCCTAAGGGCAAAGGATGAATTCCACGTAAAACTGGACAAGCGTGCAAAAAATAAATTTCGTTCTGACAACAGCAGAATTAGTTTTTAATTTCAATAAAATACCAAAGGAGAGAACGAACGCCCTTTTCGTTCGTTTTCAACTTTTATTGCATTTTTTGCAATGAACAATATGTTGAGCCTGTATTCGAAGATTGGATATTTTGGATATTTTGTGATTCCGTCACGACAGTTTACGGGCCATGTAAATTGGATGAGACTACTTTCAAGCAGAAAGCGGGTGAAATTCATGAGTTCATCAGTTGAGCTTTTGCGATATGTATCGCGCAGTTGTAAGAATTCGGCATACGAGCAGAGTTTTCGAAATAAAGATACCTTCCCGTAAGCTATGTCCTTTGGTGTGTGATTCCGTCACGCAATTTCAATTAATGATTACTAATTAAGTGTTATTTGTCTTGGAATTTATTTTCCACTGATAATTCCTATTGGTCATGTTTGTCATTACAAAAGCATTATCATTGTGACATTTTGGGATATAACTTGAAAATATGAATCCGAATCCAGAAAAGTCTCGTGCAAATGGTGATTCCGTCACGCTGGAATTCATGAAAAGAGCAAAAGGGGTCTGAAGTGTCCAAATGGTCTGAAATTGTCCAAAGGGTCTCAAAAAGATCGAGAGGTCTGAATTTCGAAGGAGTCAAAGAAGGCCGATATGTTTGAAAAGGCTCTAAATTGATGTGAAGGGGTCAAAAAGGTCTTAACAGGGTCAAATGGGTACGAAAGGGTCTAAAGGGTGTAAAAGGTCTAATGGGATATGTCTTGCTTACATAAAACATTGTTAAGAGGTCAGAGATATCGATAATATTATTTAAAAAAATGAATTATATCTCACCTCTGATTGAATAATTCTGTGATAGTGACCAGAAACCATTTGAAAATCAAAAAATTTAATGGTTGCTAGGGTTACCGGCTTCACACACACCAACATCTCCGAACTGAATTTTTCACTGAATTCTCATTTCTAACAATAATACACTCTAAAAAAATTATCATTTGAGCTGAGATACCTACGATGAAATTAATCAACATCTACAATAAAATTACGATCAAAAATCAAATCACCATGTAAACTTGGCTTGGATGTATGACGTTTGTATATTTTGAGGTGTATATTTGGTGAAGTTAGCTAAGATGGTAACCATTTTTTATGCAAACTCTTTTTTCACCATTGAGATTTATATGTTTTGAGATGAGCAGTAAAATTATCGGAAATCGATGTGTAAGTTGTATTTGTACTATGTTCGGTTTTTGAATGATTGGTGCATTTGAGGGGTCACGTGACTCCTCCTTCGCTCATTTTGCCCATCATCGTAACATCTTAATTAACAGTTATTTTTTTTTTACATTTTATGCCATATTTAACGATTGGAGGTTACCACCTCACCAAATATATCAGTATCCGGGTTGAATTCCGAAAGAAAATGGGCTTTTTTTATGAAGAATTGCATGTATATGGATTTCCCGTTGCTGAGATGGCGACAGGTGGCAGCTCACGTGTATATAATTTTTGGATTGTGAGAAAAAGACTGCTTAAACCTCTATTTCGGTGCACTGTGGTAAATCATATGACCCTATAAAGTTTCGTGCTGATTATTCTCAGGAGCTCAGAGGAGTAGGGTCACAAACAAACATTTCGCTTTTATATACATGGATTTCTGCCCAAAAGAGCTCAAGTTGAATGTGAGGAGTGGCCAGGCAGTTATAAAATGATGAGTCCGTCAATCTTACATGATCTTTGAGCTGCCAAACTCTTACATGGTGGAAGAAAACAATGAAGATGATGTTCTGAATGGAGTGACAGTGGGCAGATCCTGTCATACTACAGCTGAGATTGCAATGGAAAACCACCCAGTGTAATCCCTTTTGTCAACTTGGGCAGCATATGGAACTTCCTTTTGAGTAGCTACTACAAACTACCAATTGAACACCTCCAATTATTCCCACCTTATTTGAGGTTGGCTGGGGAAAAAAAATTGGTCCATGTCTTTCGAGCTCACCTGGAACATAGTTCCAGGGAACTTACGAGATGGCACGTCGTCTTTCAGATGGCACGTCGTCTGTTATTGTCAGGTCAGGTGAGATCTGTGACCTTCTACAGGTACCATCTAAACCTGAACTAACCTGTTCCATGGTCGAGTTGTCGGCGACGAAACCGTCTCCCCCACCAAGTTTTCTGGTGAGGAGGGTGTTTCGATATGGACACCCAGCAGGATTAAAAAGAAAACCTGTCAAAAGGCGGAGGAGCTCGTTGTGAGCCAATGGCCATCCATATCTAGTGCCCAACTGTGTCTGCGGACGTCCTCCTGCAGTTGGGTTACTTTTTATTAGGAGGTTGGTGGCAGGATTTGCACTCCGGCCACCATAAAACCCTTCATTCTGCAAAACACAAAAACGCAAAAAAAATCTGAAAACCCACTCTGTGGGAGTACCTCCTGTGCAGCTTCCCTTCGCAGGGCAGCTCACCAGATGACAGGATTGGGGCAAAGCCTTCGGGACCCTCAATCTTTGATGAAAGGAGGGAAACCACGGGGTAACATTCCTGGGTCAGATTGCGGGAGAGTGTGTCGGATTGGTGCTGAGGTGTCGTCCACCAGACTGCGGTCTCCTTGGGATAACCTGAGGCGGTCGCTTCGGGTGGGTGCCTGGAATGTCCTATCCCTAAGAAAGGATGATCACCTGTCTCTGTTATCATCTGAGCTCAAGCGTTTGGACATTGGTATTGCAGCACTCTCTGAGGTTCGGAGACCGGATTGCGGCGAGATAATGGTGGGTGGTTACACATACTATTGGTCTGGTCGCTCTGATGGTTACCATACTCAAGGAGTTGCTGTAGCTGTGTCCAATGAGCTGACCCCAATGACAATTGAGGTAACACCAGTCAACGAGCGTATTATGAGAATAAGGATTCGTCACTCCTTAGGTGTCATTTCCCTGGTCTCTGTCTATGCTCCAACTGAAGCGAGTGACCTCACCGAGAAGGATGCATTCTACGCCACGCTCGAGTCTGTAGTTGATCAGTGCCCGAGACGAGATACACTTCTAGTCTTGGGGGATTTCAATGCATCGACTGGAACTGATACGGATGGTTATGAGACATGTGTTAGTCCCCATGGGTCAGGAACTATGAACCAGAATAGCACTAAGTTCCTTGACTTTGCAAGAAGTAATGGACTTAGGGTGGCTGGTTCATGGTTTCAGCACCCACAACATCATCATTGGACTTGGTATTCCAACGCTGGTGGTGTGGCTAAGGAGATTGACCACGTCCTCGTTGATGGTCGCTGGAGGATGATCCAGAACTGCAGGGTCTACCAGAGTGCTCAGTTCCTCAATACTGACCACTATCTTGTTGTAGCAACTCTAAAGCTGCACCTTAAATTCTGGAGAATGGTACCATCCCAGCCAAGGATGGATGTTGGCAAGCTCAAGGATGAGAGAGTAGCTGAGGAGTTTGCGAGCAGGCTGAGTGGACATTTGGGGTATCTGGGTGCGCTGGGGGGTCCTGAAGAGTTGTGGAGTGCCTTCAAGACCACCGTCCTTGATGTTGCCGGTGGATGTCTTGGAACTCACCGCAGGGCAAAGAAGAATTTTGTCTCTCAAGGGACACTGGATATCATTGACCAGAGTCGCAGGGCCAGGCTGAATGGCAGAGCTGAGCTGTTCAGGGAGCTGAGGTGTAAAACTGTATATGCACTGAGGGTGGACAAGGAGGCCTATGTGCGAGGAATCTGTGAGGGGGTAGAGCATCACCTGTGGACAGGTGATTCTCATCCCGCTTACAGGGGAATGCGCGCATTGCGTTCATCCAAGCCCATCCCTCGGAGCACTGCATATAGAACAGAGAGTGGAAGGCTCTTGACAGAGGAGTCTGAAGTGAAGGCCCGCTGGGCCGGTTACTTTGAGCGGTTGTACCAGGCTGATCCCCCAGCTGTCGAGTTGGACGTCAAGGGTGTTACAATCCCTGTTGCTGACCCTCCAATCAACTGTAGTCCACCTTCGCTTGTGGAAACACGGGCTGCGGTGAACCGGTTGAAACGGGGTAAAGCTCCAGGGATCTGTGGCATCCATGCTGAACTTCTCAAGGCTGGTGTAAATGCTGCACTCGTGTCGTTGCATGCAGTTTTGTGCTCTGCCTGGAACACAGGCATCATCCCAACTGATTGGAAGAGGGGCCTTGTTGTCCCTCTCTGGAAAGGGAAGGGTGATCGCCAAGACTGCAACAACTACCGAGGGGTGACGCTGCTCTCAGTGCCGGGCAAGGTCTTTGCTCGGATAATTCTTGATAGGGTTCGCCACCATCTGCTTGAGCACCAGCGTCCAGAGCAGTCAGGCTTTACACCAAAGAGGTCAACGATTGACCGTATCCTTGCTCTTCGTGTCCTCACCGAACGCAGACGAGAGTTTCGGCAGGGGCTGCTTGCAGCCTATGTTGTTCTCTGTAAAGCGTTCAATTCAGTGAATCGGGATGCCCTCTGGAGGATTCTTGGTCTTCGTGGGGTGCCACCAAAACTGATCGATCTGATGTCTGAACTCTACTCTGGTACTGAGAGTGCTGTGAAGTGTGGTGGTACCATCTCTGACTTATTTCCAGTTGTTACTGGAGTTCGTCAGGGGTGTGTACTGGCCCCCACACTTTTCAGCACTTGTATGGACTGGATTTTAGGGAGGATGTCAGAAAGATCAAGCTGCTGTGCATCGTTTGGGAATGTCAAGATCTCGGACCTTGATTTCGCAGATGATGCAGTCATCTTTGTGGAGACTTTAGATATCCTTTTGGGGGCCCTCTTGGTGCTGAATGAGGAGTCAGAGCTGCTGGGATTACGGGTTTCTTGGGTCAAAACTAAGATCCAGGCTTTCAATGACATCTTGGATGCTGCTGTCCTGTCTGTGTCTGTTTGTGGTGAGGATGTTGAGGTCGTGGAGAGATTGACTTACCTTGGCAGTGATATTCATGTCTCTGCTGGCTGTGAGTCAGAGGTCAATAGACATCTGGGTCGGGCCTGGGGAGTCATGGATTCACTGGATCGTGGGGTGTGGCACTGCCGGTACCTGTGCGGGAGGACCAAAGTCTGAGTCTTCAGGTCCTTGGTGCTTCCAGTCTTGCTCTATGGATGCGAGACTTGGACTCTGACCAAGGATCTGAGACAGAGACTTAATTCCTTTGGTACCAGGTTTCTTCGGAGAATCCTTGGCTATCGCTGGTCAGATTTTGTGTCCAACGAGCGTTTGCTGAGAGAGATTCGGATGAGCTTTGTAACCTGCATGGTCCGTGAGCGTCAGTTGTGGCTGTATGGACATGTGGCTCGTTTTCCTGACGCTGATCCTGCTCACCAGATTCTCTCAGCGAGGGAGTCTCATGAGCGGAGGAGGCCAATGGGCCGACCACGTGCCTCGCGGTTGCAGCAGGTTGAACAGCATCTCAAGGAGATGGGGATGGGCCTGGCATCTGCCTGGGGGAAGGCCAGACGGAGGCCCCTGGAGTACCGCCGGAAAGTGGACGCAGCGACGCGCTGTTCTGGCACATTCTCTCATACCTGACCTGACCTGACGTCGTCCATACGTCCATCCATCCACAAATACTTGCAACTTCTCTGAAACTACAAATGATTTTGATGAAACTTTACCACAATGTTCACCACCCTATATGTACTAAAATATGTTCATGGCATAAAAAAATATATCGGGCCTTAAGCTGATCTCCAGGGGTTGCCCCCAAAATTGGTATTTGCTTTCTTCTCCGAAACTACACACACTTGACCACAATCTTTATCACTTATGATGTTAGATCACAACATTAAAGTTAGATTACAACATTTAAAAAAATCGGAGTTTAAGGGAATTTATGGGAGGAGAGGGTGGTTACCCACCCCCCCCCCCCAAAAGGTATTTGCTGCAACATTGGTTCATTGAAAGGTACATTTTGCTCATTCCATCCCAGGTTGACTTCCTCCTCAGTATCATTATTCTACCATGTGAGCACCCAGTGGTATTGCCCCTATTTTTTTCTTTACATGGGTGAGGTTCATGGAAGAGAAAGGCAGAACTGAGGACCCTGGGCCAAACATCAAGGGCATGAATGAACAGGAAAAGAGAAGAAGGAGGACCTGGGAAACCCCCAACATGTTTGCACTGAAACTAGCAAGTAAGATAGTTGTACTAGGAAAGGATAATGGGAGTAAGAAAGATCATAGGTCAGAATTGGGGGTGACAAGAGATGGCGGTATATTGCTTGCTTATGGTCCTGGAGGAAAGAGTGAGACAGAACAGCCTCTGAAGGTTGGTTCCATAGATGAGAGAATTAAGGAATAAAAGATTGACGTGTGCAGTCAGCCTGGATTTTATATAACGTCAACCATGAAGGGGTTACTCGAATAACGCCTGCATCCTAGAGTAGATAGGGAGGGTCGGGGGGGCTGAGAAAGCAGAGGGAGCAATATTGGAGAATAGATGGTGGCTGGCAAGGCCTGATGTTGGATTTGAAAACTTTGCTGACAGGAGGCAAATGGAGAGACAAAGTCAGAAAAGTTTCGAGCACCTTCACATCCATTAAGTCCATCTTGCACAAATGTGTATCATAATCTTCTTGGAGAAACATTAACTTCTCTACTTTCAGCTATGTCATTCACAAGATCTCTCCTGGTTATTCATCTATTGCATATACAGTGAAACATACAATATATTTAACATCATATTTTTTAGAGTTTGGCCATTTTTTGTTGACTGCTGCTTTTGTCAATAGTACAGTTTTATGTATCCTTTTCAAAGTCCTGCATAAAGCTCCTGCTGAAACATGAAATCAAGTTGCAATCTTTCACAGAGAGTGGCCTTCAGTCGCTAAAACTGATTATTATGTGCTTATCATGTTACTCGCACTTCCTTCCCAAGAAAAATAGTATTCATTGTGCATTCACAACATCACATATATATCTCTACCTATACCATTATAGTCTTCCAGCAGATTCATCACTTTCTGATTGCTTGCATGATAGATTGCAATCACAGAGTACTAATATCAACACATGACTGTACAACAGAGCATTTCATTTTTAGCAGTGAAATTATAATCTTTAATGTATTATTTACATTATATACCAAGTTTTCCGACTGTTTCCATAAATATTTCCAATAGTGCATGGATGTATGTACCTAATATGTTGAGAACAGTGAAGAACTCATCCTTACAGACAGGTTAATGACCCCAGAATTACAGAGGGGTTAATTGCCCCAGAATTATGGATGGGTTAATGACCCCAAAATTGGCCTTACTTTGAAATGACTTGTAATACTCCCACCCCCACTGGGAATGATGTGATACAATACACATTTACAGAGAGAAGATTGAGGTCATTCCCCTCCCTGAACCTCTGGTGTTATTAATTTTTTTTTACCACCGAAAACATTCGCATATATACCCCGAGTACAACCACCACTTTTCAAATAACTAGTAAAACCCGTTCCATTTGGGAACCCAGCATGTATGCAAGATTTGGATGAGAATGGGCCAGCCGTACAAGCGAAAATTATAAGTCGGCTATCTCCCCTGGAGAGGCTGGGATATTTTTATGTCCTTGACTTGACCCTGGGTACCGCCAACACGTTTGCAAAAATTGGTCGAGAAAAATACGTATGTATGTATGTATGTATGTATGTATGTATGTCTTCTTCTTCTTCTTCTTCTTTTGGCTCGTTCCCGTTAGGGGTCGCCACAGCGGATCAACTGTCTCCATTTCGCTCTATCCTCCACATCTTCCATTGATACTCCAACCACCCGCATATCCGCCCTCACCGTATCCATGAACCTCTTCTTTGGCCTTCCTCTTCTCCTCCTGCCTGGCGGCTCCATCTTCAACATCCTTCTCCCGATATACTCCGCTTCCCTCCTGAGCACATGTCCAAACCATCTCAATCTCGCCTCTCTCACTTTGTCTCCAAACCGTCCTACCTGCGCTGTCCCTCTAATATACTCATTCCTTATCCTGTCCATCCTCGTCACTCCCAACGAGAATTGCAGCATCTTTAACTCTGCCACCTCCAGCTCCGCTTCCTGTCTTTTTGTTAGCGCCACCGCCTCCAAACCATACAATATAGCTGGTCTCACTACCGTCTTATATACTTTCCCCTTCACTCTTGCAGCTACGCTTCTGTCACAAATCACTCCTGCAACTCTTCTCCACCCACTCCATCCTGCCTGCACTCTCTTTTTCACTTCTCTCCCACACTCTCCGTTTCTTTGGACAGTTGATCCCAAGTATTTAAACCCATCCACCTTCCCCACCTCAACTCCTTGCAACCGCACCATACCACCACCCTCCCTCTCATTTACGCACATGTACTCCGTCTTACTCCGACTGACTATCATTCCCCTTCTCTCCAGTGCGTACCTCCACCTCTCGAGGCTCGCCTCAGCCTGCTCCCTACTCTCCCTACAGATCATGATGTCATCCACGAACATCATAGTCCATGGAGACTCCTGTCTGATCTCGTCCGTCAACCTGTCCATCACCATTGCAAACAGGAAAGGGCTCAGAGTCGATCCTTGGTGCAATCCCACTCATACATATCCTGCACAATCCTCATATACTTCTCCACCACTCCCGACTTCCTCATACAATGCCACAACTCCTCTCTTGGCACCCTATCATAAGCTTTCTCTAAATCCACTAACACACAATGTAACTCCTTCTGGCCTTCCCTATACTTCTCCATCAACATTCTCAAAGCAAACACTGCATCAGTGGTGCTCTTTCCTGGCATAAACCCATATTTCTGCTCACAGATCGTCACCTCTCCTCTCAACCGAGCTTCCACTACTCTTTCCCACAACTTCATGGTGTGGCTAAACAACTTTATCCCTCTGTAATTTCCACAGCTCTGCACATCACCCTTATTCTTGAAAATCGGAACCAGTACATTTAATCTCCACTCCTCCGGCATCCTCTCACTTTCCAAGACTTCATTAAACAATCTGGTTAACAACCCCACTGCCATCTCTCCTAAGCACTTCCATGCCTCCACTGGTATACCATCTGGGCCAACCGCCTTTCCACTTTTCATCTTCTTCAGAGCAGTCCTCACTTCATCCTTACTGATCCACCCCACTTCCTGATTCACTATCTCACCTCTTCCAACCTTCTCTCTCTCTCATTTTCTTCATTCATCAGCTCCTCAAAGTACTCCATCCACCTTCTCAACACACTCTCCTCGCTCGTCAGCACATTCCCATTTGCGTCCTTTATCACCCTAACCTGCAGCACATCCTTCCCAGCTCGGTCCCTCTGTCTTGCCAATCGGTATAAATCCTTTTCCCCTTCTTTTGTCATACAGCTCGTCATATGCCTTTTCCTTGGCCTTTGCCACCTCTCTTTTTGCCTTTCGCCGCCACTCCTTGTACTCCTGCCTACTTTCTTCATCTCTCTGACTATCCCACTTCTTTTTCGCCACCCCCTTCTTCCTTATACTTTCCTGTACTTCCTCATTCCACCACCAAGTCTCCTTATCTTCCTTCCTCTGTCCAGATGTCACACCAAGTACCTTCCTAGCTATCTCCCTCACAACTTCTGCTGTTGTTGCCCAATCATCCCACCCATCTTTACCACCATCCAACGCCTGTCTCACCTCCTCCCTAAATTTCACGCAACAGTCTTCCTCCTTCAGCTTCCACCATCTGGTCCTTGGTTCAGCCCTCACTCTCTTCCTCAACCTCACCTCTAAAGTCATCCTACAGACCACCAATCGATGCTGTCGAGCTACACTCACCCCTGCCACCACCTTACAGTCACTAATCTCTTTCAGGTTGCATCTCCTGCTTAAGATGTAATCCACCTGTGTGCACTTTCCTCCACTCTTGTATGTTACCGTGTTCCTCCTTCTTCTTGAAATACGTATTTACCACTGCCATTTCCATTCTTTTTGCAAACTCTACCACCATTCGCCCTTCCACATCTCTCTTGTTGAGACCGTACCTTCCCATCACCTCCTCATCCTCTTTATTCCTTTCCCCAACATGCCCATTGAAATCTGCTCCAATCACCACTCTTTCATCCTTGGATACACTCTCCACCACTTCATCTAACTCACTCCAGAAATCTTCTTTATACTCCATCTCACACCCCATTTGTGGGGCATATGCACTGATGACATTCATCATCACCCCTTCAACTTCCAACTTCACACTCATCACTCGGTCAGACACCCTCCTCACCTCCAATACCCTCTTGACATAATCTTCCTTCAGGATTACCCCAACACCATTTCTCCTCCCATCCACACCATGGTAGAACAGTTTGAAACCACCTCCAATGCTCCTAGCCTTACTCCCCATCCACTTGGTCTCTTGTACACACAGTATGTCCACCTTTCTTCTCTCCATCATATCAGCCAACTCTCGCCCTTTGCCAGTCATCGTCCCAACATTCAGAGTTCCAACTCTCACCTGCACACTTCTACCCTTCCCCCTCTCCCACTGCCTCCGGACTCGCCTTCCCCGTCTCCTTCTCCTCCTTCGCCCAGCAGTAGCACAATTTCCACTGGTACCTTGCTGACCACCGGTCCCGGTGGCGGTCGTTGGTAACCCGGGCCTCAACCGATCCGGTATGGAAATTCGTTTTGTTGTCCGCATAATGATTTGGCATAGGTTTTTATGCCGGATGCCCTTCCTGACGCAACCCTGGTCGCCTCTTACGACACACAGGGATATGGTACACCTATTCTAACCGGGGCATACACCGGGCCCAGTACAACTGGAACTCATTTCACCGACCTCGGAAGGATGGCAGGCTGAGTCAACCCCCTCGTGTTTTCGACTTGGTTTATATATACATATACATATACATATATACACATATTTATACATACACATACATATTTATACATACACATACATATATATATATATATATATATATATATATATATATATGTATATATATATATATTATATAAACATATATACATATATTCAGTGTCCCAACGGGGCTTGAACTCAGGACCTTTTGGGTCCCAAGCCACTGCCCTAACCACTGCGCCAACACCAGGCTTAAATGTATGTATGTATGTATATATATATATACACATACATACATACCAACACCAGGTATGTATGTATGTATGTATATATGTATATATATATATATATATATATATATATATATGTATGTACATATATGTATGTGTATATATATATATATATATGTATATCCATAAACATACACACACTGCATATACATACATACATATACATGTACACCAGGACCCCAAAATTCGCAGGAGATCCATTCCGAGAAAAAGTCCTTCTGTTTATTTATTTTTCTTAATAATAAATTACTTGTTGATGTTTCAACCTGTCCGTGATTGTGTTTTCCTTCCCTCGATCCAGCATTGTCCAAAACTAGATAGACTGGGAGATTATAATTCCCAAACGAAATAACTTGTCATCGTCGGCATGCACCAGCGGTAAATGCTCGATCACATTAGTGAAGATCTAATCAAGATAAGATTCGTGCATCGCCGAGGGCATGTTCCCCGGTCAGGAGGTTACGTGATCTGAAGTTAAACATCAAATTAGATGGTGGACACTGGAACTCTTGGTTAACTGATTGGCGTTTGTTAAGCAACCCACTGCACCACAAAGTTAACTGTGAGTGGTGGCCCCAGGTCCGGTTATTCTGAGGAGAAATGAGGATTAACCCCTTCATAATGCACTCGTTACCCATGGTCATAACAATATATTGGAAGGACCATGTTTATTATTGATATCAAAATTGCAATGCATTTGTGAAAATAGCATGACACGTTTATCTGAAAATATTTGTAAAAGTAGTTTCATTGAAACTTTTTCTCAGAAAGCAAACTTTTATGCCATCCTGTGCATATTATACCATTTGAGGTTACAGAGAGGAACAGATCTTAAATGAAGTCTTTTTGCTGTGAATGAAGTGCTTTTGTTTCGTTCTCTGCAACCTGCATCTTTTCTCTACTGTTCTGTTTGATGCTGTGCCTTTTTCTTGTTTTAGTTGTGTGCTGTGTTGCACAATAAGAACAATTAATCTGCCAGTTTTCCATCGTAAAGGCACCATAGAGGATTGGAGGCTGTTCTTTTAAACTGATCCCAAACTAATACACAGTAATTTAATTTATTAATAGCACACTTCAACATTTACAACTTTATCACCAGCAATCAGATCGAAAAATGGGAATTCTTGCACTTTCAATTGACCCAAATACTCAGTGGAATATTCTCTTTTTTAATACCTTTTATTTTCGAAAGTGACATATTTATCTGTGGTGTTAATGCTCATTAATGTAGAACAAAATACTTGTTGATAAGAGACAATAGCAATACTAATTCAATTAAACATTTCAAGCCCCAAGGTGTAACACCATTAGCGGCAGTTACAAAACATAGTATTAAGTGAGAAGTACACATTGACAAGAAAGCAAACTATGGGGAGAAAGCCACTGAGAGGGTAATTGTTGGGAAATAAAAATTTTGATCAAAATACAATTGAGAAAATGTTCTTTGGAATGATTATGGCAAAAGCAAAAAACTCCACCAAAATTCAGGCTTTTAGCAAGATTGACAAAAAATTGTTAGTTTGAGACAAAAAACACAGAAGTGCAATGAAAAATTGTTCTACAATTGGCCAACAGAGCATCATTCACAATATCAGAAACATCTTTCTGAGATGAAAAATAAGATAATGAGGCTGTGGTATTTCTGAAAAAAAAAAATGCCCCCCAAAAAAAATCCCCCAAAAAATCAACCTGTTTCCAAATACACACCACAATGTGATCGATCATAACAACATACAAACATCAAATGAGATGGTGAACACTGGAACTAGTAGTTAACTGATTGGCGTTTGTAGTTGTTCAGCAACCCACCGCACCACAAAGTTAACTGTGAGTAGTGGCCCCGGGTCCGGTCGCTCATACAACATATAAAACCGGAGAACACTGTCTGAACCTTGGTCAACCCACATACACTGGACGGTGTAGTGAGTTGTATTAGGTCAGTAGAGGATATTACAGGTTATTACAGTTATTAGGGTTTGAGGTAGAGGTGGTTGGAGAAATAAAGAAAGTAGAGTAATGGTTATTAATGATGCAATTTTGAAAGGTACTTTTGGAACATACCTTTTAGACATTGAGACCCTCTAGACCTTTAAAGACGCCTTTCGATCCCTTAGACCCTTTTGACATTTTAAGACCGTGAGACTGCTTAAGACACCTTAAACACTTTAGACCAGGCGTCGGTAACCTAAACCAGGCCGCGGGCCACTGGGCCACATTCGGGCCACCTCGCGGGCCGCACCCCCCTCCCAACCCGAAAAAATAACAAACACACCTAAAATCAATGATAATAAATGTAATTGTAAATTGAACCTTAAGACTTGCAATAATCACAATGTGAAACAATTAATGTGAAGGTTGGTGATTCTTTGATGCAGACAGAGAGTCAATGTCCGGCTTGATGGAGGAGGAGGCCAGGAGGAGGACGTCTTGAAGATGAGCATCTGTAAGCTGTGCTCTCGTCTTGTTCTTCTTCAGCTTCGTGCGACTGAACAGCTGCTCGCAAGAGTATGTGTACCCGAACAATGAAGCTAAGCGCA
Source organism: Eptatretus burgeri (assembly GCF_056783735.1). Classification (NCBI taxonomy): domain Eukaryota; kingdom Metazoa; phylum Chordata; class Myxini; order Myxiniformes; family Myxinidae; genus Eptatretus; species Eptatretus burgeri. The sequence continues at coordinate 100,542,894 of NC_140963.1, forward strand.
GGGCCTCCCTAACAAGAGCCGGGAAAGCACTGGAGGCTGAGAGTGAGTGCCAGAACTTCATTGGCGACAAAAGAGCAAACTTTGTGCGGTGGCTCTCTGAGCACTGGAGCTCAATGAGCTCCAGCTGAAGGTCGTCAGCCACATCCACAGAATCCACATCAAAGGGAGAGGAGAATAGCTTGAACTCTTTCTCACAGGCGCACACATCTTTGAAGCGTCTCTCGAACTCGCCTCGCAGCTCAGACAGGGCAGCCGCGTAGCGACGGCAGGCAGCGGGGGTCGGGCGCAGCTCAGCCAATCGGGCGAAGTGAGTGAATTTGTTCTGGTTGAGCTGATGCTCCCACAGGCGAAGTTTGCATTCGAATGCCTTCACGAAGGCGAGGAGGTCAGGTACCAAGACATCTTTACCCTGCAGATGGATGTTCAGCTCGTTTAGATGTCTAGTAATGTCCACCAGGAACACGAGGTCACACACCCATGCGGGATCCTCGAACTGAAGGACAGGATTGCCCTTCTCCCGCAGGAAAGACGCCAGCTCATCCCTCAGGCTGAAGACTCTCTCCAACATCTTTCCTCGGCTGAGCCAATGGACCTCGCAGAAGTAGATCAGGTCGCCGAACTCTGCCTCAGCGTCAGCCAGGAGATCGCAGAACTGTCTGTGGTTGAGAGCACGGGCGCAAACAAAGTTCACCGCCCTGACGACGACAGTCATGACCTCTGTAATGGTCACAGACTTGGCGCACAGAGCCTCCTGGTGCACCAGACAGTGAAAGCGCTTCACATCCTGCTGGTGTCCAAGGCTGCGCAGGTACTTCACAAGAAGGGCCGCAAAGCCTTTCTTGTCCCCGACCATGGCGGGCACTCGGTCGGTCGTGATGCCGCACATGCGAGAGAGATCGAGGTCAGCCTCCTTCAGCCAGTCTGTGACTGCCTTGCACACGTCAGCGCCAGTGGTGGTACCGCTGAGTGGCATGAGTCGGATGAACTCCTCAAAGATGACGAAGTCGTCCCTGCTGCCCCGGAAGAAGATGGCAAGCTGAGCCGTGTCCTTGATGTCAGTCGACTCGTCCAAGGCGATGGAGAAGAAGCGAGCGGACTGACACATGTCCTTCGGGGTGCCCCGGACATCGGCGGCCATCTCCTCTATGCGGCGGGTCAAGCTCCTGGCAGACAGGCTGATGGCCGCAAACTCTCTCGACTTGTCAGGACACATGTCCTCAACCACGGCCAACATGCACTCCTTGAGGAATTCACCTTTGGTAAATGGTTTTAGGTTGGTGGCCACAAGGTGTGCAACACGGTCGCTGGCCTGAGTGTTGCTCTGAGCAGCCGCTTGCGTCGAAGAGACGCTCCTCTTCATGAAGGCACTCTGCTTCTCCAGCTGGACACTCAGACGCCCGAACTCTGCCTTCTTCTTGTCGTCAGGCACCGCAGCTTGCTTGGGGTGCACCGAAGTAAAGTGACGCTTTTACGTTGCACACCTTCATGACGGCGACGGTCTCGTGGCAGATGATACACAAAGCCTTTCCTTTGCGCTCAACGAAGAAGAACGCTTTCCATTCCTTTTTGAAGGGGCGGTTCTCGTCTAACAGCTTACTCTTCTTCATAGTGAGGGTACCTTCAGCCATCTGAAACAACAACGAAAAAATATTTAAGACCAAGTTAAGTGGATGAGAAGCGAAAATAATTTATGTGACGTACAGAGACTGTGATATATGTGGAAGAATCATATGTCCACATATGTTAAATTTGCCGTCGGTTCAAAAAAATGTTTCACGGGCCACATCTAATGGAAATCCGGACAAGGCGCCGCGGGCCGCACGGGAGGAGCTCGCGGGCCGCATTTGGCCCGCAGGCCGCAGGTTGCCAACCTCGGCTTTAGACCATTAGATATTTCAGATCTTTAGGCCTTGTATTCGCAATCAATGAGTTTTTATTTATTTGTAAATTCAATTCCATACTCTATCCCAGAAAAGCACACAAACATATACTAGACCAGGTGATTTTACATGTGTCAATGTGAGGTTTGAAATGCATGTATTGTACTGATTAACATCACAAAGGAGGTATGCTTTTTTTTCAGGAATTTTCTAGATTTGTCGAGATCTAACATTGCAACTGTCAAAGTAGCTGTTAAAATGTGATTTTCCTGCAGTGCTCAATCTTCCTCTGAGGTCTTAACATAAAGACATTAATGGAGTGTGTAAGGAGAAGTTTGTGGAAAGAAGACACAAAATAGAAATTCAGAATGAAATAGGAAAGGGGAAGATGGTAGGAAAACATGGTCAGAAGGGGAATGTGAGATGTGGGGTTTGATAGAATGTGCAGAGGTGAAAGGAGCTTGGGAGGAAAATAAGTCAGGGGAAGGAACTGAATAGGAATGTATGAGGAATACCGTGGTGTCAAAATTCTGCTGTTTTCATGTGTAATAAATAAAAAAAAATGACCTTGTGGTAATAATTGCTGAAACTTGTTACGAGCTAAAAGTGTGACAGTTGACTGACGGCTCTAGCTATTCTTATTCATTCACTTGGGAACACAGGACAGACATGGCTCTTTCTAATCTTATTCATTCACATGGGAACACAGGACAGACATGGCTCTTTCTAATCTTATTCATTCACATGGGAACACAGGACAGACATGGCTCTTTCTAATCTTATTCATTCACGTGCAAGTACGGGACATACAGGGCTCTGTCTAATCTTATTCATTCATAAAGGCCCTGCCACACCTTGACGATTTAGCCAGCGTATGCCTGACGTATGCAAAATTTGGCTAAAATGCTGGCACACGTCGAATACGTTATGGGTAAGTTTGTATACGTTAAGAGCACGCTGGCATACGTCGTAGTATGCTGACATACGTCTTTGTACGCTGGCATACGTCGTAGTACGCCGAGGTGTTAGACAAATTTTCCATGCTTGAAATTTTTCGACGTATGCCAGCGTATGACTCACACGTTCCGCATAATGCTGGCCATAAGTTGTAGGCACGTCACGCAATCATTGACACACGTCGACACATGTTACTTGTAAGTTACTCATAAGTCGAAACACGTTGAGGTAATGTTTAGCGTACCCGAAACTTATTTCTAACCTATGAGTAACGTGTTGTAGGCACGTTACGCGATCGTTGACACACGTCGACACACGTTACTCATGAGTCGAAACACGTCAATGTAATGGTTAGCGTCAGGGCAGTTCCATAATTTCGGACGTACATTTTGGACACATTATTAAGATACCACAGACACAAAGATTGAGAATATGAAACTTTTATTTGGCCATGATATGACAAGTGTTTAGTAGAAAACAAGTAACAATGAAAAAAAATAGTGTCAACACCTTAATGACCTTGGAATAATTTACAAAATACCATGTGTTCGGACGTACACAGAAAAAATGAATTTTCTGACTTCATAAGTTCAATTAAAAATTTCTGTGGTGTGCAGATTTTTTCAAAAAAAGTGCATTTATAATTTACAATTTTTGAACAGCTTGTACAATTCCCTTCAAAATGATATATAATTTGTGCTGATAATTTCATTTTGAAATATTGACTTCCTGGTTGACAAATTTATGGAACTGCCCGTCATTGTTCCAGACTCCCTGTTTTTTTTTTGTTTTTTTTTCTTCGTTATGACGGTGATGTTGACACTTCGATTTCTAGTGCGGTTATAATATAATATAATTAATTGGCTTCCGCTCAACGATTTAAATCATAACCGCACTAGAAATCGAAGTGTCAACATCACCATCATACCGAAGAAGAAGAAAAAAAAACCAGGGAGTCTGGAGCACTGACGCCAACCATTACATTGACGTGTTTCGACTTATGAGTAACGTACAAGTAACGTGTGTCAACGATCGCGTAGCGTGCCTACAACTTATGCCAGCGTATGCGGAACGTGCCGACAACTTATGCCAGCGTATGCAGAATGTGTGTCATACATCGAGTACGTCGAGAAATTTTCAACATGCTGAAAATTTCTCGACGTACTCGGCGTATGACGACGTATGCCAGCATACTACGACGTATGCCAGCGTGTTATGAACGTATACAAAACTTACCCATAACGTATTCGACGTGTGCCAGCTTGGTTCGGCAAATTTTTCATATGTCAGCATACGCTGGCTAAAATGTCAAGGTGTGACAGCGACTTGACACTTCGATGTCTAGTGCGGTTATGATTTGAATCGTCGAGCCGCAGCCTATGAATAGCCTACTCCACGTGATCGTCGGTGATACGCTGCCACGCTATGCATAAGTTAGACTATCGTAGGGCATAGGTTGTGAACGCCGACAACACGCTCAGCATTCGTTGGTATAAGTTATCTATATGTGATTAAAACGTTCTGTGTACGTTACTAATACGTTATACATACGTCCAACACGTTATTATACGCCCAAAATTAAAAAAAAACATCAATAGTTCAGCGTATGCCAGCGTTTTACATACATTTTGAGACCTTGCCATACGCTGGCTAAAATGTCAAGGTGTGACAGGGCCTTAAGGGAACATGAGACAGACAACGCTCAGTCTAGTCTGATTCATTCAGATGGGAATATGGGGAAGGCATGACTCTATCTAATCATATTCCTTCACATGAGAGCATGGAAATACCCCAAACCTGACCCTAACCCTCACATTGAAAGCCAACCCCAAACCTGTCCCCAACCCTCACATTCAAAGTCAACCCCAAACCAAACCCTCACATTGAAAGCCAACTCCAAACCCGACCCTATCCCTCACATTGAAAGCCAACCCCAAACCCAACCCTAACCCTCACAAATCTGAAAATAATCAGAAGGGTTGACAGACCAAACACTGAGCTCACAAACAGATCTGAAAATATTCCTGTGAAGAAGAAGAGTTCAATAATGTGGAGTGAAAGAATTACACGTGCAGCATTTATTAAGGAGATACAAGGGTTTAAATACATTTTAAATTCATAATGAATGCTTTTAAAGGGGGAAGAGGCACTTATATTTAATTTAGATTCAATTTGGAGACGAGAGGGGGATTGGGGGGGGGGGAGTGGTGTCAAATCAGAAGCAGGAGGGAATTGAATAGAAATGAGAATCGTTTGGGTTGGCTTTCAATAACAGCTTGGAGTGAAAAATAGTTTTTTTTCATTTGTTTGTTTTAATTTTTTGACGCAAGAAGAGGAAATAGGACATTGTTGAGGATATATAAGCAAGATGCCAGAGATAGAATCGAGATAGCAAGATTCACTTCCCATCTGAGGGAAGGCCGTGTCTGGCCTTGAACAATACAAAAGGAACAAAATGAAGAGCACAAACAATGAAATAATTGAAATATTTCTGGAGAGGAAACAAAAATTTAAATAATTAACATGAAATATTTCTGCGTGCTGGAGAGGATCAGCAGGTCTTGCAGAGGTTCAGAAGCGATGTTCGGCAAGGTAGTTTGAATGTGGGATCAATGTGGGGAGAGGAGTCAAGGTGGTGGAGATGATGCAGAGAAGGAGGTTGGAAGTGTTTTGTGTGCCGAACACCATATGGAAAGGAGACATGGCGAGGAAGTTGTTAGGAGGATACAAGATGTTGCATGTGGGTGGAAATGGAAGGAGTAATTTTGTGGGAATAACAGTGTCAGAAGAGATCAGCAAGCAGGTGGTCAGAGTGGAAATATGGGAGGGATTGAGAGTTGTGGCATGGGTGGTGATACAGAGGCAAATGGTGTGTGTTATGTCGGCATATGGGCCACAAACGGGAAGGACTGGCACGGAGAATCAGGAATTCAGGGACACACTGGAGAGGATGGTGGGAATGGTTGAGTTGGACATGCTGCTGTGCATTATGGGGGACTTTAACGCCGACATGGGAGTAGTGAATCCGGGGGAAGAGGAATGTTATGTTAAATTTGGTTTGGGAATGAGGAATAGATAGGGTCAAGAGCTGTTGGAGCTGATTGTGAGGAATGGGATGGCCAAAGCTGGTTCATTCTTTCAAAAGCGGGAAAGCCACAAGATTACCAAGAAGAATGGGCATGGTAAACCAGAACTGGATTTGGTCGTGGTATGGAAGCGACAGTTGTGGAGGGTTAAGGATTGTAAAGCTGTGGCTAGAAAGCATGTTACCACACAGCCTGTGGTGTTTGTGGTGCAGATGGAGAAATGGAAGGAGGTTAAGTGCAGGGTTTGGAAGATTATTAGGTGGAGGAATTGTAGGGGAAACGTCCTCATAGAGTACAAGGAGAGGATGAGGGCCAGGTATGAGAAACTTAGCAAAGAGGCAGAAGGTTTGGAGGAGGAGTGGAAGAAGTACAGAGGGGCGTTTAGGGGAATTGCAGAAGTTTTGTATGGAAAGACGTCAGGAAAGGGTGCATCATCAAGGGATAGAAACCAGGTATGGTAGACGGAGGAGGTAGCGAAGGCAGTTGGTGAAAAATGAGGAAGCTTGGAAGAGGATAGGAAGATCAAGGATTGGGGGAGGCAACCAGATGTGGGGTAACTACACCTGTATGGGCAGAAGAAGAAAGCAGCAATGAGAGCTGTGGATAAGGTGAGGAATAATGTGGAAGAGGAGGTGTATAACAAATTGGAAGGGGGAAGACAATATATATTTTATATATGTATATATATATATATATATATATATATATATATATATATATATATATATATATATATATATATATATATATATATATATATATATATATAGGCTCGTGACAGGGATGAAAATAGTAAGGACATGAAGAGGGTGGGTGATTAAGGATGGTGGTGGGAGGCTAGTGACAGAAAAAGGGGCAGTATTGAAGGTGTGCGAATGGTATTTCAAAGAGCTGTTGAACTGGGAAGGATACAACGGTGAGCTGGATCTGCAGTGTTATGTATGGGGCAAAATTGGAGTTCGTGAATATCACAGAGGAAGGAGGAAGTATGGACAGCATTGAAGAGGATGAAGAAGGGAAGAGTGCCAGGCATTGATGAGGTGTGTACATAAATGATAATTGCCGCAGAAGTCGGAGTCAGGTGGACGAAGAGGCTGTTGAACATATGTATGAGAGAGGGTTTAATCTGGAGAATTGGAGGACACAGTTAATTGTGCCAGTAGGGAAGGGAATGGCAATGTTTAAGATCCAGGGAAGTACCTGGGCATTACGCTCCTCAGTCATGCAATGAAGGTGCTGGAGAATTTTCTACACGGGAGGATAAGGAAGAGGCTGGAGATAGAGATCGGGGAAGAGCAGCAGGGGTTGAGAAAGGGGATGGGGATGACAGATGGGCTGTTTATGCCAAGAGAGTTGATGGAGAAGAAAGTTGGAGGTGTAAGGTGAGATGGCATTGGGATTTGTGGACTGAGAGAAGGCCTATGACTCTGTCCCAAGAGAGATGGTGATGGTGACACTGAGATGGATGGGAGTGCTGGAAGCAGAAATTACGTTGGTGGAAGGGATGTATAAGGGAACGAAGGGAAGAGTCTTGGTTTATCCTGGAATGACACAAATTCAGCGTGAATATTGGTTTGAGGCAGGAAAGTGCCCTCAGCCCACTCATGTCTTTTTTGTAGACGTTGTCAAGGCTCGTATGAGAGCTAACACACAACGCACAACAAGGGGGGCAGGAGACAAGAGGGGAGGGAGATTGAAGGATAAAACAGTGGGGAACAGAGACATTAGGAAATTTGTGTAAGGGAGAGGTATGGAGTGGGGAACACGGGGTAAACAAGATGGACACTACAGGGACTTTCAGGACGTTACATGACAGGTAATAATTTTCATGAAGGAAAGCATGGAATTTGAAGGAGGTGAGTTCGGTGTGGATTAACATGGGTGGAGAAGATAATGGTTATGGATGGGGGAAGACAAGAGATGGAGGTGAACAGCTATCTTGAAAACCTGGAAGGAAGAGTTGGATTGAAGAGAGTGTGGGAGTTTGTTCCAAAGGCTGGAGAAAGGAGGAAGGAAAGTGATGGTGAGCAGTTTTCTTCTTCTTGCATATGGCAGCTTAGCTGCCGAGGTAGCTAGCATTTCTTGGAACCGCGACTGTGTCGCTGATGCAGTGCCTCTCTACCAGGACACACTGGTACTCATTTTTCTGACCTTGAAAGGACAACAGGCTGGTGAATTAATTCAGTGGTCAACGGGGCTTGAACTCAGAACACTCGCATCCCAAGCAACTACCCTAACCACTGAGCCAACATGAGGCTCATATGGTAAGCAATGATTCGTGATGTTCATAGTTTTACCAGAAGGGGGTTGCTGGTGGACCTTGAGCGCCATACAGAAATATGGGGGGGGGCATATCGCAGACAGAGCAGGGGGGTGAGACTGATAAGGAGATTATTTTGGTAGAATTACCAGAAGGGGTTGCTGGTGGACCTTGAGCACTCTGCGGAAATATGGAGGGAAGATATATCTCAGAGAGAGCGGGGGGGGGCGAGACCGGAGAGGAGACGGGAGAAGACAGAAAGACCACCGAGCTGCCTGCGTTCGGACGGTGAGACACTCAAGGACGCAGCCTCATCACGGAACATACCAAGGATCCTAAATGCCTTGGTTTCCACAGCTTGAGGCCAATAAAGGTGAGAGGCAGGAGCACAAGCTCAGTAGGGAGAGCAGTACTCCATCAGGCTGCAGACAAAAGCTCTGTATGTGGTCAGCAGCTCAGGTGTGCTCAGGAAGGACTTTGCACAATGGAGGATGCCCCGTTTTGGAGGCAAGTTTGGATATGTGACTTTCCCAGGAAAGATCATGGCAGATAGTGAGACCCATAAGCTTGAATGAAAGGACTTCTTCAAGAGGATTGTTGAGAAAGTAGAGAGGTGGGGTGGGGGGGGGGGTTCCAGACAGTCCCTTCAGAGAGACATTGTGAGAATGTGAGATTTGTCAGGGTTGAAAGACACGTTCCAAGTTTTGGACCAGCTTGTGATTTTATCCAGATGTATAGAGTGAAGAGGCTGCTGTTTGCCAATCTGATGGATGGCAGATGGTACGGCTGAGGGTGGAGTCATCAGCAAAGAGATAAAGAGGATTTTCCAGGGAGTCAGTGAGATCATTGATGAAAACCAGAAAAAGAACAGGGCCCAGAACGCTACCTTGAGGAACTCCAGCCTGGACAGGAAGAGGGGATGAGAGAACTCCATTAAGGGCCACATGCTAGCTCGGACAGGAGAGGAAGTCTGTGAGCCATGAGTGGAGATGTTCTTCGGAGTTTTTGTGACCATAGGAAGAGAGTTTTGTAAGCAGAACAAGGTGCCAGACCATATTGAAAGCATGCGATATGTCTAGGAAGATGGCTCTGATCTCATGTCTGGCATTGAGGATCTCCATCCATTGTCGGGAGAGCAGAAGCAGCATATCCAATGTAGAGTGAACTGGTCTGAATCCAAATTGATGATTGGAAATCAAGCCATTAGAGATGAGGAAGAATTTAACGTCTGAAGTGATTATGGATTCCACAACCTTGTTGATGATTGGGAGAAATTTGATTGGTTTGTAGAAGCAAGAATATGTTTTTGCACCAGTTTTTATGCAGAGTGGTGATGTTTGCTGATTTCCAAGCAGATTTCAGATGAACTTGAGCAAATGAGAGGGTGAATAGAACAGAGAGAGGGTGAGCCAGAGCAGCAGAGCAGGTTTTTAAGACACCTGGGCTGATGCCGTCTGGACCGGTTGCAGAATGTGAGTCAAGGTTTGACAGCAAGCTCTCCACCTTGTCAGAAGGAAATGACACAGAGTCCAGGAACAGCTGGGTATGACTGCGTCAGGTGGGTACAGAAAGCGAAAGGTTTGAGACACAAAATTTAGAAGCAAACACGGAGTTTAGGCATTCAGCCTTTTCATGTGTAGTGTTAGCTGTGTGGCCATTTGAGGTAAGGGATGGGATTCAGGGGGAACATACACCAGCAACAGACTTAACTAGACACCACCAGGATTTGGAGGAGGGAGACATGTTTGAAAGGGGACAACTCTTTAGTTGTCTGTAAAAGTATTCACCCCCTATCAATAATGCTACATTCAGATGAATTTCGAATTTTGGCGAAACAATTTCTCCAAATGAACTTATTTATTTATTACTGAAGAGATCAAACTAAACTGTCAAAGTTGAAGGAGGTTAGCTGTCAGGAATAATTGCAAAAAACATGCACAAATCAAAATTCACTAGTTGTGAAAGTATTCAGGCCCTTGGCTGTGCACTTCATGGAAGCACCTTTTGCAACAATGACTGTGATGAGACTTTTTGGGTCGATCTCTACCAGCTTTACACAGTGATTTGGTGAAATCTTTGCCTATTCTTCACAGTAAAATTTCTCTAGTTCTGCCAAGCTTGATGGGGATTGTCGATGGACTGCAATCTTCAAGTCTCGCCATTAATGTTCAATTGGGTTCAAGTCAGGACTTTGACGGGTTCACTCAAGAACGTATATTTTCTTCTAAATCAACCACTCAATTGTAGCTTTAGCTTTGTGCTTTGGATCATTGTCCTGCTGAAATGTGAATCGACGACCCAGTTTCAGATTTATGGCTTACTCAGGAATGTTTTCATCAAGGATTTTCTTGTAGTTTACACCATCCATTGTCCCTTCGACCCTCACAAGTTTGCCAGTCCCAGCTGATGAAAGTAGCCCCACATCATAATGCTGTCACCACCATGCTTGACAGAAGGGATGGTGTTAACTGAGTGGTGTGCAGTGTTCGACTTGCACCAGGTGTAATGCTTTGAATTTAGACAAAAAAGTTCAATTTTTGTCATGTCTGATCACAAAACCTTTCTCCAGATGCCTGCAGCATCATTGAGATACCTTTTCGCAAACTCCATATGAGCTTTTAGATGTGTCTTTTCAGTAATTGCTTCTTTCTTGCCTCCTGTCCATAGAGGCCAGATTTGTGAAGGGAACTCGATTGCTGTTTGATGATCACTGACCCCCATTCACCATCCTAAAAGAGATAAGGAGAGACTTTGAAGTCTTCTTATAAACTTCTACCGAACAATGCTTTTCCATCACTTTATGTCTGACTTACTTGGAAAGCTCCTTGGTGTATATGTGTTATTGTCCTGCTTGATTGGTTTCTCCTTGATATTGTCCTGCTTGATTCCTCTCACGACAGCACTTCATGTTTGCCTTGTTGGTTGACCAAGTCAGTTGCACCTTAAAAATCCTTGCATCAGTGGTGGAACTTCATTTTTAAGTGAAACCACTGCTTACAAAGACGTGAAACCGATTACACTTATTTTGTAACCTTACAAACAAATAATTTGCTCCTGAAGTGATTTCGGATCATTATACACAAAGGTTTTGACAACCAAAAATAATTATAGGCAAACTACCGTCATGATGTCTTTGCTCTTAGTGAAACTCACAATATCAGCCAAAAGAAAATCATGCAATGGTCATATTGTGATGTCAGTTGGTGAAACACACAATGCAGGAGTTGATATATTGATGTCCACACAGGCAAAAAAAACCAGCTGGATTGCCACCTACAACATCTCTGATTGAATTATGGCTGCTCCTTTTCGTTTGAGGAAAGGTACTTTCTGTATGTGTCTGTGAAATTTTGATGCCACCAAATGTTGAAGCCCAAAAGTCAGAATGAACATCTGAACACTTTCATTGGCTAGTTAGATCCCGTGTTGCACAAGGTGACTCACCTACATCTACTGCAGAGGATGGCATTATTGAGGACTTCTATGGGCAGCTGCAAGATGTGATCAGTCCATTAAAAAGAACTGTGACACACTTGTTGTAGCTTGTGACTTCAATGCCAACTTGGAAACTAATGCGTTCCTCTCATCATGGGACTTCATGATTATGATGACAGAAATCCAAAAGGAGATGGACTGGTTGAATTTTGCATGGGTAACAACATCACTGCCACGTGCTCCTAGTTTCCCAAATGATCTTCTCACAAGGTAACTTGGGTCAGCAGGGCAAGAAACGCAAAAAATGCCATTGATTATATTTAAATCGACACAGAAGCAAGAAATCACCTGAATGTGTGTTGTTCTGAGAGTGCTTGCTTTGACATTGACCATTGGCGAGTAATTTGCAACCTGAAGTGGAAGTTCCATCGTCCTGCTGTTGTACGTGGACTGCGATCTAAACATCCAAATGTTGAAGCCCAAAAGTCGGAATGAACATCTGAACACTTTTGTTGGCTCCTTAGATCCCGTGTTGCACAAGGTGACTCTTGAAGTTATTGCATGTACCACACAGAAGTAACTCTTGAGACCTAAGGCACACAAATGTTTCAGAGGAAACAGCCCTATTTGTCTGCAACAACATTTCAATTAATTGAGCACAAGAGGCAGGCTGTCGGCACTCCAGAATCCAAAGGGCTGAGGAATGAGGTCAAACATGCCCAGGAACCAGAAGTACTAAAAGCCCTCCACAAGGCAGTGTGTAATATCTGGAACACCGGAAAGTGGTGAACATCGATGACAAAGTCAGTGTGTATTGTTTTGCACAAAAATAACGACAAACGTCTCTGAGGCAATTGCAGAATTCTTTCACTAATTGGCCATGCAAGTAACATCATTATAAACGTGTGTCAATGCAGACTGGAAAAAACTGCCAGTATCGAAGTGAGAGACACCCAATGATGCTATGCATGTGGTCGTCAGCTCCATTGGAAAGGCCGGATTGCAGATGAGTTTGAGACGCCAGTCGGAGTACGACAAGGCTGTCCATTGTCCCATATACTCTTCAGCCTCAACACCAAATGTCTCATGCAGGAGTGGTAAAAACACCCCTTACACCTCTGAGCATCAAAAGTAAGTGGTATCTCCACATAGGAGATCAAATATGCCGATGACCTCGTGATGATGGTGCTATTCAGAGCTGATGCCGAAGAGGGGCTTGCTATCTTGAGTGACATATCAGATGATTATGGGCTTGTCTTCCATCCTGGCAAGACGGAGAAAGGGAATACATGGTTATCCAGCCAACAATGAATGACAACACTACTACATACCACTTGAGACCAATACCCCACATAACATATTTCAAGTACCTGGGTGTGTCGATCAACCACACTCTAGATGACAGCAAGCAGGTATGAATGCGGATAGGTATGGGGAAATCCACCTTTCGGAAGTGTAAATGCTTGTGTTCCACCTGTGTCGACCGAGAAATAAAGGAACAGTTTGCTCAGGCACTAATCATGTCAAGGTTACTGTATGGTACCACCACCTTGACGTTGAATGCAACTGACATCAGGCATCTAGACGGCTTTGGTCAAACCGTCTGGCGACACCTGCTCAACATCAAGTGGCATGACCTTGTTACAAATGAGAGTCAAATGGAGATGATCAGTGACCGATGGTGCCTCAGCAGTATCAATGTCATGGAATGCAAGGCAGCATGGCTGGACCATGTGATTTGACATGGTGGACTGGCAGCAGCTGTTGTAGATGGTTTTCCAGAGGAATGTCATTGTTCCGTAGGTCGACCAATGATACATTGAGTTGATAACATCCGAGAGTGGTCAGGGTGCAATATCACTGTACTCAAAGTGGCAGTGCTGGAAAGATGGGTTGTGTCAAATATGGTGGCAGTGGTTCTGGTGGTGTATAATTTGAGGAGGCAACCATGTAAGTTGGGTGTGTCGATTTGTCGAATGATGATGAAATGGTTTGAATACTTATGCAAATAAGAGTCATTTGATTTTCTCTGTTAATCTAACTTATTCACATTTTATCTGCATTTTTTTTAGCTTTATCACTTTGCAGTAGTTTGTGAAGACTTGAAATAGCAAGTTTTATTTGAAAGCATCAATAAGCTCAGGTGACATCAAAATGTGAAAATTTTGGAGAGGGGGTGAAGATTTTTTGCAGACAACTTTTTGTCGTTTTTAGCCAGATAACTCGATGATGAAAAATCACTTTAAAATTTATCGGAATTTGGATCTGCACCAATATTGAAAGAATTCTTCCTTGTCACACACCCAACCGGTCCACCAAGTTTCATCCGAATCCATCCATAATTTTTTGAGGTATCATGCCATATGTTGTTTTTGGTTCCATCTCTTACTGGTGAAGAATCTTATAAAAATCACTCCTTAAAAAAAAAGTGATTAAAAAAAAAACACTTAAAAATCACCAAAATCACTTCAGGAGAAACTTATTTGTTCAAAAGGTTACAAAATAAGTGTAATACGTTTCACCTGTATGTAGTCAGTGGTTTCACTTAAATATTAAACTCCCCCACTTATCGAAGGAGTTTTACTGTGCAACTCACTTGGTCAATCAACAACACAAACATGAAGACAAAGGAGCTTTCCAAAGAAGTCAGACATAAAGTGATGAAAAAGCATTGTTCAGTAGAGGTTAATAAGAAGACTTCAAAGTCTCTCCTTATCTCTTTTAGGATGGTGAATGTGGGTTAGTGTTCATCAAACAGCAATCCAGTTCCCTTCACAAATCTGGCCTCTATGGACAGGTGGCAAGAAAGAAAGCAATTACTGAAAAACACTCGTCTAAAAACTCATATGGTTTTTGCGAAAAAGCATCTTAATAATACTGCAGAGACGTGGAGAAATGTTTTTGTTCAGACGAAATAAAAATTGAACTTTTTGGTCGAAAATCAAAGCTTTACTTCTGGCACAAGATAACACTGCCCATCACCCAGTTAACACCATCCCTACTGTCAAGCATAGTGATGGCAGTATCATGTTATGGGACTGATTTTTCATCAGCTGAGACTGGCAAGCTTGTCAGGATAGAAGGGACAATGGATAGCACAAACTACATCAAGTTTTGACGTGGATAGTTTTTATTCATCTATAAATAAATAAAAAATACCTGTAAATCAACTAATTTCAGTCCACTGCAGGATGAAGACCTCCTTCAATGTATACTGAGTGGTGTTTGCCATTCTTGCCAAATCTGGGTTGCTTTTTCCTTCATCTGCTGCACTAGCTGAGAATAATATCATTCACTGAGAGTGTTGCTGTGCCACTGAAGCATGCCCCCCATAACTTAGAGGAGGAATTCAGAATTTGTTTTGGGTGGTAACAATAGCTCACCTACTCTTTGCGAAGGACACACAGAGGTTTTTAACATCCAACAATTAATGCTGGCAGAAAGGACGCCCAGTTTCATTTTAATTCGAGGATGAATCGCCCTGCCTGTGAAACACCAGTATAATAGTTTACAGCCGGGCTGAGGTTCGAGCTCAGCCTAGATAGCAGAGAAGCGAGTGGACATACCACTCTGGTCTGAGCGATCCTGCCAGCCCCCAAGTGTGGGTTGATTAGAGTGAGAGGCCAAGGAAATCACACCAGCCAGTAAAGAAAGAAGCAATTGTTGAAACACTCAATCAAGCAGCAGGTGCTGGCAGTGTATCAGAATACATTTTGGAGTAGCCATTCATGCAAAAGGTGCACACAGAGATCTGGATTGTCAAACAAGACAAAATATTTAAAGGTACTTTAATTTATGTTGTCCATGCACTAGACTTTGTGGACAGCACTTCCTTTTTCACCGGTAGCATCCAGTGACCATCCCAACTGCTCTCGGGGCATTAATTGTCAACAACAATGGAGACTGGCATCACGTGGAGACCAGACAAGACACATCAAGCAGATTACTGTCCTCCCTGAAGGTAGTTAGTGGGGCTTTTACTAAAATGGCAACAGTGATGCGGCAATTATCCTGAAACTAGCTGAGTTGCAAAAGCTTAGAAGCAAATCCTTAATTTATGCTGCCTTTAATTCAGCCAAATTTGATCACACAAACTCTGAGAAACTCATATATTGGTCTTCAATGAGCCTCAATCTTGTATCGAGAGAGAACGAGAGAGAGAAAAGCTGTCCTCAATATTCGGCCACAAAAAATTGGATGATTTCCTTCTTAGAATGTTTGAAATAGATAATCTCTTGGACAAAAAGTATGTGATTCCCAAGGTAACAAAGCACTTTCATTTGTAGAATGTATGAAATTCCATAACCCGGTGGATGCTATCTGTCAATGTAAAACGGCTCATATAGGTTGGTTAAATGCAGCAAATTTAATATGAATAAAGCAGGAAAGTTTACCTGAACAGTAAGGGATGAAAAAAGTTGTTAGATATCTCATTTATGCCTCTAAATATTTAAAGTTCAAATGACATGAATCATATTTTTCAAAATATACATTTGTATCAAAATTACCCCTCATTTTGGAAGGGATAATTCCCCCCACAATGAAGACTTGTCATACATCCTCACACTCGGAGTGGCGCAATAAGATACATATTTCTTTAGAGAAAATTGGGATCCTTCTGACACACCTTGAACCACCAGGGCTATGTTTTTGGGGGTTTTTTTTGCCTAAAACCTTATCATGGTGGGCGGGGGGGGGCATGGGGGGGAGAGAGAGTTCACCCCAAGTAAACCGAACAGTTTTCAAATCATACCATCCAGCGGTTCAGAAATGCATCAGTCATAAACACACAAACAAACAGCTACTTCTCAAATTATATGCACGTCCAACACTTCCTGTTTCAATGCAATTTGTAACATGATATCAATGCAATTTGGTGGTTTCAAATTTTAATCGTTTCAAATGGAGATCGATTCCTAATTAAAAGTGCAATTTTTGCAGAACTCTTCACTGAGTGCCAAGTTGCAGTGATGTCAGACAAGGGGATAATGTTCACTGGTATTTATCCAAAGAAGTATTACAGAAAGAAGTATTACAGAGAAAAAGGTATGCAAAGGATTCAAAACTTGATGACTTAAAGTATAATAATCTGTTTAATAGCTAAGAATGTCTCTTCAGAGAGCTGGCAAAGTAGAGAACAACTGTCAGACAGTAATAAACATGACCAACTGCTCCTGTATTGTCTGATATTTATTCATTGGAGTATGAAGATTATCAGGCAAATAGTCCTTAAATTTATGATTCATGTCTTATCATTATCCTTATCCTCATTAAGCTCGTGCAGGCCAATGCTGTAAGTTTGATGAAGCAAACGTTTTCTTCTTTACTCAAGAATGATTTTGATGAACATAATTTTGAGATAAGTTGGTGTCAAAAAGCCAAAATGAACAAGTTGGAAAGCTGCATGTTTCTCTCTGGGGGTACATACATGCTCTGTTATAATGCATAAATTCAATGGGATACAAAATCTGAAGAAATATATGATATATTTTCTTTTGTTTCATGATACAGAAATTGGATAAATAAGCACAATACCCTGAGGCTAAAATAGGTTCCAACATCGGACATTATCACATTAATAAGCTAATCTGCAATGTGGGAAACTAACTATTCACATTTCCATGGGGCAACAAGACTGGTCAAAATATAAGCAGAGAAATAAATTTTATGCCAAAATCAAACAAAAAAGTAGAAGAGCATGCAAGTGTTGAATTGAAGCAAGTGAAATTAAATCCTCAATTAATGTGAGGCATTACACATTAGGCGAGATTAATCATGCTATTAACAATGTGAACAAGATATTATGAAGAAGAAGCAGATATCATAAAATTGAAAATTGCCGAATGCACTTAACATAAGCTCATGTGAATGACATTGTTACCACCAAAATTGTTTGAGCATCTTATAAAGGTAATGGATGCAAGGGCACAGAAATGTGTCACCTGCCCTAGATTTGATCATAAACAGAGGTTAGCAATCTCTTCTGATGACAACCACTTAACTTTGTGACATGATGAGATATTTCCAGTGTTCTCGATTGGACGCAGCCTTGACTCAATCAACGCCACTCAAGTTGGTGTCCTTCTCGATTATGTCACGAAGGTTTGTGAGAGGACGCACCCTTCTCATTTCCTCAGGCCTCCAGAGTAGGACTTTATTTGCTGGTTCTTCATTGTGATGGTGCATCACATGACCAGCAAGGCAAAGTCAGCATTGCCTCACAATAGCAGAGATGCACAGGAGAGAACCATACAAATCTATGTTGATGATTATGGTCTCGCCAAGAAACGTTCAGGACTTTGCAAAGCAATTGGTACCATCCATTAATTTAACCACTGCTTTAGTCAAGGTCCAGGATTCACACCCAAAATAGAAGGATTGACTCAACAGTGTTTTCAAGATCCTTAGCTTACTGTTTGCACACTGGAGATCTCCAAATTTTGTTGAGGGTGTGAACTGCTGCTGAAGCCTGAACTTTTCTGAATTCTAAGTCATGCTGTGTGTTAGTGTAGGAGCCGAGGTATTTAATGTCATTCACTTTCTCTGTTGGATTTCCATCAACAGCAAGTAAAGCACAATCAGCAGAAGGATTGACCTGCATATACCTTGTTTTTTTTCAGTACTGAGTACTAGTCCAATAGACTTAGCAGCAGTTTCAACCTTGTGAAGTGGAAGTTCAGCTTCACATAATGTCAGAGAGGAGCACTATGTCATTAGCAAAGTCCAGATCACAAATGTGCTGGGCTGGATGTCTGTTACTTCTTAAACCATCCCAGTCTTCTATCATAATTATTTGGGCATAGTCCGATGCAATGGTAAAAACGCAAGGAGCAAGCAGGTCACCTTGAAGAACTCTAGTGTTGATTTGAAAAGTTGCAGTCTCTCCTTCAAGTATCTTTTATACAAGATTTATATGACCTTAGCAATAAACTCAGGAATGTCACATGTATGGGGAATTTGTAAAAGTTTACTCCTGTCAATGGAATTGAAAGCTTTCTTCAAGTCGATGAAGATGACAGTCGCTTATTTTTGGTGGTTACGTATCTTTTCATTGATGCACCTGAGAGTAAGAATCTGAGATGATGTAGATTGAAGGGGCCGAAAACCATTTTGATTTGGACACAGTATCTTTTCTAATTCAGGGCATATTTTCTTAAGAAGGAGGTGATTGTAGATTTTTGCTGCAGTTTGTGTTAGACTTATTCCATGGTAATCTTAAAGGAGTGTTAAATTTCCTTTCTTGGGTATTGGAATAATGCCTGCTTTCTCCCATTTCAGAAGACAATTTCCAAGGTATGTTTTGTTGCAGAATTTCAAAAAAGTTTTTTTCACTTTTGAGTTACCAAACTTCAAATTTAATAGCATCAATAATTAATGAGCCAGCCTTCTCTTCACCCAGGGCTTTACCCACAGGTGGATCTTTCTCCTGGCATGACGTTGGCAACAGATCAGCACAAGTGCCATAACTGCAGTGCTCAGAGCTTTCAGCCTTCTTATTGTTCCCCTGCATTTCTTCCTCATTTCCATCTGGTTTACCAAATAGACCGAAAATTGACAATTGCAATGTGTGATTCAACTTTGCGGCAGTCACCGCCAAATAGTGTACTGTATAAGATTAGTGTAAAAATCTTTCAAATGATAAAAGAAGCATAAAATTTTGCATGAATGTATCTCAGACTACATATAAAAAGGGGACCCAGTAGACAATTGAAATATTCAAAATGGTGGCCAAAATCCAAGATGGCTGCCAATTTCAAGTGTTCGTGAGTATCAAGGGCAAAAATCACGCTCGTTTCTAAAAATATGTTTTCAAAAATACTTTTATTATGTTGAAATAGTAGAATTACATTAACTTTAATCCTGTAAACACTAATTAAGGCATTAACAAGCCAAATAAAAAATGCCGGACTTGGATCTTAGCATTACAATGGCAGTATATCATTATATGAATGATATTCTTTGCTATCATGACATTCTTTAACCCTGTGCAATATTTTATACTAATAATGCAATATTTTGCATCTGAAAGAATATTCCATGGAGGAAAATGTTCATATTAAGGTAAATATGGGCATGTACAACGTGATGTGCATGGCAGTCCAGACCATTTGCAGATGCATCTCCTGCTGCACTCAGTCTTGCATATGCATTTATAAAGAGCTTTGCACACTTTAGCTATTGGACTGTTATTGCTCCAGTGCAGTTACCAAGTCCCATCAGCTTCTTCTCTCCATCCCCAGCTGCTTGGAGATGGAAAGTTTGCATTGTCACAAGAGCTTAGCCTCAAATGTAGCCGGCATGGTAGGAATCCTGGAGCACATGCTGAAGCAATGCAGCCTGTGTCGGTGCAATACCATCGTATGATCAATTCTTCTGAGTAAACAATGTGCATCTTGCTGCATCTACAGTTAAATCTGAACTGGATCTGTCATAGGCAAGCACGGTGAACTTTTGTATCACAGATAGATCACTTGGTTCCACCTTTTCAAGATGATGACTGAGTTTCATGAAAATAGCTGTGGCCGAAGGGAAAACAACCAAGTTGAGAACAATGTTTTCTTCCATTTTCCTTTGAACCCAGAAACATTAACACAGCCATTGAATGCATGGAAAAATAGTAGGCCTCTGCTTTATTTCTTTGCCTAGTTGTTCAATTAAGGTATGGATATGCATCCACCTTCTTATATTGGCCTGCCCAAACACTACCCAGAGTTCATCCAATCCATCCCTTTGGAGTTTATCAAAGACTGCTGCAGCTTTCATAACAATGTCTACATACTTTGAAAGAATAGCAGCACTTTTCACTGAATTGTGTATTACAGCATGGTGTACATGAACAAACAACCTTGTATCTGCCTCCTCGTAGTTACATGATGGGGAATTAGCTGGATCTGAATCAGACTCAAGTTGGCAAGGTCAATACTTATTCACAACAGCTGCGTCTTCTTTGGATGCAAAGTCTAAACCTTCAGGTACTCCTTGTTTCAGACTCTCCACTAAATGAGGATGCAGCTCCTTGTTTTCCTCGTTCTGTAGAAAACTTAGCGAAATTTTTGGTGTCTTGTCTTTACTGGTAACACCCCATCTGGTCCCCCTGCCTCTTCTTATTAGTGTGGTGTGGTCACCACCTAGTGTGGTGTCATATTTTAATCTGTTTTCCTTGCATACATCAAAGAAAACATCAATTCTCTTGTGCTTATGAGCATAAGTATTGACCTTGCCAACAAAGTCTTTCTGTGCATAGTCCTGAAAGGTGTGTTCTTTTGGCTTCAGAGAATGTGCAAGGCATGAAACATCAATGGTGATGCACTCAATCTACTTGATGCTGGACTGACAGGGTTGGTGCAATGGCTTCAAGACTGGTTATTTGTTCTGCTTTTTGAGTCTTGTAATGATCTCCATTTGAACTGATAGATGCTGGAAATGCCTGGTTTTCATATTGGAAAAACTCATCCAGGTCTATTTGGCAAGTTTGACATGAAAATAAAAAAGTTTGAGAAACAAATTGTAATCTTGCTTCAAAGTGTTCACTTTGACTTTGCTTGTCTCAAACAAAGCAAAGTTGTTTACTTTCAGAGGGGAGTAGAAGTTCTGCAAATGCTCTCTGTAATGTTCAAATTGACAAACATTTTTCAGGAAGTAATTGTTCAGCATGTCTAACTTTTTCCTCCATGACATCTTTCATGTCAATTGTCAGCAGGTCAGCAGTCTTGGACTCTTCAAAAAAGGGGTTGCCTATTTCCTCTGTAGTCCTTGCTCAACTATGCATGTCTGTGAGGAAAGCCTTTTGTGCGGCTGGTGTCCTCCCACAGTGTTTTGTTTGGATTTGCTGTTTGAACCCTGAGAAGGTTTCACACTGAGACGCTAGCCTGTATACTTCTGGCTCTGCAACCATCCATTTTTGAAGTGCAGATTCCTTCCTATTCAGTCATGCCGATGGCTCCACCATCTTCTTTCATTGGAGCATTATTCTACTTGTGAGCCTGGTCGATTGCAAGTCCAAAAACAAATCTTAATTATTAGGGAAATATCTGGAATAGTAGAGTAGCTCACAAACTGCAACCAAAAATTTGAATCGACCTTTTATATATGTCTTATAAATAGCTTTATAAGGTTTAGTAGGGGGTCATGTGACAATAAAATTTGTGAGAAGTGTAATTTTATTTATATAATCTTAACTAAGTTAAATCAAAAGACATATGAAATACATTTTTGTTAGTTGAAAATGTGAAAAAAGAAAAGTGCTTTGGCAACACTTTTCATTGATATCATGATAACACCTAGTTTGACTGGCTGCAGCGCAGCAGGGAAGATTTTTGCGGTTTTGTCACTCAGTTGGTGAGACACGCAAGATGATATAATAGATTGCACAAGATTGGGCCACCAGTATAGGTCATGGAGGCATTGTTTAGTGCGCACAATTCCCTGGTGACTTTCATGTGCCAGGTTGACCACTTTGGTACGCAACGATAGTGGTACAATCCAACGGGTCCCTCACAATACATATGCATTGTCCACGGCCAGTTCATGACAGACAGCGAAGTATGAAGCAAGCTCAGGTGCAACTGTTTTCCTCGAGTTTGGCCATCCTTTCCCAATCTGGACACGGACCAGACACAATTCCAGGCAGGCTTCACAGGCAGCAGAGAACTCGGTTACAGACAGAGCAGTCAGGGCAGCTGAAATAGCGGCAATCGGCTCAGGTTCATCCTCTGCATCACAACTGGTAAGCAGAGGCAGTCTAAATAGACAGTCTGCAGTGCAATTTTGTTTCCCAGGGTGATACATCACATCATAAGACTCAGTATGCTTTTCTAATGCAGGAACGCTTTGTTCTGAGGTTAGCACAGAATCACATACAATGTGACATTGCATTGCTTTGATTAAGTCCATTCCTTGCCAGTGGTGAACCAGAATTAACTATGTAAAATATGGCTGGAGTCTAACACCATCATGAAAACGGTGACATGTAGACATCCCAGTACAGGTAAGTCATCTCCTGAATAAGTGACTAGATTTACACGACTCTTAGTCAAAGGGCAATCAGCAAAATGTCTCTGGTACAGCTGTTTTGGCAGAATCAAAACTGAGGAGTCAGTATCCACGATGAGCACGGCATTGTAGGTTTGCCCAGTATGCGCCTTAATTTATAAATGACAGAAAATGTTGTCATTTGTTGGGACAGCATCATTCAGGTAAAGCACGGTCAGTTCAGGAACTACAACCTCACGTACATCTTTCTGAGCAGAGCGACAGACTTTTGAGAAGTGTCCCACCTTTCCACATGCGTTACATTTTGTCTTTGAAGCAGGGCAAGAAGGGGAATTAGCAAGGTGGTTTGCAGACCCACATCTGTAGCAGGAACGGTGAGTTTTTGTGGATGAAGCATTCGCAGCACAGGTTAAAGGTGAAGTCGCAGAATGTAATTCCTTCCGATGAGTGGCATTGATTGCTTGCACCGAAGCTGGATCGGACAGCAAGGTTGCATTCAGCAGTGCAGGTTCGCTTTGGCAGGCCATATTAACTGCTTTTGTCAGGGCAAGCTGTGGCTCCAACAGCACTCTTTCACAAATTCTGTTGTTTGAAGCACATTCCACCAGTTTATCACGGAGCATCTCCTCCTCCATTCCTCCAAACTCACAGAGGCAGATAGTTCATGTAAGGCCACAATGTATTCATTGATAGAGGGCTCAGAGGCCTGATGAGACTGACGGATTTATGGCATTCAGCAACCACATTGATTTGCGGTCTGAAGTGCTTTTCTAAAGCAGCGACAGCAGACTTATAAGTACTCCCTGTGTCCGGTAAGTTGTAAAAATAGTCATTGTCCCTCCGTTCCCCAGCAATATAACAGGACAGCATGCTTATGGCTCGCAGACCAGGCCTCACCAGTGGCGTCAATCACAAACAAGTCATTCTCAAATATTATCTGCCAAGTAGGGAATGGAATAGCAGATTTTCCCATGCAGGGCAGAAACGGTGCAGGGAAGGGAACAGAGAATCCCATCCTCGTCCCCAAAATTGTTGCGTTTTGAGAAGAAATGGGTCTGGACCACAAGAGTACCACAACAGGCTTTATTCCATCTCTGCCATATCTCTCTACAACTATTCTTCTTCACCCAATACTGGATATCATTGAAAAACGCCCTTATGTGTCCAAAGTGGAATTAGCATTTTCATCGCAATTATACGAAAAGGACGCAACAGAACTGCCAAATGGAGCAGCCATACAATGTTTGATAATTGGGTGGTATCTTCGTTTCTTGACTCTATGAAAACTTTAATTTCTGGTAAGAGTGAAAGAAAGTGGCGAAGTATCACGACATTGAAGGAAGTACTCTTCACATAACAGTTTGCTGGCTCTCGCAACCACAACTCTCTCTCTCCCTCTGTCAGTGGTTCTTGTTGTTGTTGGTGTTGTTGTTGTTTGTCCCATTCAGTTCTGCTTGAGCAGGTCTGCTGTACATATGGAAACTTGGACTCAAGATTGTTTTGTTAAGTGATACAATTAAATTAACTTTATTATTGTGTTACTGTCTATTAAGACTGTGCATCAATTTTTTTTAATGTGTGAATGCAGATTTTTTTTCTTTTCCACATTTTAATGGGAAATTTCTCTTTTCGTTCCAAACATTAGGGAACTCCAAGAAACTTTAACAAGGCACCAAAAGTCTCCCTAATCCAAGTGATGTAAACAAAGCGAGTAACAAATTACATCACGTCAAACATTTCATACCAATGATATAATCTGAAATTTTAACTTGAAATTGTACACTCGATGTGGTTTGAGTGGATTTATTCAAGATAAACAAAAAGTTTATAACACTTGTAAAGAGCCATGTTTGAGTGTTTGTAACTGTGGCACCATGATAAATTTGAACTCTTGATATACGTAATTACAAACACTCAAACAAGTAAAGTGTATTAGCAAACTTGTGTTATGATATATAAAATGATCAGTACAATTCCTTGGTGGTCTATGTAGAAAACAGTAGTACTTCATAGGGGAACTCCAAGGGTGGATGTTAAACACACTTGCATTGAGTAGTACAACATTGGGATGGTGAAGGTAACAAATTGGCTTTATACACACGTAATCGTATTTTGTTACCTCAAATATAATTCGGATTATAGATTCTTTGAAATATAGATTGAAAACTACAGTTCAATGAACACCCTACCCCGAGCACCTTACCTCAGTGTTCACGTACATACTCAATATAAATGAGAAAGAGCAATAACAGATTCCAGACCCTCGCCAAAACTTGTTTTGTGTGGTGTTTGTGTAGTTTTGTGTGTTGGTGTTGTGGGAGCAATTTCTAGCCACCTTAAGACAGAAAAACTTTAGTTCAATACAAGCTGTTTATTCAGTAAAATAAAAGACACTCCTCTATACAGGAGGAAGGCCCCAGCCTGCTACATCATTGCAAGCTGAAGACTTAATTTTACAAAGAATATTGTGCGTGTATATATATATATATATATATATATATATATATATATATATATATATATATATATATATATATATATATATATATATATACAGTTTTACCAGGGTGTGTAGATAACAGATGAAACTTTGTGGACTTTAAAATTGCAACATAGAAGGATAATTGGTCTGTTTTGGAGCTTGCTTAAAGCCCTGGGAGGGGGTGTGGGGTTTGATATTGCTGGTTCAGATGGTCATCAGATCGATAAGGTTTTGCAAGGTTGTTTATGACTTCAGAGGAATGCGTGCATTCTGCACTCTCCAAGTTTTCCCAGCTTATGTTTATTAAATTTTTTTATCAAAGCACTAAACTAAGTTAATTTACATTTTTACATTATTATAAATTCAATTAATAATCCAGTTTCCACAGTGTGATATGTAATGAAAAAGACATAATTAGAACTGCCACTTTATAACTGCCGTATTGATGACTTGGTTGCAAGATATCGCACTTT
The DNA here is from genome assembly GCF_056783735.1 of Eptatretus burgeri. Lineage (NCBI taxonomy): Eukaryota > Metazoa > Chordata > Myxini > Myxiniformes > Myxinidae > Eptatretus > Eptatretus burgeri. The sequence goes on from NC_140963.1 coordinate 100,568,459, forward strand.
GAGGCAACCCCGCTTTGATTGGACACCTGACCCTAACCCATGATGTTTTTATTACTATTCAATTAAATTTAGCAAGGCATTAATATAAATTCATTTCAAATCAAATGGGAGACCAAATAGGTACAGTCCTGCATTGGAGTATTCAGAAGGAACCCAAACAAGCAAAAAGCAAAGATGGAGTCATAAGGATGAACCTGGATAGGATGTGCATTGCAGCGACTACTTCTCTACCCTCAAACCCTTCCAGGCACAGCCTTATTCAAAATATATATATATATATATATATATATATATATATATATATATATATATATATATATATATATATATATATATATATATATATATATATATACACATATCAAAAGAAAATTAAACAATTCTGGCTGCCAGACCATGTGTCCGATCAAGTTGAAATTTTAAACATGTATTTCCCATCACGACGAGATCATAATTCTGAAGTTTCATGTTGATTGATTAAGTGTTTCCAGAGAAAACATTATTTAATATTTTTCTTCAATCCAATATCTGATCAGTATAAAAATTGTTGAGGGTCATCTCGGGATAAAATGGTTTTCAAATTTTCTGATATTTGTGGGTTTTGTGGAATGAAGTGTTTTTTTTTCAGTGGCCGGAGTGCAAATTCTGAAACCAACCTCCCCAAAAAATAGAAACCAAACTGCAGGAGGATGTCCACAGACACTGTTGGGCACTAGAAATGGATGGCTATTGGCACACAAGGAGCTCCTCCACCCTTTGACAGGTTTTGTTTTTAATCCTGCTGGATGCCCATATAATATCATACACACTCTTCACCAGAAAATCTGGTGGGGGAGATGGTTTAGTCACCGACAACCTGACCATGAAACAGGTTAATAAGGTTTATATGGAACCTGCAGCAAGTCACAGATCTAATCTGGCTTGACCTGACAAAGGTCAGAAAGTATTCACACCCCTCGACTTTTTCACATTTTGTTGCGTCACAGCCTGAATTTATAACAGATTCAATGTAAAAAAAAAATGGTCACCAATCCACACAAAATACCCCAAAATGACAAAGTGAAGACATTGTTTTTAGAATTTTTTTCAAACTAATGAAAAATTAAAAGCTGAAATGAATTGCGTCAATAAGTATTCAACCCCACGTCCTGGGAATTCTTTCTTTCAAAGAAACTTGCTCTCTCTCAAGCACAGATTTATCCAATCTCGTTTTCAGTTGTCCTGCCCTTCCTTTCCTGCCCATGGTACACTGAAGCTAGTGGCGAGACAGTTGGCCTGAAACAACTTGCCTTCACATCATGGAAGGCTAATCCAAATGAAGGCAATCTCAGATCCTTCCACAAAGCTTGGAACAAGTGTGTGTCTACCCTCAAGAGAGCTAGAAAACACGTCTTTCTAATCTCATGTCTGAACTGTCAAACCTGTCTCCCTCCTCCAATTCCTGGTGGTGTCCAGTTAAGTCTGTTTCTGGTATATGTTCCCTCTGAATCCCTTCCCTTACCTCAAATGGCTACACAGCTGACACTACAAGTGAAATGGCTGAATGACTAAACTCCATGCTTGCTTCTAAATCTTGTATCCCAAATCCTCGTTTTCTGTACCCACCCTTCCCATTCACACCTAGCTGTTCCTGGACTCTGTGTCCTTTTCTCCTGACAAGGTGGAGAGCTTGCTGTCAAACCTCGACTCAGATTCGGCAACCAGTGCAGACGGCATCAGCCCACGTGTCCTCAAAGCCTACTCTGCTGCTCTTGCTCCTGAACACATACTCTCTCTCTGTTCTCTTCACCCTCTCATTTGCTCAAGGTCATCTGCCATCTGCTTGGAAATCAGCAAACACGACCGCTCTGCATAAAAAAATGTGCAAAAACAGATCCCTGCAAATGCACACCAATCAGCCTTCTCCCAATCATCAGCAAGGCTATGGAATCCATCATTACTTCTGACATCAAATCCTTCCTCTTCTCCAATGGCTTGCTTTCTGATCATCAATTTGGATTCAGACTAGGTCACTCTACGTTGGATATGCTGCTTCTGCTTTCCCAAAAATGGATGGAGATCCTCACTGCCACACATGAAATTAGAGACATCTCCCTTGACATATTGCGTGCTTTTGATACGGTCTGGCACCCTGTCCTGCTCACCAAACTCTCTTCCTATTGGTATCGAAGGACATCTCCACACATGGCTTGCAGACTTCCTCTCCTGTCGCAACCAACGTGTGGCCCTTGATGGAGTTCTTTCATCCCCTCTTTCTGTCCAGGCTGGAGTTCCTCAAGGCAGTGGTTTGGGCCCTGTTCTTTTTCTGGTTTTCATCAATGATCTCTCCGACTCTGGAAAATCCTGTATATCTCTTTGCTGGTGACTCCACCCTCTGCTGTACCATCTTTCATTCCTCAGATCAGCAAACCGCAGCTTCTTCGCTCTCTGCAGATCTGGATAAAATCACAAGCTGGTCCCACACGTGGAACATGTCTTTCAATCCTGACAAATCTCACACTCTCAGTATGTCTCTCCAAAAGGACTGTCTGGAACCCCCCCCCCCTTTCCACTCTACTTTCTCAATCATCCTCTTGAAGAAGTCCTTTCACTCAAGCTTCTGGGTCTCACTATCTGCCATGGTCTTTCCTGGGAAAGCCACATATCCAAACTCGCCTCCAAAGCCAGTCGCCAACTGGGCATCCTCCATCGTGCAAAGTCCTTCCTTGGCACACCTGAGCTCCTGAACACATACAAAGCTTTTGTCTGCAGCCTGATGGAGTACTGCTCTCTGATTTGGGCTGGTGCTCCTGCCTCTCACCTTTCTCGGCTTCACACTGTGGAAACCAAGGCATTTAGTATCGTTGGTATCTCCTGTAATGAGGCTGGGTCTGTGGGTCTCTTACTCTCTTACCGCAGGCAGGTTGGTGGTCTTTGTTTTCTAACGTCTCCTCTCCAGCCTGACCCTCCCTGCTCTGTCTGAGATATGTTCCCCCCTCCCACCATATTTCCGCAGGGTGCTCAAGGTCCGTCAGCATCCCCCATCTCGTAAAAGTTCCAAGAATCACTGCTCACCTTCACTCTTTCATTCCTTTTTTTTCCTGCCTTTGGAACAAACTCCCACACACTTTTCAATCCCACTCTTCCCTCCAGGTCTTCAAAACAGCTGTTCACCACCACCTCTTCTCTTCCCCCCATCCAATACCACAATATTTTCCCCCTTCTAATCAGCCCCAAACCCACCTCCTTCAAATTCCCTGCTTTCCTTCCTGAAAGTCCCAGTAGTGCCCATCTTGATTACCCTGTGTACCCCACTCCATCTCTCCCCCTTCCACAGATCTCCTCAAGTCTCTGTTCCACACTGTTTTTCCCTCGTTCTCCCACCCCACTTGTCTCCTGCTCCCCTTGTTGTATGTTATGTTTCTTTGCTCTCAAACGAGCCTCAACAATTTATACAATAAATAAATAAATCTCTTTGCTATCACACTCCAAATTGAGCCCAGCTGCATCCAATTTCCTTTGATCATCCTTGAGATGTCTAGACAACTTGATTAGAAGTCTCCTTGTGGCCAATTCAATTGATTGGACATGTTTAGAAAGAAACACACCTTTCTATATACTGTAAGGTCCCACAGTTGACAGTGCACGTCAGAGCAGAAATTCTATCATAAAGTCCAAGGAACTGTCCGTAGAACTCCGTGATAGAATTGTGAGGAGGCATCGACTTGTGGAAGGGTATAAAACAATTTCTGGAGTCGTTAAAGTTCCAATGAGCACAGTGCGCTCCATCATTGGAAAATGGAAAGAAAATGGAACGACCCAGATGACAGACTCTTCCTCGAGCTGGCTGTCCGACCAAACTTTGCCATGGGACAAGAAGGACCTTGGTCAGGGAGGTGATCGATAACCAATGTCCACTCTGACAGAACTACAGAATTCCTTGGCTAAGATGGGAGTACCTGCCAGGACAACAGTCTCTGCAGCACATCACAAATCTCGGCTTTACAGGAGATTGGCCAGACGGGAGCCACTCCTGAGATAATGGCACAAACACAGCATGCCTGGAGTTTTCAAAAAGTCAAGTGAAAGACTCTGAGAGCATGAGACTAAATATTCTGTCATCTGATGAGACGAAAATTGATCTCTTTGGCCTGAATGCAAAACGCTACATCTAGCGAAAACTGAGCACAGCTCATCACCCATCTAACACTGCCATCCTTACTGTGAAGCATGGTGGTGCAGCATAATGCTATGTTGATGCTTTTCAGCAGTAAGGACTGGGGGATTTGTAAGGACAGAGGGAACAATGAATGGAGTTGAATGCAGGCCAATCCTTGAGTAGAACCTGCTTCAGAGTGCAAAAGACCTTAGGCTGTGGCAAAGATTTAGGTTCCAACAAGACAATGACCCCAAGCATACAGCCAAAGCAACACTGGAATGGCTTCAGAACAAGAATGTGAAAGTCCTTGAGTGGTCCACCCAAAGCCCAGACTTGAATCCCATTGACAATCTGTGGAAGGATTTGAAGATTGCTGTTCACCAACGCTCCCCACCCAATTTTACAGAGCTTGATCAAATCTGCAAGGAAGAATGGAAGAAAATCTCCAAATTCAGATGTACAAAACTGATACAGACATATCCAAGAAGACTCAAAGCTGTAATCACTGCCAAAGGCGCTTCTACAAAGGATTGACTCGGGTTGAATACTTGACATTTACTTGACAATACAACATGACGGGTTGACATTTCAGATTTTCATTTTTAATGAATTTGTAAAAAAAAATCTAAAAATACTTTTTCAATTTGTCATTATGGGGTATTTTGTGTAGCATTGTGACAAAAAATTTAAACTTCATCCATTTTCAATTCAGGCTGTAACACAACAAAGTGGAACAAGAGAAAAGGGGTGTGAATACTTTCTGTAGGCATTGTATCACCCCATAATAACAATGTATCATAACTTTGCTGTTTTATTTATTGTAATTTGATCCATCAATTATCCCCATTGTCATATCGGTTGGTAATTCTCAGTTGTTTGGTTACATATTTACCCTGCGCACAAAAAGGTAAAAATGGAGTAACGCAATACGGGGCTTTCAAAATGACGAAATCTGCTCAGAATGCTCGGCGCATGTGCAGAAACCCTTCAAATTCGCAATCAATGGGACGTGTGAACTTCTGATTTGTTCCCTAAAATGGCTCAAAAAGCTTTTCAAAGAAGCCCAACATACTTGGAAATTACGTGAGAGAAAGTGGGAGTGTCTCGCTGCATAATTATGGAGTTCAGAGGAGACACCGAGTCTGGTTTGGGTGCTTCTTAACAGCGATGCGAAGGTCGTATCCAGAGGCTTGTGAATGCACAGGGTATGTTATAAATTGACTTTTAAAATTATGATTTTACTATTAATCATGGTGGGCTGTGAGTGCTGTTATATACATATATATTATATGGAAATATAGATATCTATAGAGATATAGATAAAGATATATACATACATATACATATATACATATATATATATATATATACATTCATATATACATATATATATATATACATATATATATATATATATATATATATATATATATACATACATATATACACACATATATGCATATTTGTATGTATATAAATATATATATATATATATATATATATATATATATATATATATATATATATATACACGTGTATATATATATATATATATATATATATATATATATATATATATATATATATACACGTGTATATATATATATATATATATATATATATATATATATATATATATATATATATATATATATACATACATATGCATACATATATGCATATATATATATATATATATATATATACATACATATGCATACATATATGCATATATATATATATATACATACATATATACATACATATATACATATATACCTATATATACATATATACATACATATATACAGATATACATATATACATATATGCATATAGTCGAAGCTAGTCACTGAAAACACACATACAGCACCTGCGTGAAAGGCCTCATTAGCATTCATACATTATTTTGGAAGCCCCGTATTGGTTTACTTTGTCTGTCGATTTAGCTCCAGACGTCAGTCCATGATTGAAGAACTACATAATTTCAATTGAATTGATTTTTTGTCTGCTTTGCATGCATCTTTGATGCATCAACTTTTTAAACATTTGTTAGGATGGTACAGAATTGGAGCAGAGAGGTCATCACTTTTCTTTGAGCTGTCTATTTTGGGTTGGATAATCTACCCATCTTTAAACTGAGACTTGAGTGCTTGGTATAGGCAGAGCTTTCCTTCAATGGCTGTTGTCCCTTGAATGGAGGTTAACTTTTGGCTCATAGGTCTGCCAGCATTACAGTTTTTATCAAAGTGAACAAAACTTAACAGAAAGCTGGCCAACTTTCAAATTCCTGATGAATGTGCAAGGGCGCAGAATCGGCAGCACAGCTGCACCTCGGTAATGATGCAATCAGCAGACAGAATTCGTAATTGAATCCCAATGCAATACGTATTGGCTAACGATGAGGGCTTTGAAGCTCGTTTTACATTCCCCACTCGATTCACCAGCTGACTAGCACATATAAATAATGGGCTGGGTGGATGGATCTCACCGAAAAGGTTCCCACCTCGCAGTTAAGTCTGGAAAAGTCAATAAATGTAAATTTTACGTGTTGCTGTCTCGACAGCCAATGGATACGTATCTAATTACATCAGATATTTACCACTAGGAATTGTGGGATATAACAATTCATTGACTGACGCAGCACGACAGATGATGATCTATGGGTCAATATTTTTCGATATGGCAGATGTTCAATTTGTTTTTGAAGGAGGGAGTTATCAAAGGTGCTATTTTACCATTTTTGGTGGTTGCCAACAACCATCCAAAAGAAACTACCGAAACACACATGCGATTTGGATGCCTCACTTCCTAAGCTCACGGATGTTTCTGTTGTTTTTAAAGTCAATCATGTCAATTTCCAAGCTCCTGGCAGAAAAATAATATGGTTCTCAAAAGTTATCGCAGCTTCATGATAAACGGGTGAAATATACAGTATATACACATTGGATGAAAGCATTAATGTAAGATTAGAGTTTTTCATGAAGAATTTATATCTGTATTCATTTCAAATAAACGTGAAGCATATGCGACATAATTGGGCTTCAGGTCCATATCTTGTTGCAATAAGAGACAGCAGTCAAAAGAAGGTGAAAAAGCTTACATTGAAGCATTACATGTGGCTTTAGAATGGAGTGAAAACCATCAATAATGAAAGTCAACAAATAGACTCTGTGTCCTGTTCACTTATTCTTTGTTCGTATGCAGCACAAGTCTGTGGGGGCATCATTCGCTGAGGAAGTGGCTGTGTTGCTGATCCAATGCTCTCTGCTGCTTCGGGCAGGAATTTGGAATTTGGCAATAGCCCACCTACTCTTTGTGAAGGACACCATGGCGTCATGCTGGCAGACAAGATTCCAGTTTAACGTCCATCTGAGGGAAGGGACACATTGATGAATCGCCCTACCTGTGAAACACCGGGATAACTGTTTACAGCTGGATCGAGAACCTAACCCAGCCAAGAGAGCTTGGAAGCGAATGTGCATACCTCTTGGCCATCCTGTCCACTTATTGCAGAGCATTCCACAAACTTCTGTTCTCTTGTGGTGAGCAACTACTGTTATGGAAGGATGCAATTCTGATCTGGCTTTCAAACCACCCACTCTGACTTTCACCATTCATGATTGTATCAATTTACATTCAACTTGATGCTCAGTCATGTCTGCCATCCATGATGGCAGGTGCAGCAAATAACTCCCACCATTAAAGCTTTGTGGCCATCTCTGAGAGCTTAATACCTCTGATGCTGCACATTATAGTGACACATTCAGTCAAGTCTGCAGATCTATGGCTTCCCTACCCAACGGTTGAAGCAAAATTATTTTACTTTGAATACTGAACCTAATTGCCATGTTTCCCGAGCTTATGAGCACCAATGCTTTTGTGACCAAGGACGTTGGCTGAATTTATCAGCTTTTGTGAAAAGACGATTGTTATTGGATTCATAGACTTTCTCTGACATTTGTGTTGGGTTATTATTGTGAATAGTGCTTCCTTTCTGATGATGCTCTGCATTTTCCTGATTATCTGCTCGATTTAATTTATATTCTCAGTCTCAAATGCACTGTAATTTCGGTTACAGAAACACAACGTCATGATGTACTACTTTCTGTTATCATTTAACTTGACTTGATTGCCTGTTTTTCAAATGTCCTTCGCCGTGATTTAATCAATTTGTGAATACGAATTTTAAAACCTTGTTGGTTTATATACTTAAATCAAGCTTACTTCATGATTCTTTCAGTGGTCTTCAGGGAAACCAAAGTCATATACAAAAGCTGAGATTTGCTCGATCTGGTCATGATTTAAATTTTTCTTTGCAGGCAAGTTTTGCTCTGTGGTCGGCCCAGGAAAGGTCATGGCTGATGGTGAGGCTGAGAAGTTCAAGAGACTGAACCTCTCCCAGTGGACAACCAACGAAATAGAGAGGTGGGTTTGTTTGAGGATCATGCTGGAGCGATTGGGTGAGACTGGGATTTTCCTGGATTGCGGGAAATGTTCCATTTATCAGACCAGTTTATAATCATTTTCAGATCAGCAGAATAGTTGAGGAGGAAGATAGGGGTCCCATGCACCCCCATGATACATTTTTTTAACCTGCATTTTTACAATCCCTGAGGTGTGTGGGAACAGAATTTCCTTTGTTCCCATTCCAAAAAATGTCCCATGTTGGTCGTTGGGCCGTTGTTTTGTCCGCCATCTTGGATTTCTTGGGATGCAAAAGTAAGGGGTAGGGGTAATATAAAGGACCTTTTCGCATAGAAAGAAATTAGTTACAGGTACAAATTAGGTATCATTGGAAAGGGTATGACCTGCACTATCACAATAACCCGTCAATTATTCAATTAGGGCAACGATGACGTCATCAGGGGTCAAAAGGTCACGTTAAAGGGCCACTAAGTCAAATTTCACGCCCATCCTCTTTGTCATCCACCCTGCACCTAAGTGGATGAATCTTTTGGATTCTACTTTGCTTGAAGGAAAATGTATATGTATAGGCAGTTTTAAAAATTCTAAAACAAATTATTTAACTTCAGTACAACATCATTAACCCTTTCCACAAAAATACCGAAAATATTGAGAAAATGTGGTTCTGCATTGAGTTTACTGTGTGAGTGTGTCCTTCGCATACAAATGATTAATTTCACTGTTTATTTATAATTTATGGCTATGGTTATTAACATTCTTTTTTTGTTACAGGTGAGGCCATTGTAACTACCTTAACACTTTAGTGGTGGTGTTAAATTTCGTCAACTGACAGTGTTGTCTTTTTTTGTTACAGGACGTGCAGACAACTGTGAATTTGATTAATGTTTTAGTGGTTGTATTGAATATCTGCTTGCATGCATACCTGCTTGTAGCTGTAGTTTATTGGTGGTGGATAATTAATTGCCTTTTTTTTCAGGTAACACCTATTATGGATTAGTGCTCCAGTGGTGGTAGTGCACGCTTAGTTGTAGTTAACTGGTGGTGGTGGCTTCATCATGTCAAAGGCAAAGAAACGCCGAACTGATCATGGTTGCAATTTAGAGGAACTGCAGATGCCTCCTCCTGTATGTATTTTACATGTGAGTGGCATACAGCATGGTGAATGTATACCACTACACAATATAAGGGGTCCTCCCCAGGAAAAGCTTGAGATGTTACATAATCTTCGTGAGAAACGGCTCCTTCAGTCTCATGATTCACCCGCTCGTATGGAAGCTGTGTGTAGGTTAATTCCAGACAATCTTGATGGTGTGGACCTAGAAATGACAGACTATCACCGGGGATGTGATCAAGCCTTTACCAAACATCAGGATCGTTTGAAATGTGTCGTACCAGACGATGAACCCTCAACAATTCGATCCCCTCATAAACCATCAACCTCTTCCAAGAACATTTTTCCACCAGAATGTATTTTCTGTGAAATGCTTGAGACGAAAGTTTCCGGAAGGACTGAACATTGTGTCCAGTTTGCATCTTTCAAGGGAAAGGAAGCAGCTTGGACTCATATTGAATCCCAAGCCCTAGAAATAGGAGACAATCGTTTACATCGCAAGGTGGCAGGCGAAGATTTGTTTGCAAGAGAGGCTCGTTTCCATAAATCCTGTCATAGTTCATTCAAACTGAGACATGTGAATTATTTACGTGATCAAGCCAACAGAAGTGTTGAAAACAAGCAAGATGAAAAGCTTGAAGCTCATCAAAGCTCATTTAATGTAGTTCTGGATTTTATACGTGAGAGGGTAATTGGGCAGAAAGAAGTCCTGCAACTTGGAACACTCCGCCACCTATACGTCCAAGAACTTGAACGCTGTGGATTTCCAAATCTAGAGTTCAGAAGTGATAAGCTGAAGACCTGACTTCAAAGACACAAAATCATTGAGTGCATTGCTTTCACAAAAGTGTTTCCTGGGGACAGGGGATGCATAACCTACAACCTGGTGTACAGCACAAGCATTTCTGTTGCGGAAGCAGTTACTTATGCATATAGGCTTGGTTCCAGAGACAAGTTTGAGGATGTTGCCTTGCACTTGTGCAGTGTTGTTCAGGGGATGTTCAACGAGTCAACACCACTTCCTTGGCCTCCTACAGCTGATGAGCTGGATGCCAGGGCATCAGAAGAATACCTCCCAACAGACCTGGTGAAGTTCCTGTCGACTCTTATCTTGGGTGAAGCAGATGTGGAAAAGTTTGAAAAGAGCCGACGTCTGGTGCTTTCAGTAGCTCAGGTGAGTTTTAACCACCTTTGCTTTCAACATATTTGGGACAATATCGCTAGTCCTCCAAATTGTATCTAGTTTTAGTGCTTTCTATCATGAAAATGTAAATTATTTTCTCTCCAAGATCCATTGGTTTCTTTTCCAGGACATCTGCCATGCTGTGACGAACGGAGAGTGGAAGTTACCTAAACACCTCCTCCTTTGCAGCACCATACGCCACCTTTATCTAAGCAAGCAGCTAACTAATATACTTCATATATTGGGTCACTGTGAGTCCTATGACTTTGGCTTGGAAGTTGAGACAGCACTGGCGGAAGCCGTTGGCGATGTTTCCTCTTCTCTCACTCCCCAAATTGCTACTGGTGAAGACAACGAAGTTTTTCATGTTGAGTGGGACAACTTAAACAAAATAACCACAAATGTCCATGGTTCAAATGTGGTGAACAGCACTGGAGGGATCATGATAGAGGAGGTGAAACCAAACACTGACATTGCCAACAAAGATAGAACCCTCGCACTCAAGCAGCGGAATAAGACTCGTTGTTTTGAAGTTGGAACCCCACCAACATTGCCCCCTTTTCATATTTATGGTCGAGTTGGGCCCAAGTTTCCAACAGGGGCTAAGTTCAGTCCACCCATCGAAAACGATAAGTTGTAATCAGAGTGCATCCAAGAGTACCGTTTGTGGTTACTTATGCGAATGGTCACTGGCAGTAAAGAAACACAACTAGTCCCTGGATTTGGTGGCTTCATCTCAGCTACTGGCAAAAAACCGTCTCGAAAGTATTCTGGTCTCCAAAGCCATATGATCCTGAACAAGGTTGGGAAAGAAATGATGAGGGTGTTTTGGAGCCAGTGTGGTCTTGCGGCCCAGTACTTCCGCCTACCTTGACAGACTTAGTTGAGAAGACTACGGAAGAGATGGAACAGTGTGATGATGACATTGAGGAAGAACAGTCCAGCCAAGATAGTGACTATGAAGAACCTCTCAGTGATAACGAAGACTAGATTAAAATATGAATATTGAGAATTGTGGCAGTCCTAATAATGTTTCAACATTAATTAGTTGTGGGCCTGCGTATTATAGTTACTCGTTAACACACGATCTCTATATAATGCATATTCCCATATCAATTAGTAAGGAGTGGAAGTGAAAATACCAAGAGAATGATACATAGACTGTATTTCAGGACTCATTGGAACATGTAAAGCCTTTTACCATAACAAAAAGGCAGAGAAAACAAATATGTGTCAAACTGCAATTTCACAGGAAACTTATTACAAAAATTCATTTTTTAAAATTTTTTCAGTATTTTTGCGGAAAGGGTTAATGATGTTGACCTGAAGTTAAATAATATGTTTTAGTTTTAAAAACTGCCTATACATGTGCACTTTCCTTCAAGCAAAGTAGAATCCAAAAGATTCATTCACTTAGGTGCAGGGTGGATGACAAAGAGGATGGGCGTGAAATTTGACTTCGTGGCCCTTTAACGTGACCTTTTGACCCCTGATGACGTCATCGATGGCCAAAATGAATAATTGATGGGTTCTTGTGATAGTGCAGGTCATACCCTTTCCAATGATACCTAATTTGTACTTGTAAATAATTTCTTTCAATGCAAAAAGGTCCTTTATATTACCCCTACCCCTTACTTTTGCGTCCCAAGAAATCCAAGAAATCCAAGACAAAAAAACGGCTCAATGACACACATGGAACATTTTTTGGAAAGGGAACAAAGGAAATTCTGTTCCCACACACCTCAGGGATTGTAAAAATGCAGGATAAAAAAATGTATCATGGGGGTGCATGGGACCCCTATCTTCCTACTAGACTATTTCGACATTGGTGGGGAAATGTAATCTGGACACACACTTATCGACATAACTGACCTCTGGGGAACCTGAATGGTAATCTGTGAATTTCCACAACCGTAACACTATATATATATATATATATATATATATATATATATATATATATATATATATATATATATATATATATATATATATATATATATATATACGAGGTGTGTTCAAAAAGTATCCAACCTTAATTTTTCGTGCGTAAACAAATGAAGCTAGGGAGGCGTGGTTTGGTGCACTATGTAGGCGATCCGAATTCGTATGCGTGAATATTTTCCCGCCTGCAGAAGCTGTCAGTCGCCGACAGACCGCCGATGAGTGAAGAAGTGTAAGTGAGCACCGTCGGATTTTCGTTTTTGACAAAATGACGGAAAAACTTGAACAACGCTACTGCATCAAATTTTGTGTAAAGCTTGGCGATTCCCAAGTGGAAACGATCCGCAAGATTCAACAGGCCTTTAGGAACGAAGCAATGGGCACCACACAGATAAGAGTGGTACAACTGCTTCAAAGATGGTCACACATCAGTGGAAAGTGAAGCACGTTCTGGTAGGCCCTCAACATCCCGAAATGAGATCGTCATTGACCAAGTGAGGACCCTGCTGATGCAGGATCGTCGAATCACGATCAGAGAACTTGCAGACGAGGCGGGTGTCAGCATTGGATCCGTTCATTCCATTGTGACTGAGGATTTAGGCTTAAGGGGAATCTCAGCGAAGTTCGTGCCAAAGCTGCGAACGATCGAGCAGAAGCAACTCTGTTTGGAGATCGCACAGGACATGCTGGAGACTGTGAACAGCGATCCCAACTTCTTCAACACAGTGATCACTGGCGATGAGACCACAGTGATCCGTCATTTTGTCAAAAACGAAAATCCGACGGCGCTCACTTGCACTTCCTCACTCATCGGCGGTCTGTCGGCGACTGACAGCTTCTGCAGGCGGGAAAATATTCACGCATACGAATTAGGATCGCCTACATACGTGCACCAAACCACACCTCCCTAGCTTCATTTGTTTACGCACGAAAAATTAAGTTGGATACTTTTTGAACACACCTCGTATACATATATACATATGTATGCATACAGTGTTTACATACACATTGGAAAATCATATCCGAATGACGTTGTTTCGTATAACATCGCAGTTTTTGGAATACATCCACAACTTGCCTTTATTCACATCGTTAAGAGGAGGGGTCATGACGGATGTTTTCTTTCACAATGTCGTGAAATTCCCAGATCTCCTTGGACAAAGACATTCATAATAACATGGATTTTGTGGTCCCTGGTCGAGTGGTTTAAGAGAAAATAGTTGAAAACAGACCGCTGCCTTATTCTCTCCCGAACATTAAAAAAAAACCCTGTGTTTGAAGCAAAAACGTGCCCACTGCCTACGTGAATATATAATACATCGTGGTTATATAGCTCGGATATATTCCAATATTGCACTGGCCCATAGGCTGGAACCAAAGGACTGAAGCCTGAGGCCTATGCTTACTTTGGCCTTCATAAGGCCCATGGCACCTATCGGCTGCAACCATTCAACATTTTATGATCCCTTTAACAGTCGCTTTGGTCGTTTTACATTGAAAGGAAAACTTATCGGGAGGGCATTGCGGTTGTGAATATGACAGCTCCGAAGATGTCTTTGACTTCGCATATCACCAATTATAGTGGCCGTATGTTTTTTTTTTTCAGGGGACAATTCTGGGTGAAGTCAGGCCAGCTGTCCAACCAATGGGTGTAAATGAATGCTGCACATGGACAGATGGACAAACAAGCAGTTTTGGGGGTTTTTTTTTTAATCGTTGAGGAACATTACTGGGCCCAAAACATTGCCTTGGCGTCGTGGGGAAATCCAGCATCAGGAGGAAATGGATGACTCATGGTGACTGAGTAAGTAAAGGAAGTAAGAAATCTAGGAATGCAGACAGCCTTCCAGACCACAGGCAGAGAGCTTGGCAAGCAAAGCAAAATACCAGAATGTGTCGAGTGTCCGATACATCTCCAGGTAGATGGTCCCAACATTTTGTTTGAGATTTAGGTCCTCCAACCATTGCTGCGATAGAAGCAGAAGAGTTGAGTGATTGGGATGGCTTTGAAGGTGGAGTTGATACAGCAGGTGGTGGATGTTGTCCGGATGAGTGGGGGAGTGATGTCTGTGAGACTGATTGCTAAAGGGGATTTGTTAAATGTATTTTCAGGGTACGTGCCATTGCTGGGATACAAAGAGCTGGAAAATGAACGGTGTTGAAAGAGTGTGAACGATGTGGTCAGAGGTTTTTTTCCAGAGGAGGGGTGATTTTGGAGATTACTCCAATGGGTACATGGCTATCGAGGAGTATAGAATGGTGAAGGTGATGGGACCAAGATGGAGAATATATTTTGGAGACAGCAGAGGGTTTAGAACTATTTGTAGCAAGCACTGTTTTTCTGTGAGGGAATAACATAAGATCAACTTCAAATGTAGGCCTGAGAGAAGCCAGATAAATTATTTCCTTGTGAGGCAAAGGATAGATGTAGGATAGGACAAATCAGAAAGGGAGGACAACAAAGATAATCAGGGTGTGGAAGCTACAGGGTGCCAATCCATAGATTCAAGAAAATGATTGATTCAACAAGAAGTCAGGCTCCAGAGGGACTGGAGAAGTGGATGAACATAAGTGGTCTCTTGGGAGGCAGCAGCTAAGGTGAATGGTAAAACTAAGGGAGTTGGGATCAAAAAGGAAGAGCAGTGGTGATCGGTTCTTTTAAAATTTTTATTCCACGGTCATTATATTTTTTAAATGCCTCTATTGCCGAAGTCACTGGTGGTATTATGTTTTCGGGTTTCCCATCCATCCAATCTAATTACCTGCACCACCGAAGATGAAGGAGGTTATGTTCTCACCCCTCGCTGTCTGTTTGTTTGTCTGTGTGCAAGATATCTCAAAAAGTTGTGGACGGATTCAGACGGAACTTGGTGGACACGTTGGGTGTGTAGCAAGGACGAATTGATTCGATTTTGGTGAAGATCCAAATCTGGATACGACAATTATTTAATTTTCAAAGTGATTCTTCACCATTGAGAGATGGGGCCAAAATGATATATAGCGTGAAATTTCAGAAATGTTTTGGGCCTGATATGTTCTCGTGGATCAGGCTTTGCATGGTGGAGGTATGCGCTTTACCCAGTGCCCTTCTGGTTTTATCTGTTTTCTCTGCAACCACTTATCTGATTGACATGAAATTTTCACCATAGGTGTGACTACTCCTGTAGAATGTATAAATAATAATAATAACAACGTCACAAGTCACGCGGTGTTGCAGCCATGTTGGAAAAAGGAAAACATTGGGACCTCTGTTTCTCTGAAACCGCTCCATGGAAAAAATTGAAACTTGGCACACAGCAAGTACTCCCCATGTGAAACGAGTGTAATTCTTTTTAATGATGTCAAAGGTGGCTTTGTTATGATGTCATAATTGCATCCATCGAACGCTTTATCCGATCAGTATGAAAATTTGAGGTTCATCTTGGCCTAAATTGTATGGGGGAAAAACAATTGATGACATTATCAGTCACGTGGTTTGGCAGCCATATTGTTTCAAACATAAAAACCTTCAAAAATATTCTTGTCAGAAATGGCTGAACATATCGAGGCAAACTTTTACAGGTATGACCACCTATCCATAAGGAACAAAAAGTTCTCCACTGATGACATCATAGGTCACAAGGTTTGGCAGCTCTAAAAAAAATTTGGGGGAAATGTTTTTTTTTTAAATCCTCTTCTCCAGAATGGCTTGACAGATCGAGGGTAAACTTCACCCACATGTTTTCCAAACCTTGGGGATACCAATGGACCCAAAACTCTGCCTTGGGGCACTCCAGCCTTGACAAGGAGAGGAGATTGAAGGATTCCATTGAAAGTCAGTTATTCAAAAGTGGAGTTTGTCTTGGATACCATAGGCAGAGAGTTTGGAGAGCAAGGTGGGATTCCAGACTTTTACCAAAGCTTAAGATGACCATGATCTCATGTCTGACATTGAGGGACCCATTGCTGGGAGAATCGAAGTAGCATGTCTAAGGTGGAGTTACCTGGTGAGACTCCAAATTAGTCATATATGATAAGGCTGTTGGAGAAAAGGAAGGATTTCATATCAACTACAATGATGAATTTTATGACCTTGATGATGATTGGAAGTAAGCTCATAGTTTTGTAGTTAAGTGAATTGGTTTTTGCACCTTTTTATGCAATACGGTGATATTGGCTAATTTCCAAGCTGATGGAGGATGACCTAGGGTAAATTATTTGGTGAAAAAAGCAGAAGATTGATGTGCAAGAGCAGCAGAGCAGGCTTGTAGGACACGTGTCTGCTGCAGTTGCAGAATCAGAATCAGAGTTGTGGATTGCCAGAAACTTCTCCCCTTCTCGTGGTTTAAAAGGGGAAGAGTTCAGGAGCAGTTGCGTGAGATTGGGTCGGGTGGGTACAGATAACAAGGGGTTGGGGACACAAGATTTGGAAGCAAACACAGAATTGTGACATTCAGCTTTCTCACAAGCAGAGTTGGCTGTGGTGCCATTTGAAGAGAGGAAAGTGATGGAGGTGGATCATACTCCAGAGACAGACTTAACGAGGTATCACCAGGATTTAGAGGAGGGAGACAAGTTTGACAGTTCATTCTTGAAGTTGGACAAATGCTGCTTTCTGGCTCTTCTAAGAGTAGACACATTTCCTGTGGGCTTTGTGGAATGAGCTGAGAATGCCTTCCACTGGGTTTGCTTTCCAGGGAGAGAAGGCAAATTGTTTCAGAGCAACTGCTTCACCACATAATTCAGTGCACCATGGGTGAGGAGAAGGGTAGGATAACTGAAGACGAGATGGGATGGATCTGTGCATAATATTCTGCAACCTGTGTGATCTGTGCATTCTGCAACCGGTCCAGACGGCATCAGCCAACGTGTCCTAAAAACCTGCTTCTCTGCTCTTGCTCACCCTCTCTCTGCTCTACTCACCCTCTCATTTGTTCAAGGTCATCTACCATCTGCTTGGAAATCAGCAAACATTACTGCCCTGCATAAAAAGGTGCAAAAACAGATCCCTGCAACTACAGACTAATCAGCCTTCTCACAATCATCAGCAAGGTCATGGAATCCATCATCGCTTCAGACATTAAATCCTTTCTCTTCTCCAATGGCTTGATTTCCGATCATCAATTTGGTTTCAGACTAGGTCGCTCTTTCCTGGATATGCTGCTTCTGCTCTCCCAACAATGGATGGAGGTACTCAATGCCAGACATGAAATCAGAGCCACTTCTTTTGACATGCCGCATGCTTTTGACACAGACTGGCACCCTGCCCTGCTCACCAAACACTCTTCCTATGGTATCCAAGGCCATCTTCCCTCATGGCTCGCAGTCTTCCTCTCCTGTCGCAGCCAACATATGGCCCTAAATGGAGTTCTTTCATCCCCCCCCCCTTCCTGTCCAGGCTGGAGTTCCTCAGGGCAGTGTTATTGGCCCTGTTCTTCTACTGCTTTTCATCAATGATCTCTCCGACTCTCTGGATAATCCTCTTTATCACTTTGATGATGACTCCACCCTCTGTCATACCATCTGTCATCCCTCAGATTGGCAAGCCGCAATTTCTTCACTCTCTGCAGATATGGATAAAATCACAAACTGGTCCAACACGTGGAACATTTCTTTCAATCCTGACAAATCTCACACTCTCACTATGTCTCTCCGAAAGGACTGTTTAGAAAACCTCCCCATCTACTTTCTCAACAATCCTCCAGAAGAAGTCCTTTCATTCAAGCGACTGTGTCTCATCATCTGCCATGATCTTTCCTTGGAAAGCCACGTTTCCAATCTGGCCTCCAAAGCCAGTCACCGACTGGGAATCCTCCATCGTGCAGAGTCCTTCCTCAGCCCACCTGAGATCCTGACCACATACAAAGCTTTTGTCTGTAGTCTGAGGGAGTACTACTCTCCCCACTGGGCTGGTTCTTCTGCCTCTACCTTTCTCAGCTTCTTGCTGTGGAAACCAAGGGATTTAGGAATATTTATATCTCCTGCGATGAGGCTGAGTCTTTTTGGCTTCTCACTCTCTCACCACAGGCAGGTCGGTGATCTTTCTGTCTTCTACTGTCTCCTCTCCAGTCTCTCCCCCCCCCCCTGCTCTGTCTGCTATATATCCCCACCATATTTCTGCAGGGCGCTCAAGGTCTGCCAACAACCCCCTTCTGGTAAAACTACCAAAATCACAAATCACTGCTCACCTTCACTCTTTCATTCCTCTTTTTCCATGCCTTTGGATTATTCTCCCACACTCTTCAATCCCAATCTTCCCTCCAGACCTTCGAAACAAGCTGTTCACCACCACCTCTTATTGTTCCCCATCCAAATCCTCGATCTTTTCTACCCCCGTTAATCCACCCTAAACCCACCTCCTTCAAATTCCCTGCTTTCCTTCCTGAAAGTCCTTGTAATGTCCATCTTGTATACCCCTTGTTCCCAGCCCATCACTCTCCCTTCCACAGATCTCTGAATATCCCTGTTCCCCACTGTTTTGTCCTTCCCTCTCACACCCCTCTTTTCTCATGCCCCCTTGCTGTGCATTGTGTGTTAGCTCTCATATGAGTCTCGACAATGTATACAAAAACAAAACAAAAAAGGTAGCATATTTTTGTGGAACCATTATCAGGCTGAGTTAATATCAGGGTTAGTAGATATAGGAGACCAGTCCTGAAACGAGATGGCTGCTTGCAGTCATGGCCCATCTGCCTGAGTGAACTGTCAGACTCGCCGGTGCTGAAACAACTCTGAGAATTGCCAGAGAGATGTTGATTCTCACAAGCATATGATCAGATGAACCGATTGGAGCGGAGGAAAACCAGGAGCCGTTTGCAGGGAGGTTTGTCAACACAAAATCCAGCAGAGAGGATTTGCCATTGGGAGAAATACAGGTTGGAAATTTTAC
Organism: Eptatretus burgeri; assembly: GCF_056783735.1. Lineage (NCBI taxonomy): Eukaryota > Metazoa > Chordata > Myxini > Myxiniformes > Myxinidae > Eptatretus > Eptatretus burgeri. Next base: position 100,588,131 of record NC_140963.1, read on the forward strand.
AGATCGAGTCAGTCCCATTGAGTTCCAAAAGTCCTTTGCTGAAATGCCATGGCTAGTGAGAGAGATTCCAACACTTACCCAATTTGTATAGTGACATTTGAAATCACCACATATGAGAAAGAGAGAGTTGGGATGAGTGGTTACATTTTGTCCATGTTGTCTGAGAGAGAGAGAGAGAGAGAGAGAGAGAGAGAGAGAGAGAGAGAGAGAGAGAGAGAGAGAGAGAGAGAGAGAGAGAGAGAGAGAGAGAGAGAGAGAGAGAGAGAGAGAGAGAGAGAGAGAGAGGTAGATGTAGGAGTCAGTGTTTGAAGGACGGTACAACAAACAAGAGGTGAGAGCTGTGGGGAAGTCACAGCAAGGACGGAATCATGAAATTGAACAAACTGATAAAGGTGGTTTCATGTGCGAGAGAAAAGAGAAACAAATGAGTAGGTGAGGAGTATAAGCCTAGCTTTTGGAAGTCATCTGAATTGGTTTACTAGTACAATATGGATGCACCTGAGAAATATAGGTGGGGACAGATAACAGAAGTGCCAGAGTGTGCCAGACCAAAAAGGAGGTAGTAAAAGACAGAGAGAAAGTAGCCACCAACTCTTTGTGAAGCGGGAGTAATGGGCCCAGATTTTGGCTTTGTCATGAGAGAGTCCAATGATTCTGAGGATGTGAGAGGACGCCCAGTCCATAGCTGGCTTTTGTGGACAGCTCTGATATATTGTCTGCTCCAAAGAGATTATGGCTAATGTCAGGGCCAAAAGTTTTTCAGGAACTGAACTTCTTACAAGCAGTTTTCTCAAAGAAGTTGGTGGGAAGGTTCACTCAATAGTTCTTTTGGAGAGACTGAATGAAAATGTAAGATTTCTCAGGGCTGAAAGACGTATTACAAGTGTTGGACCAGCTCTGTGAAGTCCCCATAGAGGGGAGAAACTGCTGCCTGCCAAACTGAATAATGAGGGATGCTAAGGTGAAGACATCAGAAAAATGGTGAAGGTTGTTCCAGAGTCATAAAGATCTTTAATGGAAATGAGAAACAGAACTGGACTCGTAACACTGCCTTGGAGCCCTCCAGCATTGATAGGGAGAGGAGATAATAGGATCCAATTGAGAGCACACTTTAATGATGACAGTGGAGGAAGTCAACATTTCATGAGAGGAGGTGTTGTTGGACGCCACAGGCTAGCAGTTTGGAGAGAAACTGCCAGAATGTGTCCAATGCTCCAGATTCAGTTCTTGGAGGTTCAAGAAGCAATCAGAAAAAAAGACAAAGGTCTTTAACGAATGGAAAAATAATAGCTTGAGGGATCGTAGAAGGTACAGGGAGGATAAAGAAAGAAGCACAGAAAGTAGTGACAAAGGCTAGATAGGTGTGTAAAGGGTGGAGTGAAAATTTATGTCCAGAAGAGGGTGAAATATTCATTTTAAGCCGACTAAGAACAAGAAAATGTCTATTGTAGATGCCGTAGTAAAGGTAATAAACAGCCTTTCGAGGAAAGATTTTTTTTCATGACAACATTCTTGGAGATGGAAGGAATATTTGAGGAACTGTTGAGTGGGAGGAATGGGAAGGATTTATTACTGGAGGTCAGCAAGTTGCCACTGCCATGAGGAGACAGAGAGCAGGAAAAGGTAAGATGGGACAGGCTAGTGAATAATCTGGGGTGATAGTGGAGATGATTAAAGTATTGAGGCAAAGGAGTGGAATGGCTTTGGCAGTTGCTGGTTAAGCTATTTGAGGAGGAGAGAATACCAAAGTATTGGAAGGAGAGTTACTGAGTGGGTATCTACAAGAATAAAAGAGATGCTATGGGGTGTGGAAATTACAGGGATATTTAGCTGATCGAGCAAGTGTTCGAAGTATTGGAAAGGGTGGGGTGAATGATAACCTCAGAGAGTTGGTTTGGAGAAATGGCTTTCAGCTTGAGCTGATGCCACGTCAGAGAACAAAATATGCTATCTACATTCTTAAGCAGACTGGAGAAGTTTTTTTTAAATGGGAATAGTAAGTTGTATTGTATGTTTGTGTATCTGCAAAAAAAGTCTTTGATTGGACTCAATGGGAAGTGGTGTAAGAGTAAGGGACATTAGCAAAAAGGTATGGGAGGCACATCTGTATTAGTTGTGGTTTGTCCTCCGTAAGGATGAGGAGAGGGATGTGGTGAGATAGGTGGTTAGTTTAGATTCAGTTGGCAGGAAGAGAACGTGCAGACCAAAATTTAGGTGGAAGGAAATAAAGAGGGTCGTGAGAGAAGTGGGCATGCATAGAAAGGATGCTCGGGATAGTGGATCGTACAGAAGAAAAACTCAAGCTGGTGACATGACAAGAAGGTTGGATTATTTTGGCCATTAAAGAAAAATAAGAATAAGAAGTAGTAGAAGAAGTTGTAGCATAGTCATCAAAAGCATTGAAATATGTTGTTCTTCATAATCATTGCTTTTAGAAGTAGTCATTTAATTTGAAAGGAAAAAAAATTGCTCAAAGGCAATAATGCACAAAATTATGAGAAAATATACTTTTGTTTGTCAAGAAAAATAATTGGATAATGTTTTCTGAGCTTTGGCATTGTACATATTTCTTGAGCTTTAAAGCCATGTTCCAAGCAAAAGGCAGAGTGAAAATTGATTGAAGCACTTTGAAACAAAACCAAGAATGTGCAGGTGGCATCCATGCCAGGATTAATGGTGGTGACAAAAGAGAAAATAAAAATGCCCAAACAAATTATTTATGGTGTGACAACCCCCCAAACATCACCATGAAACTCGTAAAATACATCGAGCACTAGGCTGGCAAGGAGAAGGTTACTCTTTTGGTAATTCAACAACAGGCAACACGCTTCATGTACTGGTGTCAATATTGGCAGTGTCCAGCTGCAGAACCAGACTACCAAGTTAAAAAATTTCACAACCTGAAGAACTCGATCTACACGTTAACTGTGCAGAATTTGGAATTTTAACCCCAATCGCCAGTTCCTTGATATTTATTTCCCTATTTTCTCCCTCCCATATTATTTTCTACCTTTTCTCAATTTCGATCCAGCCAACCATCTTTCAATAAACTGTTATTCCCTTTCTCCAGGTGTTTATGCATGCTGTAATTTATGTTGGTGGGGGTACAAATTAGGTAATATGTTAAGATCGTGTCGTCCATGTGTTTGCGGAGGTAAGAACACTTTTTGTAACCAGGGACCCATGAGAGTGAAGTTGTCTTGCTCTTATGTCTGCCATGAGGGGAAATACAGTTGACATTGGCATGAAATAAAAGGTGTAATTTGTATGTGTCCTCCATGTGAACCAGGCAAGGTAAGGAGAGAGGTGGATTTTATATGTGTCTGCATCCCTTGTGTGGCTTTTAAAACCTCCCTGTGGCCTACGATGGTTCAAGAGGTGCTGTGCTGCCAGCCAGCCAGTGTGATGCCGCGACCGCAGCAACCATGTGGCGCATGAGTGGTGGAGTCAGTCTGGAAACGTGTGAATACTCAGGTGCTGTGGGGTGGTGATAAAACAGGTTGTGCATGAGGGTGGAGGGTCAGGTTGTATGGGTCCAGGTAGTCAGTCAGAATGTTGAGTTTGATGAAGCCTGTTAGAGCTGGTGCAGTGAGCTAGGAGCTTGCTGGTCTGCTCCTCGCTTTGCCCTCTGCCTCTCTTCCTTCACCTTGCTGGATGATTCTTCACCTCTGCTGAGGGCTCCAACTGTGGGTTGGTCCATGCTGCTCGCATGAGCGACCTGCTCATCTCGAAGCTGTTTCGATCCGCATAGCCTTTGAAAAACTTTGTCTGCTCTATCTTCCACTTTCCTCCCCCTCCCCCCCCCCCCGATGTGAATGGATGGTTGTGTACTTGCGGTGCCTTTTTCAATTATTTTGTATTAAGTGCCTTTCATTTCACTGTGTTCCTTATTATCTTGCCAAAACGAAGTTTTTGCAAGATATGTTGGTCAGCTTGTATGTTTTTTGTTTTTTTTTGTCTCTAATCACGTATAAAAATTCTGCAGAGCACAGTTATCATCGGAAATTTTTGTAACTTCGCATATCAGAGGCCTATAGAGGTCCTTTTCAGCGCATAAAATTTTGAAGGTCAAGGTGAAAGGTCAAGGTCACTTTGTCGCAAATCAGGGGAGTCGACGAAACCCTTATTTTTTGAGTAATTTTGATCGGATCATCTTCAAACTTCATGGGAATATAGTTCATGGTCTGGCGCTCAGCTGATTAATTTTTGGTGGCGATTGGCCTTGACCTTCATGGTTAGCACCGAAGGTCAAACATATTTGACCCCAAGGTCAAATTTTCAAGTTTTAGGACCCATATCGTGTAGTACCTCAAATTGAACACCTCAATGAGTGCTTTCTAGATATGTCAAGCTTGAAACATTATGACGTCATTTGGTGACGTTATGAGGCAAACGCATATTTTTCATGGTTACTCTGTAGAACGATTCTCATCGGAATCTCTCGTAGGCAGATATTCCTCAAGGAGTCGCTCCTCGTGGATAGCAGCTCTGTTCACCTCAGTGTGACCTTAAATAAGTCACACGTGGTCATCTTTTGGCAAGATACGGGTCACCCTGCGGGTGACATTGGTTTATTTTTATTTTATTTATTAATTTATTTATTTATCTTTATTCATCGTTATGGTCTGCCTTTTGGCTCGGGATTCTCTGTTTTTGGCTTCCTTTGTCTCCTTTCCAGAAACTGTAATTCCTCAAGAAGACGTGTCACCTGATAAGCCACCATTGTCAGTCTCGCTGAAACAAACTGTTTCAGCCTGGCTTTGAGTAATTCCCAAGGGGGGAGGGCGGGTCTAAAATTTGTTAAACATGCTCTAAGAGACCGGCTGGATTTCGAGTTTGACTGACGGAACCGACGTTAACTGCTCAGGTTTGATTCTCTTTGATTTTGGTCATTTGTGAAGCACACATCACTTCAGCGTTGCAATTCATTATCAGCAGACCTTTGGCGCAACAACATTATGGAGCTTCCTCCTTTATACAATCTCTATAAGGCATAGAAATATATATATTTTTAACTACCAAATACCACCCATTCTTTAACTTTGCTGATTGGGAACCTAAAGTGGGGGTCGGGGGGGGGGTGGAGAGAAAGAGAAAGAGGGTGGTGAGGAGGTGGAAGGGGTGCAAGAATTGGTGGGGAGTGAGGAGTGTGGGAGGGAGAGTGAAGAGGGTTGAGGGAAGAGAAGGCAGCAAGAGATGAGAGGAAGGTAAGGCAGATGTGTGGTGGAGCATTAATTACGATTAATACTGTCTCATCAAAATGCTTCTGCATAGAATAACTGAAGATGGAAACAAAATAATGTCTGAAATCCATTTTCTACTGTTCATACTATAAATACCGCCCAGAGACAAACACCACAAGACATGTTTGGAGATAAACGCAGACCGGAAACAAACACCTCCCAGAAACAAACACTGCCCCTAACACATCCGGAGACAAACTGCCGTCCGGAAATAAACACCGACTGGACACGTTCGGAGACAAACACCGGCCAGACGCGTTTGGAGACAAACTCCCATCTGGACATGAACACCGCATGGACACGTCTGGATATATACAAACACTGTCCGGAGATAAACAACACGCACGCACACACACACACACACACACACACACACACACACACACACACACACACACACACACACACACACACACACACACACACACACACTGTTTTAGTGCTTGGCCGATATCGGCAATTCTTCAGGAATCGGCAGATTGGAGTCAGTGTGATTCCCAACTACAGTACGTACTGTATACAACCCAAAAACCTTAAGTAGTAATCTCTCTTGTTTTGGGGGAATTTCAGTAAACAAATTATAAACACAACGTTGCATTATTGCCGTTTCAGGGAGTTGTGCATAAACATTAATCTTTATAAACAGCTGCCAATCATCATGTGACAGGTGGAAAAAAAATTGGTTCTGTAATTTAGAAAACACATTAATATGGCAAATGACTCAGAAATTGGGTGTTAAATATATTTTGTTTTCAAACTCACAAAGGGAAACCATATAACCTTTGTAAATCATGTACCTCTACCTTGCAGCAACTGCCGACTGTGCATTCTGATCGGGACTTGAACTGTACCCCTCTCAAATGGATGGTGCTTGGCAAGTGGCTTAAGCACTCAAGCAAGCACTCCAATGCAATGGTTGATAAGGAATGGCTGGCCAGGCTGTGGTTGCATATATACCATGTAGGATCCCTTTAACTTTAAAGCCGTTATCACCACACCTGCAGCAGTTAAAGAAATAAAATGAAAATTTGTTCAAACAATGACTTTATCCATAAAAGAGTTGCTGTTTAATGTAGAACAACCCTGGAGACATTACAAAGTTTAATCGCCCGTGAAAAACAATTGCAGATCATCCGCCATGTTGCCTGCTCGTCTGTGCATGCATCACATGGTGCATCTGTCCACGTAAAAGTTTTAGTTATGTTTCAAAACGTCTGTTTTTGACCAGATTTGCTTTGACTCCTTGCAAAGCATCGTGTGAAACCTCTGAATGGACACAGATCTGGCAGACGCTATGGATAAGCAGTCCCTCTGGGGGACAGGGGCACAATGTCAAGCGGTGAATGCATTAAATCATATAGCTCAATGAAGCTGGTTAATTTTGGCACATTCCTAAATATTTTGTTCACTCAATATAATTCTCCAAACAGTAGAAAAAGATAAGTTCAATGCTTTAGAAATTTCACATTTTCTTGTGTATATATATATGGAGAAGGAGGGAACATAGCCTTGCTTGCATAAACTAAATAGGTACATCGGCTTGGTTATATGACTCGTTATTTCTTTAAATTATCAGATTTCACTCCAGATTTTGACACATATTTAGTTTAGACGATATCCGATCCTCAAAGCTGAAATAATATTTCGATTAAATACTTTAATTAGTCCTTGAGAGTAGATCGTAGAAACTTGCATCACATAATGCATGAAATCGCTCCAAGTTCCTCATTTGAAAACGATAGCATTTCGAAAAGCAATGTACACAGCGATGTGTAGCTATGATTGCCAGGTATGGATGTCAGGTGCGACTATTGATTGGCCACATATGGTCCATATTTAAACATTTGATTCATTTAAACATTCGGTAATTGCATTAATCAGTTGTCAGGATTCAAACCAGTGTCACCGGTGTCCTTGCTGTCTTAAAATGCATTTTAGGCAAGCCTACATGGCTCCTGCCCTTTCCATAAACAAACTTGCAGCAGGCAACTGTTATGAATTCCAGCTCTTGAAACCTCAAAGCTGTTTATGAATATGTGCCAGCTTTGTCTCGCAGCCCGCTTACAACCGTGGGAGAGTTATTGGATTGCCAAACTTCCCCTAGGGTGTAGGGAGGGGGGGAGGGGAAGCCCACTTGCACCTTTGTTTCTTGCTTTGCCTTGCTTTTCTCCTCCTAGGAATAGGTTTTTATATATGAAAGTTTTGTAGTGTGACTTTTAGTGTGGTACAGGGTTTGACTGCTGTGGTCGGTCCCTGTGCCACCTCCGCTTGCAAGTGCTGTGCCGCTTCAATAAACCGCATATTCGAGAATCTTCTGTTGACTCCCCTCAATTCTTGGCCAGGATTGAAGGGTCTTCATCACAATGATGAACAGGCATTCAAAAATATGAGTGAGGAAAGTGCTAAAAACTTTATCGTTAAGAAATTGTTGCAGCCCGTTCCACGTCAAGGTATGGCTGAGCAGGCCAAAAAACATGACGGCTTCCAACCCCAGCGAGGTAACCCAGGATATGCCTTTAGACCCCAGAGTGCAGGTGGCTGAGGATGGCGTCTGAGAAAAGATATAATTAAATAAGGCCATTAATTATCTTCAAAAGGGGCATTTTAATTAACCCAAACACCCAATTTTCACTCATGCACTTCCTTGGAGTTTTCTTCGTCCGCATGCAAAGTTCAGGCTGCTAGGTTTCATGGTTTTGGAGTTATGGAGGAGACACACTGACACATACACACACACACACACACACACACACACACAATGAGATTTATAAGTATAAATAACAATGCATTAATATACAATATGCATTTACCTTAACTTTGAGCCCTTTCACTTCACATTGTTTACACAATACACACTGAAAACAAAAACAAAATAGGTTTCAAAAATGCAGTGCCCATAATTTTCATTCCCACATCCAACACCATCTTACAGAGAGAGAGCAGCATCGTATCCTCCCCCACAAATTGTTAATTATTTCACCCTATTTCATTTTTATCATGAGCATATTCAGTTGTAGAAATTGTAAAACCATCGAATGTGATTTATTCTATCCTGTAAAAGAACCTCAAGTGTTTCTATTATATAATGTGGTGGTGAAATAGGAATTTTGTCATTAAGCATATCCAAGAGTGCAGTTGTATTTTTACTTTGGCCACCGAAGGTGAATGAGGTTATGTTTTCACCCATCTCTGTCTGTCTGTTTGTCTGCATGTCTGTCTGTCTTTGTGTGCAGGTATCTCAAAAATTTGCAAACGGATTGGGATGAAATTTGGTGCACAAGTTGGGTGTGTGACAAGGACGAAATGTTGAAACTTGGTGGACAGGTTACATGTGTGAGTACGACAAACAGCTTCGATTTTGGTGAAGATCTGAATCCGGCTCTGGATATGAGAATTATTTAATTTTAAAGTGATTCTTTACCATTGAGAATGGGGCCAAAAACTATGTAGTACTGTATAGCATGATATTTCAAAAATGTATTTGGCCCGATATCTTCTTGTGGATGAGGCTTTACGTGGTGGAGGCATGCGCTCTACCGAGTGCCCTTCTAGTTTTTCATGGTTTTCGAAACGTCAGCAAGCATTGGTCCCAAGTCTGCCAGACAACAATTTTGGTACTTCTGGGGAAATATTTTGGCATGCAAGTCTGCGTTCATTTCTGGATTTCTGACTTCCTACACTCGTGCAGTCATGTTGCTATCGTTTAAACCCTCTCCTGCACTCTCCCAATGGAGGCTGGAGTTCCACATGGTTTTGTCTTTGACACAGTCTTGTTCCTCTTCAAGAAAAATGACCTCTCTGATGCTCTGGAAAACCCTGTCTTCCTTTTTGCCGATGACTCCACATTGTGTCTTACAGTACCCCCTCCAGTTTCTAGGAAGACTGTAGCTGCATCATTCTCTGCTGATCTGGAATCAATCAGATGCGATTCTGATAAATGGAACATGGCCTTTAATCCCGGAGGTTCTCACAATCTCACCCTGTTGCTCTCGTAAGGATCATCAAACGAACTGACCTATCGATTTCCATGGTTACTCACAGGAAGAGGTTCAGTGTTTTGAATTTATAGGCCTCACTTTCAGCCATGACCTCTTCTGGGCCAATGACGTAGCAAAGCTGGCCTCCAAAACCAACTGCAGACAAGGAATCTTCAATCAATCAAAGTCTTTCCTTGGAAAATCAAAGGTACTCAAAGTCTACAAGGCCCATTTCCATCTCTCAGTGGAGTACTGTTCTCCCTTGTGACCCTGCCACAACCACATCACATCTGTCTCTTGTGGATTCTGGTGGAATCTGAAGTCCTCAACCATATTCAAAAAAAAACTTTGTGCTGAAGCACAAATCTGTTGTTTTAACCTGAGTGCATTTTAGCTTGTAATAAAAAGAAGTAAAGTTTCATTTTTGTAGCTCTTATCAAGTTTACTGTATATCAACAGTCAAGTCATTATGGTTCAAAGTGGTTAAAATGACAAATAACTATTCTAAATTAGACCCACAATATTCATAGCACAGCACAATGGACAATGTAAAACTTTCGCATAATAGACAAAGGTCCAAACAAAACTACATCTTTCAACAGCTGCAGCCTTCCTTCAAAGCACCCAAAATTCAACTGGCATGTTGATTATAACATAATAAAGCTCTGCATAATAAAAATGCTCGCTGTTCATAAGGTACATTGAGTGAATGCAAGGCAATGATTAATTTAATGACTTCCACTGAGACATCTTGGACTTGCAGTTTTTCCTTATAATTATTGCTCACAACTATCTTTCCTTTTTCTAATCAGTGTGCAGGTTTCTGTGAAAATAGAGTCTGAATCCTTCTTAGATAGACTTTTATTTACATGAGATGTCAGAATTTTTTTATGATATCCATTTAGTGCATGAGGCTGTCGTCGTTTGCATATGCAGGACAACGATGTGGATTGAATTGTGAATTTGACTCGCAAATTGCATTATCATTGAGGTAATCATTTTTACTACATCACTACATCACTGATAGTGTGCCCCTGCACAATCAGGTAATCATTTGGCCAGGATAATGGTGACCACACCTACTCTTTGAAAAAGATACCATGGCCTCCAAAGGCAGTCGCCGACTGGGCATCCCCCATTGTGCAAAGTCCTTCCTTGGCACACCTGAGCTCCTAACCATATACAAAGCTTTCATTCAAAGCCTGATGGAGTACTGCTCTCCCCTCTGGGCTGGTGCTCCCTCCTCTCACCTTTCTCGGATTCACGCTGTGAAAACCAAGGCATTTAAGATCATTGGTATCTCCCATGATGAGGCCGAGTCTTTGGGTCTCTCACTCTCTCACCCAGGCAGGTCGGTGGTCTTTCTGTCTTCTACCATCTCCTCTGAGACCGGATTGCGGCGAGATAATGGTGGGTGGTTACACCTACTATTGGTCTGGTCGCTCTGATGGTGACCAAACTCAAGGAGTTGCTGTGGCTGTGTCCAATAAGCTAACCCCAATGATAATTGAGGTAACACCGGTCAACGAGCGTATTATGAGACTAAGGATTCGTCACTCTTTGGGTGTCATTACCCTGGTCTCTGTCTATGCTCCGACTGAGGTGAGTGACCTCACCGTGAAGGACACATTCTACGCCACGCTCGAGTCTGTGGTTGATCAGTGCCCCAGACGAGATACACTTCTAGTCTTGGGGGATTTCAATGCATCGACTGGAACTGATAGGGATGGTTATGAGGTGTGTGTTGGTCCCCATGGGTCAGGAACTATGAACCAGAATAGCACAAAGTTCCTTGACTTTGCAAGAAGTCATGGACTTAGGGTGGCTGGTTCATGGTTTCAGCGCCCACAAGCTCATCGCTGGACTTGGTATTCCAACGCTGGCGGTGTGGCAAAGGAGATTGACCATATCCTCGTTGACAGTCACTGGAGGATGATCCAGAACTGCAAGGTCTACCGGAGTGCTCAGTTCCTCAATACTGACCACCGGCTTGTTGTAGAAACTCTAAAGTTGCACCCTAAATCCTGGAGAATGGTACCATCCCAACCTCGACTGGATGTTGGCAAGCTCAAGGATGAGAGAGTAGCTGAGGAGTTTGCGAGCAGGCTGAGTGAACATTTGGGGTGTCTGGGTGCTTTGGGGGGTCCTGAAGAGTTGTGGAGTGCCTTCAAGCCCACCGTCCTTGATGTTGCCGGTGGATGTCTTGTAACTCACCGCATGGCAAAGAAGAATTTTGTCTCTCAAGGGACACTGGATACCATTGACCAGAGTCACAGGGCCAGGCTGAATGGCAGAGCTGAGCTGTTCAGGGAGCTGAGGTGTAAAACTGTATATGCACTGAGGGTGGACAAGGAGGCCTATGTGCGAGGAATCTGTGAGGGGGTAGAGCATCACCTGTGGACAGGTGATTCTCATCCCGCTTACAGGGGAATGCGCGCATTGCGTTCATCCAAGCCCATCCCTCGGAGCACTGCATATAGAACAGAGAGTGGAAGGCTCTTGACAGAGGAGTCTGAAGTGAAGGCCCGCTGGGCCGGTTACTTTGAGCGGTTGTACCAGGCTGATCCCCCAGCTGTCGAGTTGGACGTCAAGGGTGTTACAATCCCTGTTGCTGACCCTCCAATCAACTGTGGTCCACCTTCACTTGTGGAAACACGGGCTGCGGTGAACCGGTTGAAATGGGGTAAAGCTCCAGGGATCTGTGGCATCCATGCTGAACTTCTCAAGGCTGGTGGAAATGCTGCACTCGTGTCGTTGCATGCAGTTTTGTGCTCTGCCTGGAACACAGGTATCATCCCAACTGATTGGAAGAGGGGCCTTGTTGTCCCTCTCTGGAAAGGGAAGGGTGATCGCCAAGACTGCAACAACTACCGAGGGGTGATGCTGCTCTCAGTGCCGGGCAAGGTCTTTGCTCGGATAATTCTTGACAGGGTTTGCCACAATCTGCTTGAGCACCAGCGTCCAGAGCAGTCTGGCTTTACACCAAAGAGGTCAATGATTGACCGTATCCTTGCTCTTCGTGTCCTCACCAAACACAGACGAGAGTTTCGGCAGGGGCTGCTTGCAGCCTATGTTGATCTCTGTAAAGCGTTCGATTCAGTGAATCGGGATGCCTTCTGGAAGATTCTTGGTCTTCGTGGGGTGCCACCAAAACTGATCGATCTGATGTCTGAACTCTACTCTGGTACTGAGAGTGCTGTGAAGTATGGTGGTACCATCTCTGACTTATTTCCAGTTGTTACTGGAGTTCGTCAGGGGTGTGTACTTGCCCCCACACTTTTCAGCACTTGTATGGACTGGATTTTAGGGAGGATGTCGGAGAGATCAAGCTGCGGTGCATCGTTTGGGAATGTCAAGATCTCGGACCTTGATTTCGCAGATGATGCAGTAATCTTTGCGGAGACTTTAGATATCCTTTTGGGGGCCCTCAAGGTGCTGAATGAGGAGTCGGAGCCGCTGGGATTACGGGTTTCTTGGGTCAAAACTAAGATCCAGGCTTTCACTGACATCTTGGATGCTGCTGTCTTGTCTGTGCCTGCTTGTGGTGAGGATGTTAAGGTCTTGGAGAGATTGACTTACCTTGGCAGTGATATTCATGTCTCTGCTGGCTGTGAGTCAGAGGTCAATAGATGTCTGGGTCGGGCCTGGGGAGTCATGGATTCACTGGATCATGGGGTGTGGTGCTTCCGGTACCTGTGCGGGAGGACGAAAGTCCGAGTCTTCAGGTCCTTGGTACTTCCAGTCTTGCTCTATGGATGCGAGACTTGGACTCTGACCAAGGATCTGAGACAGACTTAATTCCTTTGGTACCAGGTCTCTTCGGAGAGTCCTTGGCTTTCGCTGGTCAGATTTTGTGTCCAACGAGCGGTTGCTGAGAGACTCGGATGATATTTGTTACCTGCATGGTCCGTGAGCGTCAGTTGCGGCTGTATGGACATGTGGCTCGTTTTCCTGACGCTGATCCTGCTCACCAGATTATCTCAGCAAGGGAGTCTCGTGAGTGGAGGAGACCAATGGGCCGACCACATGCCTCGTGGTTGCAGCATGTTGACCAGCATCTCAAGGAGACGGGGATGGGCCTGGCATCTGCCTGGGGGAAGGCCAGATGGAGGCCCCTGGAGTACCGGTGGAAAGCGGACGCAGCAACGCGCTGTTCTGGCACATTCTCCCATACCTGACCTGACCTGACCATCTCTCTGGCCTGCCCCCCCCCACTCTGTCTGAGATATGTCCTCCCCCCCCCCATTTTTTCGCAGGGCGTTCAAGGTCCACCAGTAACCCCCCTCTGGAAAAACTACCAAAATCAAGAATCACTGCTCACCTTCACTCTTTCATTCTTCTTTTTTTCCCCACCTTTGGAACAAGCTCCCACACTGTCTTAAATCCCACTCTTCCTTCCAGGTCTTCAAAACAGCTGTTCACCACCATCTCTTATCTTCCTCCATCCAAAACCACAATCTTTTCTTCCCCTGCGAATCTGCCCCAAACCCAACTTCAAATTCCCTGCTTTCCTTCCTGAAAGTCCCTGTTGTGTAATGACCTGAAAGTCCCTGTGGTGTCCATCGTGTTTTCCCTGTGTTCCCCACCCCATCCCTCCCCCTTCCACCGATCTCCTCATGTCTCTGTTCCCTACTGTATGCTGCAATGCTTCCCTCTCCTGCCCCTCTTGTGTCCTGCTCCCCTTGTTGTACATTCTCTGTGTTAGCTTTCATTGAAGCTTCGACAGTATATACAATTTTCTTTATTATTTTTTTCTTAAGGGATTTCAATGACCACCACAATCTACATCAATGTGGAACTGAGGAATGGGACACTCGTTTATGCGATTTCCTGGCCGTGAATTACTTGTCCAATCGTTTATCCAGTTGAGTCGAGAATCAAAATCCAAGTCAGAGATGACGATTTGGTGTGACATTACAGAAAATAATGGCAAAGCAACTTAAGTGGTGCATGCCTCCCTATTTGACTTAATGCGTTCATCCGCAGATTGATGGAGTACTACTCTCCCCTCTGAGCTGGCTCCCCTGCTACACACCTTGTTCAGCTTGACACTGTCGAAACCAAGACCATCAAGATCTTTGGAATCTCTTACATCGAAGCTGAGTCCACGGGCCTATCACTTTATCATCGCAGACAGGTCTGTGGTCTCTGTCTTCTGTCGTCTCCTTTCTGGACTTGCACCCTTTGCTCTTTCTGTGCTTCGTGCCTCCTCCTCTGGTTACTGCAGGGCAGTCACAGTCCACCATTAACTTCCTTCTGGTGAAACGCCCAAAATCCAGCATCACTGTCCACTTCCACTCATTTGTACCTCTTCTTTTTTCCCACCTGTGGAACCAACTTCCTCATTATCTTCAATCTCATTCTTCCCTCCCTCCAGATAAGATCTTCAAAACAGCTGTTCACCACCATCTCAGATCATCCCCCATCCAAGACCATGATGTTTTGTACCCCTCCCCCCTTAAACCTGCCACCCACAAGCCCAGCTCCTTCTAAATTTCCAGTTTTCCTTCCTGACAATCGACTTCTGTATCACTCTTGTCCACCCCATGCATTCTCTCCTACCCCTCTTTCCTCCACACTTCCATTATTTGTCCAAATCTCCCTCTATTTTATCCTTCAACCCTGCTGTTAGTGTTTGCCCCCTCTTTCTGCTCTTCCTGTTGTTCTGTTGCAACCTGATCCGTTCAGTGTTCTCACTCTTCCACGAGCCTTGACCTTGTATATAAAAAAAATAGTTTGGTCATCCTGATGAAAAAAAATTCAAAAAGGACTCAACACCATACTTGACTTGAAATTCTCGTTTTGTTTGTAATTCATCCTCAACACTTTACACATATTGTTTGTCAAATGCTGTCCGTGTGAGATGCATCGGTGTCTGAAGTCAGTTCTCAAAACTCACAAATATTATCTTTGTTAAAGCCTCATCATAAAGCTCAACTTTATTGTTTCAAAATAACATTTTATTGAGATATTGACAGCATGAACTGCAGTCATTAAAACGATCTGTTCAGTTGATTGGCCAATGTTTCAGCCACAGATAGGCTTTTATTCATTTTGCAAAGAGATGACGAAAAAGAAAATCTTGCAGTTGAGAGTATTACAAGATTTAGCAGAAATGTAAAGTTGTACAGTAATGCTGTAGGTGTGTGTGTGTGTGTGTGTGTGTGTGTGTGTGTGTGTGTGTGTGTGTGTGTGTGTGTGTGTGTGTGTGTGTGTGTGTGTGTGTGTGTGTGTGTGTGTGTGTGTGTGTGTGTGTGTGTGTGATTGTGTGTCCTCCATAACACCACAATTATGAAACTTTGCATCCATACTAAGAGAGCTCCAAGTGAGTGCATGAGTGAAAATTGGGTGTTTGGGTTAATTTAAACACCCCTTTTGAAGATAATCAGCGGCCACATTTAATTATTTCTTTTATCATCGCTTCATCCTTGGTCAGCCCCTCAGTCAGCTTTCTGTCAAAGCTCACTGGGGACCTAATTCGCCATTTTTTTGGCCTGCTCAACAATGCCTTGACTTGAATAGACTGCAATGGTTTCTTAACGATGAAGCGTCCAAAATTTTTTTTCTCCCCTTTCCTCATTCATATCATCCAATTCCTTGATCCTCATACCTACGGATCGCTGGATACATTGCAATGCTTATAAACACTTGGAGACGCCAGTGTTCGTGCCTTTTATTATTTCATTTCTGCACATGTGATAAGCTCTGCAATATCTTAACCTGAGCCAAATTTCAAAATTAAAACTGCGGAATTGACCATAGCAGCAGTTTAGACTGCTAAAAAAAAATATGTTAATTGGCCAATTCGGACATTGTTTGAAATTCCAGGTGTCTCTGGGTTGTGTTTGTTCTCACCATTTGCGAATCGCTTGCCAAGCCAGCCATTCCTTGTCAACCATTTTGTTGGAGTGATTGCTTGAGTGCTTAATAGTGGGAGGTGAATCAATTCCAAAGTACTCAATTCCAACCAGGGAATCAAAAGAAATCGAGTGGTGAGCCAGAATTCCCTTCCATTCCCCTCATACTACCTTCCTTCCCTCCCCTCATGCTTACTTCCCTCCCCGAATGCTGCCTTCCCTTCCGCTCCCATCATACTTTTCACTTCCCTCCCCTCACATAACTTCAGTGGCGTGCAGAGGTCTGGTGATGTCCGGGGCAAATCTTGATTGTATGCCCCAAAGGCTCAAGTATAAGGCCTAATATACTGAGAAATATTATGAGAAAGGAAAACATTTTGAATATATAAACACAGATGAAACATGAAATAAACGCTTTATTCGATTTTAATATAAATCAATCAAATTTATTAAGTTCTTTTCTACTTCACTTTTTACATCAGATGTGAGAAATTATTTTTCAATGCTTATTAAAGCCAGGTTGGTCAGTCGCTCCTGTGACATAGAAGACCAGATATGTTTTTATTAATTTCAGTTTTGAAAATGACCTTTCACAGCTTGCGACTGAAAATGCGATTGTAAGCAGTGATCTGTATGAAACGCACAGCGTCAGAAAGACATCCCTCCCATACTGCAGTGAAGACTCCAGAGCATCTTTAGGATCAGGGGGAATTCTATTCCCTCCAGCTCGAAGGAGCATCACAAAATCAATAATTTCGTCATATAACTGAATTGCAACCACATCATTGTCATAATAATTTGCAAAGTCTTTACATTCCTTTTTTAATTTCTCTCTTTCTTGTTCATCTTCAATCACAACTGAATTCAAGTTCAGAAGAAAAGAAAATCGGTCACTGAGTCTTTGAAGACGGACACTGCGGTCTTCAATTTCAGTTTTTAATCTGTTCACAATCTCTACCATTACTCTATTCATTTCTTCTTGTGCCATCAGTCCACTATCTCTTGCTGACTCTCCAGGCATTATTCTTCTTCTCCTTGTTCATGCAATTGATATTCCCCAATTTTCACAATATTCATTGGCTAAATCTATTGCATTGTGGATAATTTCGTCATTCTTCAAATTCAACATATGAATAAGTCCTCTCAGGTCACAAGAAGCTTCATGGAACCCCATTTTCGGATCCTGCAAACGTTTTGAGACTTTCTCCACTGATGATAAAACTGAGTACCAAAAATTTAATAAAGCTATAAACGGGAACTGTTGAATAGAGTTCAGTAGCGATCCTGCATCAGATTTAGTTTCCCTTGAAAATTCTCCTTCCAGCAGGTGTTGAAGGCTTGCAATAACGTTGTCACAATCTTCGTGGATTACTTGCACAGCATCATGGCTGGAACTCCATCTTGTGTCACACTGTCTTTTCACAGTCCGAGTGCCAAAATTTTTTAACACTTCCGAACAAAAAGTAGATGAAGAAAAAAAAAAAGTGAAGTTTTTCCAGAATGCCAAAAATGTAACAACAACAGGTTGCACCTCATTTGCATGGACACAGGCCAAATTGAGGCTGTGGTTCTCACAGTTCACAAACACAGCTTTTGGGTTAACTTCAATCATTTTTTGTTGAACATCTCCTCTCTCTCCAGCCATAACTGCTGTGTTATCATATGCTTGACCACGACAGTCATTCATGGAAATTTTGTCTTCCAATTTTTCCTGAATTTTATTTACCAGGCTGACTGCATCTTTCTTGTTGACTTGAAAAAATCCCAGAAATGTCTCCTTTATTTCTACTTTTCTGTTTTCATCAATATGAATGTAACGCAGAATTTCAGAAACCTGATCTTCATGGGCAATATCTGGAGTTGAATCCAGCATTATGCTAAAATATTTTGCATCCTTAATTTCGGCAATTATATTTTTCTTGACAGTTTCACCAAGAAGTTTGATTATTTCGTTTTGAATTCTGTTGGACAAGTAGGTGACACTTTTTGGTTTCTCTTTCCCTCTCTGCAAGTGTTTTGCTAAGATGTCATCATATTTGGCCAAAAGTCTGATTGTTGCTAGAAAGTTTCCTGTATTTTCACTGACTGTCTCCCCTGGCTCTGATAACCAAGATATTCCTTCTCCTCAATGTCCACGATAGGCCAGATTCTGTTTTGCCAGAAAGGATATAAGCTCGACAATCCGTTCAGTTATAACTTTCCATCTTTTATTTTCAGCAGACATTTGCTGTTGAAATTCAGCATCTATCGTAGTTGAATGATGGAGTCGAACTACGAGGTTCAGGTATTCCCTCATGTGAGCTCTATGAGAAGGGCTTTTCTCATGGTCAGGTATTCTTAGATTTAATTTTCTCCAAGTGGAGAAACCGTCTTCCTTTCCAAAGTTTGACACAGATGACAAATGCTCCTTTGAAAACAAAAAGCAAACAAAACGGTAGCATGCTTTCCGATATGGAGAGTACAATAACCATTTTCTCTCCACAATTTCTCCGTTTGTGGAAACTTTACCAAACCACTGTTTTTAAAATGATCTCCCATCCTTCTCAGCAAATGGACCACTTTTATTCTGATATCTTTCAAGGCCATGTTGTAATATTGTCATCTTATCCCTGTGTCGTAAGAGGCGACCAGGGTTGCGTCAGGAAGGGCATCCGGTGTAAAACATGTTCCAAATCACTATGCGGATCACACGGGTGATCCGCTGTGGCGACCCCTAACTGGAGCAGCCGAAAGAAGAAGAAGAAGAAGAAGAAGAAGAAGAAGAAGAAGAAGAAGAAGAAGAAGAAGAAGAAGTTGTAATATTGTCATCTTCAAATGATCTGGAATCGGTTTCTTCAAACAGCCAAAATCGCTTCTTTGCAAAAATATGCTAAAATCTTTATTTTCTTCACATGGATCATCATCCTGACAACGAGACTGAGGAGAGAGAGTATTATGTTCTGACCGAGCTGAATCCACATCAGAAAAATCTTTCTCTGCACCCACATCATCTTTTACTTTTCCAGGTTCTCCTACTTCTTCTTTACTTCTTTTTATCCATGCATCTAATGCCCCTCTTTGATGGGACTCATCTTCGACTCTGCCCCTCTTTTTTTTTCCTGTTCTGTGCTCCACTCGGTTGTACTTTCTTCATCTGAGACATCTTAAGAAATATATATATATATATATATATATATATATATATATATATATATATATATATATATATATATATATATATATATATATGTACAAAGTGATTACTAACTTACACACTTCTGAGACAAGCTTATTTTCTCTTGAACAAATATTCATTCTTGTATTTGTCGATAATAAGAGAACAAAAAATCTTAATTGGAGATAAAACCATTAAACCATTAAAATTAAAACAATAATATTGTTATAGATAACAGCTCCACCACCAACTCCCCACGCGTTGCCAACGGTGCTTTTTATAGCCCGAGGGGAGAAGCCGTTGGAGGTTTCGCCACCCGAAATCGGCGCTTCCCCCTTTCACCTCTGAACCTTCACCCCAGGCTGGCTCCGCCCCTTTCACCTCTGATTGGCTGGCCTTTTCCAGGGCAAAGCCCGTCTTGATCCGTTTATGTAAATCAGCCGTTTGGACGGCTGATTGCACACGGACGCTGGAATGTGGCTCCCCCTGTTGCGCCGCGAGTTCGTAACAATGGCATTTTGCCGCTGTTTGCTGAGGAGGGTGCTGTGTTGTGGAGATGGCGTGGTTGTGGAGAATAAACTATACTGCAATAATTTTGAAACTAGATAATAATAAGCACACGAAATACTCGTAACATTTCATTTTCTATCTCAAAAACCGTAAGACGCATGAGAAAATGGGAAGAAAATGGCAAACAATCAGTCAGTTGCAGACGGATAAACCATATTTCATTTCTTTGTTCCTTCGTATCAAATTATTTCACACTGATTCTCCACTGATAATTTTGTGCAATTTATATCATAGACTTGCAAATTAGTGGTATCTGTATTCGAATATAAACATGTTAAGGAATAAATGTCTCCTATTCCGAGATTAAATGCCATAGCAGTCCTCTGATCATCCAGGCTTCACTCTTACTACATCCCACGTAAATATTTCATTAAATATATTACCAAAAAAACCTATAAAAAACGGAGTTGCACCCGTTCTAGAGCTATTCACTGACCTGAGTAGGTAAAAGAACGAATCTAGATGCACAAAAAGCTGAAAAAAGGACGAGTTATGACTCGAGGAAACGCAGGAACGAACAGCCACGTCTGCTTGTTGCTTTTGATGGTTGCACCACGTACATCATGCACATGCGTGTGGGGGGATGGGGAGAAGCACCATTTTCTCCAGACAGAAAGGGTACACCATGTTAAAGGAATGAAGGGCTAAACAACTGCCTCTGCAGTGTGGTGAGCCTCCAAAAATTGATTTATCACCGCTGAAATTTTAAAATTACTATCTTATTTCCTTCTCTGATTGAATGCCCCCATCTAATGGATGCCCGGGGCCAATGCACCGTCGCCCCCCACCCCTCTGCACGCCACTGCGTAACTTTCCCTTCCCCTCCCTGCACATCACCTTCCCTTCCGCTCCCCTCACATCACCTCTCCTTTCCCTCCCCTCACATCACCTTCCCTTCCCTTCCCCTCATACTTCTTTCACTTCCCTCCCCTCACGTAACTTTCCCTTCCCGTCCCCTCACATCACCTTCCCTTCCCCTCCCTCCCCTCACATCACCTTCCCTTCCCCTTCCCTCACATCACCTTCCCCTCCCATCCCCTCCCCTCACATCCCCCTCACATCACCTTCCCTCCCCTTCCCTCACATCACTGTCCCTCCCCTCCCCTCACATCACCTTCCCCTCCCCTCACATCACCTTCCCTTCCCCTCCCCTCACCTTCCCCTCCCCTCACATCACCTTCCCCTCCCCTCACATCACCTTCCCTTCCCCCTCCCCTCACCTTCCCCCTCCCCTCACATCACCTTCCATTCCCCCTCCCCTCACCCTCCCTTTCCTCTCCCCTCACCTTCCCCCTCCACTCACATCACCTTCCATTCCCCTTCCCCTCACCTTCCCTTCTGCCTCCCCTCACATCACATTCCCTTCCCCTCCCCTCACACTTCTTTCCCCTCCCCTCACGCTGCCTTTCCTTCCCTACCCCTGCTCGCTCCCCATCATATCTCTCTCTCTCTCTCTCTCTCTCTCTCTCTCTCTCTCTCTCTCTCTCTCTCTCTCTCTCTCTCTCTCTCTCTCTCTCTTTCTCTCTCTCTTTCTCTTTCTCTTTCTCTTTCTCTCTCTCTTTCTCTCTCTCTTTCTCTTTCTCTTTCTATTTCTCTTTCTCTCCTCTCCTCTATCTCTCCTCCCCTCTCTCTTAGTATTCTCAACAGTGAAGCATATTTGTATGTATGTATATATATATATATACATATATATATATATATATATATATATATACATATATATATATATATATATATACATATATATACATATATATTTGATTGCTGCTGCTCACGCAGGAAATTATTGGAAATCAACACCTCACTCTCAACCACGGATATTTTTTGTGAGTCCGATTTGCATCCAGGAACACAACAATGATTGTTAACCATTTTGAAATTGCCACTCTCTCGTTTAAATGCTGAAAATTATGTTTGAAATACTTTTTCAATGACAGATATTTTATGACAACCAAACCAAACAGGACTTTGTGGACACTTGTATAAATCGGATCTCTAATACTGACCGAAAAGGCTGCGATTGTGCAGACAGTTGTACCTCTGTGTACTTTTATTGTGGTCAGAACCTTCTTCATGGCAAAACTTCCACAAAAAATTGTTCTATTTACTGGTGAAATGTGTTCACCAATGTTAATATTACTGTACCGTATATAAGTGTTCATACAGCTCACTTCTCTTCCCTCCTTCCTTGAGCATTTAGACCTAAGAATATGAAGACTATATTGATTCAGTTACAATATTGAACGTCTGGGGTAAAATGAGCTCGGTGTGGATAGCTGGCTATTTCCAGGGAAAAAAAAATCAGTCCAATGGCAAGTGAGGCAAATTAAAACAGGAAAGCAATTATATTTGCCTTCAATGTGGAGGAGCACCTTGGGGGTACACGTCTGGAAAAAAAAATTAAGCAAACACATCCACCGCTCGCTGATGCATAATTCATCGAGTATCGATTTTTCCAACATTTTCCCTGCATGAAACATTCCAAGAGCAGGGAGTTTGTTTTGAATAGAAATACAAGGGTGATGAAGAACATTCACGGTCTGCAGATGTTAATTGCAGTCATAAAGCTTTCTCATGCAACTAGCATGTATATTGATGTAAGGTGGAGTCATGCTTCGAGGTTCTATCCAATACCTGGACAAAAATTGTCGAATAATTACCGACATGGTAGTAGTACGACTACTCAATTTGCCTGGTACATACTTTCACTGATGTTTTTCATGAAAATCTAAACTTTGCATTATTGTGCCTTTGAGATGGCAAAGACTATGGCTGACCATCTGCCGCTTATGTATCATTGTACATATTGGTAGGCATATAAACATGTTAATCATTAATATGAATATCATCTATGCTATCCCAGAGAAATTTGTTGCACACGAAGGACAAATCGAGATTGCTGTATCCAGGCCACATATATTTGAGGCCAAAATACGAGCACAAATCACAGATTTGACCTGACTTTAAATCGGATCTAATGAGCCGTGAAAATTTCATTTTTATATTGATGACAACTGGGACTTGGGTAAAGATCTTTCAATTATATGAGCAAAATAAAAAATAAAAAATCTTTATTACAGCTCATCCACAAGCTGCACGGAGGCAGACGATTCAGTTCTTATTCTCAATGCTGCACAAGTGGCCTTGATACACCTGCTCCAAACGTTGGCATATTCTAAAAATGTAACTGTCATGTTTTTTAGAGTATGGCTGACAATATACTACACAATAATAACCAAGGTCGACGCTGATGATCCAAATGACGATGTAATAGTAATCAACATTGTGGCTCATCTAACAATGGTACTGCATGCCAACTATTCCTCACCAAGAAATCCATCAATGGCATTTAGTGTCCTCCTCTTGATTGTATGGCAACATGTTTTGTACCTGCAAGCAGATTAATGCTCAAAACACCATTATCTCTCCTGTTTATATCCATATGTGCATAAAAAAATTCTACATCCCTCTATGCATTAAAAACCTTTCTGCTTCCTTGAAAATCCCCCTTTTACCATTCCACAGATGATTCCATGTTGGGTCAGACTGTTTTTTTGGTGGGTGATCTGGTTTATGGTAATGCTATATGGCAATCTTGCACCGTAATAAGCAGGTGAAGATTACATCCTTCTCTGCAGATGTGAAAAAATGACAAAACGGAATAACCACCTGAAACATGACAATCGATGCTGGAAAGCCCTGCAATCGTACTTTGTTCTTCACAAAGATCAGAAAGCAAATACTAAGTTTTTAGTCCCCTACTGGTTTGGATAGAGGGGACAATAGGTTAGCTCTCTGTCCATCCATCTGTCCCACCTGTGTTTTTTCAGACTTTTTCCCCATACCCTTTAACATATTCAACTGAAATTTGGTCCATGGCTTTATTATGATAAGGTACAGAACCAGTTTGAGTTTCAAGGCGTTTCATCAATTTTTCAGAGTTATACCCTTTTTTCGATTTAGAAAATATCACATCGGGAGGGGATGTGTATCGCAAAGCAATTCTCGCTCTTGTTACTCGTGTAATTGCTCGTAGAGGTACAGTCACTGCAGAATCTTTGCTTCATTATTAGCCACAAACGTACTTGGGAGAAGTCGAATGATGAACTAGACATGCTCGTGAAGCAATGTCGACCTGCGTTAGCAGATGGGTAGAACAATGGATAAAATTAACTGAACGTTTATTGAAGTATGCCATCCGCTGTGTGAAGTAAGTAGAAGCTACCGTTTCAGCCATTAACCCTTCGTTTGAACCAAAGACCAGTTAATGGTTGATCCATCTTTTGGTTGGGTAATTAATCCACAACAATGAGAACAGCAAGTTCATGTTGTCTGCCATTATCATTATCATACCCTCAGAAAAGGTGAGATGATGCATCTCTTGTATACCTATATTAATTAACCCTACCCACAGAAACAGTGTGAAGATGTTGCATTTGGTGCTGGGACATGATAATGGCGACAATGATTGGCACAAACATGAACACCATAACTGACACAAATTGTGCCAACCCACTACTGGAGACAAGGTATTAGACAAGTTAACAACGTATATTCTTTAATCATGCAATCCTATTAAATATTCAGGGTACAGGAAATGAAGAAAAGTCGAGGAAAGAGGAAAGGGAAGGTGGAAGGATAATACAAAGGGGGAGAGTAGAGGGTAATAGGGTAGGAGAAGATGATGAAAAAGGGATGAACCTGAGAGCAAGGTCAGAGGATGGAAAACATGGGACATAAGGGGTTAAAAATAAGTATATTCCATCGTTTTTGCATATATACTATGTAGATGGCTCCTAACGTCTTACAACTTCATGTAAGGATAGGAGTTGGAAAGATTGAGAAAAGTAAAATATTTTTTAAGAAAAGGAAAGAAAAGGTGCTAAGTAGCAAGGTGATTGGAAGGGAGGGGGGGGGGGAGTGAAATATGGAGAGGTGTTTGTCAGAGTTTGAGCTGTAAACAAGAAACATTGGAAGGTCGCACACAAATTGCATCCTGAGAATAGTTGCCATGTGGTGTATTGCTTGTATGGATGTGGGAATTCTAAATCAATCTTGCAAGTCACTCCCCCCCCCCTCCTTTGGAAACTCCATTAAAGTGTGCTAAACTTAAGCTTGGAATTCCTGTTACTGCATTTGACATTTCATTTCACCGATATGCATGGTGTTTTAAATCATTACGTGTCCATTTAATCATTTAAAATTCCTGTTTTAACAACCCATTTTTCAGGGATGGAATAAGAAGAAGAGATTTGGAGCTTAATGTCGAGATTGCAATGGTACGACAGCAGGAACCCTTTATAATCAAATGTGACAGACATGGGAGGAGCACACAAAATTATACATAGTAATACTTCTTGAAGCAATATAAAAATGTATAATAGTACACAGAAGGAGCACACAAACAACCACCACAACCACCATGACAGCAGCAGCAGCATCAACAACAACTTCCATTACATGTTATAAATATTCCTTTTTAGTGTGTTTCACTTCATCTTCTCTTTCACAGTATGCATGACTAGTCTCTTCCTAAGGTGGCCATGCTCCATGATTTAGTGATCTACCACATATCAAACCTTAAATTGGACATCTCAGAGGAAAGCACATTTTCAACTAAAATATAATGCAAGGACCAACCTTGTTTCTCGTGTTATTTCAACTAATCAAGTATTTGTATTACCTATGACTTGCAGTTTAATTCAATATTATGTAATTATTTTGTATACAATGGCAAAGTGGTGATAATACTTGACTGCTATCCAACAGGTTATCAGTTCAACTCTTGCTGAAGATAGCAGTTTCATGGATTTTTTTAAATCTCAGAAACCAAGCTAGTTTAGGAGAATCATCACGATGTTCTCGGATTGAAGGTAAAAACCCAGTTGCCTTACTGGTGAAATTCAGGGACGAGTTAATGAAGCTTCCCCAAGTGGTCTGGTCAATATGTGGCAACAGTCCACACTTCGTGACTAAAGCCACCATATGTTAGCCGATGCAATACAAGTACAACATTGTCAGCAGCGAATCTTGTACAATCTTATTTTGTCAGAGACTGCTGAACATTTAAATCGCACAACGCAATTGCTGACAACACTATTTTCGTTAAACAAAATGGAAATGAAGAAAAAAATTCAGGGAGAGAATGAGAATGGTGAAAGCTCTGAGCACTGTTTCTTTGGCACTCGCACTGGCCCATGGCCAACATCATGCCAGGAGAAAGAAGCAGTTGTGGGTTGAGGCCTGGGTGGAGAGAAGGCTGATTCAGGGAGTGTTCAACCAATATGCTAGTGGAACTTGCAGTAGAAGATGAAGGAACTCGTATTTATATTTATTAGTAAATTGCTCTTCCATTCATTATTCACAGGGCTCGCAAGGCTCAAACTGCTCCAAGTCACAAGGCTCGAGCACCTCGGTTTGAAGATCGCAGTTGTCAGGTTTGTTGCCAAGCACGGGGTTGGAACCGCAAGGGAGGGTGCGAGTTACCGGAAGCAGAGTGACCAAGAGCAGCGAACTCTGACCTGAACTCTGGTCAGGTTCAGGTCCAGATCCAGACCTGGTCTATCAGTGGAATAAAAAACGGAAACTGTCAGCCTGGCAGTTGGAGGTATGGGCTCCATTGAGCGCTGTTCTCGTTTGAGTGTGGTTTGTGCCGCCGTGTCCCCGCACCTAAAAAATTAACGCGATTTCATTCGGCAATCTACCACATCACTAGAGCCTTCCATAATGTTATGTGAATCGGGCAATACAGTTTAAAAAATAGTCGCACATCAGTGCATGCATTCACCAGTCACAATTGTCGAGTTTTCCTCTTGGTTGTCGCAGGCCCATGTCCACATCCAGTATTTTATGATTGTCACTCTTTACACTTTCTATTTTGGGATCATACATGTTTGGAATATTGTCCTGATATTTACATCAATATGATCATCAATCGTCATCCACAGAATCTGATAAATATTTGTCGAGGTATAGTCAAGCTTATTTCCCGAATCGGATGAGATATTGGGTCAACCATTCTGCAAGAGTGGCATAAGGACACGTTGAGTGGGGAGTATAAACCAAATTGTTATGTCCGATGACCTCACAAACAGAGCATAAGCCCACCCCTCACCCCTTGCCCTTCCTCTACCTGCTCCTGGGATTTTTAGGGACCAACGAACTTGACTTTCTCACTCGTATGTCTAATAATTAGAAACACACACATACATACACACACATACATACATACATACACACACCCATACATACATACACACACAAACATACACATCACACATGCACAAACAAATACACAAACATACATCCATGCACATGCATACACATACAAATATACATACACACACACACACACACACACACACACACACACACACACACACACACACACACACACACACACACAAATACACAAACATACATCCATGCACATGCATACACATACAAATATACATACATACACACACACACACACACACACACACACACACATGCACACACAAATACACAAACATACATCCATGCACATGCATACACATACAAATATACATACATACATACACACATATAAACACATACATGCACAAATACACACATGTACATACATACACATACATACATATAAACACATACATGAACAAATACACACATGTACATACACACATACATACACACATACATGCATACATACACACACAAATGCACACACAAATGCACACACATACATTCACACATACATACACCTAAACAAACACACATACATACGCACATACATACACGCATATAAATACATACATGCACAAATACACACATGTACATACACACACATACATACACACACATGCATACACATACACACACACACACACACACACACACACACACACACACACACACACACACACACACACACACACACACATCCATGCACATGCATACACATACAAATATACATACATACACACATACATACATACACACACACAAATGCACATGCATACATGCACACATACATACACACATACATACACATATAAACACATACATGCACAAATACACACATGTACATACAGACACACACATACCTACACACATACATGCACACATACAACACACATACATGCATACATACACACTTACACACACATGCATACCTACAGATAGATATATAAACAAGTACTATAACTTTTCAAATTACGAGCTCGAAGTGATTTCATGCATTTCATGAGACGATTTTCCATGATCTACTCTCACGGACTAATTAAAGTATATCATCGAAATATTATTTCAATTATTCCAATGACAATTAAAAAATATAACGAGTCTTATAACTAAGCCGATATTCCTATTACTTTAAGCAAGCAAGGCTTTTTTCCCTCCTCCACACATACACAAGAAAAGATGTGATTTCCAAAGCAGTTCAAAAACTCCAGTTCTGGTTTTGGAGCGTTGGCAGGTCTCCTTCAGGGCTCCCTGCTGACAATCTCAAAGTTAAGTTTCCAGTCGTTATCTGTCCCGTTTTAACTGTTTATTTTCTCACCCACATGTTACCGTGTCTTCCTAGTTCGTTTTTGTTTCAAAAATCGTGCTATTTTGTGAGATTTCGTCGAACTTGTCTTATGGGTGCTTGAGGCCTATCCTTGAGGCTTGAGGCCTACCCTTTGTTCCCCTCGGTGTACCATCGTGTTTATTTGTTTTTTCTCCCCATTATCTTCAATTTCTATCTTTCCCACTTTATTAACGTCCCCATCCCTACCAACTAATAACTCTTATCATAAATCAAAAAAAAAAAAAAATGCAACCTTTCTCCGATTCTTCTTCTTCTTCATCACTTCTTCATCCTCCTCTTCTTCCTTGATTTTTTTCTACCACACTTCCATGACCGAATCTGTTAACTCTTTCAAACATTAATAATAATAACAAAAACGATCTCTTATGCTTCATCTTCCTCTTTCACACATGTGGTTCTCTTTACTGTTTCATATTGCACGACTCTTCTGCTATTTAAACAGACTGCTCTCAATTCGACCTCTCCTTCATACCTTGCCTAAAAAATCCAACTGTTACAGCGTTTCTTCTCTCCATTCTCTGAATTCGCCTTTATTGCATCCCTCAAGAAATGTGTTTAATCACATAACTGACCTAAAACTTTTAAAAACCCCAGTTTGCTATGAATGTTTGCTTTCCATCAACCATTCTTTTTTTCCAACTTCAGTGCCAACTCACTCCTCTCACCCCTTACTCTCAAAGCAACCATCCCACTCTTCCCCTCCAAGCCTCCCTCTCACCTCTCTCAAAAACTCCCTTCTCACCTTTCTCCCACCATTTATCCCCCTCACTCATCCTTCCCAAAGTTGCCGCCCCTCCCATCCACAAAGCTGCCTCCTTCCACTGCCCTCTCACCTCAATCTCTTCACTCCACCTCCTCAAATCCTCAACTGCCTTCTTCCCCCTCTCTTCTCCCCCCTCTCCCCCAGCACCACAGAGCCTTTTCTCCTCCCCATTCGGCCCCTCCCCAAGCTATTCTACTATCCCCCACACTCTTTCAACAATCCTCCTTACCTCCCCCCCCACCCCCTGCACCCAAAGCCTCCTCCCCTACCTCTTCATTAAAACTATGGACCTCAAATATCTGGGGCCTTCGCTCAAACCTTTCAGATCTTTCCATACAGGTTGCCACTGACAAACCAGACATAATCTGCCAAACAGAAACTTTCCTCCCCCAAATCCTGTCTGACTCCCAAGTATCTCTCCCCGGTTACTCCCTCCTCTGGTTTGACAGACCTGAGCCTCGCCCTGGTGGAGGAGTTGCTCTCTTCATCAAAGACTCTATTCCTCACTCTCCATGCACTGCCCTCACTCCCCCACACCCCCAGGAATACCTCTGGCTACGGTTTCCCCTCCACTCCCACCTCATGTTTATATGTGTACTGTACCGTCCACCTTACAGTGATGACTCCATCTACACCTCACTATCTGAAAACATGGAGCAACTTCTATCTTCTCATCCAAACTCTCTCTTCCTCATATGTGGTGACTTCAATTGTCATCATGCCAGTTGGCTCGGTGTGGGTACCTCTCTCACCTGTCATGGCACCTCAGCTAAAGCTTTCTGCGACTCATTGGGACTGATTCAATCGGTCAACTTCCCTTCCTGGATCTCAACTAATGGTACTCCATCTCTTCTGGATCTGATTTTGACAAACTTCCCTGACAATATCTGCTGCTCTTCTCTCGCTCCAATCGGTTCTTCTGACCACGTCCTTGTCAAAGTGGACATCTCTTTGGCTATTATCAGAGAACCACCTCACCGCCGTTGAGTCTGGTATTTCACTCATGCCGACTGGCAGGGTCTCCAAGCAGCCCTCAAACTTATAGACTGGTCTCCTATCGCTACTTTCTCAAACATCAACTCATCCTGGGAATTCTTTCAAAGAAACTTTCTCTCCCTCATGCACAGATTTATCCGCTCTCATGTTCAGTTGTCCTACCCCTTCCTCCCGCCCTTGGTTCACTGAAGCTTGTGGTGAGGCAGTTGTCCTGAAACAACTTGCCTTTGCCTCATGGAAAGCAAACCCAATTGAGGGCAATCTCAGTTCCTTCCATAAAGCTCAGAACAAGTGTGTATCTACCCTCAGGAGAGCCAGAAAACAACATCTTTCTCATCTCAAGTCTGAACTCTCAAACCTCTCTCCCTCCTCAAAATCCTGGTGGTGTCTCATCTGTTTCTGGTGTATGTTCCCCCTCCATCCCTCCCTCACCTCAAATGGCCACACTGCTGATACCGCACGTGAAAAAGCTGAATGCCTAAACTCGATGTTTGCAGCTAAATCTTGTGTCCAAAACCCATCACTTTCTCTACCCACCTTACCCAGTCGCACCCAACTGTCCCTCAACTCTGCATCCTTTTCTTCTGACAAGGTGGAGAGCTTGCTGTCAAACCTCGACTCAGATTCTGCAACCGGTCCAGATGGCATCAACCCACGTGTCCTCAAAGCCTGCTCTTCTGCTCTTGCTCACCCTCTCTCTGTTCTATTCACCCTGTCATTTGCTCAAGGTCATCTGCCATCTGCATGGAAATCAGCAAACATCACTGCCCTGCACAAAAAAGGTGCAAAAACAGATCCCTGCAACTACAGACCAATCAGCCTTCTCCCAATCATCAGCAAGGTTATGAAATCCATCATCACTTCAGACATCAAGCCACTGTCACACCTTGACGTTTTAGCCGGCGTATGGCAATGTATCAAAATGTATGTAAAACGCTGGCGTACGCTGAACTATTGATGTTTTTTTTAATTTTTGGGCATATAATAACGTGTTGGACGTATGCATAACGTATTAGGAACGTACACCGAACGTTTTAATCACATATAGATAACTTATACCAACGAATGTTGAGCGTGTTGTTGGCGTTCACAACCTATGCCCAACGATAGTCTAACTTATGCATAGCGCGTGGCAGCGTATCACCGACGATCACGTGGCGTAGGCTATTCATAGGCTGCGGCTCGACGATTCAAATCATAACCGCACGAGACATCGAAGTGTGAAGCTGCTGTCACACCTTGATGTTTTAGCCAGCGTATGCCAACGTATGAAAAATTTGCCGAACCAAGCTGGCACACGTCGGATACGTTATGGGTAAGTTTTGTATAGGTTAAGAGCACGCTTGCATACGTAATTGTACGCCGAGTACGTCGAGAAATTTTCAGCATGTTGAAAATTTCTCGACGTACTCGACGTATGACACATTCCGCATACGCTGGCATAAGTTGCAGGCATGCTACGCGATCGTTGACACACGTCGACATACGTTACTTGTACGTTACTCATCAGTCGAAACACATCAAGGTAATGGTTCGCGTCAGTGTTCCAGACTCCCTGTTTTTTTTTTCTTCGGTATGACGGTTATGATTTAAATCGTTGAGCGGCAGCCTATTAATTATATTATATTATAACTGCACTAGAATTCGAAGTGTCAACATGACCGTCATACCAAAGAAAAAAAAAAAACAGGGGGTCTGGAACACTGACGCTAACCATTACATTGACGTGTTTCGACTTATGAGTACCTTACAAGTAAAGTGTGGCGACGTGTGTCAACGATCGCGTAACCTGCCTACAATACGTTACTCATAGGTTAGAAATAAGTTTCGGGTATGCTAAACATTACCTCGACATGTTTCGACTTATGAGTAACTTACAAGTAACGTATGTCAACGATCGCGTAACGTGCCGACAACTTATAGCCAGCGTTATGCGGAACATGTGAGTCATACGCTGGCATACAGCGGGAAATTTCAAGCATGGAAAATTTGTCAAACAGCTCGGCAAACTTCGACGTTTGCCAGCGTACTACGACGTTTCCCAGCGTTCTACGATGTATACCAGCGTTCTACGACGTATGCCAGCGTGCTCTTAACGTATAGAAACTTACCCATAACGTACTCGACGTGTGCCGGCGTTTTAGCCCAATTTTGCACACCTCAGGCATACGTTGGCTAAATCGTCAAGGTGTGACAGGGCCTTCAAATCCTTCCTCTTCTTCAATGGCTTGATTTCTGATCATCAATTTGGTTTCAGACCAGGTCACTCGACCCTGGATATGCTGCTTCTGCTCTCCCAACAATGGATGGAAGCCCTCAATGCCAGACAGGAAATCCGAGCCGTATCCCTGGACATATCACGTGCTTTGGCCACAGTCCAGCACCCTGCCCTGCTCACCAAACTCTCTTCCTATGGTATCCAAGGCCATCTCCACTCATGGCTCGCAGACTTCCTCTCCTGTTGCAGTCAAGGTGTGGCCCAAAATGGAGTTCTTTCATTCACCTTCCTGTCCAGGCTGGAGTACCTCAAGGTAGCGATCTGGGCCCTGTTCTTTTTCTGGTTTTCATCAACGAACTCTCTGACTCTCTGGAAAATCCTCTATATCTCTTTGCTGATGACTCCACCCTCTGCCGTACCATCTGTCATCCCTCAGACCGGCAAGCAGCAGCTTCTTCGCTCACTGCTGATCTGGATAAAATCACAAACTGGTCCAACACGTGGAACATGTCTTTCAATCCGGACAAATGTCACACTCTCACTATGTCTCTTCGAAAGGACCGTTTAGAACCCCCCCCCCCAATCCACTTTCTCAACAATTCTCTGGAAGAAGTCCTTTCTTTCAAGCTTATGGGTCTCACTATCTGCCATGACCTTTCCTGGGAAAGCCACATTTCAAACCTCGCCTCCAAAGCCAGTCGCCGACTGGGAATCCTCCGTCGTGCAAAGTCCTTCCTCAGCCCACCTGAGCTCCTGACCACTTACAAAG
Organism: Eptatretus burgeri; assembly: GCF_056783735.1. Taxonomy (NCBI): domain Eukaryota; kingdom Metazoa; phylum Chordata; class Myxini; order Myxiniformes; family Myxinidae; genus Eptatretus; species Eptatretus burgeri. Next base: position 100,621,247 of record NC_140963.1, read on the forward strand.
CTTTTGTCCGCAGCCTGATGGAGTACTGCTCTCCCCTCTGGGCTGGTGCTCCTGCCTCCCACCTTTCTCGGCTTCACGCTGTGGAAACCAAGGCATTTCGGGTCATTGGCATCTCCCACAATGAGGCTGAGTCTTTGGGCCACTCACTCAATCACCGCAGGTTGGTCGGTGGTCTTTCTGTCTTCTACCATTTCCTCTCCAGCATCGCCCCCCTGTTCTCTCTGCGATTTGTCCCCACCACATTTCCGCAGGGCGCTCAAGGTCCGCCAACAACCCCCTTCTGGTAAAACTACCAAAATCACGAAACACTGCTCACCTTCACGCTTTCATCCCTCTTTTTTCCCACCTTTGGAATAAACTCCCTCATTCTATTCATTCCCATTCTTCCCTCCAGGCCTTCAAAACAGCTGTTCACCACCACCTCTTATCATCCCCATCAAAATCCTCGATCTTTTCTACCCCCGATAATCCACCCAAGCCCACCTCCTTCAAATTCCCTGCTTTCCTTCCTGAAAGTCCCTGTAATGTCCATCTTCTATTCCCCATGTTCCCTGTCCCATCCTTCTCCCTTCCACAGATATCCTAATGTCTGTTCCCCACTGTTTTGTCCTTCCCCCTCCTGCCCCTCTTGTCTCATGCCCCCTTGATGTGCGTTGTGTGTTTGCTCTCATACGAGCATTGACAAGGTATACAAAAAAAAATTAACTTATCTTTTTCTGCTGTTTGGAGAATTATATTGAGTAAATTTAAGATTTAGGAATGTAACAAATTAACCAGCTTCATTGAACTATATGATTTCATGCATTCACTGCTTGACCTCACATCCTGTTACCCAGAGGGACTGCCTATCCAAAGCATCTGCCAGATCTGTGTCTATATTTTCAGAGGTTTCACGAGGTGCTCAATAGGGGATCAAAGCAAATCTGGTCTAAAAATAAAAATAAAAATGGTCGTTAAAAAAAAAAAATGTTTTAACGTTTGCATGGACCTCAAACAAATGTACCACATGACGTATACATGACGTATAAATGTACCACAGGTATTTGCTAGTATACATGCACAGGCAAATGGCGGATTTTCTGCAATGTTTATTTCATGGGTGATTGAACATTGCGATGTCTCCAGGGTTGTTCTGCATTAAGCTGCAACTCTTTTGTGGATAGTCATTATATTTCATTAACTGCTGCATGGGTGGTGAAGACGGGCTTTAAAGTCAAAAGTATCCTTTATGGTATGCAGCCACAGTCTGGCCAACCGTTCCTCATTAACCATTTAATTGGAGTGCTTGCATGAGTGCTTAAGACACTTGCCGATAGTAAAGATTAATGTTTGTGAACATATCGCTGAAACGTCTATTTAAATGTAACGTTGCTTTTTGGTGAAAGCTGCTCAATGTTTCTGGGTTGTATACAGTAAGTACTGTAGTTGGTAATCACACTGGTTCCAACGTGTGTGTGTGTGTGTGTGTGTGTGTGTGTGTGTGTGTGTGTGTGTGTGTGTGTGTGTGTGTGTGTGTGTGTGTGTGTGTGTGTGTGTGTGTGTGTGTGTGTGTGTGTGTGTGTGTTCTCTCTTAAGCATAACATATTCGTTCTGCGAACTCGCCTACCCCCATCTCTGTCTCTGTGTCTCTGTCTCTGGACAGTGTTTATGTCTGGGCAGCGTTTGTCTGCAGACATATCCGGATGGTGTTTATGTCTGGGTGTTGTTCGTCTCCGGACAGCTTGGCTTCAGATGTGTCCAGGCAGTATTTATGTCAGGACAGGAGTTTGTCCCCAGACTGTTTATTGCATGACGGGTAGAAATTGGATTTCAGACATTATTTTGTTTCCATCTTCATGAGCCTGGTGTGGCTCAGTGGTTAAGGCGGTGCCTTTGGAGCATTGTTGTCCTGAGTTTGAGCCCCGCTTGCCACTGAGTTAGCATCAGGGGGTTTGACTCAGCCCGTCATCCTTCTGAAGGTCGGCAAAATGAGCACCAGTATACTGGTAATTATCCCTGCAGGGTCAAAGTCGACTTATGGGTTGTTGGTAGGAATGGCATCTGGCTGTAAAAACATTGCCACAAGAAAGGTTACTATGATTGGAGCCTGCAAAAAGCTGACCCCTGCTCTTGGATAAAGGCTTTCAAATGGTTTGATGATGATTTTGTTTCCATCTTCACTGATATTCTATGCAGAATCATTTTGATGAAACAACATGTATCATAATTAACGCTCCACCGCACATCCGCCTTCCCTTCCTCTCACCCCACACTCTCTTCCCTTCTCTTGCTCCCCCTCCTTCCTCTCTCTCCTTTCCACTCCTCTTCACTCTCCCTGCACTCTCTCCCCCCTCCTCCCTCTTCCCCACTCTTTTCGTCCATCTCCCCTTCAGGATTACCGTCAGCGAAGTGACGGGTGGTATTTGCTAGTATACATATGCATATATATATATATATATATATATATATATATATATATATATATATATATATATATAAATATATATGTATGTATAAACATTTCTATATATGGATGTATATATATATATATATATATATATATATATATATATATATATATATATATATATATATATATATGTGTGTATTGAATGCTTATGGAAATTTAAGCAGGTCACATAGGAAGGGGTGCTCCACGATGCGGCATCTGTATGTTGAATGCTTATGGAATTGTAGGCCGTCGCTTGGATAACTCCGTGAGGCGGCGGGTCGTTTCACCGACCGTGGTCACCAATATTTCAACCGCGTGGCGTAGGGTTATTTTGTCGAGATCCAATATACCGAAGTAACCACGCGATATTGGCTACTGGGGATCTACTCCCACGGAACGCCTGGCCGAACCGGATTCACTCTACGGGCAGCGATAAAATTACACCTGCGGACTACCACTCTGCCACCCACCTTTCCGGCTCGGATGCAGTCAAGCGGGCCTGCCCAGGACGTCCCGGCTACAATTGTTCGATTACCGGGGATAAAACCCCGCCTAAACTCAGATCCGAACCATGCTGGACCAATGCAAGAAGGGACGGAAATGGACTGAGAACATTTCTGTGATGATTTATTTACAGTAAATGGAGACACAAAGCAAGACTTGATACGAATATGCAAGCAAGGAATATTTACAATGATCCAAAAACACTTATTCAGTTCTACGAAACAGGCCCACACCAGAAACACACACAAATGAAAAGAAACCCAGAGTTCTTTGTTGGACACTCACAGCCGAGGAGAGAGACTTGCTGGGGGTCAGAGTCCAGCTGGGTACCTGACCGTCGGAGGAAGGGGGTGCTCCACGATGCGGCACCTGACAAAGGTCGTTTGTTTTGTCCCCAGTCGCACGTGTGGGACTCGTTCGTGGCGGAGCTCGGGTGGTGAATAGCCGGGGTCCATGGAGGGGGGTCGGGGTCGCTCTTTCCTTCCTTGTAGAGGGCCAGCAGAGACATGTTCGCCGCCTCGATGACCTTCTGCTCAAACCTCATGACACCCTCGTAACAACCACTGTTAGCACCCCTTTGTAACAGCCTTCGTAACCCCTTCGTAACAGCAAAAACCCCTTTCCTGACAGCAAAAACCCACCAAAACTCTGCTCTCAGAGAGTGTTCGGAGATTTTTATGGACCTCCCTCAGCGGGGAGGGGCCTTGGTGAACACACCTCGCTGTCCACCTTTCATTGGACAGGGTCCCACGCCATACCTTTCCGGGGCGGGGTTCTGGCCTTGTTTGGAGAAAGCCGACCCTCCCTCCGCGCATGTTTGAGAAAGATCGTGGTGGTGAAACTGCCTCGAACATCCTTGGGAATCCATCTCAGGCAAAGGTGCTCTGTGGCCCGCGAACCGAGTGCTGCAAGCGCGATGGTACCGTGGATCGTTATGGGCCGAGGGGTCATGCAGATGGGATGGTTGTTAGATGGCTTGTTGGATGTAGTAACCTAACTAAAAGAAATCACAACGAACGCCTTTGATTCTCCCACTAGACAAAAGGAAGGGGATCTGACGATATGCATACTTAACGACATAACTGACTTTTGGGACATCTGTATGTTGAATGCTTATGGTTTCCAGATCCGTAACAATATATATGTATCTGTAAATATATATATATATATATATATATATATATATGTATATGTATATGTATATGTATATATATATATGTATATGTATATGTATATATATATATATGTATATGTATATGTATATGTATATATATGTGTATATATATGTATATATATATGTATATATATATATATATATATATATGTATATGTATATATATATATATATATATATATATATATATATATGTACAGTTAAGCCCAAAATTATTCATACCCTCACCAAATTTGGAGTATTTTGAATCGTGTTATTTGAGGAATGAGTTTCTTCTGGTTTAACTTACATAAGAATGTGACAAACAGCTAAAAGAATCACTGCAAGAGACATTTCAAGAAATACATTGTTTCGGGGGTATTTTATTGAGAGATTTACAAAAAAATGTCAAGTCCAGAATTATTCATACCCTTGCTTAGATCAGTTCAGTCACATTCAGTGATCAATGGAAAAGCCTCTGTTTGTGATTTCAGCCTCCAAACGGTTTTTATACTTGCTCACAAGGTTTTTTGCATGTCTCTGCAGGGATTTTGGCCCACTCCTCCTTCGCGAAGGTCTCCAGGTCTTTGAGGTTGGAAGGCTTCCTTGCCATCACACCGGTCTTGAGCTCCCTCCACAGATTCTCGATTGGGTTGAGGTCTGGACTTTGGCTTAGCCACTCTGGAATGTCTACATCATTATCCCAGAACCATTTCTTGACTGACTTGGCAGTGTGTTTTGGATCGTTGTCCTGCTGATACGTCCAATGCTCCCCGAGGTGAAGTTTCTCTGCGGACTGTTTGATGATTTCCTCAAGGATCTTGATGTACTACTCCTTTTTCATGATGCCATCCACTTTGACGAGATTACCGGGCCCACTGGCTGAGAAATATCCCCAAAGCATTATGCTCCCACCTCCATGCTTGACGGTCGGGACTGTGTTCTTAGGGTTGCATGCTTCACCTTTCTTTCGCCGAACGAAAGCAACATCTCTGTGCCCGAAAAGCTCCATTTTCGTCTCATCCGACCACAGAACTGAGGACCTAAAGCTGGGATCTTTGTCCACATGAGCTTTAGCAAAGGCTAGACGAGCCTTTCTGTGCCTGGGATGGAAGAGTGGAGTCTTTCTTGGTCGGCGTCCATGGAGACCCCTCTTGTGCAACATCCGCTGGAGTGTCTGCCTTGATATCTTGGTCCCAGACTCGCCAAAGTTGTTCAGGAGAGCTTTAGTAGTGATCCCTGGATTGTTGTTGGCCTCTCGCCATACTTTTCTTGCCAGACGAGGTGACACCTTTGGCTTCCGACCACGTCCTTCAATGGTTTTTACAGTGTTGAACTCCTTATACTTCCTAATAATGCTTTGTATGGTGGCAACTGGCACACGGAACTGCTTCGAAATAGCTTTGTAGCCTTTCCCCTCCTTGTGAGCATTCACAATGCACAACCGAAGGTCCTCACTGACTTCTTTCTTCTTCGCCATGCTGGCAATTACCTTAGAATGATTGCATCAGCTCCCCTTAATTTATAATCTTAAAGCAGAGTGTTGTTCTATAACATTCCTCACTGTACATTCAATAGACCACATTTGTAATGCATTCAGATTGTATGCACACATCTTGGAATAATTGCATAACATTATAAAGAATCTTAGGAATATCAAAAGAATGTGCATTATCACAAACATTGGCCCCAATTTTGAGACTTGGTATGGGGTATGAATAATTTTGGACAGGCATAAAAACAGAAATCTTAATATTTCTATTGTTATGCAGATAATGTTGAGCCAAAATATATGTGTATTTGTACATGCCAACTAAATGTCCTTGGGTGAAGTGATAGTTCCACCACTCCAGCTTGTAGGTATGAGATAAATGCAAAACTCAGATTTTTCATCGTGTATGAATAATTTTGGGCTTTACTGTATGCGTAAATATATGTATTCATGTATGTATATATATATATATATATATATATATATATATATATATATATATATATATATATATATATATATATATATATATATATATATACTCTACCAGTGAAAAATTTTAGAACACCCCCATTTTTTTCAGTTTTTACTGAAATTTAAGCAGGTCACATCCAGTGAATAACCTGAAATGGCACAAAGCCAAGTGGTAAACTGCCAGAGGTTTAAAAAAAAAAGTTTAGGTTTCTAAAAACTGAATAATAATGTAAATTTCAGAGTTGTTCAAAAAGGCCCTTTTCAGGGAACAATTAATGGGTAAGCAACTGCAGCTGGAATGCAGCAGTGGAAGTAAATTAAGACTTCAAAGTTGATGTAAACAATTCCTTCAGGTGTCCCAACTTTTGTTGATTAGTTACAAACCCTCTGTCTGTATACTGTATAAGCAGTGTTGGAACAGACTGTGTTGCTGCACCCTCTGAAGCATTATTTGGACAATATTGCATTGCAGGAAGTAGTATATTGCTATCATAATGGTGGGAAAAATAAATTAACAAAGGAAGACAGACAGCTCATTATAACCCTTAAAAGTGTAGGTTTTTCCTTTAGAGAAATTGCAAAGAAGCCAAGGTGTCAGTGAGTGCAGTTTCCTCCAACCTCAAAAGGCACTTGGAAACTGGAGGAAACTGACAGGAACAGGTCTGGCAGACCCAAAGCCACAACACAATCAGAAGACAAGTTTCTGAGAGTCAACAGCTTGCGTGATAGGTGACTCACAGGACAGCAGCTTCAAGCACAGCTTAACACTGGTCGAAGTAAGGAAGTCTCAGTTTCAACTGTGAAGAGAAGACTTCGAGCTGCAGGTTTGACAGGTCAAGTGGCAGTAAGAAAGCCATTGCTAAGATGGCAAAATATGAAAAAGAGGCTTGCCTTGGCCATGAAGCACCAGCAGTGGACTACTGAAAACTGGAAGAAGGTCTTATTAACCGATGAATCAAAATTGGAAATCTTCAGTTCATCACGCAGGGTTTTTGTACGCTGTCGAGTCGGTGAAAGGATGGTTCCTCAGTGTGTGACACCAACTGTCAAACATGGAGGAGGAAGCGTGATGATCAGGGGCTCTTTGGCTGGATCCAGAGAGGGCGATTTGCACAGAGTGACTGGCACCCTGAACCAAAAGGGCTATCACAGCATTTTGCAGTGCCATGCAATACCCTCTGGTCTATGCTTAATTGGTCAGGGGATTCATCCTACAGCAAGAAAACGACCCAAAACATACCTCCAGGCTATGTCAGAACTACCTTGGAAGAAAAGAACAAGACGTTAGGCTTCAAATCATCTAATGGCCAGCACAGACTCCAGACTTAAACCCCATCGAGCTGGTTTGGGATGAACTGGACAGAAGGGTGAAAGCAAAGCAACCAAACAATTGCAACACATTTGTAGGAACTTCTGCAACAGTGTTGAGAAGAACTTTCCAAACAATATTTGATTTCGATTGCAGAAAGAATGCCACGAGTATGTTCAGCTGTTATATCTGCAAACGGTGGCTACTTTGATCAGTCAAAAATTTAGATTAAATTTTGTTCAACAAAACGACTCCATGATTTCTCTTTTATCTGCAATTGTTTATTTGTTCAATGCTTTCATTTCAGAGTGCATTGAAATATTAAACTGCTTAAATTTCAGTAAAAACTGGAAAAATGTGGGTGTTCTAAAACTTTTCACCGGTCAAATATATATATATATATATATATATATATATATATATATATATATATATATATATATATATATATATATATATACATACATACATACACATATATACACAGACACTGGGATAAAGAAATTGTTTTACCTTCCCAATCATAAATGGACCGGCATGATCGTCTAGAGGTAGAATGAAAAAGTCTTCCTCGTGAAGGTGAGTGTCGACTCTCACTCATCTTTGTGTCATTTGCAGTGTCAACATGTGTGCCCTCCCTCGAGTGGACGTTAAACAGGAATCCCATCTGTCGGCATTAGTTGGTGGATGTTAAAGATACCACTGTGTCCTTGTGAACAGTTGACAAGCTATCGCCGATATCCTGAACAAATTACTCTGAGTTGAGTATTCTGCAATTGGTGGTGACCCGTTCAGTCTTGATACCAAGCCAAGAAAAGCTTCTGCATATCCGACACTCTGGTCTGGAACATCATAGTAATAGTCATAAGAATAATAATAATAACAACAGTAATATACAAATATATTGAAAAATAAAATTCATTGGCATTTCTTGGACTATTTATTTTCATATTGCTCTAACTTTTTAATCCTTCATTCTTTAATCTATATAATACAGTATAGCCAATGTTATGACTCATTATTTCTAGTCCTGAAAATGTAATAAGATAAGCTGATGCATTGAGTTTTTGAATTTTGTTTAACAAGTGTGAATGAAAATCATGGAGCATAATTCATGAAATGATAATGGAATATCTCATTACTTTGGCCCAGCCTATTACCCATGGGGAGCAGGCATGCCCACTGCTCTCACCAATCAAAAGAACCCTTTCTCAAATGATGCAATTTCTTCCAGAAAACTCATTTCAGTCTCATGGGGTAATAAGTCAAAGGATCAAACCATTTTAAAAACTGGCTTGCAGGGAATCACATGATGAAATATGGTAATCGTGCATATACCTATTTATATCAAAATAATAAAAATAACAAATTATTGAAACAAATTACATCATAATTAATGATATATATTATACTGTCGGATCGATATTTCCAAAGAGGAAGAATAAGCTCAATTTCGTGCACATAAGTAATGATTTACTTCGACAAATAATCATTTGTAGAGTGAAGATCTAGTTGAAGCTGGAAGTCCATAATGACCAGCTCTGCATGGATCATGTGATGACAGACAATGAATTGATCCTCTTAATAATATTGCACTTCCCCCTTTATCTTCTCACTGTGTTTCATTCTGCTTGTGTGCAGCTTGTTCACCCCCATGTGTCCTCCCCATCCCCTTCATCTCACTCTCACTTCTACTCTGCTGTTGGTGTTTTCCCCTTTCCATTTTGTTCCCTTCCATGAGCCTCGCTCATATACACTTAAAAATAGATATCTTCTTATAAATCTTTAAAAATAAAAAATAAAAATTATCCAAAACATAAGAATACATGTATTATTTTCTTTTGAAAAAAAAACAAAACTGGGGGGCTGGGTGGGTTGAGAACTAGGTCTTGTTGTTGGGAGGGGGGTTGAGGAATAATAAGAAAGGAGGAGTTGGGAGGTGGTGGGTGGTTGAAGACTTGAAGATGAAAGAGTGTGTCGGACAGAAAGTTGGGAGTCGGGGTGAGATGGAGAGAAGGGCCAGAGTTGCGAAGGGGCAATTGAAGCTTTGGGGGGAGGTGTAGGGGGATTGACGTCACATTTTACATTACGTCGAATTTCCACGGGTCCCAGCCATTATGCTGTCAAAGGATATTCCAAGCGAAACTCCCTAAATATTACACACACTATCGGGAACAAATTCCCTTTCAACAGACTGGTGGGACAGGGTTATCTGCAAGAACGTAATAATTGCATCCATACGTTTTTATACTAAATGGAAATACTTTTGATTGAAAAATAATGAAAAGCATTGGCGTATTTTGAATTACTGAGAATATCATTCACAGAACTGTTTAAAAAATCCCTCGTGCAAAGACACCGGCTATTTTGACCCATCCATCATAACTAGGTTTTTGGAATGGACTTTAGAACATGTAACTGAAAAATCAGTCCGAAGCTAAATGTGTAATCCTCCTCGAGTATATGCTAACTGCTTGGATCTCGTAAGTGATGCACATATCAGAGAGCCTTTTTCATGAACACTCTTGCTACCTTTGATCATATTTTGAAGCAGGATGACTTATTTTGAGATACTTAAACAGCAACTTCCACCTTGGTACAAATAAATCTCTTGCCATATAATTGGAACTTCCCTCCTGCATCTCTAAGCCATGAGCTGGGTTATAATGAGGTACAAGTTTTCACAATAGGTACAGAAAAACCAACCATCCCCTACTTCCCCTGTTCATTTTTGTCAAGACACGAAGGCGACAACTGCGTGACTTGGATTTACCTGCACAGCAAGGCTGATATCTCAGTTCTGCCTTTTAATGCATTGACCTTCTTCAGCATATGCTCTCTGACACAGCATCAGAAAACTGGGAAAAAATAATAGCCCGCTGTCAGATTGTTTAATCCCCAGCTTTTAAAGAGCAAGTTTAGAAACAGGTGGGTGAGCATAATGATGCAATTTATCAACCGTCTGAAAATATGACTTTGTAGGGATGATTTCACAATAAAACTCATACAGAAGGACTTTCATCGGAGTCTGACTGCAGGCAATTTCTACGTGTTCTGCATCAATGCATCAGGTCTGATTGTACTCGATAGATGCAGTGGTGTAGACATGCATGCAGCATCATTGATTCACCAATCCATCATCATGGTCGTACACCTACAGAACCATAACTTAACAAAATATGTTGGGGAGGTAAGCAAACAAAAAGAGAGTGGGAGTTGCACAAATTGACAAATGGTCAATGAAAGAAAAGTTATGTAACATCAATGAAGTACATATAATCATGATGTGAATAAAATGGGATATTGTGATCATGTATTGTAAATATAAGGTAATTATTCATGTGAATATATGTTTCGGATGGTTATGGAAAGCATTTGTATCAAACTTGGGTGAATTTATTTAAGAGTGACAGACGCCAGTCATAAAATCACTTTTGCTGTTACTTAATACATTCGGTTTCTCTAGCCCAAAATTTTCCTAAGAGGTGCTAACCAGGTTCACAAACTGTATCTCACTTGTAAGATAACACCAACCATTGGCATTTGGGTTATCTAGCAACAGGAAGAAATTTCATTTTGTGGAACTGTACAAATTTCATAAATCTGCATAGAGCGTCCCATACAGAAACACACAGAGAGACAGAGACAGAGACAGAGACAGAGACAGAGACAGAGACAGAGACAGAGACAGAGACAGAGACAGACCTTTTTGACTTTTAAGTCCTTTTATTACAAAAAGAAACAAAAAATGTCTCCCATAAACCCCGACATTCACGGATTGTCAATTCACGGGACCCAGATATTTGCGGTTTATAAAATGTGAACTGCTACTACTTTCACAGCCCCCTGTACTCCAGATATTCGCGGTTTGTGCAGACATAAGCCATCCCCCCACCACCATCTCCCATGTAAACCATATTCGTGATAATCCCTTACCCACAATCCCCTGCACGGGTCTGTCTGTGCAGCATGTTCTGGGCCTAACTCTTTCTCCGCGTCCCACAGCCTTGACCTGCTGTGATTCCTCATGCTAATTAACTTTTGTGCTCATTGTTTAAAATCAATCAGGGGTCCAAAGTACACGAGTAGTACAGGAGGTGAGTCTGCTCCCAAGAAGCCAAAAAAATGATTAGCTTGCGCCAGAAGGTGGAGCTGCTTGACCAATTAGAAAGAGTTGAGAGTGTGGCCTCTGTGAGCAGACATTATCGTGTAAATGAGTCCACTGTCCGGTACATAAAGGAAAATGAGAAGGCAATTCGTGAAAGTGTTGTGGAGAGTGCAGCACCCAGTGCCAAATTCGTTACACATGTCAGGGTCGTCCATATTTAAATTCCAAATAAGGTTTTGGCATTGCGCACCGTCCATCCATCCATCCATCCGTCCATCCGTCTCCTATTTAGACTTCTCCAACCAAACAACTGGGCTGATCCGGCTGAAATTTGGCAGCAACTTTCCTCTCCTGAATGGTAATGGAGATTGCAAAGCTCATTCTGGTCACATGACTACTGACAGTCATTTTGACCTTATAAATTTCTTCAAAAATCTTTGTCTCAAGACCCACCAGTCAGAATGCTACCAAATTTGGGTTACAACATTAGGACAGGGTCCTGATGTTAAATCCTGGAGGCTATTCCGTTCACTTGACCAGAAGTGTGTCAAAATGGCGGTCGTGCAAATTCCTTCCAAAATCTTTTTTTCCAGACCCACCAGTCAGAATGCTACAAAATTTGAGTTACAACATTATGCCAGAGTAGGGATGTTAAATTTCGGAAGTTATGTCAATCAAGTGACCAGAGGTGTTTCAAAATGGCCGACTTAGTCAACTTTTTGGAAAAATCATGTAAATTCCTTTGAAAAATATTCTTCTCCAGACCCAGCAGTCAGTATGCTACCAAATATGGGCTACAAAATTAAGACAGTCATGATATAAAATTGCGGAGGTCATGCCGATCACGTCACTGGAAGTGTGTCAAAATTGCGGACTTAGTCAATGTTTGTGAAAATCGCAGAAATTCCTTCATAAACCTTCCTTTCCAGACCCACCAGTCAGAATGCTACAAAATTTGTGTTCCAACATTAGGCCAGGGAAGGGATGTTAAACTATGGAAGTCATCCCGATCACGTGACCAGTAGTGTGTCAAAATGACTGACTTAGTCAACTTTTGGGAAAATCATGTAAATTCCTTTGAAAATATTCTTCTCCAGATCCAGCAGTCAGAATGCTACCAAATTTGGGTGACAAAATTAGGACAGGGTCATGATGTTAAATTGCAGAGATCATGCCGATCACTTGACTGGAAGTGTGTCAAAATTGCGGACTTCGTCAATGTTTGTGAAAATTGCATAAATTCCTTCGTAAACCTTCCTTTCCAGACCCACCAGTCAGAATGCTACCAAACTTGGATTTTTACATCAGGCCAGGGCCCAGATAAGCTACAGGCCCAGTGGTCCTATTTATTTTATGTGTAAGCATTTTTAATGAAACTGTAATTATGTGCATTCATGATCTTAAACTTATAAATTTTTCTGTTATGAAGGATGAACCGCTGGATACCTATCCCTCTTTCTCCCACTGAAATAGTGCCCTGACATTCACGTAGTTTTCAAGAACGTTTCCCCTGGGAATTTCTGGGTTCTACTGTATGCAAAAAACAAATATAATAGTACAAAAAGAAGAAGAAAAAAAAAAACACGAATAAATAATACAAAGAAACCAAATGCAAAAAAATAGAAGGAAAAGGCAAAAAATACAAGCTACAAAAGTATATTTTTTGTACACAGAATTGGGGCTCATAGAGAAGGTAGAACACATAACAGACCGGGAATAAAATACTTAAACGAATTGTGGGAAGAGGTGGTGGGGAAACATACCAACTGCAGGGTAGAAGTGCAAAATAATGCGAGACTTGAAGGAATAAAGGACATAGGGAATAATGAGAGCAAAGGGATGGGGGAGGACACAGAGGGTGAGCAAGATGCATACAGCCACAAACTCTCAATGACAGAAGTGGAAGTTAAAATTGTGGAAGAAATGGAACAAAATTTTATTTTGTAGAAGCATGAGGGAGCAGAATGAAACCCAGTAACCTGTAAATGTGGATCGAGAAGGGCTTGGGGGAAGGTCCTAATGAGGGTGGAAGAGATGATGGGTTTGATGATGGAAAATGGCCTGAGATTGTGCTGAACAGATGCCTAGTTCATTTTCAAGCACTTCACAAACACCTTTGACACACCATGTTTCAATGAAACTTCAAGTTACAAATACTCTTGGAAAAATAAATTTCAAGTAGCAGTACATTCAAAGTACACCACCCCCATGCCAAATAAATATATCACAAATCCTCCAGTGTGCGACATTGCCAGGGAGCCTTTGGCGCCCGGTGATGCCACCTTGCAGCACATGAAGTCAGAATTCGGAGAGCGGTATACAATAATGAATAATTGATTGATTAATTGCATAATTAAAATAATTAATTTCGAAATCAATTGGCCAAAAGCAGCCGAAACCAACACTTTCATCCAAATCTGCAACATTAATCGAAAAATTAATTAGCAAATTGATTAATCAATAAATCAAGAATACCCTTTATCACCAAATCACCTGTTCACTGTTGTGTCGAAATAGCTTCCTAGCTCAAAATGTGGCTAAGATTCAGTGCCAACTCACCCCTCACTCTCACTCTCAAAGCAACCATCCCACTCTTCTCCCTCCAAGCATCCCTCTCACCTCTCTCAAAAATTCCCCCCTCACCTTTCTCCCACCTTTCCCCTCACTCATCCTTCTCAAAGTTGCCCCCCCTCTCATCCACTAAGCTTCCTCCTTCCACTGCCCTCTCACCTCCATCTCTTCACTCCACCTCCTCAAATCCTCAACTGCCTTCTTCCCCCTCTCTTGTCCCTCCTCTCCCACAGCACCACAGAGCGTTTTCTCCTCCTCATTCAGCCCCCTCCCCGAGCTATTCTGCAATCCCCCACACTTTTTCAACAACTCTCCTTACCTCCCCCTCGTCCCTTGTCCTACCCGCCCCCCTCCCCCCCACCCCCTGCACCCAAAGCATCCTCCCATACCTCTTCATTAAAAGTGTGGACCTCAAATATCCGGGGCCTTCGCTCAAACCTTTCAGATCTTTCCATACAGGTTGCCACTGACAAACCAGACATAATCTGCCTAACAGAAACTTTCCTCTCCCAAGACGTGTCTGACTCCCAAGTATCTCTGCCCGGTTACTCCCTCCTCCGGTTTGACAGACCTGAGCCTCGTCCTGGTGGAGGAGTTGCTCTCTTCATCAAAGACTCCATTCCTCACTCTCCATGCACTGCTCTCACTCCCCCACACCCCCAGGAATACCTCTGGCTACGGCTTCCCCTCCACTCCCACCTCATGTTTATATGTGTACTGTATCGTCCACCTTACAGTGATGGCTCCATCTACACCTCAATATCCGAAAACATGGACCATCTTCTATCTTCTCATCCAAACTCTCTCTTCCTCTTATGTGGTGACTTCAATTGTCATCACGCCAGTTGGCTAGGTGTGGGTACCTCTCTCACCTGTCATGGCACCTCAGCAAAAGCTTTCAGCGACTCATTGGGACTGACTCAATCGGTCAACTTCCCGACCCGGATCTCAACCAATGGTACTCCATCTCTTCTGGATCTGATTTTGACAAATTTCCCTGACAATATCTGCTGCTCTTCCTCCACTCCAATCGGTTCTTCTGACCACGTCCTTGTCAAAGTGGACATCTCTCTGGTTGTTATCAGAGAACCACCTCACCGCCGTCGAGTCTGGCATTTCACTCAAGCCGACTGGCAGGGTCTCGAAGCAGCCATAAAACTTAGAGACTGGTCTCCTATCTCAACTTTCTCAAACATCAACTCATCCTGGGAATTCTTTCAAAGAAACTTGCTCTCCCTCATGCACAGATTTATCCTTTCTCGTCTTCAGTTGTCCTACCCTTCCTCCCGCCCTTGGTTTACTGAAGCTTGTGGTGAGGCAGTTGTCCTAAAAACAACTTGCCTTTGCCTCATGGAAAGCAAACCCAACTGAGGGCAATCTCAGTTCCTTCCACAAAGCTCAGAACAAGTGTGTATCTACCCTCAGGAGAGCCAGAAAACAACATCTTTCTCATCTCAAGTCTGAACTCTCAAACCTCTCTCGCTCCTCAAAATCCTGGTGGCATCTAATCAAATCTGTTTCTGGTGTATGTTCCCCCTCCATGCCCTCCCTTACCTCAAATGGCCGCACTGCTGATACGGCACGTGAAAAAGCTGAATGCCTAAACTCTGTGTTTGCAGCTAAATCTTGTGTCCTAAACCCATCACTTTCTCTACCCACCTTACCCAGTCGTACTCAACTGTCCCTCGACTCTGTTTCTTTTTCTCCTAACAAGGTGGAGAGCTTGCTTTCTCACCTCGACTCAGATTCTGCAACCGGTCCAGACGGCATCAGCCCACGTGTCCTCAAAGCCTGCTCTTCTGCTCTTGCTCACCCTCTCTCTGTTCTATTCACCCTCTCATTTGCTCACGGTCATCTGCCATCTGCTTGGAAATCTGCAAACATCACTGCCCTGCATAAAAAAATGTGCAAAAACAGATCCCTGCAACTACAGACCAATCAGCCTTCTCCCAATCTTCAGCAAGGTTATGGAATCCATCATCGCTTCAGACATGAAATCCTTCCTCTTCTCCAATGGCTTGATTTCCGATCATCAATTTGGTTTCAGACCAGGACACTCTACCCTGGATATGCTGCTTCTGCTCTCCCATCAATGGATGGAGGTCCTCGATGCCAGAGAGGAAATCCGAGCCATATCCCTGGACATATCACGTGCTTTTGACACAGTCTGGCACCCTGCACTACTCACCAAACTCTCTTCCCATGGTATCCAAGGCCATCTCCACTCATGGCTCGCAGACTTCCTCTCCTGTCGCAGTCAACGTGTGGCCCTAAATGGAGTTCTTTCATCCCCTCTTCCTGAGCAGGCTGGAGTTCCTCAAGGTAGCGTTCTGGGCCCTGTTATTTTTCTGGCTTTCATCAATGATTTCTCAGACTCTCTGGAAAATCCTCTCTATCTCTTTGCTGATGACTCCATCCTCTGCCGTACCATCTGTCATCCCTCAGACCAGCAAGCAGCAGCTTCTTCGCTCACTGCAGATCTGGATAAAATCACAAACTGGTCCAACACGTGGAACATTTCTTTCAATCCAGACAAATCTCACACTCTCACTATGTCTCTTCGAAAGGACCGTTTCGAACCCCCCCCATCCATTTTCTCAACAATCCTCTGGAAGAAGTCTTTTCTTTCAAGCTTCTGGGTCTCACTATCTGCCATGACCTTTCCTGGGAAAGTCACAGTTCCAACCTCGCCTCCAAAGCCAGTAGCCGACTGGGAATCCTCTGTCGTGCAAAGTCCTTCCTCAGCCCTCTTGAGCTCCTGACCACTTACAAAGCTTTTGTCCGTAGCCTGATGGAGTACTGCTCTCCCCTCTGGGCTGGTGCTCCTGCCTCCCACCTTTCTCAGCTTCACGCTGTCGAAACCAGGGCATTTAGGATCATCGGCATCTCCCGCAATGAAGCTGAGTCTTTGGGCCTCTCACTCAATCACCAGAGGTTGGTCGGTGGTCTTTCTGTCTTCTACCGACTCCTCTTCAGCCATGCCCCCCCCTGCTCTCTCTGCGATTTGTCCCCACCACATTTCCACAGGGCGCTCAAGGTCCGCCAACAACCCCCTTCTGGTAAAACTACCAAAATCACGAATCACTGTTCACCTTCACTGTTTCATTCCTCTTTTTTTCCCGCCTTTGGAATAAACTCCCTCACTCTATTCTTTCCCATTCTTCCCTCCCGGCTTTCAAAACAGCTGTTCACCACCACCTCTTATCATCCCCCATCCAAATCCTCGATCTTTTCTACCCCCGATAATCCACCCAAGCCCACTTCCTTCAATTCCCCTGCTTTCCTTCCTGAAAGTCCCTGCAATGTCCATCTTCTCTTCCCCATGTCCCCCGTCCCATCCCTCTCCCTTCCACAGATCTCCTAATGTGTCTGTTCCCCATTGTTTTGTCCCTTCCACTCCCGCCCCTCTTGTCTCATGCCCCCTTGCTGTGCGTTTTGTGTTTTCTCTCATACGAGCCTCGACAAGGTATACAAAAAAAAGGATATTGTCAGGATGAGAAATAAAATAAAGAAGTAATTAATAAATCGATAATAATTAAATTATTAATCAATTGATTGATTAATCAAAAAAGAACTTTTTTGCCAAAACACGTCTTCACTTTTGCCCCAAATTTTCGCTTGCTCGCTCAAAGGATGGCTGAGATATCGCCTGAACAAAGAAGAAAGAAAATAATTCATCGATTTATTGATTAATCAATAAATCAAAAAAACTCTTTGGAGCCAAATCACTTGGTCACTGTCATGCTCAAATATCAGCTTCCTTGCTCAAAAGGTGACAGATTTTGCCAGGATGAGAAATAAAATAAATAATTAAGTAATAAATAGATAATAATTTATCAATTAATTAATGAATCAATAAATCAAAAATATTATCTATATCCAAATCACGTCGTTACTGCCCTGTCCAAAATCAGCTTCCTTGCTCAAAATCTGGCGAAGACATTGCCAGGATGAGAAATAAAATAAATAAGTAATTAATAAATCGATAATAATTAAATAAATAATTAATTGATTCATGTAAACACAAAAAATACTGTTTTTGCCAAAGCACATCTTCACTTTGGTCTCCAAATTTCAGCTTTTAAGCCCAAAGGATGTTTCTAAAACCGCTCCATGGGAAAAATTGAAACATTGCAGATCAGAAGTACTCTTGATGGGAAAGAAATGTGATTTTTAGCTCACGCCAACGGAGTTCCCATGAAGCTCATGGGATGGCGCGTCGTCCATCGACAAACACTTTCAAATTCTTCTCTGAAACTACACATCAGATTTCGATAAAACTTTACCACGTTCATCACCATGTATTTATACGAAAGTTTATTCATGGCATTAAAAAAAAAAATTGGGCCGTAAAGGGGTCGGGCCAAATAGATATTTGCTTTCTTCTCTGAAACCACACACACAATGTCAATGAAACTTGACCACAACCTTTATCACCCGTGATGTACCATTGTTCATGACATTTAAAAAAAAATCCATCGGTATTTACATTCTTCCTCGGTACATATTTTGCGGGTCATTCATGCTGACCAGTGGTTCCCTGGTTGTCTTCTCCAGCCGCTACCAGGTGAGCACCCTGGGGTATTGCCCCTATGTTTTATGATGTCATGGATGGCTTCATTATGATGTCATAATTGCATATATCAAACACTTTATCCAATCAGTATGAAAATATTTAAGGGTCGTTTAGGGCTAAATTTGTTGGGGGGAAAAATGATGACATCATCGGTTACATGGTTTGGCAGCCATATTGTATTTACCCTCAACCTTAAAAAATAATCTTCTCCAGAATGGCTTGACAGATTCATGGGAAACTTCACCCACATGTTCCCCAAGCCTTTGCAATACTAGAGTTTTGATGAATAATTAATAGGTCACATGGTCTGGCAGCCATATTGGATTGAATGAAAATCTATTAAAAAGTTCTTTCTCTTAAACCGCTTCATCAATCGACATGAAAAGTCACAATTATGATCGAGTAGTCATGGGGAATGTAAGTTTTAATTTCAACTTGTTTGGATGCATGGTCTGGCAGACAGAATTATTTAACATTTTAATCTGTGTTCAGGGATTTTAATCAAACTTGGGACAAGTATGTATAATGTAATAATGTGGGCAGAGGCATGTCTGGTGACCTCACAATGTCAAAGAGTTCCCTTCTAGTTTGATGCTTATTTATCAACAAAAATGTAGCACTGAGGGGAGAAAGTACCTGTACCATTAACTCTATGTAAAAGCTGGTTCACCCAATGAAACAGGGGAAATAGCCTTGTATAATTATCAATGAAAATATGAAACAAGTCTTCAGCAATCACATAAAAAGGCAACAAGCAGACACAGGGGAATATAACCACTTAAAATGTTGGAAGGAATAATCTAATAGACCAGTCGTCACTGCAGATCACCGGCTCTTTTCGTTATTCGCTTACCATACATTCAATCCCAAGCAGGTTCAGGGGAAAGTCTTTCAGATACTTTTTCTCCACTGAGTGACCCCATTGGCTGGTGAATTCCAAAAAGTAACTTTACACATGACTTTGCGATACACTTACTATACTAGTGTTCTGCAACAGACTTGAACTCATGCTAACAGGAGGTAGTTCATTATGAATGAAATCTTCAATAAGATTGGAGAAAAATAATTATTTAGATGATACCTTAACACTGAGTCCATTGTAGATCAAGCTGGAAAACCTTTTGGATGACAAGTCAAAACCCTTCGAACTTGCATTTTTAACCAAATCCCTGTTAAATCAGCCACTTCACTCACCGATTCCCAAACCCAATTTGAATCATGTCAGAGTTGCCACATCTTCGTAACATCTGCCAATACAAAATGTTGAGGAAAATGACGACTTTTTGAAATGTCAGGAAAAAGAGGATTATGAAATAAAGGCTCATAAGCTCACATTCTTATAACATAGGTATCCGCTTGGTGTCTCAGCGAAAGCCTCTGTCAGGCATTCAAAAGACTCATAAAAAAAACACAGGGAGAAGAAATATATGTCAACATGTTAGAGATCGATCAATAATATCTCAAGGCCTCAGCCAAGATTGCCTGCTTGCCACAAAATGAGACAGTCTAAAGGCCAACCGAGCAGGCTTTCTGCATACAATAAACATTGGATGGAGCACAGCCGAAAGGCTGTTAGGCAGAACTTCACATTAATGAGACTTTGGATGGTCAAAGGATGGACAAATAATATTCGGTCGTAGCCAGTGATGGTCTCCTCAGAAAAATTCAACCAATTTTCCTTGAACTTCTCCAAGCAACACCTCCAGTGACTGCAGGCAGATTAACCTATGATATATAATATAGGTGACTAAATTAGTCATAACTAAAACCTGGCCCTTTCGGAATGGTGGGGTTGGGCCTTCTTCCATCGACTTGCATCGACATCGACACCATCCCAATTTTTGAGAACAGAATGTGGACATCCAAGGAATACATCCAGATACTTAACCCCTTATTTTTCCCAATCTAACTCTGCTGAAAGAGGCATTGGTGGCACTAGCATCAAACCAGGTAGATTATCATGAAGAAAGGGTACCGATGCAGTCTTACTTTTTCTCCAATTATACTTATAGGAAGAAAGCAGGTTAAAGTGATGCACTCAAAGGCAGAAATATCATGGTTATGTTTAATAAGAACAAACACCCTCGGCATAAGCCAATAAGGTCTTTTGATGGACATCCAGGGATGAAAGTAACTCCAGAAATGGTTTCCCGAAGCAAAAGAAAGGGTTTTATGGTACAGCAAACAATAAACCAGAGACCAGACCAACTGCCTCACTCCTCTCGAAACCTGTATAGGGGAACAAAGATCATTATCAATCTTGATGAAATTAAATATATGGTTGTACTTGTACAATTTAAAGCAATGTATGCTCTAAATTTAGCACCAAACCCACAAGTATGTAATAAATGAATCACAAATTCATGATCAGTTCTGTCAAAAACTTTCACAAGATCAATAAACACATTCTATATATACTTACAACCAATCAAGTCAATAATCAAAAATATTGTTATCATAAATAGATATACCTGGGGTAGAGTAAGGTTGATCAGGAAGGACCAGATCACAAATAACTTTATTCAGCTGGTTTGCAAAGACCTATGATAAAAGTTTATTAACCTCCGCCATCGAAGATAGACGGAGGTTACTGTTTTCACCCCTGTCTGTTTGTTTGTTTGTTTGTTTGTTTGTGAACAGTATTACGGAAAAACTTCTCGACGGATTTTGACGAAACCTGGTGGGGGCATTAGGTATGTCCAAGGATCATGCCATTCGATTTTGGACTTGGTCCAAAGTCCAATATGGCCGCGATGGTGGCCATTTTGAAAAAATATTTGAATTTTTGTTTTTGCATTTCTACATGTTTTAAGTGATTTCCAACCCCTCCCCCCAAAAAAAATTGTTAGACAAAAAAAACAGAAAATTTTGCAACTTTTTTTTCAACAAAATTTCGATTTTTTTTTGCATTTCTACATGTTATAAGTGATTTCCAACAAAAAAAAAACATGCCAAAATTATAATTACGGCTGATTTTGGAACTTCAGGTATCCACCTGAAGTGGATAAAACCCACGTGAAATCAATTTCTGTCTCAAGGAATCGAGTTATGACGAATGAATTGAGTATGTAAAAGGGAAAGTTGCAAACTATAACTCTGTGAGCACTGTTGACGTCAAATTGAATGAATAGGATATCAGGTTCACTTGAGTGACCAAGCAGTATTGGCGGCGGAGGTTTTGCACTCTACCGAGTGCTCCCCCTCTTGTTATAAATCTGTGCTGATTAAAGAGACCTGGTGACAAGTCGGCACCTGCTGGAGATCTCCAGTCTTTGGGAGAAAGCACACCACTACTCTCCTCAAACTGGCCTTTCTCCAGACAGCAAGGATGCATCTCAAACTTTCAATCACCCTGGGCCCAAAAGGCCCCAAAATGTCAGAAAAAATCATTACATTAGCACGTAATCCATCAATCCCAGGAGCCTTCTAATAATGCATCTCAGCTGCAGAACAGGTTAACTCGAGAAGTGTAGTTGGTATGTCAAGAGCCAAGCGCTGACCCTCAGTTTGGGAGGGATGGTGAGAGGTTAAATGACATCATTTTGTCACTGCATCATCTCTATCCAAGAGTCTGTTTTGTAAAAGTTTCCAAGAAATATTTCCAAATACTCAACCTTACATCATTCACACTCACCTCTCATCTCTCCAGCCTGGGTTTGAATACCAACATAAATGGTCATCCTGGTGTTTCACTGGCAGGGTGATTCATCAATATGTGTGCCATACCTGGATGGATCTTAAACGGGATTCCCATCGACCGATATTGGTTGATGGACGTTTAAGATCCCTTGGTGCCCTTCGCGAAGGGTCGGCGAGGTATCACCGGCACCCTGAACAAATTACAAATTCCTGCCCTAACCTAATAGTAGGCCAGCCAAAATGGAATATTACACTTTTTGGGGCATCACGTGTTAATAGCAGGCATCCATGCCAGATGATTGAGTCATAGGATAACGAAAAAGGTATGGGTGGATGCCACCCTGGATTCTCAATTTTTAGGTCATTTTCAAGGTCATCAAGGTAAAAATGGCAAAAAATGATCACTTTCCTATATTTTGGCAGAATTAAAACATTTTTGGTGCCAATATCTTTATGCATTCTTCTGTTTCATGTTTTCACACACAGACAACAAAAACATCATGAAAACTTTTGAATTTACATAAATCCACAACACAATGTAATGTAAAACTGCAGTTTCGAAATGCAGTGGTCTGAGTACCTATTATGGTAATCAAGTTTCTCACTGGCAGTGAACCAAGCTGAGAAATTGAAATGTTATGTCTTAGGTTACTGTAGATTAGTTCAACAACAATTTCAATGTGGCTAAAATGTACTATGTGCATGTTTTATAGAAAATCTATTGCCCAGCTGGGTTACAACATTCTACCGCATCACAGCCACATGCAGAAGTGCACTTCAGTTCTTTTTTAAAGCAAGTGCACCGAGCTGTTTGGCATTTGGATTTGCACCTGCAAGTCATCAGCTGAAGGCAGGTATCTGGAATTGGGGGCAGTCTTGTCCAGATAGGGACCAGGCAAGTCTTCTCCTTCACCCAGGCAGCGGTATCCACAGGGGATGGTATCCTGATGCATTCTCGATGTGCTGGCAACCAGATCTTTGCCTGGTAATTGGCACGTTTACTGTGCAGATCCAGGGCATCTCTGGTCGGAGACAACAAATCAAGGCCCTTCTTGGCTTTACCAAACACATGGAATCTGGCTTGATCCACACTTGGCTACATAAGAACGCCATACAGATGACTTACAAACTGCTCAACTTGGGAGAGTTCTCCATCGCGACCAATTCCACTGACTCGGAGTGGCTGACTCTGGAAAGTTTTCCAGCACGTCTTCTTCCCATGGCCACTGAAGGCTGAGGTTGTGTCACAACCTGTAAGTGCATGGAAACTCAGCAAGTTTTCCCTAACAGGTTGTGGCAGTTTGTCTGATACAGCATGTATTGGGTAGCACTTCCGCTTCTTTGATGTTCCAGAAACCATCCATACTTGAGCTGCTCTGGTTGGCATGAAGTGTAGGAGAAGCAGAAAAACATCTGTGTCACTGCACATGACCACCAACCTTTCATATCCTTCACTGACTGCCTCACATGAATGGAGTATCAGCCTCTTTATGGTTGCCATGAAGTCTGACTGTTTCCCTTCTTGTTGATCTGGCATCGGTAGCATTGGAGAATCCACCTCCTGTTACCACTTCACATCTTTCGGGGAGATCTTCACCCTTCTGCATGATCATCTCAGAAAGGAACCTTGTAAGATCTGCCTTGTTTACATCTGAGGCGATGAAATTGCTCCAAACCTGGGGTAGGGGGACATCTGGCTCATCAATGATCTTGTGAATCGGTTTCTTCTTACCCATTCTCTTTGCTCGAGTCACAGCCTTGATTGACTCATCTCCAGTGTAGCGGTCAAACACTATGTCAACTCTTGTGTGTTCACCAAAGTGGTTCATCACAGTGGCTACTATACTACTGCTTTCAAACTGTGGAAGTTTCTAGCGATCTGAAAATACAGTGTACACAGTGGTTATAACCATGTAACAACGATCAACAAGAACACCTAGCACACTGCTATATACACCACATCTGGTACATATTTGGTAGGAAGCCTGCCTATCTCCAACTGGAAAGAAAATAACAACATGTTAATGGTGTGCAGGTTCTGGTATTACTGAGAACAAAGTGACATTGGACATGGTAAAATACCCATAAGAATATAACAGAAAAATGGCAACGTTTGCCTTTCATTCACTTAAAACTCTACAAATTAAGGTATATTTTCAGATTAACCATTCACAATGCAAAAATACACTTGCTACAATATACAAGCTTTGGTTTTATTGATATGTTCAATAAAATAGGCACCGGTTTCATCAAAATAGGCAGAACCCCAAAAATCGACCGGCAATGACCTTGGTGACCTTCAAAGTGACCTTGGAATTGAAATTTGGCGATGGCATCCGCCCACATTCTTTTTACTTTGCCACAGTGGAAGGAACCAACATGGATGCCTGCTATTAACAAGCGATGCCGCAAAAAAAAATTCTAGGGGACTTTTCGATTTTTGGCTGGTCTACTGTAAGTCGAATGTCAGGCCTGGCCAGCCGGTTTGTGAAAAACTTGGGCCAAAGATTCCCCCGGCCAACCCCGCAAGAACGTGGGAATAATTATGGTGGTTAAAGGAGAAGAAAAAGAAGCGGAAGAAGAAGACTCCACCTTACATCAACAAAATTATCCATAACATTATCTTTCGTATCCAACAGAGAAAGAAAAAAGCTGTTGTGGCTTATTAGCAGCAGGTGGGAGGTTCTGCCCATGACCTGACCCTGAATACTACAAACACATTTGTAAAATTTGGTGGAGGTTGGCCCAAGTAAGTCACCCACTGAACCCCCCTCCCCACCCCCGCCCTCTCAGGGTGGAGGGTTGTGGGATCATGAGAGACAAATCTCATGAGACTCGATAGCACATCCCATGATATTGGAACAAGTACGTGGATGACACTTTCGCCATTGTGCATAGATATGGGAGACCACCTTCTTGGGCAACTCGGCTGAGTATTTCCCAGCATTAGCTTTACAAATTATTTTGAAAAAGAGAGAAAATTGGCCTTCTTGGATGTCGACATTTACCAAAAGCTGATGGCTACCTAAAGATGTCAGTTTACAAGAAAAAAAAAACTCATACCAACAGATTACTGGCTTTTAACTCCTGCAACCAAATCACTCACAAACGCAGAGCAGCACGGGCCTTGGCAACATGGGCATGGACTGTGTCATCTTCCAAAGCCAATGCAATAAAATAAATTAGTTAGAGGAGTCCTGCTCAAAAATCGATATAACAAAGGAATATTTCTCCCTGCCCTGAAAGAACCAAAAACGGTTCCACAAAAACCCCCAAAAAACCGGTTGTGTCCGAGACACAATGTGCATCAAACGACACAGGTTGATAATGGAAGCATGGGTCGTGAAGAGCCGACAGTGTGGTCTAACTGAGGAAACTGTAGGCATCCCCACACAATACACACCTCTGATGCAAATGGTGCAAGCAACGAGACAAGTTGAGCAAAAAACATCACTCGGTCCCCAACACCACACCCACGCATGCACAACACCTGACGGAAACCACACAACCCACACATCGTCACATCCAACCTGGATACGATCCCAGCCATGTTTGTGACCCGGACACACAAAAACCACAACAAGCACATGCACCCAATCAACCCCACACATACAAAAAACATATCACGAGTAAATAATAAAAAGAGCAGAGCAGAACATCGATGATACGATTTGATGTCTATTTGCTTAAAGTTTGGCAAAATAGAAACACTCCTCAATTGACCTCGCACATTATTGCACATGAACAGAAATGAAATGGTCACCTGGGAATTAAAATCGGACTCATGCCAGGTATATTTGATCATGGTTTGACGAATGGAACATGTATTTCGATTTAGGCAAATCGCTATCTCACCCAGTCACTCTCGAGGAATCGTCAAACAAATCCACCAATCTATTTCCATGGTCAGCCACTGGAAGAGAGTCATCCCAGAGATTAAATTTGAATTTTATGTTTGGGGGTGGGACCAGGGGTGTTGATTCGGTAAAAGTACTTACCTACAGATTTACCGATAGTCAGTGGTTCTAAATATTCAGTGTACATGAAATCAAAAATACAGTTCACTTTTGCAAATTAATCACACCACCCCTTCCATTATTTATGCATTGTAACTAAAATATTGCAAATGCTGTCGAGATACCATTAACAAGAATATATTTAAACATAAAAACCATAAATTAATGAGTTTGGAGAACCGAGCACTTTCTCAGAAATATATTAATCTCTCTTTGCTTTTACAGATACATTCCATTGTCTTAATATAGAAATATTGTATTTACTTTAATGTAAATGTATCACTATCTTTCCCTTTGGTTTGTATGAACATCCATCAACATCCGCCAAGTTCTCTAGGATGAGCTTTGCAGTCCATTCAGCTTTTATGTGAAGAGCCAGTGAAGAAAATCTTTCTTCTGTCATGGCTGAACACAACCAGTTTCTCATCCGTATTATTGCATGAATGCTTTGTTCTGATTTGGCCACCATGACAGTTAATGTGAGAGCAAAATGAATGAGTTCATCATGGTTTGGGTAAAGAATCAGATATTTCTTTAAATAGCATTTGAAAGGTAAGCAGATTTCAGGACTGGAAAAACTCTCCATTTTCCAGTTACAAGGTAAGGATTTATGTTGAGTGGGCGTGCATATTTCTGCGACAGTGGCAGAAGGCCATTTTTGTCAAACCTTAACACTGAGCCATAGCCTTCGGCAATTTCCATTGATTCCTTTGAAAAATCATCTCTCTAACTCTCCAAGTATTACGGCATCCAAAACAGCAATGTATATCTGGTGATTTCACCAAGTTTTTTTCAGGTGCACTTACAGCCTCATGTGTGACAGTGGCAGTTATTTCCTCATTTGCATGCTCGATTTGATCCATAGTTATTGGGATAATGCAGGGTCTAGGAATTGCTGAGGTTTTTTTTCAGCTCTTCTTCTTTTTTAGCGCATGACCTGTCTCATCTTCATTAGTTATGTATTGTTATGTTCTTGCAGAAGTGTGTTTAATTTATTTCCAGATTTCATTCCAGCCTTCTTCACTTCTGTGTTTCTCAAAATACATCATTTTTCTATGATACAGGAAACTTCAGTGGGGATGACACGAATGCCTTGAAGTCCTTCGTTAGAGACATGTGGAACTTTCATAAAATCTTGGAAAAAAAAATTAATAAGCAACCCTGATTCAAAACCATGATCTTATTTCCCCATTAACCCTCCCCAAGCCCCCACCTCTTTCAAAATGTCCAATTTTCCCTTTCTGAGAGTATGCTTCTCCATCCATCTTGTCCACCTCTGGCATTCTTTCCCATATCCCTCACCTGTCCAAGTCTCCCTCCATTTTGTCCCTCAACTCTGCTGTTGGTGTGTTTCCCATTCTACTGCATGTTATAGATTCTCCATGAGCCTCGATTATATATAGTCGAGGCTTGTTATCAGGAAAGGCCATAGGCCAGTACAATGCCAAGCTGGAACTTGTTGAGCTGGAAAAATGCCCATTTCAGCTTCTTGCCAGTAATGCTGAATAAATTGTCACAATTGTTAATTGTTGATGGTTCAACATCAACCCCTTACCCATCAACAGCGGTGTACCTCAGGGTTCCATTCGGTCAATAACACTCTTCCTTCTTTTTATCAATGACCTTCATTCTTCCACAAATAACCAAATGCACTCGTATGCTGATAACTCATTACATTCCTCCATGTCTTTCCCATCTGTCCCGTCTTCCCTTACTCGATCTACATCTCGTTTCATCACAGCCACCTCTTAAATTCGGATTTGGACAAGATCTCCCAGTGGGGAAAATGTAATCAAGTTAAGTTTAATGCTTCAAAAACTCAATTTCTTCTCATCTCTCTCTCTAAAACTCCTCTCAACTCTCCAATCTCCGTTGAAAGCTCTACAATTACACCATGTGATAAATAAACCCACTAGATATTACTCGAACTTTAAATTTATCCTGGAATCCACACATCATGCAAATAGCTAAATCTGCCTCGGAGAAATTAGGAGTCCTATTCAGATGTCAAAGATTCTTTCTCTTCTGAACAGTTGCTCCAACTATATAAAGGATTGAGTTGTCCTTGTATCGAGTACTGCTCTCACATCTGGGGAGGTTCCAGCTCCACATACTTACTGGACAGAATTGAATACAAAGTTATTCGACTTGTCAACTCCACCAATGTGACCTCAAAACTCGACCCGCTCAAATTATGCCGCATCGTAAGTTCTCTTTGTCTTTTCTACAGATATTACTTCAGTTTCTGCTCGCAAGAACTTGCTGCTTGTGTACCTCCACCTTTAGCGAGACCAAGGAATACTCGACAAGCCACTACATCACATGATTATTGTGTGGCCATTGGCAACTCAAGGGTGGGCCATTACGATGTTTGTTTCTTCCCCTCCACTACCAAACTCTGGAACTCTTTACCTTCTCATGTCTTCCCTAATGCTTATGACCTTCCCCTTTTCAAAAAGCAGATTTTCTACTTCCTCAAAAACTCTTAGACTATTCTCTCTTTCCTTACTTTTCTATTCATGCAATTCTTTTATTTAAGGCTTGGCCTCGATGAGGACTATTCAGTCCATGAATGAAGCCTTCATCAAATATATATATATATATATATATATATATATATATATATATATATATATATATATATATATATATATATATATATATATATATATATGTATATACAAAAAAACCCATTAAATTAATGGAACTCCACTCATTATCTTGATGACCATGCTGCTTGCTACAAGAAGAAGATGAAGAACAACAATGTGAGTAAGACTTGGAGATCCTCCACGAGGATCTAAAAATCCCTCTCACCCAATATTTTGACAATCCACTTCATTATTTATTGACTACATGTTTGGCATGTCTGCTTCTTCATTGACTCAATTCCTACCTTTGCTTTCTCACCTTTTCATCACACTCATCATTTTCATCATCCCTCAAATCCCCTCCCTTGCTCTCTTCTTTTTAGATCCTCGTGGAGGATCTCTAAGTCTTACTCACGTTGTTGTTCTTCATCTTCTTCTCGTGGACCTTTTTTGTTTCAAAGCCTACAGTTTTCATCGAAACTTCCTGAAACTTGGCGTATACATGTAAAAATATCCTGCGCAGACAGTAACCATCTCCGATTTTGAAACTTCCTCCTCGAAAAAAAAAGTTATGACATCAAAATATCTCAGCTAATCGAAATCGCCAAAAAATTATCCCAAACTAGTCAAGCTTTTTGAATTCTGTTTGCGGGAATCGAACAGGGCATTAGCAGAGATGAATTACCGCACATCCGATACATCACTATGACGTCATATCAATTTTTATGGCGTCATTCCTATTTTTTGACATTTTTTTGTTTCACAACCCAGAGTTTTCATCGGATCTTTGTGAAACTTGCCATGTATATGCAGAAAGCCCACGCGCAGGCAGTCATCATCTCCGATTTTGGAAATTCTTCCCAGAAAAAAAGTTGACCATAATATCGCCACTAATGGAAATCGCCTATACCATTATCTCCGAAACTAGGCAAGCTGTTTGAATTTTTTGTGGGAATCAAGCCGGGCATTAGCACAGATAATTTATCGCAAACCTGATACGTCACAATGACGTCATTTTCGTTTTTATGACGACATCATTAAGAGGACGAGGATCTTAGCTCATTTGAGCTTGTTTCTTCTCAAAATAACCAGAAATTACAAAAAATAAATCATCATCAGTGTAACCGTCTCTCTGGATCTGTCTTGAACCCTTCCCTACATTTCCAAGAGTGCTGCCCATCATCACCTCGAGCTTTCTCCCATACCCATCTTGCTCTCTTTTACTTTCACTGACATCTTACTCTTTTACTTTCTGCCACTCATTCATTCATGTGTGCTCTTTGGCCTTCCTGTTCCCTTTTGATTTCTAGTCAGTCTATAAACTTGCTGTCCTCCGTTTTGCAACTTCTCAACACTTCCATTAAAAAACAAGCAAACAATTTGAACAATGTACCTGAATTGTACTTTCAGACTACATGCATTACAAAAACATGGTAAACTAGAAGGGCACTTGGTAGAGCGCATACCTCCACCATGTAATGCCTGATACATGAGAACATATCAGGCCCAATACATTTTTTAAATATCATGCTCTACAGTACGAAATCGTTTTTGGCCCTATCTCTCAATGGTGAAGAATCACTTTGAAAATTAAACAATTCTCGTATCCAGATCCGGATCTTCACCAAAATCTAATCAGTTCGTCCTTGTCACGCACCCAACCTGTCCACAAAACTTCATCCGGATCCGTCCGCAACTGTTTGAGATATTCTGTAGACAAACAGAAAGAAAGGGGTGAAAACATAACCTCCTTCACCTTCGGTGGCAGAGGTAATTACTCTATTATCCACTATTAGAAGCACCCGCTACCTACGGGAGCCGTCAAGGGGTCATGTTATGCCTATTTTACTCCAAGGGGTCCCAGGATTTCACACCCGAAAAAATGGTTGCGATCGGTTCAGCCGTTTTTGCGGTACCTGGGAACAAACAGACGGATGGACGGACATTTGGTGAATTATAGTAAGATACAGTATAATGAAACTGCTGAGTAATCATCAAGACAATGGACATTATCGCAGATCAATGATGGATGTCACAGTGCATATTTCAAGCAAAATCTTAATGCAATATGTTATGTGTTCACTCAAACGAGTTGCATTAGTGGAGTTTGCACCCAGTTTCTTTACTCACACTAACTTGCACACAGTTTTTTAATACTGATAATATTACCTTGCGTGGCTTCATATCAAATATAGAGGATGTGATGCGTTGAAGTCTGATCTTACATCGTAGGAACACGTTAGACTTACCCTGCAATTAATTTCAGTGCAAGAACCATGGAACATGAAGTGACAACCAGCATCGTTCAGAATTACCCCACCGATCTGCAAAGTAAACGGAATGTTGCATAAGAATCATCTACAGGGAGTGGAGACAGAATGAAATTTGCATTTTTGAAATTTAACCGTTTCCTCATCTACTTAGCAGATGGCATCTTTAACCTGTTCCCACAAGTAGTTATTGTTAAAAATAAAAAAAATAAATAATTAGCCTCACAGCCACCCATATAACAGAACCTTTTTAAATGTACAGCACTACATCAGAATAAATTGGCAATTCCATGATTGCCTGGTGTACTTGCAATCAGCATGACTTCAATTCCATCTCGCAACGTGGCCGCCACATTGGCAAATGATAAAGCAAAGGACTCACGCAGCATTATTTCCAAAGTTAATGAGCATTTCTCTGAATTTTCCAATTTATTATACAGATGGCTTTGGAATACTCTTTGGGTTATCAGGAAAGGCAGTCGCCAGTACAATGCCAAGCTGGAACTTGTTGAGCTGGAAAAATTCCAATTTCAGCTTCTTGCCAGTAAGTTGGTGCATGACCCCAACCCCAGAAAGTGGCCCAGCATCCAGCTCGAATCAGGATGTTTAAAAATACCTAATTACCATCCCCAATAAGTACATTCTTTCAAAAATATATTTTGTCTTTAGTGGTGTAATATTCTTTTGAAATTAATTTAACTAAGAAGATATGTAAATGTTATGTTTGCAAATTGCATGTTAACAATAATAATACAATAGGCAGAGATTAGCAGAACCACACAAAAATCAAGATGCACAAGGCCAAATTAATTTTAAGGTTTGGGGTAGTAGTTTGTGATTTAGCATGTCATCCCGATTCGTCTCTATTGCATTGCTCATGACCAATAGTATATCGTACTATAATACCGTAAAAAAAAACAAGCCTGGTGTTGGCTTAGCGGCTCGGGTGGCTATTTTAGGATCCTGGGGTCCTGAGTTTGAGCACTGTTGGCTGCTTAATTAACACCAGGTGGGGTTGACTCAGCCTGTCATCCTTCTGAGGTTGATGAAATGAGAACCAGTGTACTTGTATAAGGGCACAGCTGTGCTTCCAAGAAATAATAGCTACCCGGCAGCCAGGCTGCCATATGTAAGTGCAGAATCAATAATAACAGCTAAAATGATACCGGTTAATGGCAATTTCCAGTCACTGTTTAGTCAAAAACAAATCAATTCATATTTTGTTTCATGGGGGTCCTTATGTCATCAGGTGTTTTCTCAGGGTTAGAAGTGATTTGAAAGTTCAAACCCTAACCCCAGATTCCTTACAGCTGCAGACGTTCACAAATAGCATGTACATGAGAATCCCAATGTGACACCCCCTCAGCCACCAGACCGGTTTCGTCACTTGTTGGTGAATCATCAGGGACAGCGTAGACATAAATGCGCACCAACAAGACTCCCAAACATGTGTCACGTGCAATGTCAATAGCAGTTAACATACGGATATTGAAACCCAATCACATCTCTCACCCATAATTGGAGGGAATAACCAATCAGCTCTCACTTAATCAATTCGGGACTTTCAAAATGACGTAATATGCTCCATAATATTTGGTGCACACTCACAGAAACCCCAGGAAAATGCCGTGTTTGGGGACAAAATAAAGTATATTAATGCACAAGCAAATTCCACCCGTTGCTTCGCTGATGGGAATACAAAAGTGGGGAGGGAGAAAAAGAGGGGGAGGAGGGAGAGAGGGGTGGGGGAGAGAGAGAGTGGGGAGAGTGAAGATGTGGAGAGGAAAGGAGAGAAGAGGGAGGGGGAGTGAGGAGGGGAGGGGTGGGGGAGCAAGGAGGAGTAGGGGAAGAGAAGATAGTGTGAGGTGAGAGGAAGGGAAGGCAGACATGCAGTGGAGCATTAATGACGATTCAGACTGTTTCATCAAAATGATTCTGCATAAAATAACAGTAACAATGGAAACAAAATATTGTATGAAATCCATTTTCTACCGGTCATATGATAAACACGGCCCAGAGACAAACACCGCCCGGACACAGGTGGAGACAAAACCTGCCAGATGCATCTGGAGCCAAGCCGTCTGGACACAAACACTGCTCGGACACATCTAAAGACAAACGCCGCTTGGACATGTCCAGAGACAAACGCCGCCCAGATGTGTCTGGAGACAAATGCCGCCTGGACGCATCCGGAGCCATGCTGGACGGAGACAAACACTGATTGGACATGCCTGGTGACAAACTCCCATCTGGACATAAACACCACCCGGACACGTCCAGAGACAAACCACGTTCAGACATAACCACTGTCCGGATATGAAGCACTCACTCAGGGTGATGGATGAGAGACAGAGCCCTAAACAGGCAGAGAAGGGAGGGGAGAGTGAGAGAGGTGTAGGAGGAGAGTGCTGCACTGTATTTGGAGGGAGTCAAGCAAGGATGAGACAAGAGGGAGAGAGAGATATGATTTATGAACAACAAACACAGGTGCACACACACATACACCCATGCTTGGCTGATATCGGCAACAACCAAGAAACCTTGAGAAGCGTTCACCGAAAGACAACGTTGCATTTATATGGACGTTTCAGGGATATGTTCACAAACATGAATCTTTATAAACATCTGTGTGTGATGGGTGGAAAAAGATTTGGCTCGGTAATTTAGAAAACACGTTAAAACAGCAAACAGCTCGGAAATCAGGTGTTTTTCACAACAACTAGCTCAGTATAATGGAGTACGAACCACTCGCTCAGGACGACGGAGCACGAACCACTCACATGGGACAACGGAGCACGAACCACTCTATTGGGGTGACGGACCAAGAACCACTCACTCAGGGTGACAGAGCAAGAACCACTTACTCAGCTGGACGGAGAATGAACCACTCGCTCAAGGTGACGAGCATGAACCAATCACTCAGGGTGATAAAGCATGGACCACTTGCTCAGTGCGACGGAGCACGAACCACGTGCTCAGGACGAAGGAGCACGAACCATTCACATGCGACAATGGAGCACTAACCACTCTATTGGGGTGATGGACCATGAACCACTCACTCAGGGTGACAGAGCAAGAACCACTTACTTAGGGTGACGGAGCACAAACCACTCACTCAGGGCGACGGAGCACGAACCACTCGCTCAGGGCAACGGAGCACGAACCACTCGCTCAGGGTAATGGAGCACTATCCACTGGCTTTATGCAGCTTTCTTTAGTTGGAAGAGCATGGGGGTTAATTATGCAAATCTGAGCCAACTGGGACAATTGATTAGGTGAAAGCTAATTGGTTACTCCAATTCCGGGTGAGAGAAGTGATTGGGTCAACCTATATATGTGAGTTATTTGTCATGGTTCTTTCATGGTTAAAGGACCATTATTATTTCTGTATTTATATATTTATTTTTTGCAGAAATGGGGGTGTCCAGAGCTCCAATCAGGCAAGAAAAGCTTGGTCCATGTGCTTGGGTAGCTTATCTTTACCCCTGTATTAGGGACCTGTCAGAGCTAAGTCGTATGTAATATGTGCACTGATGGGAACAGTGAATGCAACCTGAGAGTAAATATGGTGGGGTTGTATTATATAAAAACCTCCTCTACAGGTGAGGCCAGGTGAAGTACTTGTGGGCACCAAGAAAGACAGAAAGCGGATTGTGCTTTAAACAGACAACAACAGGGTTGTTTGGCCCAAGGAACTGCAGGCCAGAATAGTGCAGTAAGCTGAGTGCCCTGGTTGAGGACAGAACACTTTTCCTATCCCGCTGGGGGGTGGGACAGTCCGAACGATGGTGCTGCCCATGGCCAATAGGGGGGCAATGAGAGGGACCAGCTGCTTGCTGGAAAATAAGTCCCTCAGGGTTTTAAATCTGCATCCACGCGTGTGCGCATGAGTTGAGATGAAGCAGAACAGCAGATTGGACATCTCTCTTTCTGTTTCGTGGCTTATGGGAGAAAGACCATCGAGAGACTATCCTTATTGTATCATTCTGTTTATGAAAGCTTTTATTTAAAAAAAACACAAATGGATATGCTTGCCTCCACCCCTATTTAGAATGCAATACAATTTATATAAGCAAGTTGACTTGGGAAGGTGAGTTTGCATTCTCAGATATATACAGGTATGTTTCAGCAAAGTAGTGCACTTATGAATAATTGTGCTTCGTGGTTTTCCATTTCCTCCTCAGTGAGTCAGGAATTTGTGATTGGCCCAGGCAACAGACCCACAATGGCCGACTCTTCTTTCTTCTTTTTTGTGGATAACTATTTTTCCCTTAAAATTTTGAACCCATTAAACACAGGCCATTTATAGCAGAAAGTGAAATCAATTATCAAAACCCCGAATGTGAAAAACATTTTCAACTTCAGCTAATATAGCAATGGTACTTAACAAGAAAGTAAATTAAAATCACTCTTAGAATGTACATCCCAATTGTTCCAAAATCAACCATTAAAGTACTATATAACAAATAAAATACTTATTCCTGATTCTACAATACACTGTACATTCGCAAAGCAGCCTTTCCACAATTTAAGATCCTATTGGACATATATTATGCATTAAGTGCTCTGGTCAACCTAAAATAGATTCTATGTAATTCTTCAATGAGCAGTTGGCATCTGGGAATTCTCCACCAGCCAAATATTTCACATACCAGCTCCATCCAATCATATAACATTTTATTGCACAAAAGGTATTCAGAATGGAGTCCTAAACTTGCTGGAATATAAAACCTCAGCACCATTGGTATAAAAAAAAAAATCTGAGGTCCAGCTTCCAGCTGTGAAGACTGTTGAAATAAACTTTTTCTGTTTTGGGTCGTGATCCATAATAAAGCCCTGTGGAAATCTGTCACTGACCCCTTGTCAGCCCCACTGAGTTGCATTTGCTCCTTGACCGATTCGCTGAGCCATACTTATTCTTTCTCCGATCATCCTCCCTTTTCTTCTTTTTCTCGCAGTAGCTCCCCCCAACTCCACCTCTCCATCTCTGATCCATACTCACAAATAGACGGCCCGTATTGAATGCGCTGCATATCCAGCATCATTGTATTGGAATGAATGGCATACAAAAGGCTAGCTGTGTTTTGGCAGTCAACCAATGACTTTGTATAACCAATGTGGGGTCTGTGCTTGTTGGGTCGATCCAAGCTGTTCTCAACGTCGAAGTTGGTTGGATAAACTAACGGCAGAGAGTGTCCTCCAACCCCACTTGATCCTACCTCATCCACCTGCGCTTCAGAATTCATCAACTCTGTGCTTCCTCTGCCTGTAGCTGTGAAGCTTTCCTCCATTTTCCTCCCTCTTATACCTCCTCATTAAGCTCCTGTTTCATTTTATATGTTTTAATATCCATCTTTTTAAACTTATTCATTCGCCTTCATTAAGGTCCTGTCACACCTTTACGATTTAGCCGGCGTATGAAAAATTTGTCTAAAACGCTGGCACACGTCGAATACGTTATGGGTAAGTTTTGTATACGTTAAGAGCACGCTGGCATACGTCGTAGTACGCTGGCATACGTCATAGTACGCCGAGCTTGTTGACAAATTTTAACATGCTTGAAATTTTTAGACGTATGCCAGCGTATGACTCACACGTTCCGCATACGCTGGCCATAAGTTGTAGGCACGTTACGCGATCGTTGACACAAGTCAACACACGTTACTTGTAAGTTACTTATAAGTCGAAGCACGTCGAGGTAATGTTTAGCGTCAGTGTTCCAGACTCCATGTTTGTTTTTTTGTTTGTTTTTTTCTTCGGCATGACGGTGATTTTGACACTGATTTCTAGTGCGGTTATAATATAATATAATTAATAGACTGCCGCTCAACGATTTAAATCATAACCGCACAAGAAATCGAAGTGTCAACATCACGCCAAAGAAAAAAAAAAAACCATGGAGTCTGGAACACTGATGGGTTCCTCCTGTGTGAACCCCATTTTTATATACCAATTCCCCTAAACGCTGCCAATACGCCATTATACGGTAGCTGTAAGTTAGTAACACGTTCAGTAAGTTCTGTGGTCGTCCGGAAGACGTCAAATACATCTACATACGTCAATATGCATTGGAGATACGTTACACATAGGTTCAAAGCACGTTACTCATAGGTTAGAAATAAGTTTCGGGTACGCTAAACATTACCTCGACGTGTTTCGACTTATGAGTAACTTACAAGTAATGTGTGTCGACGTGTGTCAACGATCGCGTAACGTGCCTACAACTTATGGCCAGCGTATGCGGATCATGTGCGTCAAACACTGGCATACGTCGAAAAATTTTCAACATGCTGAAAATTTGTCGACGTAGTCTGCGTACTACGACATATGCCAGCGTGCTTCAGCGTGCTCTTAACGTATACAAAACTTACCCATAACGTATTAGACGTGTGCCAGCGTATTGGGCAAATTTTTCATACGTCGGCATACGCTGGCTAAAACGTCAAGGTGTGACAGCGGCTTGACACTTCGATGTCTAGTGTGGTTATGATTTGAATCGTCGAGCCGCAGCCTTTTAATAGGCTACGCCACGTGATCGTCGGCGATACACTGCCGCGCGCTATGCATAAGTTAGACTATCGTTGGGCATATGTTGTGAACGCCGACAACAGGCTCAGCATTTGTTGATATAAGTTATCTATATGTTATCGAAACGTTCTGCATACGTTACTAATACATTATGCATACGTCCAACTCGTTATGAATATGTCCAAAACTGGAAAAAAACATCAATAGTTCAGCGTACGCCAGCGTTTTACATACATTTTGATACCTTGCCATACGCTGGCTAAAACGTCAAGGTGTGACAGGGCCTTTACCTCTGCCACCGAAAGTGGGCAGAAGTTATGTTTTCACCCCTATCTGTCTGTCAGTCTCTTGTTTGTCTGGCTGTGAGCATGTTATCTCAAAAAGTTGTGGACGGATTCAGACAAAACTTGGTGGATGAGTTGGGTAGGTGACAAGAACAAGCCGATTCGATTTTGGTTTAGGTCCGGATCCAGATCTGACCTATCGGTGGAATACAAAATGTAAACTGTTCAGCCTGGAGGAGGTATACACTTTTGGTGAATTTTTGGTGAACTCGTTTCACATCTTGCTGTAATTCTTGGTCATATTGGACTAAAATTTGTGTAAATTTCTAACTAATTTCATTTCACTTCATGAAAAGTTAATAAACTTTCTGACCACTGGTCTTTCTGTCTTCTACCGTCACCTCTCCGGTCTCGCCTCCCCTGCTCTATCTGCGATATGTCCCCACCATATTTCCCCAGGGCGCTCAAGGTCCACCAACAACCCCCTTCTGGTAAAACTACCAAAATCATGAATCACTGCCTACCTTCACTCTTTCATTCCTCTTTTTTCTCGTCTTTGGAATAAACTTCTTCACACTCTTCAATCAAATTCTTCCCTCCAAGCCTTCAAAACAGCTGCTCACCACCACCTCTTATCATCCCCCATCCAAATCCTCGATCTTTTCTACCTCCGTTAATCCACCCCAAACCCACCTCCTTCAAATTCCCTGCTTTCCTTCCTGAAAGTCCCTGTAATGTCCATCTTGTATACACCGTGTTCCCTTCCCCACCCCTCTCCCTTCCATCGATCTCCTAATGTCTCTGTTCCCCACTGTTTTGTCCTTCCCACTCCCACCCCTCGTGTGCCATGCCCCCCTTGTTGTGTGTTGTGTGTTAGCTCTCACACGAGCCTCAACAAGGTATACAAAAACATACAAACAAACAAAAAACATCTTCTGTTGTCAAACTCTGGAATCCTCCACTCTTCCTGTGGACTCAATATTAGTACTTAACCTTTGTAGGTACCTTCAATCCATCATGTTTAAAAATTACCTTTTCATCAATATAGTATTTTTTTAACTTCTCAGGTGGATGGTCACCTTCATATTCTTCAACAAGTATCGTTCTTCCTTGATTATTGGAGTTTATTTTACACTTAGCTCCTTCTCTTAGTTCAACCAGAGTTCATAGAACATGATACTCTGTGCAGTGTTTAGGTCGAATACTTCAATTTTAATAAAATAATAATTTTAAGGATTGTCAATAAATCTAGAAGTTTAGTGCTACTTTAGCAGTCTTATACATCACCCTTGTACACTGCAATAAGACGATGCTGAGTCGCAGTTTAGGAGGTGGAGGCTTTATTGATCACCATCTCGAGAACGCAGCATCAATCGGCATCTTCTTCACCCCGTCCCTCTCAGATGCCATGTCCTCTCATGCTGGATATCAATATATAGCCTTGTTATTGGACGTATTATGAAGGTGATTTGTGTTTTACAGTGTTCAATTATGTAATTCAATTTAAATATATGTTTAAGGAGTTTTTAAGGCAGACAATAAATATATTCCTGGTTTTACCAACGTTTTAGCCAGTGTCGATAACATCACCATTTCTAACATGTTTCATTAGTTATTCGTAATCCTGGTGTTGGCTTAGTGGTTTGGGTGGCGAGCTTGGGATGTTGGGGTTCTGAGTTTGTTTGTTTTTGTTGTTTTTTTGTATACATTGTCGAGGCTCGTATGAGAGGTAACACACAATGCACAACAAAGTGGGTAGGAGACAAGAGGGGCGGGAGAGCGAAGGACAAAACAGTGAGGAACAGAGACATTAGGAGATCTGTGGAAGGGAGAGGGATGGGGCGGGGAACATGGGGTATACAAGATGGACACTACAGGGACTTTCAGGAAGGAAAGCAGGGAATTTAAAAGAGGTGGGGTTGGGGTGGATTAAGGGGGGTAGAAAAGATCGTGGTTTTGGATGGGGGAAGATAAGGAGGTGGTGGTGAACAGCTGTTTTGAAGGCCTGGAGTGAGGAATGGGATTGAAGAGAGTGTGGGAGTTTATTCCAAAGGTGAGAAAAAAGAGGAACGAAAGAGTGAAGGTGAGCATTGATTCGTGATTTTGGTAGTTTTACCAGAAGGGGGTTGCTGGCGGACCTTGAGTGCCCTGTGGAAATATGGGCGGGGGGGGGTGGGACATATCGAAGACAGAGCGGGGGGGGAGGTCGAGACCAGAGAGAACACAGTAGAAGACAGAAAGACCACCGACCTGCCTGCGGTGAGAAAGTTCGAGGCAGAAAGTCTCAGCCTCATCATGGGAGATACCAATTATCCTAAATGCCTTGGTTTCCACAACGTGAGGCCAAGAAAGGTGAGAGGTAGGAGCACCAGCCCAGAGGAAAGAGCAGTACTCCATCAGGCTGCGGACGAAAGCTTTGTATGTGTTCAGGATTTCAGGTGGGCCGAGGAAGGACTTTGCACGATGGAGGATTCCCATTCGGTGACTGGCTTTGTTGGGCAGCTTGGA
Organism: Eptatretus burgeri; assembly: GCF_056783735.1. Classification (NCBI taxonomy): domain Eukaryota; kingdom Metazoa; phylum Chordata; class Myxini; order Myxiniformes; family Myxinidae; genus Eptatretus; species Eptatretus burgeri. The sequence goes on from NC_140963.1 coordinate 100,661,701, forward strand.
AATGTGGCTTTCCCTTGGAAGATCATGGCAGATAGTGAGACCTAGAAGTTTGAATGAAAAGACTTCTTCAAGAGGATTGTTGAAAAAGTAGATGGGGGGGGGGGGTGAGGGGTTCCAAATGGTCCTTTCCGAGTGACATTGTGAGAGTGTGAGATTTATCAGGATTGAAAGACATGTTCCATGTGTTGCCCCAGTTTGTGATTTTATCCAGATCTGCAGAGAGCGAAGAAGTTGCTGCTTGCCAGTCTGAAGGATGACAGATGGTACGGCCGAGTGTGGAGTCATCAGCAAAGAGATAATCACCCTTTACCACCCTTTAGAATTAGTCTTTATAATTACCCTTTTGAACCATTTATAATCACCCTTTGGAACCCTTTCGAATTTTACTTTATAATTACCCTTTACAATTACGCTTTGGAACCCTCTTGAATTGAAATTTCGAATTACCCTTTAGAACCCTTTCTACTTACCCTTCATAATTACCCTTGAGAACCCTCTAGAATTACACTTTAAAATTACCCTTTCGAACCCTCGAGAACTAACCTTCGTAATTACCCTTTAGAACCCTCGAGAATTGCATTTCAGAATTACCTTTTAAAACCCTTTATAATTATCCTTTAGAACCCTCTAGAATTACACTTTAGAAATACCCTTTAGAACCCTCAATAATTGCCATTTATAATTACACTTTGGAACCCTTGAGAATTGCATTTTAGAATTACCTTTTAAAACCCTTTATAATTGTCATTTAGAACCCTCCATAATTACACTTTAGAAATACCCTTTAGAACCCTCAATAATTATCCTTTATAATTATCCTTTAAAACCCTCCAGAATTAGCCTTTATAATTACCCTTTAGAACCCTTTATAATTACCCTTGAGAACCCTCAAGAATGACACTTTAGAATTGCCCTTTAGAACCCTTTATAATTACCCTTTAGAACCCTCAAGAATTACACTTTATAATTACCCTTTAGAAACCTTAAAAATTACCTTTGAGAACCGTTCAGAATTTCTCTTTATAATTACCCTTTATAACCCCCTAGAATTGCACTTTATAATTACCCTTGACAACCTTCGAGAATTAGCCTTTATAATTACCCTTTAGAACACTTTATAATCACCCTTTAGAACCCTCAAGAATTTCACTTTATAATTACCCTTTAGAATTACCTTTTAGAACCCTCGAGAATTGACTATAATTCCCCTTGAGAACCCTATATAATTACCCTTTAGAACCCTCCAGAACTACTTTAAAATTACCCTTTGGAACCCTTTTAATTGCCCTTTAGAATTACCTTATATAACCCTCGAGAATTGACTATAATTCCCCTTGAGAACCATATATAATTACCCTTTAGAACCCTCCAGAACTACTTTAAAATTACCCTTTGGAACCCTTTTAATAACCTTTCATAATTACGCTTTATAATTACCCTTTAGAACCCTCTAGAATTAGACTTTAAAATTACCCTTTGGAACCTTTCTAATTACCCTTTATAATTACGCTTTATCATTACCTTTTAGAACCCTCAAGAACAGGGGTCTCCAACCTTTTTGGGCGGAGGACCACAAAACCAAAGTGGTGAGGGGCGGAGGGCCGCACCCCAAAAAAGGACGCTAAATTCCGAAAAACGTGAAAAAACTGTTAAATACAGTTTTTATTGAAAACGCACATGTAAACCTAAACACAATTAAGAAAAACAGAGTTACATGAAAGGGCCTACGAGCACATTCAATGAGATGGCTGGTGCTGCTTAGGGCCCTGTCACACCTTGACGTTTTAGCCAGCGTATGGCAATGTATCAAAATGTATGGAAAACGCTGGTGTACGCTGAAGTATTGATGGTTTTTATTTCCAGTTTTTGGCGTATTCATAACGAGTTGGACGTATGCATAACGTATTAGTAACATACACAGAACGTTTCGATAACATATATAGATAACTTATACCAACGAATGCTTAGCGTGTTATCTGCGTTCACAACCTATGCCCAAGGATAGACTAACTTATGCATAGCGCGGCAGCGTATCCCTGACGATCACGTGGCGTAGGTTATTAATAGGCTGGGGCTCGACGATTCAAATCATATCCTCACCAGACATCGAAGTGTCAAGCCGCTGTCACACCTTGACGTTTTAGCCAGCGTATGCCGACGTAAGAAAAATTTGCCGAATACGCTGGCACACGTCGAATACGTTATGGGTAAGTTTTGTATACGTTAAGAGCACGCTGGCATACGTCGTAGTACGCCGAGTATGTCGACAAATTTTCAGCATGTTGAAAATTTTTTGACGTATCCAGCGTATGACTCACACGTTCCGCATACGCTGGCATAAGTTGTCGGCACGTTACGCGATCGTTGACACACGTCGACACACGTTACTTGTAAGTTACTCATAAGTCGAAACACGTCGAGGTTTTGTTTCGCGTACCCGAAACTTATTTCTAACCTATGAGTAATGTGCTTTGAATCTATGTGTAACGTATCTCCAACGCACATTGACGTATGTAGACGTATTTGATTGACGTCTTCCGAACGACCACAGAACTTACTGAACGTGTTTCTAACTTACAGCTACCGTATAATGGCGTATTGGCAGCGTTTAGGGGAATTGGTGTATAAAAATGGGCTTCACAGGAGGAACCCGTCAGTGTTCCAGACTCCATGTTTGTTTGTTTGTTTTTTTCTTTTTTTTTCTTCGGCATGACGGTGATGTTGACACTTCGATTTCTAGTGCGGTTATGATTTAAATCGTTGAGCGGCAGCCTATTAATTATATTATATTATAACCGCACTAGAAATGGAAGTGTCAACATCACCGTCATGCCGAAGAAAAAAAACAAAAAACATGGAGTCTGGAACACTAACGCTAACCATTACCTTGACGTGTTTCGACTTATGAGTAACTTACAAGTAACGTGTGTCGACGTGTGTCAACGATCGCGTAACGTGCCGACAACTTATACCACCTTATGCGGAACGTGTGAGTCATACGCTGGCATACGTCAAAAAATTTCAAGCATGGAAAATTTGTCTAACAGCTCGGCGTACTACGACGTATGCCAGCGTGCTCTTAACGTATACAAAACTTACCCATACGTATTCGACGTGTGCCAGCATTTTAGACATAATTTTCATACGTTGGCATACGCTGGCTAAATCGGCAAGGTGTGACAGGGCCTTTACCAGCAGAGAGTGTTACAACGTCCGGTTTGATGGAGGACACAGAGAGCAACAGAACGTCACTGAGATGGGCGTCCGCCAGCTGGGCACGCGTCTGGTTTTTGAGCAGCTTCATGCGACTGAAGAGCTGCTCACAACAGTAGGGAGAGCCAAATATTGATGCTGTGTTAAGGGCGAGCCACACGAGGTTGGGATAATTGCTGGAAGGGAGGATGTGGAGGCTCCAAAAATCCAGCAGGGGAGAGGAAAGATATTTACCCCTCAAATCGTCACAGCACTGCAGGTCGATGAGCTCCATCTGCACATCAGGAGGGGCAGCGTCGCAGTCAACATCAAATGGCGAAGAAAACAACTGGAACTGCTGGCTGTGCAATCAGAGATCCTTGAAACGGGCAGCGAACTCGACCCCGAGGAAACCGATTGTACTGGTGGCGAAGTCAGGTGCGTCACACAACTCACAGGACTTCAGGCGAGGGAAGTGTGTGAAGTCCCCTTTGCCCAGCTGAGACTCCCAAAGGTGCAATTTGAGCTCGAAGGCGTTGAGGCGGGCAAACATTTCGGTGACGAGGGGACCTCTTCCTTGAAGCTGCAGGTTCAGCTCATTCAGATGGTGAAAAAGATCATTCAAGAAGGCCAGTCATGAAAACCAATCAGGGTCAGAAAACTCTACGTATGGGTTGTTCTTGGAGTCGAGGAAGGAGGCGATCTCCTCCCTAAGGTCAAAGACTCTGGCAAGCATGGTCCCACGGCTGAGCCAACGGACCTCGCAATGGTAGAGAAGATCCCCGTATTGTGCCTTGGCAGCCTCGAGAAAATCTCTGAACTGGCGGTGGTTGAGACCCCTGGATATGATGAAGTTGACCACCTTCACGACAACTCCCATGACTTCCTTCATCGATGTGGACTTAGCACACAGGGCCTCCTGGTGAACAATGCAGTGAAGGCACTTGATCTGTTGTGTGTGACCCAATGCTGCACAATGCTTCTTCAGAAGGGTTGCGAAACCCTTTTCCGAGCCAACCATGGCATGAGCGCCATCTGTGGTGATGGCTGAGAGGCAGGAGAGATCGAGTCCAAAACGATCAGAGCAGGGCAGTAGGGATTCAAGGATGTCAGCACCTGTGGTTGTACCTTTCATGGGGATAATTTCCAGGAAATCTTCGAAGACCTCCATTCTGTCATTAATGCCGCGAAGGAAGACGGAGAGCTGGGCCGTGTCCCGGACATCAGTACTCTCATCTACAGCCAACAAGAAGAATCTGAGAGAGCGGCGCGGCAGCGATCTCGGAGTGTGCACCTCACGTCAGCAGCCATTTCCTCCACGCGGCGAGTAACTGTGGATGCTGAGAGACTGAGCTTGGAGAAGGCATCCTTCGTCTCGGGGCAAATGGCGTCCACGGTGGCTAACATGCAAGACTTCACGAAGTCCCTTTCTGAGAATGGCTTCAGGTGCTGGGAAAGGAGGAGGGACACCTCGAAGCTGGCGCGAGTGTTCTGGGTGCTTGGTGATGAAATCTTGATGAACATTGTGGTCTGCCGCTCATAATTTGCAGTCCTCTTCGCAATCTCGGACGTCCTTTTGTCGGCAGGCATCTCGGCGTAATTGTCAGCGTGACTGGTGTTGAAGTGCCGCTTCACGTTGAACTCTTTGAAGACTCCAACAGTCTCGTTGCAGATGAGGCAAACGCACTTCCCTCGATGCTCAATGAAGAAGTACCGTTGTGTCCATTCAGGATTGAAGATGCGGTCTCGGCGTCGTTTAAAAAACGTTTAAATAAAATGTTTAATGAAATAGTTTTGAAAATGTAATTTTAAAAATATAATTAATATGCGGGAATTTAAACAAAAATTAGTGCTGAATATATTTTTCTTGCCAACGAATATGATAAATGAATAACCGTGTTAAAAACACATGTGTCTAATATGAATCAAAATCATAATAAAAATTACAGAACGCTTTGATCATTGACCCTGACAAATTGGTAGTGTCGTGGGCCGCATTCTAATGTAAACTTAATATGGCACCCCGGGCCGCATAAATCCGTCTAAGGGGCCGTATGTGGCCCGCGGGCCGCAGGTTGGAGACCCCTGCTCTCGAATTACACTTTTAAATTACCCTTGAGAACCCTTTTAATTACCCTTTCGAACCCTTGAGAATTAGCCTTTAAAAGTACCCTTGAGAACCTGATGTAATCACCCTTTGGAACCCTCTAGTCGAGAATGATACATTAAAATTACCCTTTAGAACCCTTTTAATTACCCTATATAATTACGCTTTAAAACCCTCGAGAATTAACCTTTATAATTATCCTTGAGAACCCTTTATTTTTACCCTTTAGAACCCTCCAGAATTACCCTTTGGAATTACCCTTTGGAATTACCCTTTGCAACCCTCGATAATTACACTTAGAACCCTTTAGAATTAAACATGGTGAGTGAGAAGGTTCTTCTTCATTTTTGATGGAGAGATGGGAGAGACATACCCAAATATTGCAGCAGCTAACAGGAATTTTTCTGTTTCCCCAAGATTCTGGCAGTCACTCACCTACTCTTCATCAAAAGACACAATTGGGTCTTCAAAGTTTATCAAATAATGGTATATATATATATATATATATATATATATATATATATATATATATATATATATATATATATATATATATATATATATATATATATATATATATATATATATATATATATATATATATATATATATATATATATATGTATATGTCTTTAACATTCATTTGTGTGGCAACCGGTGCACTTTGTGATCTCAAAAGCCTCTGCATCATCCTCTCAGCCAAAACAAAATTGTGGTGGAAAGCCACATTCCAAATGACATAAACTATTTCTGATCAGGCAATGCAATGTAGTTACTAAAGGTATATCTTTGCTCTAAAGTCTAAATAATCCACTTCAATGTTTGTCACTAAGTGCTGCGCAAAATATCTCAGCCAAATAATATCAAAAATGTAATGCATTCAGAAAAAACAATAAACATTCCCTGCTGGTAATTAGCTCGTTTCAAATGCTCATTTGACAAATGGCGGACAATATACACAATATACAATGACGAAGTTTGAAATACATAATGTTTCATTCCAACAAAGACAGTGATGGGCAATAATTTTACAAATAATTCCTGCAACAAACTTTGAAACGACTTTACAAATTGAGATGGATATCTCGTATGTTTGAAATGACTTGCAGCCTTGTCTGGCAATGAAGTTGGAATGAATATCAAATGCAGAACACACAGATTCGTCGTTTTTGCAAATTAATATTTTGACATGATTTACAAAAAAAAGATGCAATTGGTGTCAACCACCTTGTACTTTTTGCTGTACAGCTCGGTTTAAAAAAAATCTGTTTTCATTCATTTGTATACTTTTAAGCACGTGTACAATTTCCTCCATTTAATGTTACCAAATCCACTGACACTTTGAATCGGCAATTTCAGTTTTTCCCATCTTTCTTAATGTCATTCTGTGATTATAAGAGATTGCATTTTGGCAATGCAAAATATAGATTTATCTTGAAATCATTATTATATGGGCTGACAGACCCCTAAACGATGAATACTCGCTTCTCAGCTGTCTTGCCTCCGTTGGAATCCTGACCCAGCTTTAAATTTTCATCCCGTTGTTTCCGAGGCAGGGTGATTCATCAATGTGTGTGTGCCATCCCCCTGGTGGACGTTAAGCAGGTGTCCCATCTGCCGACATTAGTTGGTGGACGTTCAAGATCTCACAGTGTCCTTTGCGAAAGAAGTGAGCTATCGCTGGCACCATGAACAAATTCCAATTCAATATTAATTCCAGCCATAGCTGCAGCGACGCCCAGTATAACTACCCACCCAGGCAGGCCCGTCGCTAGGGGGGGGCATTTGGGTGCAATGCCCCCCCATGGTGCATCTGGTGCCCCCCCCCCCACTTGTACACCACCCATTTATGCCCTGTTGCACCCTGTGAACAACTTAGTGTTTAAGGATGAGCGCCCACTGTGAACTTGCTGTTGAAGAGTTCACCTGTGTGAACTCAAACCCTTATTCCAGATGTTCAACGTGGTGAATAATAAGGCCTTCTTGGATAAACTGTTCTTTAATAATATCCTTCTTTGAATAACAGTCAAGAGATAAGTGTGCGCTTGCCAGCGCATCTCCAAAAGAAATTGGCAAGACGATACAGTCCAAGACCACAAGATAAAAGATAATAACACAAGCACCAACGGCAGCAGCCAAGACCTCGTGTCGAATGTCGATGTTGTGGGTGGTTATTTATACATATCGTGGATCATTTAGTTTTAAGGAATAGCCAATCAGCGTATTCGATATGGAGACCCTATTGAGCAGGTTACCTGATTGGTTGTAAGTTAGGTATAAATGTAATATCGTCATAATATGATAATATGATAAAGGAAAAGACATAAATTTACATAATTAAAGATGAAGTGCACGTGCACCACGTGACCTTCACAACCCGTCAACCCTCCATCTTACAAAAGTAATTTTATAATAAAAATTAAAAATATGTGTGTTTGCAATCGTGCTCACATTTGAAATTATGCAGATAAAACCTGTTTTTAGTGCATGGATCATTTAATAAATAAAACCGTCAACCGTCAATTGTCGCGAGTCGTGAGATTAGTGACGCGAGTCACGAGGGACGAATCAAAGAGCACGAGCTCACAGCAGGAGAAAAAGACGGGGATGATGGATAAACGAAAATGGCTCAGAAAAGGAAAAAATGCAAGCGAAGAAGATGATGAAAGACACGTTGTGGGAGGAGTTGGAGGAGGAGGAGGAAAAGACGATCATGTCGATGAAATACCGACAGAAGCTGACCAACCTGGCCAAGCCAGCAACGTCAGCCCTGCGGCTGGAGCCCCAGCGCAGACAACCAAGTTTCCACGCTCGGCGGCGGCCTCGGGACCGGGTGTGACTGTCAAGCCGCTTCCCGATGATCTTGGAAGTGAGAGACCGAATCAAGTGGTTCTACAGCGGTACCCTGGCCATCTGTTGCTGAACAAGAGTCGCTCGTTTGTGTCCTCGTGGTACCAGACTAATGAATGGCTGGAATACAGTGTGCAGACAGATGCAGCATTCTGCTATCCATGGAGGAAGTTTAACACTGCACGTGGCCCAGTGGACTCCACTTTCACAGTGCGAGGCTACCGGAATTGGAAACATGCCGTTGAGAAAGGCAGGGGGTTTCACAAACACGCAACTTCAAAGGAACATTTAACTTGTGTTTTGAGGTGGAAGGAGAATGAGATCCGCATCGATTGTGGTGAGGAGATTTCCACACTCCTCAATGCTGACCAGCTAAATAGAAACTGGTACTATGTGTCTGCTCTTATCGATGTTGTGGGATTTCTCGCCGAAAATCAGATACCTTTTAGAGGGAGCCTTGATCATTTTGAAGATATGTCAGACGGGCACAGTGGGCTCTTCCTCTCGCTATTAAACTACACACTCAAAAAAGACACCGATCTAGCCGAAATAATAAAGCATATCCCACGAAACGCAAGCTATACTAGTCCGGAAATGTAGAATGAACTGATCTGGACATTGAGTAATGTTGTGACGGATGCCATTGTGGAAGAAGTAGGCACATCGTGGTTTACCATCAAGGTGGATGGGACGAGGGACCCCACTGAATGTGAGAACATATCAATCATCATTCGCTTTGTATCGGCATCAAATGAAGCAACAGAGCGTCTACTCACAATAGCTACAGCCGACGCTGGAGATGCAAAAACATTGACAGACCTAATAATTGCAGAGCTGATAAAAACAGGACTTGACACGTCAAAAATATTAAGTCAGGTGTACGATGGGGCTTCGGTAATGGCTGGGAAGCACGGTGGGGTACAAAAGTTGTTGCAAGAGATATTGGAAAGAGAAATCCCCTATGTGCACTGCTTAAATCACCAACTCCATCTGGTAGTTATCCACGCACTGGCAGCAGAGAAAGCTGTCACTGATTTCCTCGAGGTTTGTTGTTGCCTGTACAAATTCTTCAGAAAGCCCACTGTTGCTGCACAGTATAAAGGTGAGCGGTTAAAACGACTTCTTGATCAAAGGTGGACGGGACATTTAGTCACTGTGTCTGCGATCATAGGATCTTTTAAGGATATCGCATCCTTACTGTCGGAGATTGATGCAGAGCGCGCCTACGGTGCAGAGATGAGGATGGAGGCTATTGGGCTTTTGCGGGAAGTCTCTGGGCCTGCCTTCATGTTCATTGATATCTTTGTACAAAAACTGCTGATGTTGTTAAATGGCCCTAACAGACTCTTGCAGGCAGAGGACATGGACTTGATAACGGGGTTGGAACTGGTGGCGAGTGCTACAGAGTGCGTGAAGAAACTCCGCTCTGAGGATGAGTTCACTGATCTGTGGAACAAGGCCAACGATGCTCGCACTTCTACACCTACACCACCAAAATGGAGACGCACAATGCAGAAGAACTTGGAACAGTTTGTGGTTTTGGAGACTACAGGACAAAACAACGACAATGACAAGACGGAACTGCAGAGGGTTTTTTACAGCGCAATTGACACTGTGCGTGGCGAGATCACTCGGCGCTTCAGTGAGCGCAACACACAACTCGCCCGTTCACTCGTTGCCTTGAATCCTGAAAATGGCACGTTTTTGGATCCCCACTTACTCCAGCAAATCATGATATTAACAAAGTCAACCATCAGTGAAACAGAGTGTGTGGTTGCAAAGCAGTTTATTCGCTCACAGACAGAAAAGCAGCCAAACGAGAGATTGACAACACAAAAACTCCTCTCAACATACCACAAAACGCTGGAAGCCATGCCAAGTGTAGTGACTGCTATGAGACTTGGACTAACACTTGGTGCGTCCACTGCCATGTGTGAAAACTCATTCTCAACATTGAGGAATGTCTTCACTGACCATCGACGGTCCATGCGCCATGCACGCAAGGCACAACTGGTACAGCTGGTCTTCGAGAGAGACCTCACACGTAAATGCCTGAATGAATGGAAGGAGAAGGTCCTCAGAAGATTCCACACCGAGACGCGTCGCCTGCAGCTCTTCTGACAGTGAGTACAGCGGTATAAAAACTATACGAGGAGTTCACATTGTGTGTGTGACTGCTGGTGATGCGTGTGTGGTTGTGGTTGCAGTGTGGTTGTGGTCAGCACCCGCCGTGGTCGGCTGCTTTGTATTTCTGATGTTTAAGTTAAATGTTGTGTTTGGTGCTTTGCATATCCCATATCTAGTGCTTTGTGCATAACCTTACCTCTGTGTAATTGACTACTTTAAATGAGGACCTTGTGGTATCTTCAGGCTGGTCGTATTTGCTGTTGATAGTTTAACGTGATGATCGCAGGTCATAGCCGACTGTATCTTATTTCAAAGTGCACTGATTCCGGTGCCAACCTCCCCGTTTAGTCATTGTATCTCTGGCATATTAATTTTCTAATGCCAATTCTTCACAACACCTTGTATAAGTGCAGCTGAATTGGTGCCAATTGTCTAATCATTGAATATCTGCATTGTGAATGTGCCAGTTTGTTGTGGCTCTCCTGCATTCGAATAATTTTAGGCCAAAAACATCGGAACATATTAAATCTAGCTGAGATCAATTTGGTTAATATGCGATGGCAACCTCAGTATAGATGTGTCAATGCTGCATGAATACAATAGTATACCGGGTTATCAAAAATATTAGATATAATAATTGTGCCCCCCCATCCAGTTCATATGCCCCCCTTAATACTGAGTCCTGGCTACGGGCCTGCACCCAGGCAATGGCAAACCACCCAGTATAACCCTTGCCAATAAACTGCTTCGGCAACACCTGGGGAGTAAATGCTGAAATCTATCTGTCCAGGTTCTTTCCAACATCTTTGTTCCTAGTTCCTTTCGCATTTCTTTCCAGTTTTTATTTTATTTTATTTTATTTATTTACTTTTTAAAAAAAAAAATTCTCTTTATTCATTCTAATTCTTGCTTTTTCTTTTCTTTCATCTCCCACAATGTCCTTTGTCGTCCTACCTTTCCTACCACCCATGGTACACTGAAGCTTCTGGTGAGGCAGTTGTCTGAAAACAACTTGTGTTTGCTTCATGGAAGGCTAATCCAACCGAAGGCAATCTCAGTTCCGTCCACAAAGCCCGGAACAAGAGTGTGTCTTCCCAGAGGAGAGCCAGAACACAACATCTTTCTAATCTCAAGTCTGAACTCTCAAATCTGTCCACCTACTCCAAATCCTGGTGGTGTCTAGTTCAATCTGTTTCTGGTGTATGTTCTCCCTCCATCCCCTCCCTTACCTCAAATGGCTGCACAGCTGACACTGCACGTCAAAAGGCTGAATGCTTAAACTCTGTGTTTGCTTCTAAATCTTATTTCCCAAACCCATCACTTTCTGGACCCACCTTACCCAGTCACACCCCAGCTGTTCCTGGACTCTGTGTCCTTTTCTCCTGACAAGGTGGAGAGCTTTCTGTCAAACCTCGACTCAGATTCTGAAACCGGTCCAGACGGCATCAGCCCACGTGTTCTAAAAAACCTGCTGTGCTGCTCTTGCTCACCCTCTCTCTGTTATGTTCACCCTCTCATTTGCTCAATGTCATCTTCCATCTGCTTGGAAAACAACAAACATTACCGCTCTACATAAAAAGGTGCAAAAACATATCCCTGAAACTACAGACCAATCAGCCTTCTCTCAATCATCAGCAATGTTTTGGAATCCATCATCGCTTCCAACATTAAATCCTTCCTCTTCTCCAATGGCTTGATTTCTGATCATCAATTTGGATTCAGACCAGGTCACTCTACCCTGGACATGCTGCCTCTGCTCTCCTATCAATTGATGGAGATCCTCAATGCCAGACATGAGATCAGAGCCATCTCCCTAGATATATCGTGTGCTTTCTATATGGTCTGGTACCCTGCCCTGCTCACCAAACTCTCTTCCTATGGTATCCAAGGATATCTCCATTCATGACTCACAGATTTCCTCTCCTGTCGCAACCAACGTGTGGCCCTTCATTGAGTTCTCTCATCCCCTCTTCCTGTCAAGGCTGGAGTTCCTCATAGCATTTTTCTTGGTCCTGTTCTTTTTCTGGTTTTCATCAATGATCTCTCTGACTCTCTGGAAAATTCGCTATCTCTTTGCTGATGACTCCACCCTCTGCCATACCATCTGTCATCCCTCAGATTGGCAAGCAGCAGCCTCGTCACTCTCTGCAGATCTGGATAAAATCACAAGCTGGTCCAACACGTGGAACTTGTCTTTCAATCCTGACAAATCTAAAAGTCTCTCTATATCTCCCCAAATGGATCATGTGGAACCCCCCCCCCCGCCCCTTCCATCTACTTTGTCAACAATCCTCCTGAAGAAGTCCTTTCATTCAAGCTTCTGGTCACAATATTTGCCATGATCTTTCCTGGGAAAGCCACATTTCCAGGCTGGCCTTCAAAGCCATTCGCCGACTGGCAATGAGGCGACACAATGAGGTGGAGTCTTTGGGTCTCTAATTCTCTCACTGCAGGCAGGTTGGTGGTCTTTCTGTCTTCGACTGTCTCCTCTTCAGCCCAGCCCCCCCATGTTTCCGCAGGGCGTTCAAGGTCCGCCAGCAACCCCCTTCTGTTAAAACTACCAAAATCAAAAATCAATGCTCACCTTCACTCTTTCATTCTTCCTTTTTTTTTCTGCCTTTGGAACAAACTCCCACACACTCTTCAATCCCACTCTTCCCTCCAGGTCTTCAAAACAGCTGTTCTCCACCATCTCTTATCTTCCCCAATCCAAAACCATGATCTTTTTGATGGCCTTTAATCCACCCCAAACCCTCCTCCTTCAAATTCCCTGCTTTCCTTCCTGAAAGTCCCTGTTGTGTAAGGACCTGAAAGTCCCTGGAGTGTCCATCTTGTTTACCCTGTGTACCCTGCCCCATCCCTCTCCCTTCCAAAGATCTCTTCATGTCTGTTTCACACTGATTTTTCCTTCCCTCTCCCACCCCTCTGGTCTCCTGCTCCTTTTGTTGTACGTTCTGTGTTAGCTCTCATATGAGCCTTGACAGTTTATACAAAAAAAGAAAGAAAACAAAATCTCTTTTACTCCCTCGTTCTCTCTTTCTCTATCTATCTCTCCAAGGAGAAGTGAAATCTTGCAAAAAAAAATTTCTGTAAGGCTCACTTGGCTGCACCTGGATAGGTTTGAGAGTTGTGTAGTAGCGGCTGAAAGCCAAATCCTACACAGGTTCCCCCTGATGACTCCATCTTTACTCTTTACTTCTTTGGGTTCCTTCTTGGGCTTCCGTTTCATAATGGGACATCAATCTAAATCAGAATCATTGCATTTAATTTGCATGTTCTGCATTTGATAAACATTTTAACTTGAAGGAAGTTCAAACCATCCCATCTACTTCCGAAACAAAACCACTTGAAGAGGTTAAGTCATTCAAAAGTTTGGGCCTCACTGTCAGCCATGATCTTTCGAAAGCAAACCATATTTCCAAGATGGCCTCCAAAGCCAGACGCTGACTGGGCACCCTCCTTCATGCAATGTCATTCCTTGACGAATCTGAAATTTTGACAACCAACAAAGCCTTCATCTGCAGCTTGATGCAGCACTGCTCTCTCCTTTGTGCTAGCACATCTGCCTCACAGTGTGTCCTTCTTGTTGCCATGGAAAGCAAAGCCCTCAACATTATTGTGATCTCCTGTGATGAAGCTGAGTGTCTAGGCCATGTTGGTTTCACATCGCAGGCTGGTTGTTGGCCACTCTATATCCAACCACCTCCTTTTTGGTCTTGCACCCTCTGCCCTCTAATGTCTCTGTTCCGCCCAGGTTTCTGCAGGGAGCACACGGTCTGGCTGTAACGCTCTTCTTGTTAAAGCAACAAAACCCAAGTTTACTGCTCACTTCCATTCATGACTTCTTTTTCCTCGCATGTAGAAGCAACTTCCCCAGTCTATTCAGTCACATTTTTTCTGCCAGGGCTTCAAGACAGCTGTTCACCATTATCTTGCGGCTCACAGGATGGCCTCCAAAATTATTCACCCATCCCAATAATGCCACACTTAGATAGATGAATTATGAATTATGTGGAAACAATTTTTCCAAAGGAACTTTGTATTCATAACTGAAGAGGTCAAACGAAACACTGTCATCGCTGAAGGAGGTTACATGTCAGTAACACCCACAAAAAACCCTTACAAAACAAAAGTATTCAGCTCATTCGGTCAGTATTTGTGGAAGCACCTTTTTTAACAATGACTGCTCTGAGTTTTTGGGTGGATCTCTACCAGCTTTACACAGTGAGATGGTGAAATCTTTGCCCATTCTTCATGTGAAAATTGCTCTCGTTCTGCCAAGTTTGATGGGGATCGTCCATCGACTGTAATCTTCAAATCTCACCATAAATGTTCAATTGGGTTCAAGTCGGGACTTTGACAGGACCACTTCATAATATTTATTTTCTTCTCATTCAGCAGCTCTAGTGTGGCTTTAGCTTTGTGCTTCGGATCATTGTCCTGCTGAAATGTGAATATCCGACCCAGTTTGAGATTCATAGCAGACTCAAGCAGGTTTACATCAAGGATTCTCCTGCACTTTGCACTGTCTATTTTCTCTTCTATCCGAAAACCTGCCAGTCCCTGCTGATGAAAAGCAGCTCCATAACATGATGCTACCACCACCATGCTGGACAGTAGGGATGGCGTTGACTGGGTGATGTGTAGTCTTAGGCTTGCGCCACGTGTAACGCTTTGAATTTCGACCAAAATGTTCATTATTTGTCTCGACTGACCACAAAACTTTTTCAACACATGCCTACTGCATCATTAAGATGCTTTTTCACAAACTCCATATGAGCTTTTAGATGCGTCTTTTTCAGTCATTACTTCTTTCTTGCCACCTGTCCCTCGAGGCAAGCTTTGTGAAGGTAACGGGATATTGCTGATTGATGAACACCGAACCCCATCTCGAACATTGAGCCTTGCCGATCTTTCAAAGTCATTGTTGGATTTACAGTGACATCCTCAACCAGTTTCATGCTTGTCCGGCTGCTGTGTTTTGATGGGCGACCTGATCTGTGTAGAGTCTGGGCGGTATGATATGTCTTCCACTTATGAATGATGAACTTCACTGTATTCAAAGGGATAAAGAGTGACTTTGAAATCTTTTTACAACCCTCTCCTGAACGGTGCTTCTCCACCACTTGATGTCTGTCTTCTTTGGAAAGCTCCTTGGTCTTCATGTTTACTTTGTTCGTTGACCAAGTGAGTTTCACCTTAAAACTACTTAGATAAGTGGGGGAGCTTAATTTTTTCAGTGAGACCACTGATGACATACAGGTGAAATCTATTACACTTATCTTGTAACCTTTCAAACAAATAATTTGCTCCTGAAGTGATTTCACGTTGATTCAGGAAAGGGTTTGAATACTTGTGCAAATGAGAATCATCTGATTTTTCTCTGTTCATCGAACTTACTCACATTTTATCTGCATTTTCTAGCTTTATCACTTTGCAGTAGCTTGTGAGGACTCTTTATGCTAAGTTTGATTTGAAAGCATCGTGAAATAAGCTCAGGTGGCATCAAAATGTGAATACTTTTGCGGGCCACTGTACGTACCCTCACCTCTAAGTTGTCTCGCCTGGTTTTGAATCCCGATCCAGCTATAAATAAACTGTTATCCCTGTATTTCAGAGACAGGGTGATTCACCAACGCCTTCCCTCGGATAGACATTAAACTGGGCATCCCATCTGCCGGCATGAGTTGGTGGATGTTAAAGATCCCAGGGTGTCCTTCACAAAGACTAGGCGAGCTTTCACTGGCACCTTGAACAAATTACAGATCCCTGGACAAACCTATATTGCATCAGTGGCACAGCCATGCCCCCGATCCAATGACACCGCCAAACAGCCTTGTGCCGCATACGAAAGAAGAAGACCTTACCTTCGGCCACCCCCACGTCTATCCACTCATCATCTCTTCTTCCCCCAAATGACCCCATTCTAAAGCACTCGCTTTTTCCAGGTTGTTGTGATTTTCTCCTCTCCCTCACTCCTTTCTGTTTGTAAGTTGATTTGTTCCTTTTCTGTTCATCCCCACTTTCCACTTCCTTTTCTTGCTGCTTCTTTCAGCTCGTGTGCTGTTTGTTCACCCCCATGTGTCCTTCTCCCCCTCCTCTTGATCTCTCACTTCTACTCTGCTACCGGCGTTTCCCCCTTAAAACTTTCTTCCCTTCCATTTTGTCATAGCTCTTCCATGAGCCTCGATCATGTACACAAATAAATCGTTGACATGAAAAACTCTAAACGCTCAGATTTGGAAGTGACCCTTTTCAGTTGAATGTCAATAATAGTGATGATTTAGAAATGTGCAAGACCTCCAACTTCATTGTAGATAATAAGTTTTTGAATAAACTTGTTTCCAGGTGGTCCTGTATCACCATAAATAGGAAAACATCAGGTAAAGCCACATTTCAGGTTAAACACGAAATCCCTGGGTCCTTATAAATTATTTGGTAACAAAGGATGAGCTTTTCACGTTGTGAGAGAACAGACATATTATTCAGAATATTGTTTTTCATTTTCTTACGCCACCCCCACCCCCCCCCCCACTTTTCTTTGATTTATGAAAGTTATTATATTTTCTCAATTTATCTCCACTCCCTCCCCGATTGCGTACATTATATATGTACAATGCTCCATTGAAAGTTTGGAATTGTGGATAGTAAGTAAGATTGGAATGAAGAGTGGAAAAATTGTCGGCAATCGAATCAAGTTTCCATGATTACTTGTGATGGAAGTTCAGCATAAGTGGACCATGAGGACCGTGCATTGCCAGAGGAGATAACTGCGATGAATTTGCTGCAATTTTCAAAAAGTGGGTTGAAGGAATAATCAAGGAAAATGAAATGGGAGGAATATAGACTTTGATGATGATAATGGTCATGTGGTGATGCAGGAAAATCGACCGAGCCAACGATTAGAAACACGATAGCTGGTCACACAATGAGAGGTGCAATTGGACACCACAAAGCCTGCAATGGGAACAGAACAAGGACGATGCTTATGATTTTTTTCAGAGCCTATCGAGTGCTTCTTCAGAAAGATGACTCGACGAAAGATCCATTTGCCCTCCATTTTACGAATTAATATATTGCACATCATTAACAGTTGACATAAAATTTACTTTGTGAGTGATTTATATCATTTTCTGTGTAATAGGCACCTTTCTGTGGTTTCATTCATTAGTGAACAAAATACATAAACAATATCTTGTATTTTTCTTTTTTATTACTCTCCACCACCAAAGGAAGATGGAGGTTATGTTTTCAGTCCTGCCTGTCTGTTTATTTGTGAACAGGATATCTCAAAAAAAGTTGTGCACGGATTTGGACGAAATTTGGACTTGACAAGGACGAATTAATTCGATTTTGGTGAAGATATGAATCCAGATCTGGATCATCATCATCACACCATTTGAAAGCCTTTATCCCTGAGCATGTGCCAGCTTTTTGCAGGCTCCAATCATGGTACCCTTTCTTGTGGCAATGTTTTTACAGGCAGATGCCCTTCCTGAAGCCAACCCTTCAGTCGCCTTTGACCCTGCAGGGATAATTACCAGTATACTGGTGCTCATTTCACCGACCTTCAGAAGGATGACAGGCTGAGTCTACCTCCCTGATGCTAACTCAGCGGCCAGCGGGGCTCGAACTCAGGACCCCGAGGATCCCAAGCCACCGCCTTAACTACTGAGCCACACCAGGCTCATGAATCCGGGTGACAGATCCGGATACTAGAATGTTTTAGTGATTTTTCACCATTGAGTGATAGGGCTAAAACAATATATATCATGATATCTCAAAAAATTATGAACGAATTCGGACGAAACTTGGTGGATGAGTTGGTTAGCTAACAAGAACAAGCCGGATACATTTTAGTTCAGGTCCGAATCCAGATCCAGCCTATCAGTGGGATACAAAGCATAAATTAATCAGCCTGATGGTGGAATGTGTTCCACCAATTGCCATTCCAGTTGTATTATGTCAATTTTCATACCAGCAATAAGACCCATCGTTTTACAGAGAGCTTTAATCAAAACTCAGCTTGTTTCATTTCACAAACATATTGAACGTCTATCTGTTGAGTCTCAAAGATCTTGTAAAATTAAGTGAAACACACAAAAAAAAAACTGATCTTTTCGAACATCTTGTTGATGTTGCCGTTGTTGTTGTCATCGTGGATGTGGTTGTTTGTTGTTTGTATGCTCCTTCCATATATTTATATATATACATTTTTTTTATAGTGCTTCAGGAACCATTACTCAAGATAATTTTGTGTGCTCTTTCTGTGTCCATCACGCTTTATTCCAAAGGGCTCCTGGTTTAAAATGATACTGTGGGAAGATTGATGGGAAGCTCCAAATCCTGATAAAAAGCAAAATTATGATGAAGCAAACATGGCATGTTACAAGTTTTAAATTTTTGTTCCACGCAAATTGATCATTAGCTTTCCAATTGTTCCATTTTTATTATTCTACAACAGCAGGAACCCTTTAAAATATAGTGTGGTGCATGAACAGATGGATGCATGCATGCACACACTTTTTTTTAGTGTGAGGTTGCTGTCTTTCTCCTTTTTGTTTCTCCTGTTGTATTCACAAAAGATTGTCTTCAGCAAATTTCTAGCAAATACCACCCATCACTTCACTTATGGGAATACTAAAGGGGGGAGGGGGAAAAAGAGGGGGGGAGAGGGAGAGAAGGGTGGGGGAGAGAGGAGAGAGCAGGGAGGGGTGGGGAGGAGTGGTGGGGGGGGTCGAGGATGGGTGGGGGATGAAGGAGGGATGGGGGAACGTAAGACTGTGTGAGGTGAGAGTAAGGGAAGGCAGACATGCGGTGGAGAATTAATCACCACCCGGATGCATCTGGAGAAAACACCACCCGAACACATCCAGAGACAAACACCACCCGGAAACGTCCAGAGACAAACACTGATGGATGCGTCTGGAGCCAAGCTGGCTGGAGATAAACACATCATGGACACGTCCGGAGACAAACTCCCGTCCAGGCATAAACACCACCCGGACGCATCCAGAGACAAACCCAGCCCGGGCGCATCCGGAGACAAACACCATCCAGACATAACCACCATCTTGATATGTCCAGAGACAGAGACAGAAGAGAGAGATGGGAGGGGAGAGTGAGAGAGATGTGGGAGGAGGGTGCTGCACAGAATTGGGAGGGGGGTAGAGCAAGGTGACAGAGCACGAACCACTCGATCAGAGTGATAAAGCATGCACCACTCGCTCCGGGTGAAGGAGCATGAACCACTCGATCAGGGTGATGGAGCACAAACCACTCACTCAGTATGATGGAGAATGAACCACTCACTCAGGGTGACAGAGCACGAACCACTTACTCAGGGCAACGGGGCATGAACCACTCACTCAGGGTGATGGAGCACGAACCACTTACTCAGGGCAACGGGGCATGAACCACTCACTCAGGGTGATGGAGCACGAACGACTCGCTCAGGGTGATGAACGAACCAATCGCTCAGGGTGACGGAGCATGAACCACTCGCTCAGGGAGACAGAGCATGAACAACTCGCCAAGGGTGATGGAGCAGGAACCACTCGCTCAGGGTGACAGAGCACGAACCACTCGCCAAGGATGATGGAGCAGGAACCACTCGCTCAGGGTGACAGAGCACAAACCACTCGCTCTGACTGAAGTGGCGGGCAAAATCATCCGCAGTGAGTGAACGATTCACTCAGAAGGATGTGGCGTGGTACCGCTATCGACTGTAAGGCGTTCGGCAAGTGCCTTAAGCACTCATGCAAGCACTCCAATTAAATGGTTGATAAGGAATGGTTGTCCAAGCTGTCGCTGCATGTCGTAAAGGGTCCCTTTAATTTTAAATCCGGTCTTCACCGCACATGCAGCAGTTAATGAAATAAAATGAATTCGTTCAAATAATGATTTTATCCACATTTTTGACACTTATTCTGTGTTGCCAGATTTTCCTGTATGCTCAGCCCACTTGCTTCCCCTTGTCCTATCAGAATATCCCCAATTATGGTCTCCTGCGCATTTTTTCCTTCCCTACTTCTCAGTCCTTACTTGCATGCCAACTCCCACCTGCTTCATCATTCCATCAATGCCACCTCTTTATCATTCAAACCTTATGATCATAATATCTGTAAAAAAAAAAAAAAAAAATAATAATAATAATAATAATAATAAAGAAAAGGAACACGATTAGGTGCATTCTGTTTTTCCGTTTTTTTTAGTTATTACACTGTCCCATCTTACTTTTAAAATCTTCCCTGTTATCTGCCCAAGTGGAGTCACAGCCAAAAAAGATTGTTTACAAAAGCAGCTTACTCCAAAATCCAACATCACTTCTTATCACCAGAACTGCTTCCACTTGGTGTTGAACCTGGAATCAGAGAGCTTGGAGATGCTTTTTCCATGCTTTGTCACCCCACCAACCCAGGTTTCTGCATGGTGCACGTGGTCCACCATTAACCCCCTTCTGGTGAAACTCCCAAAATAGTCCATTTGCCACCCGTATATGTTCTGTACTCAACCTTGTTGTAGTGAGAAGTGTATTGTTTTTTGATGGTTTCGTACTCACATGGGTCTATAGAGAAAATTTGGCTTGTTTGCCGGAGCGGCAACCTTGGGGAACTCCGCTAATTTTCATAAATCCAAGATGGCCACCGCGGACGGGGTGGAATATAACTTTTCAACCAATTAACTTACAATCACGTGTGATACCTCTTTTCTGTATAATTTTGACCTGAGGAATCGATTTCTGAGGTCAAATTTGTGATTTGGGGTCAATTCAGGGTCAAAGGAGAAGTTCAAGGTCTTTTTCGGCCAAAAATGAAATAAAATCATAATAATAACATTTTCAGAGCGATGGTGGTCAAGCGTTTATTCAGTAACGTCGATCACTCCCATTCATCATCAGAGCCGAATGCAAGATCAAGATGTTCAGTTTCCTCGTCATCTTCCACATCTGCTTCTCCTTCCTATTCCACTTCATCTTGGTCTTCGTCTCCTGTCCTGAACGGGTTGAAGCAGGCGTCACTACAAACACAAGCGCAATACACAGTGCATGATATCTTTCCATGGTGACAGCTGCAACGTTCAGTGCCGCACACCTTCACCGCCGCCTTACAGCCGCACCGCACTACATCCATGAGATTTTGGGGTCCTGGGGGCTGATCGGAGGTTGCTAGTACTGGGGTGCCATCTTTTATTTCCCACCCATACTTCGTGATGTCAAGTTCAGGTGGAGCCTGCTGGTCAGCAGATTTTGCAAGTATGGTCTGCATCCCTGGCTTAGCGCGGCCATACTCCAGCATACCTGCGAGATGAGGTTGCTGGAATTCATGTGAGAGGACATGCGTAGTGCGTCGACCATTGGGTGTGAATACCTGGAGATTGAAGTTGTCAAACCATGCGAAGATGGCGCCGATGGTTCTACACAACCCCATGAACTGGTGGAGAACCTGTGCATTGTCACCGAGTAGACGAGCGGCCAATTTTTGGAATCTCAGGGCCTCATCGTACGAGGTCGTGAAGCCATGTTCATGAAGGGGTTTGAGAAGTTCGGAACTACCGTGCCGGTGCAACAGTTTGATGGCCAGTCCTTATGTTGTCTGATTTCTGGTTCCTGTAACGTAACTCTGAATTTACTGGCTCAGGCTCAGAGATTTCTTGGTCGCTTTACCACCGGAGACCAGGTCCAAAACCAACTTCAACAAACTTGGGCTGGTCGCCTTGATTGTGTTGGCCTGTGTAAACTCTGATAGGTCGTAATTGGCACTGTTGTACTTGACCAACCGTGCCTCATGCTTGATCTGCCTCACCACCAAAGCAATGCTCCTCTCATCCGTATTATCTACCTTAACTATCTTGAGACTTTTAGCAACGGACTCACGGAAACCACAATGGCAGCACAGCCATCTACCCGAACAACGATAACATCCTTACTCATGCAGTCAGTCAACTTGCTTAACAAGTCACGTCGAGCGAGCTTGCCACCTCGATCCGAGTACAGGGAATGCAGTTCAACACTATTCCATATTCTGGACCTGTCTCGGTTCTTGTACTCAATGACTTCCTTCAGAGCATTTTCATCTGCACTTCCAGTTGGCAAATCGGCATATGTGGGGACTTTCGTGAAACTGTTACAGCAGCGGACGTGGTACTTGCACTCAGCAGAAGGTAGATCAGAAACAAAAGCAAGGTGCAACTTGACCCTTCTCACGACATCATCATTACGCTGCTCAGCAACATCAAGGAGCATATCTTTCATAGTTGGGAGTGGGTTACGTTCTGTGTCAAAATATTCTTTGGTCATACACTCACGAACGCGGTCCCATCTTTCTGGGTGTCTATCATCAATGGGTAAACATTCCTCACTACAGAACATACAATCGATCACGTTTGTATTCAAACACACCTTTGTCAGCTACCTTTGTATGAGGCCTTGTAGTTGTCCTTACACCCTCATCTTCAGCCTTTCTTTCTTGTAACTTTCTCACTCTCTCAATTTTCTCTTTTGATGTATAAGTACAGTAGCAACCTTTGTGGCAGGCCATGCTTGCCGCTTCTCCACCAACATCAATAATGTTCTGTAGCTTAGCCTGCAGGTCCCCATCTCCACGGGATTTGGCACACGAGATGAGCTTCTTGATCCCGATCTCAGTGAATTTCGTTTCTTCTCCACCTCCGTGACACACCGGGAGAAGACACCTTGAGTCAGCCATCATACGTTTCTCTGAAAAGAAGAAGAGGTGAGATTAGAATCAATGGGATCGTTCATCAACTATCGAGTTGGAGTGATCTGCAGTTGATGCAAGGGTCAAAACGTTTTAAACCCCTCAATAGTCCAAAAATGACATTGAACTTGACCTTTGACCCTGAATTTGACCCCCGAACCACACAACTGACCTCAGAAATCGATTTCCTCTAAAATAGAAACCTCTAAATTATACGGAAAAAAATGTATCACACGTGATTGTAGGTTGATTGGTTGAAAAGTTATTTTCCACCTCCGTCCGCGGTGGCCATCTTGGATTCATACAAATTATCAGAGTTCCCCAAGGTTGCCACTCCGGCAACCAAGCTAAATTTTTTCTATAGACCCATGCGAGTACGAAGCCATCAAAAAACAATACACTTCTCGCAACAACAAGGTACTCAACCTGGTAACTGGACTAAAATTCAGAATCACTGCTCACCACCATTCATTAATTCCACTTTTTCCCCACCTGTGGAATCAACTTCCACACTCTCTTCAATCTCATTCTTCCCTCCAGATCTTCATGACAGCTGTTCACCACCATCTCAAATCATCCCCCATCCAAAACCATGATCTTTCCTACCCCGTCAACCCCATCCCAAACCCCAGCCCACCTCGTTCCAAGTTTCCAGATTTTCCTTCCTGAAAGTTTGCCCCCTGAATCCTCCCCCGAGACCTCATTCCTCCCCACATCCCTTATTTATCCAAGTTTCCCTCGATTTTGTCCTTCCACCCTGCTGTTTATGTTTTCCCACGCTCTCCACTGTTCCTTTTGTTCTGTTGCATCCTGATCCGTTCAGTATTGGCTCCTCCATGAGCCTTGATTTTCATAACCACAAACTGAGCTATCCCACTTTCCCAATGATTATATAACATATTTGTTTAATCCTAAAAAGTTTCCTATCGGCGATGGACAAGATATTACACAAACAAGTCGTTCTCAATGTACTTGGAGTTCCTGAGATCACCTCTAATGATAATTGGCATCAGATGCCATGGTGCATCAGGCATATTTCTTCTAATCATGAGAGGTCCATGGGTTAAATGGCATTATTCTTACCTATTGCTTGTTAAGTGTCTTGAAAATAATGAATGCACATTTTAAATTAAATGCAATCATTTTAAATTTGTTTTGTGTCAATATTTCCATTAGTGTTGATTTTCACACATTTATTGTCACTTCTTCCACCTCTGTGCGGTTAATTAATTAACTGGTTTGGATTATTGAAATTTGTAGGGCTTTTCAAGCAGCAGTGGGATATTCTTACAGTTGCATTCTCATTACGAAATGCAAGCAATGTAAGTCTCATGCCCAAGACTCAATGTAAGACTTGAAACTCAAGGATTTGAACTGTAAACCATGAGATTTTCATTCAACTTCAAAGGAACTCAACTCGCTGATGTTGAAATGGACTTGCCTGGAGGAAGCGATTTCAAAAAGGAAAAATGCTTTTATTTCATTCCGAGGTTTTTAATGGAGACACAAGTATATTCCCAATGTTTCCGTCACTTTTTGACTTTGTTGAGAAATACATTTGTCCATAATATCAAACTCCAGCTCATATGCCTGTGATGAGGAAATATCGCTGCTGCTGTTTTAGCCAGTCTTGTCAGTAATATTCATCACTTTCAAAATGTTGACCAAAATATTATTTTCTGGGATCCAAATAGCTGATAATTATGTTCTGGTGTGATATTTGGATTAAAGAAGCTTTGGTGTCACCCTTCACTCTGTCAGGCCAACATTCCCACTTTCTTATCTCTCAGTTTAGCAATGTGTGTACGGACATTGTCATGTTCCATCATAAGTCTTTGGAATGCAAATGTCTGCATTTTACTGAGAGCATTTGGTTTCACCTTGTTTGAGGACATGACGATGCTGTATCTGGCACTGTCATCCGTTGTGCCTCTTTCGGAACAGTCCACGCATACTAGCCCCTTTGTCACAAACCATAATGGCCATCCATTTTTCCATGTATGCCTTCACAAATACACTACACCACTAATGCTACTTTTAACCTTTTGAAGCAAAAACGTATCACTGCTCCTCTTAATATATCGAGGTACGTGCACTCGGCTTTGAGCGTCGAGCACGGGTTCGAATCTAGATTCAGATACAAAACTGTCACCCTGGTATTCCGCATGCAAGTGGTGCTTCTATGTGTGCGCTCTCCATCAGAAGGACGTTAATCTGGAGGACACATCTGCCAACACTGGTCATTGGTAGATGCGAAAAGATCCCACGGTGTGTTTCGCAAATTGTAGCCAAGTTATTACCGTCACCTGGAAAAATTCCAAATTTCTGCCCTGACTGATTGCTGGGACAGCAAAGGCAAACCACCCAGCATACCCTTTGTGAAGGAACTGCTTTGGCAGCACCGTCCTTTTTCCAACAGTGTGTTTGGCAAATTGATAGGAATGGTGATCGTGGCAATAATTTATCACTTGTTCATCACCACAGTCTCCTGGTGTTAACTTTTCCACATTTACGAGTGCAATGAAACACTTTTTTTTTTTAAACCTTAAACAATATTTCTATAAAACTTTACCAACAACCAGTCAATCACGTTTTAACCGTAACCATAAGCCTTGCATTAAATCCCAACACTAATTCTAATCCGAACAATGACTGTAACCTCAACATTAATACAAACATTACATTATCACTAACCCCAACTCTAACAAAAACAATAACCTTACCAAAATTCCACCAAGCTTAATCTCCTGAGTCTGCTAAAAAAAAAAAAAGAAATACAATAAAAGGCTTCAACAAAAAGTAATGGCAACGAACAAAAGATATATTGTTTACTCTGTCGGAACTGTCAGTGCAGGCACACGTCGGGTTGGTACACTAAAGGTAAAGGACATGATGGATTCTGCTTTTCTTGCTGCACTGCGGCCTGAAGACAGACATTGGCCAGCTGTCTGCAAGCCATGTTTACGCATCCGTGGAAAGGCGGCAGATGCCACAGACACCGCTCAAGATGATAGCAAAGCTGCCAGAAGAGTGTCTGCACATGTCAGTGAACCAGGTAAGCAACTCACCTGCTATGATATGAAGTGGGAGTCAAGGTGTGAAACTAAGAACTCTCGGCTTACCAAGCGGCAACTCTGCTTGTGACGATAAGGATTGCCAAGAGCTTCTTTTATTTATTGATTCACTTATTTTTTTTTTTTTTGCCCCTTTAAAAGTGAAATTAATGGTGGAGGTTATCCGGTTTACAATTTAAATAAATAATTATACAGCGAAACCTTTATCCTCGGCACTCGAGCGTGCACAGCCGGCTGAATCCGATATGAGTTCAGAGCTATTTTTCAACATTTCTAGTTGACAACACACTTCCTCCTCAAACTTAATCCTTGTATTTACTGAAGCTCAACATTTATAATCCCTACAGCATTACTTTTTATTATTTTCTGAGACATATATGTGTGCAAATCACCACTTATAGTTTTTCAGGCCCGTGCTATCTGCCAGACAATTTGCATTATGACACAGCTTCTGTCAATCTTTAAATGATTGTTTACTGCTGCGAGAAATTATATTGTATTCATTTATGCCACTGACTAAGGATAGACTGTCGTTTGTTGGTTGGATATCTGAATTATTGGTTCCAAAACGGGATTGGCAGACATTATCAAGAGTTAAGGAATTGTGAACTCGACTTGAGACTCACTTAGGGCTGGCAGGATGGCCTCGGCCCTCGAGGTATGCACACTTACCTCTGAGCTGTCTCGTCTGGGTTTGAATCTCATCTCAGCTACAAACTGTTGGCAAGCAGAGCGAGGCGTCAATGGATGTGTTGTCCCTCAGATGTACGTTGAACTGGGAGTCCCATCTATGAGCATTTGCTGGTGGACGTTAAGAGACCTCACCTTGTCCATCACAAAGAGTAGACGAGCTATTGCCGATATGCTGAACAAATTACAAATTCCGTCCCGAAACCTAGATGGGGTCTCGTATCGGTGGGACAGCTTCACCAAATGCCAATGATGCTACTCGCAGCTTTGGGCTGCATACTGTATGAAATTTATTGAGGAATCCAAATAACTTTTTCTTTTTTTTAATGCAAATAGTGTATCAAAATCAGTACAGCAGAAAATGTTACCCCACCCTTAAACAAAAAACACCACCTCATTTTGAGGGATTTTTGGAGTTTTATCAATATCATGCCATTTCCCCTGTTGTTAATGAATCCTACTCTCCAAGAATCAAAAAAAAAAGTGTATCATGAAAGCATGTCTATGAACAAGATAAGTGTTACTGATACAATATTTTCATCTCCCTTTTGGATTGCAGACTCTCGTGGTTTTTGGTCTGCCCTCGGTTGCACAGCTTGTGTCATCAGATTTTCACGTGACTTGGAGCGCTTTTGGAACTTGGGCTTGTTACAGAAAATGCAGATTGGATCATACAACCTTGCTTCTGATGACGATCTACTGGGTGGCCTTTTTGATGTGTTGCCACGACGACCAGCCTCAGCACTTATGCTTTCATCTGCTTTCCTTTTCAGAGTCTCCAAATCTCTGTTCATGGTGAAGAGGCTTCCGCATTTCCGGTGATCAAATATTTTTGGGACTTTTTAATCTTCAAGCTGTTTGGCAATGTCTAGAATAGGGGCATGGTTCCTCGCTTTGGCCGCTTCAAGTAAAGACAGCCAGGAGTTATCGTTTTGAGGACTGACCAAATGGTCATCATCTTCATTAGATACTGTATGTGTATCTTTCGGAGATTCCTTGTGCTCGAGTCTTTTTTTTTTCCATTCTGAAGAAAAGTGATTCTGCTAATCCACTTCTAACTCAAGTCTTCTGTTGTGCAGAACTATCATTGCCACTGCAATACCTGACATAGCTAATAAAGCATATTAGTATTGCTGGTGATAACATAGCAAATGCAAATATAATATACTGATATATACACACACAACCTGGTACAGGAAGATGACTCCCTCCATTGAGGATCCTGTAATATGAACTGAAACTGTGAAAAGACAAGGTGATGTCCTGCAATTTCAATGGGAATAACTCGCTTGTATTAATTGATTGATAGTAAAATAGAGAAGATAATTTTCACGGGATTAAGTCAGACTTGAGATCGACCAATGATAGAACATTGTGGTATGCCACACTCACTATATGTCTGATGAGACTTCTTCTGAAAGCCAGTTCATTGTACAACACAATTATGAAGTTCAAGGGAAAGGTTCAACCAGTTTGAGTTTGTCAATAGTTGGAAGCATCTGTTGCTTATGTCCAAAGTACTTTTAGGATTTTCACAAATTTATGCATATTTAGCCATTATCTGAATATATATATATATATATATATATATATATATATATATATATATATATATATAAATTTATGTTACATTTAGATTTACCACCTCTCCGATGCTGAGTTTGGGTGTCCTTATTAAATAATAAATAAAATGGAAGCACTGTGAACAAGATACACGGATTTTTTTATATGATGGGATTTTCCGATATGGTGTAGGGATAACATATTTAAATATATTTATAATTAAACGACTTACATAAAATGGTTCTATTTAATTGAAGATCTTACTAAATCTCGCTTCTAGAAGGTCATATTTGCGGAAAGGGGACAATATATTCTGCTGAACATTTTGCTCTGGATAAATTTACATTTTTCACCAAATTTGACATTTTTAACAATTGTTTGATGAAATACATTAAAATTCTTGTCATATTTGCATTAACCATGACCCCCAAATTATTACCACTGCCACTGAAGGTGAAGGAGGTTATGTTTTCACCCCCTCTCTGTCTGTTTGTCTGTCTGTGTGCAGGATGTCTCAAAAAGTTGTGGACGGATCTGGATGATATTTTGTGGAGAGGTTCGGTTTGTGACAAGGACGAACTGATTAGATTTTGGTGATGATCCGGATACGGATCCAACTATTCAAATTTTTAAAGCGATTCTTCACCATTGAGAGATTGGGCTAAACTTTTATATATCACGATATCTCAAAAAGTTGTGGACGGATTCAGACGAAACTTGGTGGACAGGTTGGGTGTGTCACCTCGACGTTCAATTTGGGTGAAGATCTGGATATGACATTTATTTAATTTCTAAAGTGATTCCTTACCATTGAGAGATCAGGCCAAATACAATTATATATAATGATATTTCAAAAATTTATTGCGCCCGATATGTTCCCGGAGATCAGGCATTACGTGGTGGAGGTATGCGCTCTACCAAGGGCCCTTCTAGTTTCAGGATGTTTTGTCAAAGTATTTGTAGTATGCAAGCAAAAAAAAAAAAATGACATTTTCCTTGATTTGTCGAATTTTCTGTTTTGGGGGAAGGGATAGCAATTTTAACAAGAAAAAGTTTGTATTGGTGTCAAAGCCAGTGAGCAATTGCAAATTCAGGCCCAGACCAGGAAACAAACCCAAGTCCTCTGGAAAACTGCAGCAGTGCTCTGCCGTCTGAGATATCTGGGTGACCCATTGGCTGAGCAACGCAATTCTTCCACATATACATGTGCCACTCTCTTTCCCCCACTGCTTCTGGGGCACTCGCTGCCAACCATAGGAGCAGCTCAGGCCTGCTCTCTCGAGGGTCTTCCTCCTGTGGGGGGTCTTCCATCCATGTCCGCTTCAAAACAGCTGTTCACCACCACCTCTTATCATCCCCCATCCAAATCCTCGATCTTTTCTACCCCCCGATAATCCACCCAAGCCCACCTCCTTCAAATTCCCTGCTTTCCTTCCTGAAAGTCCCTGTAATGTCCATCTTGTATACCCCATGTTCCCCACCCCATCCCTCTCCCTTCCACAGATCTCCTAATGTCTCTGTTCCCCACTGTTTTGTCCTTCCCACTCCCGCCCCTCTTGTCTCATGCCCCCCTTGCTGTGCGTTGTGTGTTAGCTCTCACACGAGCCTTGACAAGGTATACAAAAAAAACATAGGAGGCATCGTGATGCACTTAGAAATGAGCAAGATAGAATATCATAAATATATGTGGAAGAATTAGAGAGTGGCACTTATAAATGTGGAAGAATTGCGTTGCTCATCCAGTTGGTTGCCCAGATAGCTCGGATGGCAGAATTGCATTGCTCATCTGGTGGGTTGCTCAAATAGCTTAGATGGCAGAGCACTGGTATGGTTTTCCACAGGACCTGGGTTTGATTCCTGGCTTGAGTCTGTAATTTTTCCACATATATTTATCATTTTCTATCCTGCTCATTTCTAAGTGCAGGTATGTACAATTTGTGCATATATATATATATATATATATATATATATATATATATATATATATATATATATATATATATATATATATATATATATGCCTGGTGGTGGGCTTTGGGTCCTGGGTTCAAATCCCACTCGGCTGTTGAATTAATACAAAGTGGGGTTAACTCGGCCTGTCATCCTTCTGAGGTCGGCAAAATGAGTGCCAGCATGCTGGTATACTGTGTTGGAGTGGTGACCCGTCCAGGATTGTACCCAATAGCCAAGGTGACTGCTTAAGCAGCACCAACACCATGCACAGAGTATGGTCCCAATCTTCTCCTCTCCTATATAAGTTTAGAGTGGTTGGAGATATCCATGGTTTGGAAGAAATGTGCATCCACCCAAAAATGTAATCTGACTTTCCCTGCCAATACAGTAAAGCCTAAAATGTTGCAGGAGTTGTGTTCCTGGAAAACTCAGCAATATTCAAAACTGTAATAGTTAAAACAAATTTTGTATGGTAATAAAGGGGTTAGGTTCCCACGCTTCCAGAAAATAGAGGAAGGTGGGCAACAGCCAAAAGTAGACATGTAATAAATGAAAGAAACATGTTAAACTAGAAGGCCACTCGGTAGAGCGCGTACCTCTGCCCCACAATGCCTGAACATATCCACAAGATCCACAAGAACATATCGAGCCTAATACATTTTTGAAATATCATGCTATATATAATTTTTGCCCCGATCTCTCAATGGTGAAGAATCACTTTAAAACTAAATAATTCATGTATCCAAATCCGGATTCAGATCTTCACCAAAATCTAATCAATTCTTCCTCGTCAAACACCCAATTTGTCCAAGGTTCATCCGAATCCGTCCACAACTTTTTGAGATATCATGCTATATATATCCTTTTTGGCCCTATCTCTCAATGGTGAAGAATCACTTTAAAAAATTTTCGTAGTTGGATCCAGAACCGGATCTTCACCAAAATCTAATTTGTCCATCCTTGTCACACACCCAATCGGTCCACCAAATATCATCCGGATCTGTCCTCAACTTTTTGAGATATCCTGCACACAAACAGACAGACAAGCCGGTAGGCAGCTATGGGTCGCCGAGCATGGAAACTATAAGATATAGAGCGAAATGGATGTCATATAGCGGATAGGGAATCACCTTAAGATTATGCAAATCAAATCTCATCCAGTTCCATCTACTGATAACTACTCAGTATCCATTTGAATGAAAAGTACCGAAAATGCGGTTTGAAATCGGAAATCCCCAAAGTTCGAGGGGGTGCTGTGGGTGAACAAAGATCTAAATCGAAAATCCGGCTCGATCGTTTATGCACAATGTATTCCAGATGATTAGTGTGAATTTTCATGACCATCCGACCATAACCCTTGGAGGAGTAGCATTTGGCACGAAGGCACCTCCAGCTCTCGCATATTATCTATTTTTGCACTAATTGACCTTTGATCCCTGACCTAAGGGAAATCGGTCAATATGCCCTGAGGCAAAGTTGTAGTACTCATCGAGTACCATGAACCTGCAAAGTTTCATTCGTATCGATGCACTCACCTGGTCGCTAGGGGGCCTTCAATTTTCACCAATTTTTGCGCATCCCCTAATTGTAGGGGGTGCTGCGGGTAAAGTATTTCATATATCACAAAAACACGGAATATATTTGATAGAGCATCACCTGTAGATCATTCGTGCCAAATTTCATAACCCTGCATGGGATAATGGCTTTCGGAACTGATTTCGTGTGAACGGTACCGATTTTGAATGTTTTTTGGTTGTTGCTAGGGAACCAAAGCGTCCCTAGCAACCATCACAATTTCCAAAGCACGAGGTCATAAGATGTACCTACCACCCGAGTTTGGTCAAAATCCGCCGACGTTTACTACCAATTATGCTGATGAAAAACGAACAAACATCCAAACAAACAGACAGAATTACTGACAATAAGGGTCACCTATTTCGGCGACCCAACAGAGGATTGAAAACATACCTTCCTTCATCTTTGGTGACGGAGGTAATAGATATACATCGGCTTTTCGATGAAGTCTCCTGTGTTGAAGCAGATTAAACATGGCCCTTCCTTTCTATACATTACGGTAATGAAGGGGGGAAAGTTGGGGGCGTTCGGCTCGCAGGATGGGCTGGAGGTACGCACACTCTCCTCAAAGCCGTCTAACCTGGGTTTGAATCCCAACCTAGCAATAAACTGTCATGCTGGTGTTTTCACAAGCAGGGTGATTCATCAATGTGTATGCTGTCCCTCGGATGGACGTTAAGCTGGGCATCCCATCTGCTGGAATTTTAAGACCCCACAGTGTCCTTTGTAAAGAGTTGTCAGTCGAGTTATCTCCGGCATCAGGAGCACCATGAAGAAATTCCAAATTCCTGCCCTAACTACTGCTGAAAGGGCAATGGCAAACCACCCAATATAACCCTTGCTGAGGAAGCTGCGTCAGCAGCACTGACACTCTGTGAAGACAATGGTACATCAGAGAGAAAGAGAGGTTGTGGGCTTCAGACAAAATAATCTCCTTAATCGTGTCCCTTTGTAAGCTGTCCATGTGCTTGTTTTATACATCGTTCTGCCAGGGTCGGGGCGAGGGTATTAGGTGCCCTCGGCAAACTTCCAGCTTTGTGCACCCCTACCCCAGTGAAACACATTTAATTAACTTCCCAAAATGCATATTGTGCATTAGCATGAATAAAACTCCGACATTTATAATTACACATTTATTTTACATGAAGAAGGCGAATCTGAGACTGATTGTATATTCTCATTGTTCTATAGTTTAGCAGTATATTGTTACGGATCTGGAAACCATATACATTCAACATACAGGTCCCAAAAGTTAGTTATGTCGTTAAGTACATGTGAGATAGAACCCCTCCTTGTGTCTGGTGGGGGAATCAAAGGTGTGCGTCGCGATTTCTTTTAGTTAGGTTATTAGATCTAACAAGCCATCTAACAACCATCCCACCCCCCGTCACGATCCACCGCCAACCGGCTGCCTTCTCGCACCCTGACGTGCCGAGGCGGGATCTCGCGGTTCCAGTTTCTCGGCTTCCACAAACGTTGTAACTCTTTCACGACGACCTTTGCAACATTGATACTGTTGCTCGACAAGTATGAACCCGCGTGGAAAGAGTGGGTGGGGTTTCCCTGCGGGGCCGAAATCCCGCCCAGAAAGGGCGAACCCATAGGAGCCTGTCCAATCAGGGCGGGGAGTGACGTCTGATTGAGCGAGCCCCGCCCCGTTGAGGGAGGTCCATAAATTCCCAAGCACTCTCTGAGGCAGGGGGTTGTTACAAAGGTTGTTCTGAGGTTTTTGACAGGATTGTGGTGGTTGAGAGTCGAGTGAGGAAGAAGGGTCGAGGAGGAAGTTCTCCACGGGTTTGTGACAAGGTTTTGGCTTGGGCTCTGAGGGTTGTTGTTGAGCGTGCAGTTCTTTTGAAGCGGAGGGTTGAGCAGAAGGTCGTGAAGGCGGCGAACGTGTCCCTGCTGGCCCTCTACAAGGAAAGGAAAGAGCGACCCTGACCCCCCTCCGTGGACCCCGCTATTCACCACCTGAGCTCCGCCACGAACCACGAGTCCCACACGTGTGACTGGGGACAAAACCAACGACCATTGTCAGGTGCCGCACCACGGAGCACCCCCTTCCTCCGACGGTCAGGTATCCAGCTGGACTCTTAGTAGAGGAAATAATGGAAAAAATCGTTCAAATGATTATACAAGCATGAAACTTGGCATAAACATTCACATTGGGACACTTAAAATGAAGTCGATGAGCCAAGTGAAAATCCAAGATGGCTGCCATTTTTCAAGATGGCTGCCAAATTTCGAACCCAAAACTCCATTTTCATCATATCTCTGAAGATTGTTGATGGATTTGAGTGATGTAAGTCTCTACCTATATGTTTTTTGACATGTCAAACCTGATTTTGCCATTAATTATCATCCAAGAGACCTCCTTGTATCACTAAACTTATTTTTTTAAGTCATTGTATTTAAAAGTTCATAGATTATACCACTGAGGGTGGAGTAGCGATCTATGTTAACATTTGGTATTAACATTGAATCTTTAAAATCTTTCAAAACATGCACAGGATCCATTTAAATT
Source organism: Eptatretus burgeri (assembly GCF_056783735.1). Taxonomy (NCBI): domain Eukaryota; kingdom Metazoa; phylum Chordata; class Myxini; order Myxiniformes; family Myxinidae; genus Eptatretus; species Eptatretus burgeri. The sequence goes on from NC_140963.1 coordinate 100,696,072, forward strand.
TCAATATGACAGATGATTTATTCATCTTTCACTGTTTCAATACAAAAACACACCTTAAAATGTAAATGCATAATCATTTAACGTTGAGCAAAATCTTCCAATTTTCATTCAAACCATTAAACCTTGCCGAACACATAATTTAACTTGGTGAACACACAGCTTAACTCATTTTAGCCAGGAAAAATGTTAAATGAAAAGATAACTATTGCAGTATCTTTTCAAAGTTTCTGGACAGAATCTTGTAACATATGCTTTGGTTAATGCCATTTGGACGGGATCAATCGCTGACTAGCTCCATACATGTAGATGCAAGGACAAAAACAGCTCCTTTGCCGTTACATTATGTGTAATTGGGTGCACAGTGTCTCTAAACTGGGAAGAAATCATGCACAATGTGCATCAAGTAACTAGAGTCATTGTCCTTTCTTGCTACTCCAGACACGTGCAACTGCAGAGTGCTGTGCAGCTCAAGCCACACCGAAAACATTTACATCTTCCACCGCATTCTTTCTTGTATCCACACTTAGTCAGCTGCTGTCAGCTGGCTGCAATGGAAGGAAGGATAGTCCAGCATATCCTCCAGATACCATCTAGTTTGTTCCAACCCCAGTCACTGGGACTGTGCTCTTCTGGCTGGCGGATTGTTGCCTGACCCCAGATGCATCCTGCTTGAGAAGCTGCTCGTTTTGAATGTTCCTTCAGTGCAGCTTGAGTTGGTAGTTTAGCATCATAAGACCTTTGTTTGTGTGCAAGGAGGTCTAATCTGGCATCATTGATATGCATGGTTGCACTAGATCGGTCATACATGAGCACCACAAACCTCTCCAGGCAGTGCAGGTCATCATCATCATCATCAAACTCAGTTGGTTTCTGGCTCAATTTGATGAATGTGCTAGTTAGCTCACTACACACATTGCATGTTTGCCATGCAGATTTTTTCCCTTTCCCACGGAAGACAGAGACAACATCACATCCAGTAAATGCATGAAAGAATGGCATTCCATGGGCTCTTCCTGGTCCAATCTTGATGACAAGGTCATGTACAGGAATCCACCGTGAATGTCTTCCTTTACCAAAGGCAATCCACATTTTCTTCAGGCCCAGCTTCTGCAGAGATAACATTACAGAGATGGCAATGACAACAACATCAGTATCATTTGCTTTGATAATAAGTGACTCATTTCCCTGCACTGCAGCATGTCTAGCATCTATAAAAATGCGGGTATCTGCCTCTTCATGTGTGCATGGAGCTACTTCATGTAGAGGTATCACCTGGTTGCTGATTGAATCTTCTCCTCTTGTCACAATGATTGGGTTTGTTGTTTCTGTGACTGATATTCTGTCAGCTAGGAAGTGGAACAGCTCGGTCTTGTTGGTGTCATCTCTCAAGAAATTTTTCCAGTTGGATGGGACTTTGCTGCTCCCAATAACTCTTCGTCTGGTTCCTTTTCCATGCCGAGTCCTTGCTTCAGCCTTCAAGCTGCATTGCTGGTATGTATCAAATACCACATGGGCTAATTATCCCCCCCCCCCCCCCCGGAGGGAGTGAGCGGGATATCGTAATCGTCCGGTTTGTAAGCAACTTTACGGCAAAACGGCTTTAGCAAACACTATCAAATTTAATCCACAGGTGGGAAATGAACCTCGGACGACCCCATTAACTTTTGGGTCCAATTGGATCAAAGGTCAAGGTCAAGGTCACGAAAAGATAAAAATCGTTTTTCGCTCATAACTTCGTCAAAAATGATCTGATTTACTTCAAACTAAACTTATAGTGAACCTTATTCTATTTGTCACTTATAATACTACCCATCCCTACAGTGAAAAATGCATATTTGTGATAAATGGGTGGGATTTGTTGTGCCTGGCACCACTTGTTTAAACTTGTTTCCATAGGAACTGATCCTGGGAAGGATGTCTTCTCTGGCATAGTTTTCAAATGTCTTTGATGAATAGGGGAGGTAGTGCATTGATCAGGGCAGAGCCATCTAATATTATTACATCTGCTTTTGGTTCTGCATCTGGCATTGCCACTTCATTTTCCAGTATGTCGACCAGATGGGACTTCTGACAGGTGTGGAGCTTTCCACCATCACTGAGAGATGCAGCGAATGACTGGTTCTCATGTCGGAAGAACTCATGTAAATCACATTCTCTACTCTGACAGGAAATTAACAGTCATGAGAATAAATGACAGTCTTCCTTTATCACCTTCTCCTTGGACATGCCTCCAGCCTGATCCTGTTTCAAGAAGGTGATCCTGTTCTTTTTGATAGGCTGATAGAATGTGCTTCCCCCCTGAAGTGAGTTTCCACTTCCTAGTGCTTCTATAAATGAATTGAACTGCTCTCTACCTCTCTTCTGGTGTGTCTTGATCATTTCAGCCATTGTCGGCTCAGCAATATCAAGGGTATCCAAGACAAGGAGGTCTGCTGATTCTTCCTTGAAAGGATTGCCCATCTCCTCTAGCACCACAGTGAGTCTGTTCACCCTCTCAAAGAAAGTGTGTTGAGCACTTTCATTGTCTTCATGGTGCTTCTTGCTGATGGTTGCATCTTTTGTTCCAGAAACTGCTTCATATTCGGCAATCAAGCGACACACCTCTGGCCCAGCCACCATCCACCTTCGAAGGGCAGCAGGATCCTCTGTAAGTCCGATTGCTCCGCCATCACCTTTGATGATGGCATTATTTTGTTCATGTGCTTGGTCAATGGCCAGAGCAGAAAACTCTCTTTCAGATTTGTGGACAACAAAATTTCCCTTGTGAAACTCTCTTGCCACCTCGGGATGTTGCAGGTCCAAACACATCATGTCTCTCGGGTGAACTGGCAGCCATCTTGCATAATTGATATTGTTATTGGCAAAGAAGTAGGGTATCAACTGTGAGAGTGCGTCTCGATACAGTCCAAAATCTGCTTCTTTGAATGACCGGATCAAGGTGAGAGTGGTGAGCTCCATGGCCAACACAAGATCCCAGTATTGAAACTGTGTGCTCTCAAGTTTGCGTTTTTCACTCCAAACTTCAAAGCTGAGGATATCTGCACTGTCGGGTATGTCACTACAGTAAGTACTGAATGCTGCCTTCATCAGTTTGTAGAGAGCTCATGCTGTGATTTGATGGGCCTGCCGTGTCCGTGTAATGCTAGAGACTGACAAGAATGACTCAGCGGTGCCTGATGTGGCCACTCCAGCCTGAACCAGGGCTGTGACCCACCCACTATCATGAAGAAGAAGTTCCGAGTGACCTCAGAGCAGCCATCTCTATGTGTTGACCTCCAAACATGATCACAAACTTGTCCTCACCATACTCAGGCCAATGCCATTACACCTGCTTGGCCAGAGCATACAGTGGTTGGTCAGCAGCCATTACAGGAATCTGTCCTGGATTTAGGAATGCAACTGTGTCTTGGATCTTCCCCATTACATGCTTGACGGTTGCTTTTTTCACTGAACTGCTGGATGTTTCAAGTCTATTAAACGTATTTTCTTCTCCATATGGGCTAGGTACCATCATTGCAGAATTTGTGCACTGTATTTTTGGAGCAAGACATACTCCTTCACACACCAAGTATCTCTGTGTGCTACCCTCACCTAGTTTAGCCCGCGAGCCAACGCGGTTTACCGGGGTGTGGCCGCTGCCGTGCACTAGCAACTTCTTGGAGCCATAGGTTAGAGTTGGGGTCTGTAATGAGGACCAGTGTCAATCGTCCATCTATAGGATGTGGCTGACTGCTGAAAAAGGTACTACCTCTACTACTACACCCCTACACCCCAAGCAAACAACAAATTTGCAACTAGGTACTTAAAATAACATTGGTTTGGGCACAAAAATAAAATACAACAGGTTAAAAATTGATATCTAAGAAGGTTTTAATGGGTACAAGTCTGAAGACGGCGATGGTTCACGAGCGGTATTTGACGATGTGGATTGTTTCAGAAGTCAAGGATGAGACAATGTGATAATTTTTGACCAAGTTATAAAAATAATCAACATGATGTGGTACGAGTGACAGGTTATTAGCTGCAAAATGTCAAAAACCCGGTTTCGTTCAACAACTTTCTTAATTTGACCTTTGCATAACCTTTAAAGGTCACAAAACAATGTTGTGGACATTAAAATAAGGAAACAGGATACATGCTATAGCTTATTGGAGTTAGTTCGTCGAAGAAGGTTGAAAACCCGGTTCGATTCCCACAACTTTGAAAATTTGACCTTTGTGAACTTTAAAGGTCAAGGATTATGACCTTTGGTGCAAAACTTCCTCTGGAACATTCCAGGAATAATATAACGTCATATAGGCTATATGGCATTTCGCACTGCTCGGATTATCCATACTTTGATGAAATCAGCGTAAAAACAAACTTGAAGGGGGCGCCACGGGCAAGGTGTTCGAGATAGAGCAAAATGGTTTCAAGACTTGAGGTGGGGAATGACCTCAAGATTATGCATAAAAAATATTGTCATCCGAGCTCTCAAAGTTTGGGTGTTCGTATGATTTTTATGTCAAAATTCGCAATTTTCTAAGTTCGTGACCTTGACCTTGGGACTAAAATGAAAAATCGAGCTCCGTGGGGCTATGCAGGTGCCATTGGGCTAACCAAATACTGAAACCCCTGCCAGCTTCGACAAACCCCCTCGGAGAAGATGCAAATTGAAATCGGCTACCCCCTAAAAACATATGTTTTTTGGGTGTGGCTCTGCCCATAATGGGCGCACCATGCCCATTCTCAGGAAAACACAACTAGATCATGATATAAACCTCCCACCCAAATTTTATCAGGATCGGATCAAAACCCACGGAGCTATGCTCGGGACAGACAGACAGACACCAATAACGAATATCGTGGTCAATTACTGACTCATGAACCAATAATCTGTTTCAGCATGTCCCAAAACATATAAATAGAAACTGAAATCATTCAAATAAGTCATTTCTTTCATGAGATATGCCAAAAATTGTATTTCATGGGTTTAACCAGTGGCCATCTTGAAAAATGGTGGCAATCTTGGATTTTTGATTGGCTCATCGACTAAAATTGAAGAATGACCCTTTGGGCATGTTCATACCAAATTTCATGTTTGTATCACCATTTGAAAGATTCTCCTCAAAATCAGCTGTTCGCTGCTCTACTATCTGACCAAGTGTGACCACTCCTTGGCTTTTTTCACAAGATCTTGGCTATTCGTTGTTCACCTTGGCGTCTTGATTTTCTATAGGTTTTCTATTATCATCGCTTTTCCGAAACCTTGTTAATTCTTGGCTTTTTTCATTGGCTCACCCTGGCATTTATGAAAATGAGGAGTGGTCACACTGCTCTGACCACCAGCTCGTCTCTCTCCTCGGCTGCGAGGGTCCAATAAAGAACTCTGGGTTTATTTTCATTTGTGTGTGCATCTGTGTGTGGGCCCGTCTTATAAGTAGAAACTGTTTAAGTGTTTGTTTTTGATCATTGTAAATATTACTTGCATATCCGCGTTAAGTCTTCCCTGTGTCTTTATATTGTAAATAAACAATTGTAGAAATGTCCCCAGTTAGTTTCCGTCCTTTCTTGAATTGGTTCAGCATGGTTCGGATCTGAGTTTAGGTGGGGTTTTATCCCCGGTAATCGGACAAACAAGTAGCCGGGACGTCCGATGCATCCGAGCCGGAAAGGTGGGTGGCAGAGTGGTCGTCGGTAGGTGTAACTTTACCGCTGCCGGTAGAGTGAATCAGGTTTGGCCAGGCGTTCCGATGGCGTGGTTCCCCGGTAGCAGAGACCGCGTGGTTACTTAGGTACATTAGATCTAGACAAAATAACCCTACACCACGCGCTCGAGATATTGGCGTTCCACGGTCGGTCAAACGACCAGCCGTCTCGCGGAGTTATCCGAACGACAGCCTACAATTCCAGGGAGTTTGGTGGGAGACGACGCAACCTCCCCCACCTCGTGGTCGTTCTCGCCACCGACCCCCGGCCCACAACAACATGTATATGTAGATGGATGAATGTATATATATATATATATATATATATATATATATATATATATATATATATATATATATATATATATATATATATATATATTGTTGTAGATTTCCGCCCGTTCGCCGTGCGCACAACCTCTTCAGCCCAATCCAGGCTGCGCGCCCACCTTACGCGACAATCCAGTCGTAGCTTCCGTACCAACGCCGAAACACAGCCACGGGTGTTTTTAATACACCACAAGCTTGTCAATGCTCTGCCCGCGCAACAGGGTTTATCGCCGAATTATCGATTTACATAATTAGTCGGGCGGAAAGAGACGACCAAGAGTTTGTACCTCGACGAGAACTTGTATGGAAACGAGCCGCTTAAGCATGCTCGTACCGTGTGTGAATGCCAAGCGGTTTTAAATCGCCAATTTCCATCTGACAAATTTACTTTTATCGGCTTTGAAAGCCAGCTAATTCTCCGTATGCACCATAGCAGTCAATGGAATGAAATGACACAACGAGCAGATGAATACTTGCAAACAATGGGCATTTATTTCTACACAGGCAATGTAAGCAATCAATGAGGGAATGGGAGCAAGACATGAGAAAGCCTACAGCCGATTTCTATTTATTATGTACATGCACTTACACAATTCACTACTTAACAAGACAGGCGCCACACACAGACACACGCACACACAGACAGAAATTGTGTGGCTGGAGCCTTTATTCGGCCTTCAGGTCAGAGGACAGGGGAGCTGAGGACCAGGGTAGCTGGCTACCTGGCCGCCCACTGTGCGGCTGGACGATCCCGCCTTCCAGGAGCTCCGGTCACCGGGGACTCGCGCGGCGCAACCGCAGCCAGCCGAGGTGAGCCGAGGTGATCGCCCAGGCTCGCGATCATGTGGAGGAGAAGGAGATGGCGACACTGGGAGCGTTCTCCTTTTCTCTGGGCTGGCTGGCTCCCTCCAGAACTCGTGCACGACCACCTTGCCAGGACCAGCATGAGAGAACAGCGACGACCGTGCCAGACCCAGAACAGAACGAACTCTTCTCCAGGATCAGCACGAGAGAACAACGACGATCGCACCAGACCCAGAACAGAACGAACTCTCTCCAACCTCCAACCTCCCCGCGCGCACAGACCGCCCTATTTTTTTTTTTATCTCCCCCTCTCCGACAGGGACAGGGGGAGCAGCCTCCTCGTAACTCCGCCCTTTCCACACCGGACGACCTTCTGCGCATGCGCACCCTGTCATTTCTCTGAGAAGCGCCTTTTCTTCCTTTTCGACTCAGCTGCATTCGGTGGGAGCTGCCGCATTCCATGCCCCCGCGAGCGTGCGGAGGATGCCGGGAGCAGAGGGTTTAGTGGGTGGGGGCTTCACCTTTCACCTAATGAGCGCGCAGGGGACGCTCGCTGTTCTGGCAGTGTGTCCACCACCAACGGGCATTTCATGGCTGTTGCTGTTGTTGCAGATGGTTTTCCTAATACAAATCGCAGCGCATGAACATTAAATTACCGAGTAGACTTGGGTCGGGACCCTAACTGGCAAACATGTAATTACCGATATAACTGAGCTGAAGGACCTGAATGTTGAGTGTGATAGCTTTCCAAATCCGCAACAATATATATATATATATATATATATATATATATATATATATATATATATATATATATATATATATATATATATATATATATATATATATATATATATATATATATATATATTCAAAGAAATTGACATTGTTATGTGTTTAAATATGGATCATGTGATGTCATACTATGATCGTTAGAATTAGGAATTTTACCTTCTGTGCTTTCAGTTTCCCAAATTTCGAAACAAGTGCCCTCAGGTGAATGTTTTGTGCAATTTCATGTTCCATTGACACAGTGGATAGCCCAACAAGTGTTTGTTGCATCATTGAGGAACGAATGTATATGTTTTGATCAATTTTAAGGCTTAGTCACACCTTGACGTTTTTGCCAGCAATGGCAACGTATTAAAATGTATGTAAAACGCTGGTTTATGCTGAACTTTTGATATTTTTTTTAAAGATTCGGACGTATTCATAACGAGTTGGTCGTATGCATAACATATTAGTAAAGGACACAGAACGTTTTGTTGTGTTAAAGCTAACTTATACCAACGAATGCTGAACCTGTTGTCGGCCTTCCCAACCTATGCCCAACGATAGTCTAACTTATGCATAGCGTGCTGCACGCATCGCCGATGATGACGCGACGTAGCCTATTAAAAACCTGCCGCACAACGATTCAAATCATAACCGCCGCAGAAATGGAAGTGTCAACATCACAGTCACACCTTGGCGATCTTGCCAGCGAATGCCGACCTCTGAAAAATGCGTCTAAAACGCTGACGCACGTCGAATACGGTTTGGGTAAGTTTGGTATGCGTGAATAAAATGCTAAAGTACGCTATCATACGTCGTAGTAAGTGGAGTACGTCTTGTAATTATAAACGTGTTAAACATTTTACGACCTACTTGCTGTATGACACACGTTCCGCATGCGATGGGAATAAGTTGTACGCAGTACGCACGATATGCGAACGTTGGCACAGGTCGATAAAAGTTACTTGTAAGTTACTCATAAGTCAAAACACTCAAGGTAATGATTAGCGTCAGTGTTCCAGACTCCCTGTTTTTTTTTTTGTATTTTTTTTCTTCGGTATGACGGTGATGTCAACACTTCGATTTCTAGTGCGGTTATGATTTAAATCGTTGAGCGGCAGCCTTTTAATAATATTACATTATAACCGCACTAGAAATCGAAGTGTCGACATCACCGTCATACCGAAGAAGAAGAAAAAAAAACCCCAGGGAGTCTGGAACACTGACGCTAACCATTACCTTGATGTGTTTCGACTTATGAGTACCTTACAAGTAACGTGTATCGACGTGTGTCAACGATCGCGTAGCGTGCCTTCAACACGTTACTCATAGGTTCGAAATAAGTTTCGGGTACGCAAAACATCACCTCGACGTGTTTCGACTTATGAGTAACTTACAAGTAACGTGTGTCGACGTGTGTCAACGGTCGCGTGACGTGCCCACAAGTTATGGCCAGCGTTATGCGGAACGTGTGAGTCATACGCTGGCATAAGTCTTAAAATTTCAAGCATGGAAAATTTGAGGACAACCGAAAAGTACAACGTTTAAACAAGCGTACTACGATGTATGGCAGTGTTTTTCAGCGTGCTCTCAATGTTATCAAAACTTACCCATAACGTATTCGACGTGTACCAGCGTTTGACACAAATTTTCCAAAAATCGGCATAAGCTGGCTAAAACGTAAAGGTGTGACTGGGCCTTTAGCTTGGAAAAGCTTTGCTCACCATTGGCTGCAGAAACAGGGAGGGTGAAGACGATGTGGAGAGTAATATATGTATTGGGGATGTTATCAGTGATATTTTTACAAAGATAAAAATATTTTGTGGTCGTGCCAAGTTTGAAACTTGTCTTGCAATGGGTGGCAATTCACTTGCCGTCCTCAACGAACTCTTACACCGAATGTACCGACTGCTGAGCTCTCTCTCCCGAGATAACTCCACCCGTTCACTTTTTTTACCCTGTGATCATGCGCTATTGGTTCTTCCCCAGGCTGCTTGAGCCAGGACATGCCCATCATTCCCAGCAGTTTTCAGGTGGTGTTCGTAGTTCTTATTTCAACGCATTATCACGGGGCAAACTTTTGGTGTCCCTGGAGAGAGGGAAGCGGTTTCACCTGGCATCCTAATGAATGGCCATCAACAATAACAGCTCAGATTAGAGGAAAAACAAAAGCAGTCTGCTTGTTTACTTGTGTAATCTCATGAATCATTCTTTCATTCATTTTTTTTCCGCCCCAATCTTTGCCGCTCTCAGCGACTGCCTCGTTTTGCCAAGTCTAGTGGTTGCACCGACCTTATGTTCTGCAACTTCGAACACCAGGAAATAAATAAAATAAACACACTCTCGCCTCGTCCAAGATTATCCAAAACTTTTGCTTTCAGATCAAGACATCACTTTCCTCAACTTTTTTGCACTTGGTTCACCAACAGCAACAATTTTCCTCTTGGGAGGAAATGGTTAAAAATCATTAAGGGCAATAATAACCGAAAACAAAGGAGTTGATTACGATTACATGGAAGATTACACCGAACATAGTGTTGACATGGAGATAGGTACAGTACAGTACTGTACACGCTGTGAGTCTCAGCTACCACCTGCACAGCAGCAGCCCCACTGATTTACAATTATGTGTAAAATCGAAACTGTCAACAATATTCACTTATTTTATCCATTGTTTTACACTTCAGGCGTTAACGATGCACGAGAAACACCAAAAGGCTCGTGGTGTGAGATGACTGTCACGACTTCGCTCAAAAACCGCGATTGGTCGAAACTAAATCGAAATCACGAAATCGGCACTCAAGAGGTTGCCCGCGATTGATCAAAACCCGCGATATTTAAGGGCTTCCTGTCTTTGATAAATCACAAGTGAGAGCAGACCCCGTCGTCTCGGATTATATCCCATCCACTAACCCAAAGGCTTTCCTCAAGTCAAAATAACTCTCAAACACAAGGTGCATTCTCAGGTAGTGCATCGTTCAAAGTTGAAACTAATTTTATCCAATGTCTTTTTTTGGCAATTTTCTTTGTCCATTCCTTTTTGAAACGACATTGTGTGTTTCTAAAAGTATCTGTTCCAGCTTGTGGTGTTCTGGCCTTGTTTTTATTTTGTGTGCCATTTCTCTTCTAATTTGTGATGACTTTAACTGTATGTGATAGCGGTTGGACCTTCACAGATGTTGTTGCAGCTATTTTAACACGCTCGTGTTTTGGCTTTCACCTTGTAGAGTGCACGCTAATGAAGGTAGCAATATCATGCAGCTCTCTTCATTATGTGATGGCTTGATGCAAGGGTTGTGCAAAGTGCACTCGTATGTTCAGCTCAGCTTCTTTGCCCTAGGTAGGACTTTTCGAATGTGCCATTGCTTCTAATGCTTCAATAGCCCTCGAGGCACCTGCACTCGCATCACCATCTCTTTTATCAACAACTGTGAATGCTATGCAGAGCATATTTTCGTTGGTAGAGTGAACAATTGTGATTTTTCCTCCCATTTTCAATCGTATCGTGATACCAATGCTCGGTACTACAATGAAAGATGATGTTTTTACATGTAAACATACAGCACACATGTCATTATTTGAGAAAGTATTCCACTCACAAGAAAAGGTGAGGGGGGACAAAATTCCGGATGTGCTCCGGAGAGGAGAAAAAGTTGGAAAGATCATGAGCTAAGCCAATCTTCTGAAGGCAAGATAAGCTGCGATTACTACCACTGCTAACTTAATATTCACGATTAATCAGACTTTGTGGGTTCAGCTGTTGGAAAGGTTCGGCCCAAGTATGTCATGTAATGCCCAGAGACAAGTCTGACATTCGGCTCGAGCCGACTTGGGTAGGAATTTGGAATTTGTTCTGGGTGCCCCTGGTACCTCTGAAGTACACCATGTGATCTGTAATGCTTGCAGATAGGACACACCCTGCTTAACGTCCATCCAAGGGAGGAAACACCTTGCGATGCAACGCACTGCCTGTGAATCCGACTGTTTGTAATCAAGTCTAGAACAGAACCCAAACTAGATAGTTCAAAGTTAGTTGTGCTACTTCTGCACCAGCCTGTCAAAACTACCAAAGTCAAGGGAATAATTTTTGCAAAGGTAATAAAAAGTTTTTTTTTTTTTATAAATGGACAATAATGTCATCCAAACATATGAAGTAATTTTGCAAGTTCAGGTCACACTACTTTTTCCATAAACCTTTCAAAGGTAGCTTGAGCATTTCACAAATGAAATAGCATGACTCTCAACTGCGAAAATCCTCTCCCCAAGGAGAAAGTGTTTTTTACAGGACAAGCTGACTCACTCTTTACCTGTTAATTTTATCCTACTCTTTAGATCGAATGTACTAAACCATTCAGATTCAGCGATAAAGTCAAGACAATCATCAATTTGCGGAAATGGATCAGAAACTTTCGAGGCAACTTGTTTACTTTACCATTATGAGCTCACCTGGAGCTGGACTTGAGTCTGGTGTGCTTATGCGATCAAGCAGTGTCCGTAGGTGAGTGAGTGAGTGAGTGTCAGTCAGACCGTAAACACTTTAGTCATTATCGCTTGAACCAAACACACAATTTTAATGAAAATTGGCCACAAGTTTCATGTCTGATGCCGAACGAAAGTGTACGAACCACATCAAAATCTGTGCTCATTGTGGAGGTGAGTATGAGGTGGGAGGGGGTGGTTTGACCCCACCCCCCCTCCAAATATCTATTTGCTTTCTTCTCAGAAACTACACACACAATATCGATGAAACTTGACCAGAACCTTCATCATCTGTGATGAACCAAAGTTTATTCACGGCATAAAAAAA
>NC_140963.1:100710973-100815973 GCF_056783735.1 Eptatretus burgeri
TTGGCCTGTGTTGACCTTTTGGTCGATGTTGATTTCAAAAATAATTGGCTCCTTGAATTCAGTGACCTGAAATATAAATCCTCTTAAAATTTCAAGTCAATCGGATGAAAATTGAGGATTTTATAAATCTCACCTAAGTTCTTGACTTTTGGCCTATGTTGACCTTTTGATCAATGTTGCCTCCAAAATAATTGGCGGGTTGCTCATGACAAACCCTTATGACAAACAATATGCACGAGGTGAAGTTTCATGAAGATCAGTTTAGAATTGTGACATGAAGGTGATAAACAGTCAGACAAATAGACAAACAAACAAACAGACACAGACAGACTGAATATCAAAATCGAATGACTAATATACTTGAAAAAATCTTCGATTTTGCAAGTAACAAGAAAAAGACGTCAGAATGCAGAGCACAATACTTGTAAAATCCACCCCCTCTCCAAAGGTTGCAAATGGATACATCAAACTGTCCATTGTATTCAGATTAAAATTGACAATCTCAATCAAAGCTCAGGTCAATCAGATGAAAATTGATTCTTTTTCAGATTTAAATTGATGATTTTAGAAGTTTGACCATGACTTGACCTTTGACCTTTTGACCTCTAAATTAGTTGCTTTCCAAATACGGTGATGCACTACGCAATTGTTGTTTAATTTTCAAGTGAATCGGATAAAAATTGACGATTTTTCACATATAATTGATTTTAAAAGTTTGACCTTGAGTTTACCTTTGATCTTTTGACCTCAAATAGTTAGTTTCCCAATTCAGTGACTCGATATGCAAATCCTGTTCAACTCTCAAGTGAATCGGATGAAAAATTATGGTTTTATAAAATCCACCTCAAGATGACATTTGACCTTTGACCTCAAAGTCAATGGTTTTTCTCAGTTGAGACTACCTCTACAACTTGGTAAAGTTTCATGCTGATGGGTTTAGAATTGTGACATATAGGCAAATGACAAACAAACAGACAGAATAACAAAATTGACTGACCAATATACTTGTAAAATCTTCAATTTTGCAAGTAATAAATTTGCAGAAAAGAAATGGTTGTATCACTGTTCTTCATTGCACTGCCCGCCAACCACTGGTGGTGCCTGGCGGCCTAAAGTGTGGCCCCTGACGCACGGCCGATAATACACAAATGTGAAAACACCCCATCAGAATCCGCCATAAATGCTATCAAATTTATATGTTTGTCATATATATATATATATATATATATATATATATATATATATATATATATATATATATATATATATATATATATATATATATATATATATATATATATATATATATATATATATATATATATATATATATATTAGGAAGACCACAAGGGGAAAACCAGAGATGTCACTTTTTTATAAATTTCAGGATTATTGCACCTGCCAATAGTTGGCAACATAAGGTTTCCTCTCACAATATTACTTTAACAAATAACCAGAGGTGTCACATAATTTATATGGCATAAAGTTTAGCCATGCAATGAAAAAACAAGTGTTGTCAAAGCTGAACAAGTAGAAACCCAGAGTTGTCAGTACTTTACTCCTGGTTATCTCCCTTTCATTCATGTTAACTGTTCCACCATAATATGCAGAGTTGACAAACTAAAAAATGAAAGGTTGTAAAACTTTCACAGCATAAACTCTGAGCACTAGAATAGCCTATTTGGTTATATCATGGGCTCTGTAGTTGGTGCATATCGTGGTTCAAGCCTGGTCAAACCTTTATTGTGACTTTTATGGGACCCACGCCATGGCTTAATGGTTAGCGCATCTGAGTACCCATCCTCATTCGATGTACCCAATGCACAATCAACCTGCTTAGGCATATGAGGGAGTCACATGAAGTGACTTCGGCTACCGCGGGGGTGGTTTATCCTTGGTTTCCTCCCGGTTTTCCATCATATTAAGTAGTACGGAGTAAGAAATGGAGAATCCGTCGTCATATAAGCGAAATACCCTTCGAGTATGGCGTTGAACACCAATCAAACAAAAAAACAATGACCGTTTAATGTTGAAAAAAATGATCTGTGATCACCAAAGTCATGTAATGTACGCTAATAACCAACAAGCATGAATTTGCTACACATCCTGGGTTAAAATTGCATTGCAATTATTAAACAAGGGAATAAGCAGTGATGTCAGTTTGCAACATTGATTCGTTCTTTGCTCTTAAATTAAATAACACAGAAGCTTGGCAAATGCTACATGCTTAATTTGATCGGCCAATGATCACTCTTCCTTTTACTGGAAAAGAAATCTGTATGACAGTTATTAAACAGTCCACCAAAGTCTTGAAACTTTGTTTTTCAGTATCTTCAAAATTGACTTATCCTGACATCTCTGGTTTTCCCCTTGTGGTCTCCATATGTATTTATGGACATATATATATATATATATATATATATATATATATATATATATATATATATATATATATATATATATATATATATATATATATATATATATCAAATTGCAATCAAAAAACAAGAGAAAGAGCAATCAGAGATTGCAGACCCTCGCCAGGACTTGTTTTGTGTTGTGTTTTTGTAATGGTGTGTTATGTAATTAATAAGAGACCTAATTAGAGCTGCCACTTTAGAACTGCTGGCAATGATGACCGGGTACCAAGATGTCTCACTTTGATTGGACACCTGACCCTGACCCATGATGTTTATTATTATTCAATTGAATTTAGAATGGAATTAAAATATATTAAATTCAAATCAAATGGAAGACCAAATGGGTACAGCCCTTCATTAGAGTAATCAGAAGGAACCCAAACAAGCTAAAAGCAAAGATGAAATCATCAGGAGGAACCTGAATAGGATTCGCATTTCAGCTGCTACTCCTCCACCCTCAAACCCATCCAGACACAGCCAAGTGAGCCTTATTCTAAAAAAATAATAAAAAATAAATCACAAAAATCAAAAAGAACCCATATCAAAGAATTAAATAATTCCTGATGCTAAACCATGTGTCCGATCAAGGTGAAATTTTAAATACGTATTCTCCACCTTTCCAAGATCGTAATTCTGAAGTTTGACATCGATTGATTAAGTGGTTCAAGAGAAAGATTTTTTTTCAAAGATTTTCACTTAATCCAATATGGCTGCCAGACCATGTGACATCAATTATTCATAAATACCCTGATATCCCCAGGGCTTTGGGAACATTTGTATGAAGTTTTCCCTCGATCTGTTCAGCAGCCCTGCAGAAGATGATTTTCATAGGTTTTTGGGGTAAATCCAATACAGCTGCCAAACCATGCAACCTATGACGTCATATGCATGAACCTTTTGTTCCTCATGGATAGGCGGTCATATATTTAAAATTTCGCCTCGATCTGTTCAGCCACTTCAGAAGAAGATTTTTGAAGTTTTTTTTGTTTTTTTTTTAATATAATATGGCTGCCAAATCACGTGACTGATGATGTCATCAATTTTTTTTCTGTGAACCATTTTAGCCCGAGAGGACCCTCAATTTTTTTCATACTGATCAGATATATAATTCTACATTTGCAATTATTTGAAAGGACGAACAGGTTGAAAAGCACGAACAGGAGCCAAAGTTGGAAAGGACGAACAGGAATGGAGGAGAGTGAGGTGGGAGGAAATCTAAACCTGCAATTTAATTGAAATATCCAGTGTGAGGTCGAACCAAGGAATTTAATTTCCTGTTTTAATTGTATAATTATGTCTCGCCCAAATTTAAGATGTCGTAAGCATTATTTTTTCAATTCACAGATGCTTTTATAAAACACTCTGTGATAAATTAATGAGAAATGTTGCCTGGTTTAGGTCTTATAAGTGCCTACATGACAGGGAGCAAACAAGTTGAATACCCTCAAAGGAAATATGATTTCTGAGTGCAAGATATCAGAAGACCATTGCAACTTTAGACAAGTATTTCTCTGATGGTGTATTTTTTTAATATGTCCATGTATAGGTGTTCCTATATATATAATTATGTTTCTTGAAAGCTGCAATCAAGAATGGGTTAATCATATTGCACGTGCAAAAACTTCATAGGGGTAAAGTGGTGTCCATTAGTTTTAATTTCCAGCCAAGAAAGGGTAAGCAGCACGCGAGAACAGGTATGAGTACAGTATCCACACCGAGTCCCTGGATAGCTGACAAAGCCGGCCGTTGATGGCAGCCTGCAAGGAAGGGCACTTTGGGCTTGTGAGATGACAGGGAATGACAAACGACTCAGGAGGTCTGCACATTACACGTAACACAATCTTGCACACCTGATTAAGCAAAGAAACCCAAAGCACTCTGTGTCGGGCGAGGAAAAAATAAAACGTGAATGAAAACCAAAATGGAAATTCCAACAACGGAGTGAGCAGAATGAGCAAAGTGAATTTCTACCATAAGCTTTGACATGCTTCATTAACGGCAGAGAAGGAGAGTGCGAACTCAGGGAGAGCCATGGCGAGGAGATTGAAACAAGGCGCCCAAGGCTTTTGTAATAAATAATTTTGGTTCCCTTTTTTGACAGACTCATTGCCATTTCAGTCTGAGCTTTGTCTTGGGGCAAGTTGCATGCACTGCATGCCATGCGGCACCATGGCAATATCGACAATCATGGTGCTGTGGCTTCTTTTGCATCCCTGTCCTGACATCCATCATCTCAGGAAACCTTTGGTGGGTGGACTGCTGATTTGCATTGAAAGAACCATGGTCGATTCGGTTTCCGCATACATATTTTGACCTCACAGGCCTCCCCCCCCAATGAAGTACCTGAGATGAGTACGAAGGGTGATTCTGGACCTGGTTGGTGATAAGAGGGAAAAACACATTATCCGTACCACTTGTCTGACAATTAGATGCATCACTACTCTTAGAACAAGATGATGACTTGGCTGATTATCCGTCAAATTGAACTCAAAGGTGAGACGATGAATATAATTAACAGAAACAAAACATTATTCCCGAGTACATCGTTTAGACCTCTTGAATAATGGAAGACTCTTCAAATGGTTTTGAAACTGCCAATGAGGTGAAATTTTTTTTCTCAATGTTTGGTAATTTCACGAACTAAAAAGTGTCAAAAATCACTAATGCTGTCTCGTAACAGTGTCACAGTGTCACTCTGGAAAGATCATCAAATTAACTCACTGATCTATTTTCATGGTCAGCCACTGGAAGAGGTTCGGTCTCTGCAGATTCACCTTCAGCCGGGGTCTCTCCTGGGCCAACCACATCGTAAAGCTGGCTCAGCATCATCCATCAATCCAAGTCATTCTTTGAAAGATCAGAAGGAATCGCAGCCTACAAGAACTTTGTCCATCACTCAATGGAGTACTGCTGTCACATACAGGCTGGCACCCTGGCATTTTGTCCGTTTGTCCTGGAATCTGTAGAATCTGAGGCTTTCAATATCATTGGCATCTCCAGTAATGAAGATGAATCGCAAGGCTCTCACACGGTAGACGGGTCAGTAGCCTCTCTCACCTCTCCTCTGGTATAGCTCCCTCTGCTCTCTCAGCCTTCCGACCCTCCATAGAAACTCGAAGATGCATGCGTTCTTATTAAGGCCACACATCAATTTCTACCCCTCCCACCTCGGCCCTCCCCCCTCCCCCATCCACTTTTCTCCTGTTTGTGGAACTGCCTCTCTAAGGCTGTTTAATCTCATTCTTACTTCCAGAACGTTGAGCAGTCAGTGCGATACCAGATCTCCAGTCATGCCCTATGCCAACTTGCAATGTTCGCTGCTCCCATTCATCATATCGCACCAATTAAACCCATCTCCTTTAGGCCAAAAAAAAAAAATGTTGCATTAGCGTAACCCGCCCGACCCTAAAAATTCCGCCGACCCTACGTTTTTTTTTTGTTTTTTTGCTATCGAAAAATTTTGCCGACCCTATTTTATTGCTATTTTTGTTGTTTTGCTATCGTTTTCAAGTATCTTGTTGATTGCGATCGCGATCGCAAAAACCCAGAAGTGTTTCGGACAGAACCCGCCGACAAAAAAGGGTGGTACTCGAGCCGGGGGAGATTTTCGGAGGGATTTATTAGGAAAAAAAAAAAAAAAAAAGATCCCGACCGACCCACCCTATTTTTCAGTGACCCGTTACGCCAATGCAACATTTTTTTTTTTGTTGGCCTTACTTGCAGGTCAGCGTTTACTTCCCTCCTCTTTCTTCTCTTTTCTTGTTTGTTGATTCCCTTGCTTATTGCATGCGACTATTCCCATACTGTCAGTACTTGTAAGGCAAAACCACGGGAGGGGAGTTTTGCCTTGCGTGTGTGACTTTCGGTTGGCCTGTGCTTCATTTCCTGGTGGCGTGGATACTGTATGCAGTGGACATAAGTGGGATTGAAATAAAGTTTGTCACATCGAAATAACCCTGCACCGAGATGAACACAACACTTGACATCACTGCAGCAGTTGTCATAGTGACTAACCATGCAGGATTAAACTGCTGGCTATATTTAGCGAAAGATAACTGAAAGATTTGAGTCACCAACGTCTACCTGGTCTGTACAGCAAATTTCACTCCCTCTCGCGAACACTACTCTGAAAGCTTCCTTGCAAATCAGTTTCTGCAGGTTAAACATCATGCAGGTGTTGCGGGCTCAGTAGACAATACATCCAAAAAGGTTTAGACGATGGGGGACGCCAACTAAAATATAATGATGTCACAAAGATAAATCTACAGTAACACACCTTTTGCTATTGTTTGAAAATATGATTGATCATGATATTAGTGGTCAAGGCTGGCTGCTGTGTAAAAAGGCTGAAGTGGGCCAGGCATCAGCAAGTTTTCACTGCTCTGAAGCTCATTTTAACCGCATCTATCACTTTCTTTCAGAAAATATATTTGTACTCGTATTACATGATTTCATTGACGCGGACCCTGGATGAACCTGGTGCTGCATCAAATTTTATAAACAACTTTCAAACTGCATCATTAATCTTTTGTTCATCTTTCGTTTTTCTATTTTTCTTTTTTTCCCCCCAAATACAGCACTGATCTGCCTTGGTGTAAATACTGGTAACTCTATGTCTCTTGAGAAGATCATCATGCATGCCTTTTTTCCTCCACCACCAAAGGTGCACAGAGAGAGGTTATGTTTTTTTAGATTTTGATTGATTAGATTGATTAGATTTTGGTGAAGATCCGAATCAAGATATGGATGCTCAAATTTTTTTTAATGTGATTTTTCACCATTGAGAGATAGGGCCAAAAATGATATATAGCACGATATATCAAAAGGTTGTGAATGGATTAGGACGAAACTTGGTGGATGAGTTGGATAGGTGACACAAAGAAGCCGATTAGATTTTGGTTCAGGTCTGGAACCAGATCTGGTCTATCAGTGGGATACAAAAGGTAACCTGTTCAGCCTGGTGGAGGTATGCACTCTCCCAAGTGCTGTTCAAGTTCTACAAGTGATGATGTTTGGTCAGATTGTTGGGAACGCAAATATTGTTTTCAGCCGCTGTCACACCTTGACGTTTTAGCCAGTGTATGGCAACGTATCAAAATGTATGTAAAACGCTGGCGTACGCTGAACTATTGATGTTTAAAAAAAAAATTGGGGGCATATAATAACGTGTTGGACGTATGCATAACGAATTAGTAACGTACACAGAACGTTTTAATCACATATAGATAACTTGTGCCAACGAATGCTTAGCGTGTTATCGGCGTTCACAACCTATGCCCAACGATAGTCTAACGTATGCATAGCGCACGGAAGCGTATCGCCGACGATCACATGGCGTAGGATATTAATAGGCTGCGGCTCTATGATTCAAATCATAACCGCACGAGACATCGAAGTGTGAAGCCGCTGTCACACCTTGACGTTTTAGCCAGCGTATGCCGACGTATGAAAAATTTGCCGAACCAAGCTGGCACACGTCGAATACGTTATGGGTAAGTTTTGTATACATTAAGAGCACACTGGCATACGTCGTAGTACGCTGGCATACGTCATTGTACGCCGAGTACGTCGAGAAATTTTCAGCATGTTGAAAATTTCTCGACGTACTCTATGTATGACACATTCCGCATACGCTAGCATAAGTTGTAGGCACGCTACGCGATCGTTGACACACGTCGACACACGTCGACACACGTTACTTGTACGTTACTCATAAGTCGAAACACGTCAAGGTAATGGTTAGCGTCAGTGTTCCAGACTCCCTGGTTTTTTTTTTCTTTTCTTCGGTATGACGGTTATGATTTAAATCGTTGAGCGGCAGCCTATTAATTATATGATATTATAACTGCACTAGAAATCGAAGTGTCAACATGACCGTCATACCGAAGGAATAAAAAAAAAAAAAAACATGGAGTCTGGAACACTGATGCTAACCATTACCTTGACATGTTTCGACTTATGAGTAACGTACAAGTAACGTGTGTCGATGTGTGTCAACGATCTCGTAACGTGCCTACAACTTATGGCCAGCATTATGCGGAACGTGTGAGTCATACGCTGGCATACGTCGTAGTACGCTGGCATACTTCGGGAAATTTCAAGCATGGAAAATTTGTCTAACAGCTCGGCGAACTACGACGTATGCCAGCGTACTACGACGTATGCCAGCGTACTACGACGTATGCCAGCGTGCTCTTAACGTATACAAACTTACCGATAACGTACTCGACGTGTGCCGGCGTTTTAGCCCAATTTTGCAGTTGCCCAATTTTAGCACAATTGTCTTTCTGATTCTCTTCCTACTTGTTATACATTTGAAGCAGTAGTTATATAACATTTTGAACAAGCACAATGTTTTCAGGAATAATTTAGTATTTAGAGTGGAAGGACGGCGCTTTGCAGTCAAAATTAACCAAGGTCTGGAACAGACCTAATGAGACTGTGATGCGATTGCTCAATACGGAAAAGCAACTCTTGAAAAGTGTGTCCTCATGATGGAGTAGTCCAGACGTGTAGCAAACTGTCCTGGCACAAACATTACATAACCGCACGTTCTCACCATAGGAAGATTTACTAAAATGGTTTAATCATCAAAATAAGATGAAAAGTATCCCAAATCTTAAACATTATCCCTTTTAAAATTAAAAAGCAAACAAATGCCAAAATCCGAGACATTTTGAGATTATAATAATCCGGTGGGATGGAGATTTAAGGGTGGAAAAGGAGGACGTGTCCGGGAAAACCCGGATGTATGGGGATCCAAACAGACACTCTTTCGAATAACATGTTACAGATGGAGAAACTCAGCTCCTTTTAGAAATAGATGACTTCCCAATGCATCCACTCGGATGTAATGTAATAGCCTGCCATTGCAAAGTGAGTCAACAATTCAACACCGTAACATACAATACATTCAGCAATCTGTGATATCCAGCACTTTTGTGCCATTTGTATTGAAGTGGACAACATTCTGTCTCGGGTTCTCCGCAAGTAATGCCAATTGTTCAGTGTACGTTTGTCATACGCTTATAACCGGTCCTCATTAATCCGTTTTTTTATTGTTTTCTATACCAAGTTGAGGTTCGTGTAAGAGTTAATACACAAAAATATATAACAAGGCAAGAACATACAAGAGGGGTGGGAGAGGGAAGCACAAAATAGTGTTGAACAAAGACAGTAGGATATCTGTGGAAGGCAGAGGGTTTGGGCAGGGTACATGGGGAAAACAAGATGGGACTACACTACTACAGGGACCTTCAGGAAGGAAAGTAGGGAATTTGAAGGAGGTGGGTTTGGGGTGGATTAACGGGGGCAGAAAAGATCAAGATTTTGGATGGGGAGAAGACAAGAGATGATTGTGAACAGCTGTTTTGAAGACTTGGAGGGAGGAGTGGAATTGTAGAGAGTGTGGGAATTTGTTCCCGAGGCAGGAACAAAGAGGAATGAAAGAGTGAGGGTGAGCAGTGATTCTTGATTTTGGCGGTTTCACCAAAAGGGGTTTCTTGGCAGACCTTGAGCACCCTGAGGAAATACAGGGGGGACAGATCACAGACAGAGTGGGGGCAAGGTCGGGGGGGGCAAGGTCGGGGGGGGGCAAGGTTGGGGGGGGCAAGGTTGTGGAGGAGATGGTAAAAGACAGAAAGACCACTTACTTGCCTACAGTGAGAGAGTGAGAGACCCAAAGACTCATCACGGGAGAGGCCAATGATCACAAAAGCCTTGGTTTCCACAGCTTAAAGTCGAGCAAGGTGCGATGCAGGAGCACCAGCCCAGAGGGGAGAGCAGTACTCCATCAGACTGTGGATGAAAGGTTTGTAAATGGTTAGGAGCTCAGGTGTGCCAAGGAAGGACTTTGCACAACAGAGGATGCCCAGTCGGTGACTGGCTTTGGAGGCCAGCTTGGAGATGTGGTTTTCCTAGGAAGGACTGTGGCAGACAGTGAGACCCAAAAGCTTGAATGAAAGGACTTCTTCAAGGGGATTGTTGAGAAAATATATTGGGGGATGGGGGGATTCCAGACAGTCCTTTCGGAGAGACATGGTGAGTGTGTGAGATTTGTCAGGATTGAAAGACATGTTCCACGTGTTGGACCAGTTTGTGATTTTATCCAGATCAGCAGTGAGTGAAGAGGCTCATGCTTGCCGATCTGATCTGAGGGATGGCAGATGGTATGGCAGAGGGTGGAGTTATCAGCAAAGTGATAAAGAGGATTTTCCAGAGAGTCTGAGAGATCATTGATGAAAACCAGAAAAAGCACAGGGCCCAGAACGCTGCCTTGGGAACTCCAGCCTGGACAGGAAGGGGGGATGAAAGAATTCCATTAAGAACCACGCATTGACTGCAGCAGGAGAGGAAGTCAGCAAGGCAAGAGTGGAGATTGCCTTGGATACTATAAGAAGAGAGTTTGGTGAGCAGGACGGGATGACAGACCATATTACAAGCTCGCAGTATGTCAAGGAAGATGGCTGTGATCTCATGTTTAGCATTTCGGACCTCCATCCATTGTTGGTAAAGCAGAAGTCGCAAGTCCAGGGTTTCCTGACCTGGTCTAAATCCAAATTGATGATCGGAAATCAAGCCATTGGAGAAGAGGAAAGATTTGATGACGCAAGGGATGATGGAGTCCATGACCTCGCCAATCATTGGGAAAAGGCTCATTGGTCTGTAGTTGCAGGGATCGGTTTTTCAACTTTTTTATGCAGAGCAGTGATGTTTGCTGATTTCCAAGGAGATGGCAGATGACCTTGAGAAAATGAGAGGGTGAGTAGAACAGAGAGAGGGTGAGGAAGAGCAGCAGAGCAGGTATTTAGAACACAAGAGTTGATGCCGTCTGGACCGGTTGGAGAATCTGAGTGGAGGTTTGACAGCAAGCTCTCCACCTTGTCAGGAGAAAAGGACACAGAGTCCAGGGACAGTTGGGTGCGACTGGGTAAGGTGGGTACAGAAAGAGATGGGTTTGGGAAATAAGATTTAGAAGCAAACACAGTTTTCGGCATTCAGCCTTTTGACGTACAGTGTCAGCTATGCGGCCATTTGAGGTAAGATGGGGGGGGGGGGGATGGAGGGGGAGCATACACCAGAAACAGATTTAACTGGATGCCACCAGGATTTGGAGGAGGGAGACAGATTTGAGAAATCAGATTGAGATGAGAAAAATATTGTTTCATGGCTCTCCTCTTGATAGACACACACTTGGTCCGAACTTTGTGGAAGGAACTGAGATTCCCTTCAGTAGGATTTTCCTTCCATGATATGAAGGCAAGATGTTTCAGGACAACTGCCTTGCCACAAGCTTCGGTGTTCCATGGGTGGGAGTCAGGGTAGGACCACTGAAGACGAGATGGGATAAATCTGTGTATGAGAGAGAGCAAATTTCTTTGAAATAATTCACAGGACGAGTTGATGTCGGAGGAAGTGGAGATGAGAGACCAGCGAAAAAGTTTGATGGCTGCTTGAATACCCTGCCAGTTGGCCTGAGTGAAATGCCAGACTCGGCGGTGCTGAGGTGGTTCTCGTATAACAGCCAGAGAGATGTCTGCTTTGACAAGCACGTGGTCAGATGAACCGATTGGAGCAGAAGAACGTCAGATATTTTCAGGAAAATTGGTCAAACCAGATCAAGAAGAGATGGAGTACCGTTGATTGAGATCCGGGTCAGGAAGTTGACCGATTCAGTCAGTCCCAATGAGTCGCAGAAGTCCTTTTGCTGAAGTGCCATGGTAGGTGAGGGAGGTACTCACACCCAGCCAACTGGCATGATGACAATTGAAGTCACCACAAATGAGGAAGAGAGAGTTTGGATGAGAAGATAGAAGTTGATCCATGTTTTAAGATAGTGAGGTGTAGATGGAGTCATCACTGTAAGGTGGACGGTACAGTACACATATAAACATGAGGTGGGAGTGGAGGGAAGCCATAGACAGAGGTATTCGTGGGGGTGTGGAGGAGTTATGGTCGTGCATGGAGAGTGAGGATTAGTGTCATTGATGAAGAGAGCAACTCTGCCGCCAGGATGAGGCTCAGGTCTATCATACCAGAGGAGGGAGTAACCAGGGAGAGACACTCGGGAGTCAGAGACGTCTTGAAGGAGGAAAGTTTCTGTTCAGCAGATTATGTCTGGTTTGTCAGTGGCAACCTGTATGGAGAGATGTCAGGTTTGAGCGAAGGCCCCAGATGTTTGAGGAACACTCTGTTCAGGAAGATGGAGGGGGGGCTTTGGGTGAAGGGGAGGGGAGGGTAGTGTGAGGGGGGAGAGGTGGAGGTAGTGAGAGTTGTTGACAGTTAATGACAGATTGTAGAAGAGCTCGGGGAGAAGGTCGGATGGGGAGGGGGACAAATGGCTCTGTAGTGAAGGGATGAGTAGTAGTGTGGAGTAATAAGAGAGGGGGCAAACAGAAGTGGGAGATTGGTGGAGGTGGAGGAATGAGCTGAGGGGGAAGAGAGAAAAGTTTGCTTTGAAGAGGGAGAAGGTGGTTGATTTGCAAGGGAGGAAGGGGTGAGAGGGTAGCTTTGAGAGAGAGGGGAGCCAATGAGAGCAGGCATGGCCATGGGGGAGGAGGGGAAGGATGAGACTGCGTAGAGGTATTGTGAAGATGGGAGCAGGTGGGGGGGGGAGGAAAAAAAATTGAGGAGGTGGGAAGAGGAGGTGCAGCTTTGAGAAGGGAGAATAGGGATGGAGATTTGAAGGGGAGTGTCAAGGGGGGACATTTTGGGGAGAAGGGTGAGAGGGGAGAATTGAGAGAGAAAGGTGTTGGGGGAGCTTTTAAGAAGGGTGAGGGGGAAGCTTTGGGGAGTGGCGGGAAGAGTGTGACGTTTGCTTTGAAGAGGGAGGAGGTGGCTGAATTGAGAGGACGGGGTGAGAGGGACACTTTGAGAGGGAGGGGAGACGATGAGAGCAGGCACGGTCATGGAGGAGGAGGGGTGGGGAGAGGGGGAGATGTGATGAGAGGAAAGAAAGAGCGTGATAGAGATATTGAGCAGTGTGCTGAATGTGAGTGTGAGACATTTCAAAACCATACAGTTTGGGATATCAGAGGGGGAACTGTTAGTAAGGCAGAGGACAGTGGAGAGATGCTCAGATGGGGGACAAGATGGGAGAGGTAAGGAGAGCGTATAACAGGGAAGGAGTTCAGAGGAGGTAGATTTAAGGAGGTGTGTTGAATTTGCACTGAAGTTGGAAAAAAAGGAACAATTAATGTAATGGAAGACTAACAAGTACGTAGAGCAAAATTGGATTTTTAAAATTTGTAGGTCAGGGATTCGATTATACACCTTGGAAAATGGATGGAGTGCAGAAGAATTGACAGATTGGAGAAAGTAAGCATTGTAACAGATGGAATTTTTCGACGCGGATGAAAGAAAGGTCGAATTGAACACAAGACTTTTTTTTTTTTTTTTTTTTTTGTATACCTTGGTCGAGGCTCGTATGAGAGCTAACACACAACTCACAGCAAGGAGGCATGAGACAAGAGGGGCGGGAGTGGAAGGGACAAAACATTGGGGAACAGACACAGGTGAACTGTGGAAGGGAGAGGGATGGGGATGGGACGGGGAACATGGCGAGGGGAAGATGGACATTAAAGGGACTTTCAGGAAGGAAAGCAGGAGAATTGAAGGAAGTGGGCTTGGGTGGATTATCGGGGGTAGAAAAGATCGAGGATTTGGATGGGGGAAGATAAGAGGTGATGGTGAACAGCTGTTTTGAAAGCCTGAAGGGAAGAATGGGAAAGAATAGAGTGAGGAAGTTTATTCCAAAGGCGGGAAAAAAGAGGAATGAAAGAGTGAAGATGAGCAGTGATTCGTGATTTTGGTAGTTTTACCAGAAGGGGGTTGTTGGCGGACCTTGAGCGCCCTGTGGAAATGTGGTGGGGACAAATCGCAGAGAGAGCAGGGGGGCAAGGCTGGAGAGGAGTCGGTAGAAGACAGAAAGACCACCGACCAACCTGCGGTGATTGAGTGAGAGGCCCAAAGACTCAGCTTCATTGCGGGAGATGCCAATGATCTTAAAAGCCCTGGTTTCGACAGCGTGAAGCCGAGAAAGGTGGGAGGCAGGAGCACCAGCCCAGAGGGGAGAGCAGTACTCCATCAGGCTACGGACAAAAGCTTTGTAAGTGGTCAGGAGCTCAAGAGGGCCGAGGAAGGACTTTGCACGACGGAGGATTCCCAGTCGGCGACTGGCTTTTGAGGCGAGGTTGGAAATGTGACTTTCCCAGGAAAGGTCATGGCAGATAGTGAGACCCAGAAGCTTGAAAGAAAAGACTTCTTCCAGAGGATTGTTGAGAAAGTGGATGGGGGGGGGGGGGTTCTAAACGGTCCTTTCGAAGAGACATAGTGAGAGTGTGAGATTTGTCTGGATTGAAAGACATGTTCCACGTGTTGGACCAGTTTGTGATTTTATCCAGATCTGCAGTGAGCGAAGAAGCTGCTGCTTGCCGGTCTGAGGGATGACAGATGGTACGGCAGAGGGTGGAGTCGTCGGCAAAGAGAAATAGAGGATTTTCCAGAGAGTCCGAGAGATCATTGATGAAAACCAGAAAAAGAACAGGGCCCAGAACGCTACCTTGAGGAACTCCAGCCTGCACAGGAAGAGGGGATGAAAGAACTCCATTTAGGGCCACACGTTGACTGCGACAGGAGAGGAAGTCTGCGAGCCATGAGTGGAGATGGCCTTGAATACCATGGGAAGAGAGTTTGGTGAGTAGTGCAGGGTGTCAGACTGTGTCAAAAGCATGTGATATGTCCAGGGATACGGCTCGGATTTCCTGTCTGGCATTGAGGACCTCCATCCATTGATGGGAGAGCAGTAGCAGCATATCTAGGGTAGAGTGACCTGGTCTGAAACCAAATTGATGATTGGAAATCAAGCCATTGGAGAAGAGGAAGGATTTCATGTCTGAAGCGATGATGGATTCCATAACCTTGCTGATGATTGGGAGAAGGCTGATTGGTCTATAGTTACAGGGATCTGTTTTTGCACCTTTTTTATGCAGGGCAGTGATGTTAGCAGATTTCCAAGCAGATGGCAGATGACCTTGGGAAAATGAGAGGGTGAATAGAACAGAGAGAGGGTGAGCAAGAGCAGAAGAGCAGGCTTTGAGGACACGTGGGCTGATGCCGTCTGGACCGGTTGCAGAATCTGACTCGAGGTTTGAAAGCAAGCTCTCCACCTTGTTAGGAGAAAAAGAAACAGAGTCCAGGGACAGTTGGGTGCGACTGGGTAAAGTGGGTAGAGATAGTGATGGGTTTGGGACACAAGATTTAGCTGCAAACACCGAGTTTAGACATTCAGCTTTATCACGTGTGGAATCAGCAGTGCGGCCATTTGAGGTAAGGGAGGGGATGGAGGGGGAACATACACCAGAAACAGATTTGATTAAACGCCACCAGGATTTTGAGGAGGGAGAGAGGTTTGAGAGTTCAGACTTGAGATGAGAAAGATGTTGTTTTCTGGCTCTCCTGAGGGTAGATACACACTTGTTCCGAGCTTTGTGGAAAGAACTGAGATTGCCCTCAGTTGGGTTTGCTTTCCATGAGGCAAAGGCAAGTTGTTTCAGGACAACTGCCTCGCCACAAGCTTCAGTAAACCAAGGGCGGGAGGAAGGGTAAGACAACTGAACACGAGAGGGGATAAATCTGTGCATGAGGGAGAGCAAGTTTCTTTGAAAGAATTCCCAGGATGAGTTGATGTTTGAGAAAGTAGTGATAGGAGACCAGTCTGTAAGTTTGATGGCTGCTCGGAGACCCTGCCAGTCGGCTTGAGTGAAATGCCAGACTCGACGGCGGTGAGGTGGTTCTCTGATAACAGCCAGAGAGATGTCCACTTTAATAAGGACGTGGTCAGAAGAACCAATTGGAGCGAAGGAAGAGCAGCAGATATTGTCAGGGAAATTTGTCAAAATCAGATCCAGAAGAGATGGAGTACCATTGGTTGAGATCCGGGTCGGGAAGTTGACCGATTGAGTCAGTCCCAATGAGTCACAGAAAGCTTTTGCTGATGTCCCATGGCAGGTGAGAGAGGTACCCACACCTAGCCAACTGGCGTGATGACAATTGAAGTCGCCACATAAGAGGAAGAAGAGACTTTGAAGAAGAACTGGGAAAAGAGGGGAAGTTGAAGCATTGTAAAAGACCTTCTTTTGTTTTGTTTTTTTGAAGGTTAGGGAAGAGGGGGGAAGAGTAAAGGAAAGTTTGAAAGGGGAGAAAAGAGGGGGATTGGCAGGGAAGATGGGAGAGAAGGAAGAAAAAGAGTTGGGACTGGAAGTCACGTGATTATGTGGGGTTTCAGGTGAAAAGGGAAGGGAAAAGTTTTTTTGTTTGTTTGTTTCTTTTTTGTTGTTGTTGTTTTTTTTGTTGTATTTTATGATACGAGTGCGTGGCCGTACGTGCAGAAAAAAAAAACTTTCAAACCGCGTGCCAGAACAACAACCACACAGGCCATTCCTTCGCTCTCGCGTGCCTGTACGTACGTGGCCATACGTGCATGGATGTACATGCGTGGCTGTACCTGCAAAAAAAAAAAAAACTTTCAAATAAACACACAGGCCGTTCCTTCGCTCTCGTAAACGACGACTGGATTTGGGCATTGTGTTTATCTATAAATGCGCATAAGAAATCGAGAAATTATTAGAATACACTAAGTCATCACAATCCGGAAGTCCGTACGTTGTAACCCGTAATGGGGAACGTGTCTGAGGATCTCTTCCCCAACGGCCACGCCTATACAGCAACATGTCCTGTCATTGGTAACTAAATGGCGCCCTTTCCCCATCGGCCATGCCCACGCAGCAACGTGTCCTGTCATTGGTTTGGTAAATAAATGGCCATAACCTGGGAAGCCCTTGTCCGATTAATATCAAACCTTGAAAAGGCACATCCTCAGGTCCCCAGCAATATACCTGGCAAGTTTCAATTAGATCGGACCAGTGGTTGTCGAGAAACAGCGGTCACACACACACACACACACACACACACACATTGCTGGAATTCTAGATAGATGGAACAGAAGGTATAGTTGGGTTCCCTGACCATCCCAGACACAAGGTCCTTCTCCTTCTGTCACTTGAGACCAGCGTTGCAATATCCTGTTCAGCTCACAGCTTCGCTGGTGTTACATTCAGAAAGTGGACTTAAGATGAAGAGTCGAGCCGTAACTTCCGGCTCAAAGCCAGCAAATGACCTTTAAGGGGATTGCAGGCAATGAAAAGCGTCGTCCTTTCCTTTATCGCTGCTGCTCAACACAGGGGCCTTGTAATGATGGACACAGGTGGAAAACACACAAGTCATGGTGATGACCCACCAGAAAATCAATGGACAACAGCCTTCACCATAAGTCTGCCCATCTCCTTTCCCCGATCACGAGCTGAGTCGGCTTTGTCTCACACTTAGGCAGATATATTGTCGTACCAATCTTTATTTCTCCCTCCTCTCTCTCATCTTGAAGACGCGTCACACACCACTCTCTATTGCTCCACCAACATAAAACAAACTCCCCACTCCACCAGTCAATGCAAATAAGATGATAAAAGTACAATAAGCTATGTTGCAATTTACCGAGGAATGACCATGTGTTCTCTGTAGCGACATGCTTACTAAATGATGATGATGATGAATATTCTTATCGGCTTGACAAATTAAATAAATATGGGCTGGAAGAACAGCTTCGATGTCAGCACACTCACGTCGGAGCTGTCTCCCCTGGGTTTGAATCCCATCTCAGCTATAAACTTGCTTCCTGGTGTTTTGCAGGCAGGGAGATTCATTGCCTGGTCTATGTGCCATCCCTTGGATGGATGTTAAGCTAGGTGTTCCATCTGCTAGCAGGAGAACAGCTTGCTTTGATGTGCAGAACCAATTGCTGGCAACTCTTGAGAATAGCGGGTTGTTATTTACACGCGTCTGCTGCATCAAGTTTCAAACCCAAACTCGACAGTTCAATGGCAACCGTGACGGCAAATTACTTATCCTGGTGCTTCATACAAAACTCGTGTCACAAAAATAGCCCCTTGTTCAAGCTCTTTTTTTTTTTTTGGTCCCTCAACCCTGTTGTTGGTATGTTTCCCCCCACTCTTTCTGCTGTTCCTTTTGTTTTGTTACATCCTGATCCATTCTATCTTCGAGATCCTACATGAGCCTAAACTTTGTATAAAACAAGGAGCTCTGTCGCAGGCTACCCCACTGATAGTGCAGGAATTTGGAATTTGGTCAGGACGGCAGTGATAGTTCACCGACTCTTCACGCCGGACACGATAGAGTCATGTGCAAAACGCGACAACTGATTTTTCCAGTCACAAAGAGAGGATGTGAATTTTTGTTATGATTATTTTTTAATATACAATGTCAAGGCTCATATAACAGACGACACACTTGAACGTATAACAAGGGGAGCAGGAGACAAAAGGGATGGGAGAGGAAAGCACAAAACAGTGGGGAATAGAGGAGGAGGAGGAGATTGGGACCATACTCTGTGCAGACCGTTGGTGCTGCAAGCAGTCTCCTTGGCTATTGGGCACAATCCTGGACCGGTCACCACTCCGACACAGGATGCCAGCAAGTTGGTACTCATTTTGCCGACCTCGGAAGGATGACAGGCTGAGTTAACCCCACCTGGTATTCATTCAACAGCTGGGCGGGATTTGAACTCAGGACCCTCGGATCCCAAGCCCACCACTCTAACCATTAAGCCAACACCAGGAGAATAGACACATGAGGAGATCTGTGGAAGGGAGAGGGATGGAGCAAGGTACACGGGGTAAACAAGATGGACACAACAGGAACTTTCAGGAAGGAAAGCAGAGAATATGAAGGAGGTGAGTTTGGGGTGGATTAACGGGGGTAGAAAAGATCAATGTTTTGGATGAGGGAAGATAAGAGATGGTGGTGAACAGCTATTTTGAAGACCTGGAGGGAAGATTGGGATTGAAGAGAGCGTGGGAGTTTGTTCCAAAGGTGGGGAAAAAGAGGAATGAAAGAGTGAAGGTGAGCAGTGATTCTTGATTTTGGTAGGTTAACCAGAAGGGGGCTGCTGGTGGACCTTGAGCTCCCTCTATAAATACGGGCGAGACAGATAGCAGACAGAGCAGGGGGACGGGAGGGGGCAAGGCCGGAGAGGAGAAGGTAGAAGACAGAAAGACCACTGACCTGCCTCCGGTGAGAGAGTGAGAGACCCAAATTTGACAGGAATTTAATTACAAATTTTGTTTGGTTTCGTCATGACTTTGTGGGGCTCTGCCACCGATTCCCCGCCCCCACAGGTTAGGAATTAAAAACTTCGCCAGAGTTCTGGCTCACAATGCTGTGTTGAGAATATGTCACTGTTATGAAAGTGAAAAATGGCTTTTTATGTCTTAATTGCTTTGTCATAACTTGTGTAGGGTTGTACTTGTGCCATTTGAATAATGAGGAGTTTTTTCTCAAGAATATTCTTCTATCAAATCTCATTCTTCCCTCCAGGCCATCAACACCATTCTACACTACCATCTCCAATCCTCTCCCATCCAAAACCATCACACACTGACAGCTCTGTTTGTTTGAGATCTTTTCTTCCCCCACTAACACTTCCCCAAATTCACCTCTTTCCAAATTTCCAGTTTTTATTCCTGAGTTTGCTTCTATATCAATCTTGTCCACTCTGTGCTTCCTCCCCTCACCCTCATTCTTCTTTTTTTTTATTATTATTTATGAAAATCGCCCCAAACAAGGAATAAAGCCACTCTCGGTAAGTGGGTAAACTTTTGTTTTGAGGAATAGATATTTTGAGGATGTAAACTGAGCTTTTCGCCCCTTACCTAGGTCTAACAGGTAACAGCTCTGGATTCTTCCCGATATCCATTATTTTTCCCAAGTCTCCCTCCATTTTGTTCATGAACACTGCTGTTGATGTGTTTCACCCATCTCTTATATTTCTTCTTATGTGTGGCAGCTTGGCTGCCGGGTAGCTATCGTCCTGTTGAGGTGCCATCAACATGCCGCTGATGATGTGCCCCTATACCAGTACACTGGTACTCATTTCATCAACCCTGGAAGGATGGCAGGCTGAGTCAACTCCACCTGGTGTTAATTAAGCAGCCAACAGGGCCCAAACTCAGGACCCAAAGATCCTAAGCCAGTCACCAAAACCACTAAGCCAACACCAGGCTTATCTCTTCTACCGTTCCTTTTGTTTTATCACGTCCTGATCCGTTCTATGTTCTACCGTACATCCTCCACGAGCCTCGACTTTGTATAAATAAAGTTGGTAGCCGTCAGAGCTAAATATATCAAGCGTAAGATTAGCTCAATCGTACCAACGTTTATAACCGAGCCTTTGGCCCTCATGAGACTCGAAATAGTTGTGATCCCTTGATGCATCGTCCGATCAAAACTTCGGATGAGTCCTTTCAATGGCGACGAAAAGGTCCCTTCTTCGCCGAACAAGATTTAGGAGGCTAAGTGATGATGGCATGATAGCAACACAAAAAACCAACGTTTCAAGTTCATCATTTATTTTTCCCGACCATCATTTTTCCTTTTTACAACACCAGAGGACTTTGGAAAATTGAGGTTCATTTATCCCATGCATTTAAACTACACGGATTTGCTTTTCATGCTCACAATCTCATCATAATGTGTAATGTATGTCCAGCCATTTTGCGGCGCTTAGCTAGTGGTATAAAAACATTAACGCGCGTTTCGTCCTTTGATGTGACTTTCTCGATGTCAATTAAACAATGAGATATTGTCTGCAGTAGCATGGTGTGTTTCCAGTTGTCTTAGAACAAGATTTCTAAATGATCCACAGGAACATGTTTTGTGCTTACTGTTGGTGAAACATTTGACTTTGCTCACTTTCTGGCTTGGTGGACTACAGAGAATACAAGGAGGGAAACAAACGTAAAATGACAGCTGGAGATACGGACCGGAGATTGTTTGGAGCCAGAAGGAAGGGGAGTATATCTTAGAATCCCAAGTCGCGTGATTCACGGGGACACTTTGAAAAGCTCGTTCTATCTCGGTGAGTAACCTGAAAGGATTAATGAAACCCTCATCCAGGTACGAATTGTAACCCTAAGGAACTGCTGAGATTTATGTCTTCGTGTGAGCATCTGCCACACGTTCACCTTGCATAACCTTCGTTTGGCCTTCCATTTCATCAGCAGCATTGTTAAATGATCCGACGATGACGTGAAAAATAGCAATCAGCTTGCTGTTGGCATTCTTGAATTTACCATCATCTAAACTGACGTGCTTTCCGTTCATAAGAGCGGTGAAATAAACGTCCTCTCAACCGGCTCGGACGAGTAAGCTTGCTTCCAATTTTAGCAAAGGCATGGAATCCATCCTCGCTCCTGACATCAAGTCTTTGTTCTTCTCAAGCAGTCTGATCTCTGACCATCAGTTTGGATTTCATCCCGGTCACTCAACTCTGGACATGCTGCTGCTGCTCTCTCAGCAATGGTCTAATGCCCTAAATCTCAAACAAGAGGTCAGGACCATCTGTCTCCCTGAGCATACCTTGGGCATTCATCACAGTCTGGCAACCTGCTCCACTTGCCAAGCTATAGTTTCCTGCTGCATACAATGTCGCCTTCATGTCTGGCTTTTTGATTTCTTCCTCTCCAGCAATCAACGCCATCAAAGGAACTCCATCCTCTCTTTCCCCAGTTGAGGCTGGAGTTCCTCCAAGGCGTTTTCTTGGGCACAGTCTTGTAATTAATCTGCGCTAATGACCTCTCTGATGCTCTTCCTTTTTGCAGATGACTGCATATTGTGTCAGACAATAAGTATCCCATCCCACTGACATGCATACAACAGTTGTGGTGCTCCATTTGCTGGTGTGGAATTAATTATATGCTGGTTTGATAAATGGAACATGTCTTTCAATACTGGTGCATATTAGTCAATAGTCTGACCCTGTTGCTTGGAAAGTACCGTTAAATGAACCCACAGATCTATTTTGAGAGTCATCCACTGGAAGTGGCTCACTCTCTTGAAATTGGTCTCTTGGGATGACCAGATAGCAAAGCTGGCTTCCAAAGACAGTCACATCTTGGACATCTGTCATTTCCAAGTCATTCCTTTAACCATGATTACTATTCACGGCCTCCAAGGCCTTTGTCCATAGCTCAATGGAGTTCTGCTCTCTTCTATCGGCTGGTACCCCAGCACCAGATCTCAACATTATTGGCATCTCCTGTGATTGGGCGGAAGCACAAGACATATTTCTCTCATGGCATATAAAGGTCAGTGACCATTCTGTGTTTTTTACCACCTCTCCTCTGGTATAATTCTCTCTGTGCTCTCAGCCCTCTGATCCTCTGCAGCTCTGTGAGGATGCATGCATGCTTCCTTCAGTATCAATACCTCTGGTTAATCTGCCAAAACCCAGGCTTACCTCCCACATGCACGCTTTTGGTCTGATTTTCTCTCTTTTGTGGAACTGTCTTCTGGAGACAGTTAAATTCCAATCTTTACTCAAGGTCTTCAAGCAGGTGGTGCATCACCATCTCACGTCATCCCCCATCCCTTCCTGCGATCTGGTCATCAACACCTCTGCTATCATTCCCCTGGATTATACATTTTGTACCTGAAAAATGCCTGAAGTGCTTCGCTCTCCCACTCCTCTTGTCTCCTGCTCCCTTTGTTTTACATTCCATGTGTTCGCTCTAATACAAGCCTCGACATTGAATATTAAAATTATATATTATAGCAGAATACCTATCTTTATCCTAAAAATTTAATTAAGAGAATTGCTATGTTATAAATTACTCCAGATCCCATCTTACTTGCTTGGGAGATCTTCAGGAGATACTCTCAGCTATTGGCAATTCTTCTGACTGTTCTTGTGTAAAAGTTGAAGAAACATACCTGTTTAATAAGCCTGCCATCTCACTTTCATCACTAACCACTCTCCTGATGCTATTCCTCAATGGGCCCACACTGGTCCAAACCTGTTCTTTTCCCCCTGATATATTTAAAGAAAGCCTTGCTGTTATGTTTAATATTCTTACCCATGTCCTTCTCGTACTCTCTTTTGGCTTGCCGAGTTATTTTCTTAACTTGCCTCTGTTTACTCTGATAATGATGTAACTCTAACTCCAGTCCTGTTATTTTAAACCTAATAAATGTCTTGTGCTTCTCCTTAATAGCATTCCTTATCTCACTACTCAACCACCCTGGCCTCTTTCTGCTTCGAGTTTTACACCTCATTGGAATCTACTTACTCTGCACTCTACACATTTTCTCCTTGAAGGTCTCCCATTTTTTTGATGCTGATTGTCCTATTGTTAGAGTCTCTCAATCTACATCACCCAACTCTCTCCTCATACCCTCAAGGTTTGCCTTCCTGAAGTCTAATAGCCTTACCCTACTATCCTGAACTCTAACCCTAAGCAGTCTTTGCACACACAATGTTATGGGTCACTTGCTCTTAAATGCTTCCCTAACTCCATCTTCTCCACCATAATTGGGATCGTTACTTAAAAGGAGGTCTAACACTGCACTCCCCGTCATGGGCTTTTACACAAACTGGCTTAAAAACAATCTTAGACTAAAACGAGAAAATCCTCATCTGCTCTTCCCTTTCCCTGTTCCTTGACCCAATCTATCCCTGGCAAGTTAAAATCCCCCAGAATCAGTACACTACCCTTACCACACGCCATTTTGAATTCATCATGTACTTCTCCTTCATCCTCTTCCTTCCCACCCGGAGCCCTATAAAAGCATCCTTCCAGTATCTTACTGTTTTTACAATTGCGAATCTCTACCCATACAGAATCCTCAATATTTATTCCTTCCTTAATGTCACCCCTTGCTCTTGATGCAATGATGTCCTTTACCCAGATTGCTCCTCCTTCCGATCATACCGATGCACCTTGTAGCCTTCTAATCCTGTCCTCCAGTTACTCTACTCCTGAAACCATGTCTCACTCTATATACGATAACTCACTATCTACTTTGGCTTCAAGCTCTTCCATATTTTTATTTAAACTTCTGGCATTGGTATGGAATATGTTAAACTTTTTCCTTCCTGAAATTCTATTTTCTTGCCTGGCCTTACTCATCACAATTACATCATCCTGCCTTCCTTAATAGCTTCCCCACCCTCCACTGACCCAAAAAAGCCTGAATTCCTTCCTCAATTCCCACTGCAAACCTTGCTGCCCCCTTTTTATTTAACACACGACCATCATTCCAGAAAACTCCCTTTGTCCCCTAAATGATTGCTACTGCTTCTTAAATGTAAAACCTTCCTCCCTCCACCATTCTTCCAGCCATTGGTTGACGTCCATTGCTCTGCTCATAATTTCTATATTGTTTCCTAATCTTTGGAGAATCCTAGAAAACATGACCTCACAACCCTTTGCTTTCAGCCGCTTACCCAATGGCCTGCATCTATTTTTCAAAACCTCTGAGTAAACTTTCGCAACATCATTCACACCTCGGTGTACCACAAACAACTTCTTCCTGCCATGACCTGATACGATATCGTTTGCCCTTCCTTTAATGTCCCTATCTCCTGTTCCTTCACAACTGCACAGAATTCTATGTCTGCAGAATTCCTGCAGAATGAAGAATCTACATATTTAATTGTCTCATCAGCCATAAAAACTGTCTCCCATCCCTCATTTCTACCAATTTATATTGCTGTACCTACACTACTACATACACCCACTGCACCGTCACCACTGCCTGCCCCCGCTGCACTGTCACCACTGCCTGCCCTGCTGCACCGTCACCACTGCATGCTCCCGCTGCACCGTAACCACTGCCTGCCCCCGCTGCACAGTCACCACTGCCTGCCACCACTGCATCGTCACCACTGCCTGCCCTGCTGCACCGTCACCACTGCGTGTACCCACTGCACCGTCACCACTACCTGCCACCATTGCACCATCACCACTGCGTGCACCCAATGCACTGTCACCACTGCCTGCCCCCGCTGCACCGTCAACACTGCCTGCCCTGCTGCACCATCACCACTGCCTGCTCCCGCAGATTGTGCTTGGGAAGAGTCTTTTAAACTCTTTTGTTGCATTTCCCAGCACGATCAACATTCAAATTGTTCATGAATGTTCTATTGTTACGAATTTGGAAACCTATCACACACAACATCCAGGTTCCTACAGCTCAGTTATATCGGTAAGTATGTGTTTTATAGATAGCTTCCCTTCCCTTGTCTAGTGGGTGAATCAATGTAAATGCGCTGTGATTTATTTTAATAGTTAGGAGTTTTATCGGGATTCTGCAGAGAAGAACAACCCTCCCACCCCGAGATTCTAGCAGCGTAAACAAGAATAATGGTTAGAACAATGCCGCAGAGAAGAGCAACAACCCTCCTGCCCTGAGATTCTAGCAGCATAAACAAGAATTACGGTTGGAAGG
Source organism: Eptatretus burgeri (assembly GCF_056783735.1). Taxonomy (NCBI): domain Eukaryota; kingdom Metazoa; phylum Chordata; class Myxini; order Myxiniformes; family Myxinidae; genus Eptatretus; species Eptatretus burgeri. The sequence goes on from NC_140963.1 coordinate 100,736,752, forward strand.
ATGCTGCAGAAAAGAACAACAATCCCCCGCCCCGGGTGCATAAAAGGAAGAAAAGCCAGCCAGCGAGTGGACCAGCCAGCCAGCGAGTGGACCAGCCAACCAGCGAGCGACCAGCCAGCGAGTGGACCAGCGAGCCAGCGAGTGGACCAGCCAGCCAGCGAGCGACCAGCCAGCCAGCCAGCGACCATCCAGGCAGCGAGCGGACCAGCCAGCCAGCGAGCGACCAGCCAGCCAGCGAGTGACCAGCCAACGAGCCAGCAGCCAGCCAGCCAGCCAGCCAGCCAACAAGAAGTGAAGGGAGGGAGCCAGCGAAGGGAGGCAGCCAGCGAGAGAGGAGCCAGCCAATGAGAAGCGAGGAAGGAGCGCTCACCTTGCGGGAGCGTCCATCGTGTTGGAGCGCTCGTGTTGCGGGAGCGCTCATCTCAGAAAGCCTGGACTGGTCTTGTTACTCTCCTCTGGAATGTCTACCTCTTCCTCTTCCTCTGCCTCCTCCTCCTCCTCCTCCTCCTCCTGAAAGATCGAGCTTGTGAAAGACCATCCGCCGCCGGAGCCGGAAGGGTTGCGTACAGAGTTTCCGGAAGGAACGGAGTCAAGGTTTGGTGGCCAGGACGGGCGCCGAGCGGAGTCAGCCTGAAGACCGCACGAGGCGGACAGGTCCGAGTTTGACTCTGGTCTTCGGCCCGACTGTCCTCCGAGCTGAAGGCCTAAATAAAGGCTCTCGCCACCACTTCTGTGTGTGTGTGTGTGTGTGTGTGTGTGTGTGTGTGTGTGTGTGTGTGTGTGTGTGTGTGTGTGTGTGTGTGTGTGTGTGTGTGTGTGTGTGTGTGTCAGTGGGCCCGTCTCATAAGAAGTGAACTGTTAAGTGTTTTTTCCTCTATATACTCTGCATTGCCTGATATTCGGTTTAACCCTGCCCCTTGAGTACTCCTCGAGTCCCTCATTATTGTGAATAAATATCCCCTCTTGTTAAATGTATCAGCTCGTTTTGTGTTTCTTTCATTGGTTCAACATGACGCGTGATTGAAAATTAGTACGGCTGTCCGGGATGGTAAATTGTCATTTGGTCCGGCGCGACTTTGGTAATTCCGCTCGGTTATGCCGGATCCGAGTCGGCGATCGCGACTCGATTCGGGCAAAGTCGGCCGAGGGTGAATTTCCCCGGTAGTTGGACCATGTGGGTATTTAGGTAAATTGAAATTAGCAATCGACCCTACCCCACGTGGTCTATCCATTGGCGAACTTCGGTCCGATAGAGGACCCGTCGGCTCCGGACTTATCCGGGGCGACGACCTATACATTCCGGGCGATCGGTCGGGCCGACTTGCAGCTCCATCTCGCGGTTGTGCTCGCGGCCGATACCCGGCCCCGCAACAGTATAACAAGCACATGGTAACCACCCAGCACTACGTGCCACAATATTTGTCAGAATTCAGAATCTCAAACAGTTAGTTATTCTGCCCTCAGGGCACGTGACGCCATGAATGTTGATTCTCATAGTTAATTTGCCCTCAGGGCATGACTATTTTGTCCAAGTACTGCTAAACAGAAGGTTTTTGAAAGTGCTAAAAAGATGATTTGTGTTCTATAGTATTTAAGGATATAATTAAATTGAAATAAAATAGAGATTTTAAAGGCTGAAGAAAAATTAAAAATTGAAAGTTTACCACCGTTGATGCATTCTCTCATACACCACCATATTTAACAAATTACATTGGTTTTTCACACCTGGTGTTTGTCTCCTTTATGACGTCACTAAAAACAGTAAGTTTACTGTTTGAAATGATTTTCAACTTTTTTTGACTGCCAGACAGGAAGACAGTGAAAATATTATTTTGTCCCTCTCTGCACATGTGCGATCGTGACAAATTCAGAGCCAAAGTACTTCGAAACTACAGGCTAGTTTTCTGAATCATGTTCCAATTCATGTTCAAAATTTCGCACTCAATTGAAATCAAGTTGTTCCTCAACCATAAAGTGGTGTTTGTAGACAGACAGACAGACAGACAGACAGACAGAAGTGAACCAATTGCTTAACCCCACTTTTTGCTTCATATACACGGGGTAATGAAGGCACCTCATTCAGTTGAGGTATGTTGTAAGAAGTAATACTCAATATCGGTTGTGCCCCCTTCTTGCATTTAACCTGATTGGTGCTCCTGCATCTTCATAATGCCAGAATACTTTGAAATATAACGTACAGAGATGACATTTCACATCATTCAGTGCAGAGCAGGCCGGTAGGATGGCCTGGAGGTACGCACACTCACCATTGAGCCATCTCGCCTGGTTTTGAATCTCAGCCGAGCGATAAACTGTCATTCCTTTGCTTCACAGGCAGGTTGATTCATCATTGTATGTTCTGTACCTCGGATTGATGATAAGCTGAGCATCCCATCTGCCGGCATCAGTTGGTGGACATGAATGATTCCACGGTGTCCTTCGCGAAGAGCAGCGAAGCTATCGCCGGCACCCTGAAAAAAATTGCAAATTCCTGCCCAAACCTGCAGAGGGCACAGCCACCCCCTCAGCCAATAATGCTACTTGCAGTCATGTGCTGCATACAAATGCAAAAAAGAAACGTTTTCTGTAAACTTTCATTTGTCTCTGAAAGACTTACGATTCCACAAGCTTCAGAAATTTCAGGATTCATCTGACCACTTCCATGTCTTCAGTGTGGGAATGATGTGAAAGATTGGCACCACGGTCTTCACCTTTGGTATTATTGATCATTGCATGGAAACACTACTACCTAACAGCACTTTTTCGTGGAGATTCAAAGAATTCTTCACAATCTCTCCCACGAGACTTCAACATTCTCCTGTTCATCAGCTTGGATAAATGTTCCTGACATGCCAACGAGAGTTTAGGTTGCTGTCAAAACATTCATCAGATTTGTTATTTGAATTGCAAGCGTCGTGAACGCAGGATGTACAGCGTGGCCGCAATGTTTTGTCGCCGTTGTAAAAATCGTGACGTTGCCTTTCCTTTGTGTGCAAGGTGTTAATTCGTTTGCCTTTTTTTTCAGATTGAGTGAACGTAACCATGGGTGATATATGCAGTGGATGGATTGTTGTGAGCGTTTGGGTTCACGAACATCAACGAACAGAGAAAACAATGGAAGAGGTGCTCGTCGACTTCCAGTAAAGATTCTGCCAAGAATTTCTTTGGGGCTTCACAAAAGAGATTGTTGCACAGCAGCACTACAAATCCACTGATGACGTAAAACAAGCAGTAAGACTTCCTTTTAATCGTACCACTCCACAAGCGCTCCGGAAAATGTCCCACAGAACATGTGGCGCAAAATTATTCTCTGTATTGACAATGATGGAGAACAAACGGATCCACTGGACACTTAAAGCTTGTGTCATATGCTGTAAAATATGTAATAGAGTAGAAGCGTACTGCAAATGTACGTGGTATAACTTGTAGAACTCTTCAATGTCGTCAGCTCATGTGATAAATTGCAATGTCACCATTTTTTTTTTTTTACAAGGGGTGACAAGACATTGTGGCCATCCTGTAGAATGTTGCCAATCATAATAAGTCAGCATTTGATGTACTTTATAGGTCCCAGGAACCGTGTTTGCCCCAGAAAAAGATTTTGAGGTATTACAACAAACTATCCTTTGATCCCTTCTAAAATGTATTTAATCGATGTACATGTAACTTCACAGTTAACCCATTCGGAGAGCATAATCAGTTGAGCTTGTCAATCCCCCAAAACAATATAGTGGTTAACCTTGTATTCAAATGCATATAGAGTATTGTATTTTTTTTTAAATCCAGATCTTCCAACCCTAATTTTTGCTAATATTCAGAAATGGCTGGGCATAGCTCTTCCAAGGTCTTCACGCGTTCTATTGATATGTACCGAGATTTAAGGATCGAATCGCCGCAGAAGTGTTGGAAGACTTAACAAACAACAATATCTATTGGGTTTAACCCATGAGGGTGATCAAATCAGCAATTTGTGTGGGAAGGAATCTGGAAAGAAACCACAAAATAATTCGATAAATAAACTGGAACGGCATTCGATAGAGTGTGTCCCCCGACCAGGCTGAACAGTTTACGTTTTATATCCCACTGAAAGGCCGGATCTGGATCCGGACCTGAACCTTAATCGAATCGGCTTGTCCTCGTCACCTACACAACTCATCCACCTAGTTTTGTCACAATCCATCCACTTCTTTTTGGTGTTTCGTTTTTGATCCGATCTCTCAATGGTGAAGAATCACTTAAAAAATGTCGGGATCTGGTCCTGATCTTCACCCAAATCGAATCAATTCATCCTTGTCAAACATCCAACCTGTCCACCAAATTTCGGCCGAATTCTGTCCGTAACTTTTTGACATATCCTGCTCACAGACAAACGGACAAAGAGACTGGGGTAAAAATATAATCTCCGGCCATCTTCGGTCGTGGAGGTAAAGATTAACTTGAAACTCATTATGTACACCAATGGAGGTGACATATCTTCATAGGATTAAAAACATCACAGAATATTCGTTTTCACCTTAATTCAAGTCTGTAAACAAAACAAGCAGACTACTCAGTGGTGGATACATAAGATATTATGATCATAAATACAAGATTATATGTTCGCTGCACTGGAGAAAACCGAATTCTTAAAATTGACTGAAGTCTCTGTAGTGTAAGGTGCCTGAAAGTCCCTGTAATGTCCATCTTGTTTACCATGTGTACCCTGCCCCATCCCTCTCCCTTGCACAGACCTAATGCCTCTGTTCCATCCTGTTTTATGCTTCCCTCGCCCACCCCTCTTGTCCCCTGCTCCCTTTGTTATCCGTTCGGTGTGTTAGCTCTTATACGAGCCTCGATATTGCATATTAAAAAATATATGTTGTTACAGTTGTGGGGGTTGATGTAGGAAGGAATCTCAAAGCAAAGTTTAGGATTGCATAGATTTGCTTGCTCCGTGGATGTGTAGGAGACATGTCAATGTAAATTAAGTAGGGAAACTGTGAGCTTAAGTGTTACTTGTCACCACATGGGGGTGGGGGGGGGAGTCGTGCTGTGTTAATGAGAGAGGAATTAATACCAATTTCCCCCAGTACAAAATTCCCCCTTGTGACATTTTCCACATGTTTTTGTATTTCAAGTCCAGCGATAAAGGGGGATCACATCGTTAAAACAACTACAACCGAGCTGCACATTCAAGTCGGCAAGAAAGCCCCACCTACAGGGGTGACGGCTGTTGAGGCCACGCCCACAGAGTGGATGGTGAATGTGCGTGACGTCAGAGAGTGGGTAGAAGGAAAGTGAGGTTCGGAGCAGGAGATCGGGGAGGACAGTTGTGAGAGGAACGTGGCTGAGACGGAGGATCTCGTTTTTGCTCTCCTCTCGGCACGACGAAATGGTTACACAATTCTCGTGTCATGCTGTAACCTTGCCTGCATTCCGGGCAAGACGCTCATCATTGACTGTTCGGCTGAGCCCTGAAGAGTGTACATTTCTGAGTATGGACAAAGAGCGTGCCTCGTGGCCTTTTCACGGGCCTTAGGGATCATCTCATCATATATTCAAGGAGGAAGGTGGGCTATCATTGTGAGCGAACCTTGTGTTGGAGAGGAACATTCGACATATCCGTTCATGCGAAGAAGGCACACGCCGGTTGGTGAGCCCTGGCGTTGAATACCACCTCACAAATGACCTCACGTACATTTCCCACCGAGAGAGCGGCTCAGCGCCATTTTGGGCACATCTTCCAATGCAGAACGATTTGTTCTGAACGAACCCCAAAGTTCAATAAAGACCATCTCTGGACAAAGCTAAGTGCCAGGATAAAGGGAGGATTCTCTTTTATTTCATTTTCCCCTTGTCTTTATTAAAGTCCGAGTGTATAGAGAGGCGCCTCAACTTTAGGCATTTATTTACCTCGCGTTTTTTTATTACACTGAATTATTACCCTTGAAATATTTGATCTATTTTCATTAAATCCCCATGGTTATTTTAAGTCGCTGGTGTCCGTGTATCTGTCGTGGGTTCGAGTATAAACCCCCTTGTGCTGTGCTTTCGTCTGCTCCGTCCTTGCCGCCCATGCCCCTCCCACGCGTGCCATAATCTCTGAGGATCACGTGTTCGCCTCGAAGGAAAACTGCTCGGCGATCTGGCCTGGTCGGTGTTAACCACCCGTCCACGACAATTGGGTCGGGGGGGGGGGGGGGGAGGGGATTAACCTAACCGCCAGGGTCGCGACAATATTAAAGCACAATACCTATCTTTATCCTAAAAATTTAAATTAGAGAATTGTTATGTTATACATTACTCCAGACCCCATCACCGACATATATGACTGGAAGGACTGACTAAATATGTATTCTAAACAATGGAAAACAAACTCTCATCAATAACATATAATAGTCTTCCAGTGAAATATGTGATTATATTACAAGAACAGAACAGGCACTCGGGAGAGCACAAACCTCCGCCAGGCTGATCCGCTTACGTTTTGTATCCCACCGAAAGGCTGGATCTGGATTCGGACCTCAACTAAAATCGAATCGGCTTGTTCTTGTCACATAACCAACTCATCCACCTGCAGTAGCTTTGTCTGAATCCGTCCATAACTTTTTCAGATATCCTGCCATATATCCTTTATCCCCATCACTCAATAGTGAAGAATCACTTTAAAAAATCTCAAATTATCCGGATCTGGATTCAGATCTTCACCAAAATCGAATCAATTCTTCCTTTTTACATGCCCAACCTGACCACCAAATTTCGTCCGAATCGGTTCATAACCTTTTGAGATATCCCGTTCACAAACAAGCAGACAGACAGACAGACAGACAGACAGACAGACAGACAGACGAGACGGGTGAAAACATAACCTCCATCGACCTTCGGTGGCGGAGGTAAATATTCTCTCAATAAAGTGCTCTCCGTCAATGTTTCCTCGTTTGTATTATCGTAGTGAGAACACGTTCAGATGTAGTGTAAGGTGCCTGAAATTTAGAAATTCAGAGAACACGTTCAGATGTAGTGTAAGGTGCCAGATGGTGAATGCTTCAGACATCGGAGTGGCAGTGGATTCAATGTCCACTTGCCATTTGTTTGTGAGACATTACCTTCAACCATTAAATCTGGGCAATTTGGACTTGTATTCCTCCATTCATTTAGAGTCTAAATGACTCTAAATTTAGAGCCTGTCTAAATTTTAGACCTTGAAATCGACCATGGAAATGTAGATGGGTCTTTGATCGCATGGAATTTCATGTATCCAGAAAAATGCAAACTCTACATACTCCTCCACTTCGACTTAGGTCTGCATGGTTTCCTTTTAAACCAAGATCACTCACAACCTCCTCCTTTTGGGATTGGTTAATCGAAACTATAAAAGTGAATTTGGATATTTATTACTTTTGAAAATCAAAGATTTTTCAAGTACAGTATATTGGTTGATTGCGTGCGTTATTCTGTCTGATTGTCTGGTTTAAAAATATATATTTATCACCTCCAAGTCACAATTTCAAACGAATCTTCACGAAATTTCACCACGTGGTCGAGTTCATCATAAGCAAGAAACCTATTGGGTTTTTTTTATACGCAATGTCGAGGCTCGTATAAGAGCTAACACAAAGAACGTACAACAAGGGGAGCAGGAGACAAGAGGGGTGGGAAAGCGATGCAAAAAAACAGTGGAGAACAGAGACTTTAGGAGAGCTGTGGAAGAGAGAGTTATGGAACGGGGTACACAGGGTAAACAAGATGGACACTCCAGGGACTTTCAGGTCCTTACACAACAGGGACTTTCAGGAAGGAAAGCAGGGAATTTCAAGGAGGAGGGTTTGTGGTGGATTAAAGGATGTAGAAAAGATCGTGGTTTTGGATGGGGGAAGACAAGAGGTGACGGTGAACATCTGATTTGAAGACCTGGAGGGAGGAGTGGGATTGAAGAGTGTGGGAGTTTGTTCCAAAGGCAGGAAAAAAAGAGAAATTAAAGAGTGGAGGTGAGAAGTGATTCTCGATTTTGGTAGGTTAACCAGAAGGGGGTTGCTGGTGGACCTTGAATGCTCTGCGGAAATATGGGGGGGGGGGCAGATAACACACAAAGCAGGGGGGCGAGTCCAGAGAGGAGATGGTAGAAGACTGAAAGACCACCGACCTACCTGCAGTGAGAAGAGAGTGAGAGACCCAAAGACATCCTCATCGCGGGAGATACCAATGATCCTAAATGCTTTTGTTTCCACAGCGTGAAGTTGAGAAAGGTGAGAGGCAGGAGCACCAGCCCAGGGGGTGGGGAAGCAGTAGGCTCCATCAGCCTGTCGATGAAAGCTTTGGATGTGGTCAGGAGCTCAGGTGTGCAAAGGAAGGACTTTGTATGTCGGAGGATTCCCTGTCGGCGACTGGCTTTGAAAGCCAACTTGGAAATGTGGCTTTCACAGGAAAGATCATGGCAGTTAGTGAGAGCCAGAAACTTGAATGAAAATACTTCATCAAGAGGATTGTTGAGACAGTGGTTGGCGGGGGGTGGGGAGGGGGTTCCAAATGGTCTTTTCAGAGAGACATAGTGAGAGAGTTTGATTTGTCAGGATTGAAAGACATGTTCCATATGTTGGACCAGCTTGTGATTTTATCCAAATCTGCAGAAGGAAGACGTTGCTGCTTGCCGATCTGAGAGATGACATATGGTACCGTAGAGGGTTGAGTCATCAACAAAGAGAAAAAGATAATTCTCTCTTCATCAAAGACTCTATTCCTCACTCTCCATGCACTGCTCTCACTCCCCCACATCCCCAGGAATACCTCTGGCTTCGGCTTCCCCTCCACTCCCACCCCATGTTTATTAGTGTACTGTACCGTCCACCGAACAGTGATGACTCCATCTACACCTCACTATCCGAAAACATGGACCATCTTCTATCTTCTCATCCAAACTCTCTCTTCCTCTTATGTGCTGACTTCAATTGTCATCATGCCAGTTGGCTAGGTGTGGGTACCTCTCTCACCTGTCATGGCACCTCAGCAAAAGCTTTCTGCAACTCATTGGGACTGACTCAATCGGTCAACTTCCCGACCCGGATCTCAACCAATGGTACTCCATCTCTTCTGGATCTGATTTTGACAAATTTCCCTGACAATATCTGCTGCTCTTTTTCCGCTCCAATCGGTTCTTCTGACCACGTCCTTGTCAAAGTGGACATCTCTCTGGCTATTATCAGAGAACCACCTCACCGCCGTCGAGTCTGGCATTTCACTCAAGCCGACTGGCAGGGTCTCCAAGCAGCCATCAAACTTACAGACTGGTCTCCTATCACTACTTTCTCAAACATCAACTCATCCTGGGAATTCTTTCAAAGAAACTTGCTCTCCCTCATGCACAGATTTATCCCCTCTCGTGTTCAGTTGTCCTACCCCTTCCTCCCGCCCTTGGTTTACTGAAGCTTGTGGCGAGGCAGTTGTCCTGAAACAACTTGCCTTTGCCTCATGGAAAGCAAACCCAACTGAGGGCAATCTCAATTCCTTCCATAAAGCGTGTAACAAGTGTGTATCTACCCTCAGGAGAGCCAGAAAACAACATCTTTCTCATCTCAAGTCTGAACTCTCAAACCTCTCTCCCTCCTCAAAATCCTGGTGGCGTTTAATCAAATCTGTTTCTGGTGTATGTTCCCCCTCCATCCCCTCCCTTACCTCAAATGGCCGCACTGCTGATTCCACACGTGATAAAGCTGAATGTCTAAACTCGGTGTTTGCAGCTAAATCTTGTGTCCTAAACCCATCACTATCTCTACCCACTTTACCCAGTCGCACCCAACTGTCCCTGGACTCTGTATCCTTTTCTCCTAACAAGGTGGAGAGCTTGCTTTCAAACCTCGAGTCAGATTCTGCAACCGGTCCAGACGGCATCAGCCCACGTGTCCTCAAAGCCTGCTCTTCTGCTCTTGCTCACCCTCTCTCTTCTATTCACCCTCTCATTTGCCCAAGGTCATCTGCCATCTGCTTGGAAATCTGCTAACATCACTGCCCTGCATAAAAAGGTGCAAAAACAGTTCCCTGTAACTACAGACCAATCAGCCTTCTCCCAATCATCAACAAGGTTATGGAATCCATCATCGCTTCAGACATGAAATCCTTCCTCTTCTCCAATGGCTTGATTTCTGATCATCAATTTGATTTCAGACCAGGTCACTCTACCCTGGATATGCTGCTTCTGCTCTCCCATCAATGGATGGAGGTCCTCGATGCCAGAGAGGAAATCCGAGCCGTATCCCTGGACATATCACGTGCTTTTGACACAGTCTGGCACCCTGCCCTACTCACCAAACTCTCTTCCCATGGTATTCAAGGCCATCTCCACTCATGGCTCGCAGACTTCCTCTCCTGTCGCAGTCAACGTGTGGCCCTAAATGGAGTTCTTTCATCCCCTCTTCCTGTCCAGGCTGGAGTTCCTCAAGGTAACGTTCTTGCCCCTGTTCTTTTGATGGTTTTCATCAATGATCTCTCCGACTCTCTGGAAAATCCTCTATTTCTCTTTGCTGACGACTCCATCCTCTGCCGTACCATCTGTCATCCCTCAGACCGGCAAGCAGCAGCTTCTTCGCTCACTGCAGATCTGGATAAAATCACAAACTGGTCCAACACGTGGAACATTTCTTTCAATCCAGACAAATCTCACACTCTCACTATGTCTCTTCGAAAGGACTGTTTAGAAAACCCCCCATCCACTTTCTCAACAATCCTCTGGAAGAAGTCTTTTCTTTCAAGCTTCTGGGTCTCACAATCTGTCATGACCTTTCCTGGGAAAGTCACATTTCCAACCTCGCCTGAAAAGCCAGTCGCCGACTGGGAATCCTCCGTCGTGCTAAGTCCTTCCTCCGCCCTCTTGAGCTCCTGACCACTTACAAAGCTTTTGTCCGTAGCCTGATGGAGTACTGCTCTCCCCTCTGGGGTGGTGCTCCTGCCTCCCACCTTTCTCGGCTTCACGCTGTCGAAACCAGAGCATTTAAGATCATCGGCATCTTCCGCAATGAAGCTGAGTCTTTGGGCCTCTCACGCAATCACCGCAGGTTGGTCGGTGGTCTTTCTGTCTTCTACCGACTCCTCTCCAGCCTTGCCCCCCCTGCTCTCTCTGCGATTTGTCCCCACCACATTTCCACTTGGCGCTCAAGGTCCGCCAACAACCCCCTTCTGGTAAAACTACCAAAATCACAAATCACTGCTCATCTTCACTCTTTCATTCCTTTTTTTTCCCGCCTTTGGAATAAACTTCCTCACTCTATTCTTTCCCATTCTTCCCTCCAGGCTTTCAAAACAGCTGTTCACCACCACCTCTTGTCTTCCCCCATCCAAATCCTCGATCTTTTCTACCCCCGATAATCCACCCAAGCCCACTTCCTTCAATTCCCCTGCTTTCCTTCCTGAAAGTCCCTGTAATGTCCATCTTCTCTTCGCCATGTTCCCCGTCCCATCCCCATCCCTCTCCCTTCCACAGTTCACATAATGTGTCTGTTCCCCACTGTTTTGTCCCTTCCACTCCCGCCCCTCTTGTCTCATGCCCCCTTGCTGTGAGTTGTGTGTTAGCTCTCATACAAGCCTCGACAAGGTATACAAAAAAAAAGAAAAAAAAAGAGGATTTTCCAGAGAGTCAGAGAGATAAATGATGAAAACCAGAAAAAGAACATGGCCCAGAACACAGCCTTGAGGAACTCCAGCCTGGACAGGAAGAAGGGATGAGAGACCTCCATTAAGGGTCACACGTTGGCTGCAATAGGAGAGGAAGTCTGCGAGCCATGAGTAAAGATTACCTTGGATACCATGGGAAGAGAGTTTGCTGAGCAGGGCAGGGTGTCAGACTGTATCGAAAGCACACGATATGTCAAGGGAGATGGGTCTGATTTCATGTCTGGCATTGAGGATCTCCATCCATTGTTGGGAGAGCAGGAGCAGCATATCCCGGGTGGAGTGACCTTGGCTGAATCCAAATTGATTATCGGAAAACAGATCATTTGAGAAGAGGAAGGATTTGATGTCGGAAATTGTGATGGATTCCATGACCTTGCTGATGGTTTAGAGTAAACTGATTGGTCTGTAGTTGCAGGGATCTGTTTTTGCACCTTTTTTATGCAGGGCAGTGATGTTTGCTGATTTCCAAGCAGATGGCAGATGGCCTTGAGCAAATGAGAGGGTGAATTGGACAGAGAGAGGGTGAGCAAGAGCAGCAGAGCAGGTATTTAGGACACGTGGGCTGATGCCGTCTGGACCGGTTGCAGAATCTGAGTCGAGGTTTGACAGCAAGCTCTCCACCTTGTCAGGAGAAAAGGACGCAGAGTCCAGGGACAGTTGGGTGTGACACGGTAAGGTGGGTACAGAAAGAGATGGGTTTGGGACACAAGATTTCGAAGCAAATATGGAGTTTAGGCATTCAGCCTTTTCATGTGCATTCACGTGAATTCTGATTTCATGTCTGGCATTGAGGGATCTCCATCCTTTGTTGGGAGAGCAGAAGCGGCATATCCAGGGTAGAGTGACCTGGTCTGAATCCAAAATTTTGGAGGTCAAAAGGTCAACAAAGGCCAAAGGTCAACATATCTGTCAAATGTCTAAAATGCTCAATTTTCATCCGATTGACTCGAAATTTGAACATGATTTGCATCATTGGTCACTAAATTCAACCACCTATAATTTTTAGATAATTCAACAAAAGGTCAACATAGGCCGAATTTCTGAAATTGTCAATTTTCATCTGATTGACTTGAAATTTCAAGAGGAGTTGCATATTTCGTCATTAAATTCAACGACAAATTATTTTTGAGGTCAACATCGACCAAAAGGTCAACATAGGCCAAAGGTCAACAACTTAGGTGAGACTTCTAAAATCCTCCATTTTCATCCAATTGACTTGAAATTTGAACAGGATTTATACTTCAGGTCACTGAATTCAACTAGCCAATTATTTTTGAGTCAACATAGACCAAAAGATCAACATAGGCCTAAGGTCAACAACTAACGATGTATTTCTAAAATCCTCAATTTTCATCTCGACTTTAAATTTGAAGAGGATTTATATTTCTGGTCATTGAATTCAACCAGCCAATGATTTCTTGCCGTCAGCATCAGCCAAAACGTCAACATAGGCCAAATTTCTAAAATTGTCAATTTTCATCCGATTGACTTGAAATTTGAAGAGGATTTACATTTTAAGTCAATGAATTCAACCAGTCAATTATTTTTGAGGTCAACATTGACTAAAAGGTCAACATAGGCCAAAGATCAACAATTTAGATGTAAATTTCTAAAATCCTCAATTTTCATCCCAATGACTTGAAATTTGTAGAGTATTTGCACATCAGGTCACTGAATACAATGAACAATTATTTTTGAGGTCAACCTTGACCAAAAGGCCAAGATAGGCCAAAAAGTCAGAAGAGTCATTTCTAAAATTGTCAATTTTCATCCATTTGACTTTAAATTTGAAGAGGATTTGTGTATTTTGTCATTGTATTCAATCACCAATTATTTTTCATGGTCAAATTTGTCTTATGGATTTTCAAGTATCGTGCTATGCATGACATCTCTCTTCTTTCTTCGTTTATTTGTTTGTTTTTATATGCTTTAAAAACTACAAAACTACTGAACCAAATCCAACCAAATTTTGAATGTTGCCTCAAGGTACTCCATGTATGGTTTCTGTCAGGGTAGCAAATCTGGGGTCATGGTTCAAAGTGAGGATAAGATCCCAGTTCTCGTTATGTAAATGTGTATCATATATATATATATATATATATATATATATATATATATATATATATATATATATATATATATATATATATATATATATATATATAATCCTCAGGTGGTAGCGGGAATTACAAAACATCATCTTCTTATCTACAAAACTTTGAACAACATTACTCCGATGTTGACGTCTGAATAAGAATAATTCAAAATTCTCAAAATGTTTCATTCCACTCATTTCAAACGGAGGTTAAAACCAAACAATCCGACACAGAGCTTCACAGTGAAGCAGAAGTGATTTTGCTCACGCTGCACACAGATATGAGAAGCAAGGATGGTTACATCGGTGATGTTTGCTATATTTATTTCAATAGCAATTCAAAGGTCGGATATGTGCCCATAATGATGTGTTCTTAATTTAAACAGCACAGATGCAGTTAAGTAATGTGACTAATCATTCAGACTTTATTCTCACTAATCATCCTGACTGATGAAAAACTTATTAAGAAAGTTTAAACAACGAAACAATATGCATTACGGTGATGTTGAAATCTGAGTGAGAATAATTACGAAATTTTAAAAATGCTGCATTTCACTCAATTTAAAAGGAGGTTAAAACCAAAGCAAACAACATGGAGCTTCGCAGAGAAGTGGAAGTGATTTTTTTTCCTCCAGCACCATATGTAAGCAGCAAGATGACAAACAAAGAGAGTGACAGGATGGCCTCGAGGATGCACACTTGCCTCTAAGCTGTCTTGCTAAAAATTCAAATCTCAGTCCCATTATAAACTGTCATCTCAGTGTTGCACAGTAGGGCAAGGCATCAACGTGTGTGTTTATATCTGTTTTAAATGCTGATAATCAAACAAGGAAGCAGCATGTGCCATTTTAAATGTCTTTGGTATGATGCGGCCAGGGTTCATGCCAACCTCCCAGACTCAGAACAGATGCTCTGACCATTACTCCACTGAAGCCTTGGAGCATTAATTTACGAATTTTTTTTTAAGTTTGAAGATTTTCACTGAGCAAAGCCTGCACCAAGAGTTATCCCATCCAGCTGGTACTGGAAATTGGCTCCTGAAATCAGTCCTAAAGAAGAAAATGTTAAGGTGATCTGTTTCCCAAAGAAAAGTAACTGGGAAGATAGTACATCTCATCAAGCAACAGAAGCTTACTGCAGAGTGATGGGTCAAGCCAGAAGCATTCTAGTGCCTAGGATGGCTATCACAAAGCACTGGCTTGAATGAAAACAGTGACTGCATCACCATGTATCTTAAATGGTAGAGAAAGTAGCCGGGGGGGGGGGGGGACGGGTATCAGTGAAGTAGAACACAGAAATTGGGCTGGCAGGGTAACCTCAAGGTTCGCATACTTGCCTCTTAGCTGTCGAGCCTGGGTTTGAATCTCGGCAGAGCTATAAACTGTTATCCCGGAGTTTTTCAGGCAGGGTGATTCATCAATGTGTGTGCCGTCCCTCGGATGGACGTTAAACTGGCAGTCTTGTCTGCCGGCATTAGTTGGTGGACATTAAAGATTCTACGGTATCCTTTGCGAAGAGGAGGCAAGCTGTTGCCGGCACCCTGGCCAAATTACAAATCCCTGTCCTAACCTGAGTCAAACGTCAGGCCTGGCCAGCCAGTTCATGAAAGACTAGAGCCAACCCCCCCCCCCCCCATCCTCCCAACACCCCTCCCCCACAAAACCAACTCCTCCAGAACATGGGAATAATTGTGGCCATTAAGAGAAAGAAGAAGTCTGCCTTTCAAACAGAGGGAAGATGTCCTCTCGAAAACGATAGGGTGATCAAAGCAGAATGTTGTGAAGTACAACATGTTGTCTGTTGACTAATGGTGATTAAATCTGTCAGTGAAGCGACGGGTAAAATGCCTAGTAACTGGTAAAGATGTGATGAGAGAGTTCTCATGGTTTTGGTCATGCAGTTTGATGTGCAGTAATCTACTTTATGCACGTTTTCAAAGGGAAACTATTGGTCCTTGTCAGGTTGTATTGCAAATAACATCTGGAAAAAAGATGGCGAATCTTTCCCCATCTGTCTCCAAGAATTTCCAACATAAACACCGTGTGACATCATTGAGTGTTAGGTCATTGGTTCACAAAAACACGGTTCTCTGGACAGGTTGATGACATGCATCACAGGACTTTCTTACTTCCAACACAACATGGTTGCTGCCACCAAAAACCCTGTACAATTTGTGCAGTGATCTCGTACAAACATTCCCTCCATCATTCAATACCAACGGTCCATCAACACTCTGCCCATCACAGGGGAAACTATTGGATCTCCTGGTCTTGGGTCACATTATGAAACTAATGGATCTCCTGGTCTTGGGTGACACAGACCAGCTGTAATGGCTTGGACCGAAGTCGAACTGGATGTGAATGGTGGCTGCCCCTGCCTCTACTGCAACAACTCACCCCATCTTCCATTTCAACAGCACCGTTGTAGTTGTCCTTTATATCTTGTGCTGCCCAATATTGACGCACTAAAGTGAATGCACACTATCCAGTCCAAAATTAATAAACAGAGTAGCTCGACATTTCATCAGAAATAACTTCATTTTGTACCTCAAGTCGCTGACCTTGGTCAGCAGCATTTAGTCAGTGTTTTGGTTGTGACCATGAGGGTGGCCCATCCCATAGCTGCCTGCCACATTTCCCAGCCTGCTTGGGCCATTCTGTTTTCTGGACACCCTGTCCGCTGGTAACAATTCATGTTGCAGCTGATGACATGTTCAGCAACTCATTCGACCTCCCCCAGCTCTAACGTTAGTGTGGGTGTTCCTACCATTGGATTTGGTGCTGGGAGTATCACCACCAAACTGTCCCTTGTATGTATGTATTTCATGCAGCAACAGCTGGAAGCAACAGAGTGAATGTTGGAGCTCATGAACAAACACCTGCAACATGCCAAGCTTCTCCAGAAGCAAGACCATGATTGGCATGTAGCACCACACTTGTTTGTCAACTAGACTGGAGCCCAGCTGTTGAACACAGAAGTATGGCAAGGGCAGGCAGGTACGCTGAACTTACCAGTTTGGTTTCAGACCAGATCACTGTACCTTGAGCATTCTGCTTCAACTCACCCAACAATGGATGGAGGCCCTCAATGTTAGACATTCATTCAGGGCCGTCTATATAGATATACCTTGTGTTTTTGATACAGTCTGGTATCCTTCCTTACAAACTCCTGGGTCTCACTATCAGCCATGATCTTTCTTGGGTAAACCACATTTCAAAATTGGCCGACAAAGCCATCCGGCGACTGGGCATCCTCCATCATCCAAACTCCTTTCTGGGCACACCTGAACTCCTATCCACCTACAAGGCTTTCATCTGCAGCTTAGTGAAGTACTGCTCTCCCCTCTGGGATGGCTCCCCCTGCCTCTCATCTTGCTTCCTTCTCCTTCCAATTTTCCAGTTTTCCCTCCTTGGAGCTTCCTTCCGTATCCGTTTTGTCCACTCCATGCATGCATGTATACAAACATGTTTTCAAACAAAAAGGACTCCATGTAAATGGTGTGACATGTATCACTGATCACCATTTGAGCCACTGATTCAAGGGCAGAGATGCAGCAGTGGTCCATATGAACAGAAACGTGTATTATCAGTGTGGGCAAAGAAAATCCTGAGGCCCCAAAGAGACTTGTGAATCTGCATACCTAATTGACAGTGATTGTGATGTACCTTGAGGGCAGTGACTTTCAGGAACTTTACAGGAACAGGGGAAGCCAATGTAAGGCGAGCGTGTCAAGTGGGTGAAATTGAGGAAGCATGCGGTAAATGTGCCAGAATATGTTGTGGGTGGGGAGTAACAGTGCAAAAACTAGGGGAAATGCTCTGCCATGAGATGTGCCATCCATGTTGGTGGAATTACTTTGACCATGGTGATGGAATATACCACAATGATGTGGTCAAAACCTCTCTGCAGAGGAAAAAAGTGGTGGGGGGGGGGGTGATGTGGCATCCATCTTAGAATGTGCTAATTATCAATGCCCATTTGTAGAACATCACAGCAGGTAGCTACCCAGTCATTGTCTGATGGCTCATGCAAATCTGTGAATTTTCACAATGGCAAGATGCCCAGAAATTGTCCAATTGCACATACAAGCTTGCGAATTAGCACAGCAGGCAGCAGCTCAGCCATTGATGGGCTGACACGAAGCAGGAGTACTTGAGAGCTTGACATGCAAAGCCCGGTTGTGTGTAGGAAATAGAACCAAGAAAGGATTGTCAAAGCCTGTAACATGACTGTGAAGATCATGAGTCTTGGTGTGCTCTGACCAGTGCGGTGAATGACACCAAATGCAAGCACACACTCTTCCAGTTCCATTCTAACCTGTGGGATGAGAGTCCTGCATGAGTTAGCACATGATGCTGTTATGGGCCTGTGTTACCCTGTGCAACAAAATAAGCATCGTGTGAACAAAAGCATGCTGTTAAGGTCCTGTGCTCGCTGATGAGCCAGCAAAAGCACAGAATGAGGACAGCACCTGCAAACACATGCTGGCGGGTGCGCGTGCTTGAACACAATATGTGTGGGAGCATGCTGTTATTGGCCATTTCAGCTAAATTAAGGAAAACGCTGACATCTCACAGAGCTGGGCTAGTGTGACCACTCCTCATTTTCATAAATGCCAAGGTTGAGCCAAAGAAAAAAAAGCCAAGAATTCACAAGGTTTCCGAAAAGCGATGATAATAGAAAACCTATAGAAAACCAAGACCCCAAGGTGAACAACGAATAGCCAAGATCTTGTGAAAAAAAGCCGAGGAGTGGTCACACTGAGCTGGGCCTGTGGCAGCTGGAGG
This sequence comes from Eptatretus burgeri, assembly GCF_056783735.1. Classification (NCBI taxonomy): domain Eukaryota; kingdom Metazoa; phylum Chordata; class Myxini; order Myxiniformes; family Myxinidae; genus Eptatretus; species Eptatretus burgeri. The sequence continues at coordinate 100,755,274 of NC_140963.1, forward strand.
AACTGCACCGGGGATGCTATTTGGAATGAACTGCGGGAGCACGACACTGCAATAGATCCACCGGTATGAGCAGGTGCGCTCCTGCAGAGAAATCAAACAAAATCGACTCTCGTGGGCCCACCCTGGATAGGCATGGTCGACCGAGGACTATTCATGTTCTTCGCCAATGTCATCCTCACCCTTTGTTTGTCGTAACTTTGGAAAAAAAATAAATAAATAAAAGAGAAAAGCTTGCTTCATCTCAGTGTCATACCCATGGGTAGTGGTAGATGCACTCCATGAGTCATGAAACCACTTTCCTGGTATAATAGTATGACGCTAAATGCCACTGAAACACGCATGTTTAACTGGAAGGGCATTCGGTCGAGCTCATACCTCCACCACGTAATGCCTGATCCACGAGAACATATCGGATCCGATAACTTTTTGAAATATCATGCTATACAGTACTACATCCTTTTTGGCCCTTTCTCTCAATGGTAAAGAATCAATTTAAAAACTTATGGGATCCGGATTCGGATCTTCACCAAAATAGAAACAATTCGTCGTGGTCACTCACGCAACTTGTCCACCAAGTGTCATGCGAATCCATCCACAACTTTTTGAGATATCCTGCACGCAAACAGACAGACAGATAGAGAGGGGGTGAAAACATAACCTCCTTCACATTTATTGGCGGAGGTAAAAAAAACAAAAAAACCCAGAGCTTCTGTTAGCTTGCACTAATCTCAGTTACTTGGACCCCCTTGAGCAAGTGGCCATCAGATCTGAGTGGCCACCTTATCCCTTGGCATATGTGGTGACTAATACACAGGTTTGTTGTTTTGTTTTTTTTTAAACTGTACATACTAAATTGTGCAACATACTATGGTTATTGTTCCATCCATTGAGACCATACTCTGCACAGAGCATCAGTGCTGCCAAAGGGGTCTCCTGGGCGATTGGGTGCAATCCTGGACGAGTCACCACTCCAACGCAGGGTACTCAAATGGCTCAATCATCCCAGAAAGCTGGCACTCATTTTGCTGACCTCAGAAGGATGACGGGCTGAGTCAACCCCACCTGATATTAATTGAACTGCTGAGCAGGATTTCAACTCAAGACCCGAGATCCCTAACCATTAAGGCAATACCAAGCATTGGTTCGGGTTGAGTTGATGAAAATTCATCGATACGGAAAATAGGCCGAAAATATAAAACTCCATGTTCCATTGGTAAATACATATCACGTGGCTTCCAAACATCATTCGAACACTATTAGGCCCAATCTGAAATATCACAAATCTTTGCCCAATTTACTCCATGCTCTGGCTTTAGAATACTTGTATCTCTTCCAGGGAGGTGAATGTGGTTTTTTTTTTTTTTTTTCTTAATTCTGATTAGGTTACAGCACATTAGGCAAGATTCAAACAATCACAGTTATCTCATTATTATGTGAATGCAGCATCTGGCCTCCTAGTTTGTATCATTTGGACGTTTTAAGGTGTTCTGCTGAGGGTTTTTGGAGTTTTTCAGGTGAACAACTTTCTCAATGTTTGAAATTGTCCCAGATAATTGAATTATTGATAAATATTGATAAATCTATGGGTTCTGGTTACGATCAGAGTCGGTGAGCTGAAGATTTTTTTTTTTTAAACACAAACTTACCAGAACTTTCCTTGTAGTGATTATTCTTGGTTCTTAAGAGAATAAATTGTATGGGTCATCCTGAGATCAAAAGTTAATGAGCAAATTTTTTTGGTCCATTGAAAATAATTTACTGAGCATGCAGTTTTATGAAGCACGTCTCCAAGATCTCTGTTTACCCACCAGCCTTATCGATCGTTTCTCGAGTGCTTTGAATTGACTAGATCCTTTGGGCCCAAGCAACGCGGCATTGGTGCGCACTGACCTTTGCATTAATGTGGGCACGACACCGTCCTTGACACGCTTAAAAAAAAAAAATGCAGACCAGAATTAATCTATGCTGCAGACTGGTTCTCTATCCGGTAAATCTTCCAGTCTAGCCTCTCCCTTGATTAATGTTCCTTTAAAACCCAGACCGATTGACCATGCGCTCCAGGACCTCTCTGCTGCGGAGTCCCAAAGTCACCGGTCATTAAATCCTCACCCCTGCATACAGCAAATTCAAAAGGGACTCCAGGGTTTCTGGAACTGGCACCACACATCAAATGCATCTACTCTGCAAACTACAGTGATAAAAGTGCATGCATGGCCACTGGGACATTTAAAAAGGCCAGTTTTGCGGAGCAGTCTCTGGATAACCGGGTACAGGGAGCTCTCCGGAACTCGGCAGGGCGCAAGGTACTGCGGGTTATGAACGACCATGCAGGATTCCTGACCTCATGCCCACTTTCTTTCACCCGGTGATAAATTTGGATCGATCGGACCTTGGTGCGATGGACCGGAATTGAGCTGCGAGCGGTTGCTTTGCAGAGATACGGAGTATCGCTTGGACTCGTGTCGAGGAGGGCATCGCAAAACCACTTTTATATATCCCTGATGGTATCAAGGCGGTGGTAGAATGCTTTGATCAAAACGCTTTCCTTATTAGTTAGTATAAATGAGTAAAAGTAATTCATGGACATGGTGTATTTTGTTCCATTTCTAAAAAAAAAAAAACTATTCGAACCAAGAGCTCACTGGTTCCCCAGTTGGTTTGGCATTTGCACTTATTGAGCATGCTGAGAGTGGGGCCATGCTGATATTTGGAATGAATGCACAGTTAAGTACAGTAAACACACCGTCACAACACGACTTGCTGTTGGAAGTTGGAAATATACACCCAATTGTTTCAAACTTAAAATTATTTGTAAACCAACAAGACAGAATTTTCACAAGTTCACCCAGGCAACCTACGGGCGAGTGGCACCACAGTTCCAGTGATTGATGTAAAAGTTCATCCTTTTAGTAATGCCTGTATGCCTTTGCGGAAAACCTGCTGTGTCCTTCAACATAATGTCCATGATTATACAATGTTTCTTCCCCATGTCCTCACATTACCCGTAGCAAGAGAGACCTGCACGTGAGTCATGCACTTGTTTGTATCGCCCTCTCCTGGTTCTTCCTCCGTGTGTAGTCCAATAGTCGGAAGTGTGTTTAAAAGTGAATTCAGTACACTAAAAACTTTTTTTTTTGTCCCTCAACATGTGAAGGGTAAGACACATTGAATGCAGATTTTTGCAGCATTGTAATTTTGTGTGACGTCTAGATGTTGACTCATAGGAGAGCTTGTACATTATATTACATGCAGGACAGTACCATGAGGAGACAATGTAATTTTAAACATATAATAAGACAATAGGCAAATCAACAAAGGAAATGGGATCTAAAAATTAGCCCCTAATATGGCGAGTTATGTTCTTAAATGAAAAGGCCAAACAGGACATCTCAATTGACAGCTTCACTCTGTGTGTGTCATTGGTTGTTATCTCTATATGTGGGTTTCAGAAGGTGAAACAGAGTCCTCCCAGGTCTCAAAGTATCCACCTCCATTTCTGTAAGAGATCCTGATTCAAAAACGAAGCTGTGAAGTTTTCTTGTTCTCAAAGTTTTGTTTCAAGGGCTCTTTTTGGGGATCGTCGCTGAGCCCAGGCCAACTTCCGACATTAGTTTATTTCCACCACTACTCCCAGGGATGTTGTTTTTTAAAGATCTGCATGAGGTTCTTCTTTATCATTCCTGGTGCTCCTGAGACAAATCACTGGTACAGATTCTTGCTCTTCAACTTTCAAGATATTTTGGCTTCATTTTTTAGATCTTGGTATTTGGTCATTCTCTTGATTTCTGTGTTATTTAGGCCAAAATCGCTGGGTACTAACACCTCACTTAGCAATGCTGTCTTTCCTTTTTTGTACCTAATTACTACATCCAGTCGCAATGCTTTGTTTTCTGTGTTTACACTTGATGGGGTCATCAGCTCGTACATGAGTGTTACTTCCTTGTTTTCAGTGATTGCTTTTGGTTCATGTTTCCATGAGTTTTATGGAAATAGGATATTGAAATTTTTTTCAGAAGTGCCAGTGGATTACTCGACAAACTCTGTTGTGCCTTTGTGTGTACAGCTGTTCTGACATGAGTTTTTTACATCCCAATAGAAGTTAGCCTGTACTTTCTGTTTGTGCTTGCACAACCTACACTTATCCAATTGACTCAGTCCTGCCATTTTCTTAAAGGCTATTGCTATAGAATCCTCGGATCTTGGACATTATAATTAATTTTCAATCCCAATTAAGCTAATCTCTTTTAGCCCTCCATTGACCCTTCTTTGTCTATGTCCAGTCTGTCCAACTCTTTATGTGTGTATATATATATATATATATATATATATATATATATATATATATATATATATATATATATACATACCTACCTGCTCTTTTATCATGCCACCATTTGGCAATGTATGTCTGTTGATATTTTGCTTTCTATTTTTTTTTTTTGTGCAGTCTTTGGAGCTGTATTAGTGAGTGTTTTGGTTTCATTTGTGACATCTTCTATTCACACCTGTCTTTGTAAATTTCTTGCTCGGTGGGTTAGAGATACTTTTTCTGGCTTGCAGTCTTCATGTTGGGTACAAATTGGATTTGGGTGTCTGTCTAACTTTTCACATACTCAGCCAATCCTACTGTTGTCACTCTGGGCACTTGGTTGAACTCCATCAGCCCGTTGCCTCCTTCTTACCTCGGCAGGTACATTCTTGAGATGAATGAATTTTTGTGGAACATTTTGTGGATGGTGAGGAGTTTCCTTGTTTTAAGATCCAGTTTGTTGATTTCTGCTTGTGACCAGTTTATTTTTTCCGCAACTGCATTGCAACACGAGTCCTGGGAGCTGGTTCGTGGCTTTGATTTTGTTTCTGGGGGGAGAGTTATGTTTTCAGGATCATCCTCGTTTACACAGGTATTCTTTGGCAATTGTTATGCACATTTGTTTGCGACATATTTGGTGGCACTGTTGTACTCCGAGGTATTTGTACAATGCTTCCTTTTCTAGTTCCTGTATTGCAGCATGTGTCATTTATTATGTTCTCTGTTTTTGTTGGTCTACCTTGTATGAATGTGCACTTGACACACTTATCTGGGCGAAATTCCATTGGAATATTGACACCACGGTGGAACGGAGCCCTGCCACGTTTCAAAGTATAAACTTTGGTGTGTGTTTGTGTATGTGTGTGTGTGTATGTACATATATATATATATATGTATATACTGTATATAAATATATTAATATATATGTATACACACACACACACGTATATGCAGTGCTTTCAGAAAGTATTCACACCCCTCAGATTTTTTCACATTTTGTTGTATACAGCCTGAATTTAAAATGGATTAAATTTAAATTTTTTGTCACTGATCTACACAAAATACCCCATAATGACAAAGTGAAAACATGTTTTTAGAAATGTTAGTAAATTAATTAAAAATAAAAAGCTGAAATGTCTTCCGTCAATAAGTATTCAACCGCTTTGCTACGACACTCAAAATTAAGCCCAGGTGCATCCAATTTCCTTTAATGATCCTTGAACTGTCGCTACAATGTGATTGGAGTCCACCTGTGGCCAATTCAATTAATCGGACATGATTTAGAAAGAAACACACCTTTCTATATAAGGTCGCACAGTTGATAGTGCATGTCAGAGCAGAACCTCTGCCAGGAAGTCCAAACAACTGTCTGTAGAACTCCAAGATAAAATTATGAGGCGGCATAGATCTGGGTAAGGGTATAAAATAATTTCTAGTGTGTTGAATGTTCCCAAGAGCACAGTGAGCTTCATCATTAGGAAATGGAAAGAATATGGAACGACCCAGATTCTTCCTAGACCCGGCCGTCCGACCAAACTGAGCAACTGGGCAAGAAGGACCTTGGTCAGGGAGGTGACTAAGAACCAAATGACTACTCTGACAGAACTACAGAGTTCCTTCGTTTAAATGGGAGAGCCTTCCAGAAGGACAACAGTCTCTGCAGCACTTCACAAATCTAGGCTTTATGTGATAGTAGCCAGACAGAAACCACTCCTGAGAAAAAGGCACATGACAGCACACCTGGAGTTTGCAAAAGGGTACGTGAGACTCTGACAGCTTGAGGCAAAATATTCTGTGAGATGATGAAACGAACATTTTAACTCTTCGGCCTGAATGCAAAGCACTACATCTTGCAGTAACCGAGCACATCACTCATCTCACACCATCCCCACCGTGAAGCAAGGTAGTGGCAGCATCATGCTATGGGGATTCGTTTCAGCGACAGGGACTGGGAGACTTGTAAGGATGGAGGGAGCAATGAATGGAGCCAAATACAGACAAATCCTTGAGCAGAACGTGCTACAGAGAGCAAAAGACCTTAGACTGCAGCGAAAATTTATGTTTCAACAGGACAATGACCCCAAAGAAAACAGCCAAAGTAACACTGGAATAGGTTCAGAAGAAGAACGTGTAAGTCCTTGAGTGGCCCAGCCAAAGCCCAGACTTGAATCCCATTGAGAATCTGTGGAAAGACTTAAAGATTGCTGCTCACTGATGCTCCCCATCTAATTTGACAGAGCTTGAGCAAATCTGCAAGGAAGAATGGGAGAAAATCCACAAATCCAGATGTGCAATGCTGATACAGACATACCCCAGAAGACTCGAAGCTGCATTCACTGTCAAAGGCACTTCTACAAAGTATTGACTCAGGGGTTGACTACTTATTTGCGCAAGACATTTCAGCTTTTCATTTTTAATTAATTTGTTTAAAAATTCTAAAAACACGTTTTCACTAAAAACATGGGGGTGTTTTGTATAGATTAGGGACAAAAAATGAAATTTAATCCATTTTACATTTAGGTTGTAACACAACAAAATGTGAAAAATGTTGAGGGATGTGAATACTTTCTGAAGGCGCTGTATCTATCCAAGCTTTTTTTTTTTTTTTTTTTTTTTTTTTTTTTTTTTGTATACCTTGGTCGAGGCTCGTATGAGAGCTAACACACAACTCACAGCAAGGAGGCATGAGACAAGAGGGGCGGGAGTGGAAGGGACAAAACATTGGGGAACAGACACAGGTGAACTGTGGAAGGGAGAGGGATGGGGATGGGACGGGGAACATGGCGAGGGGAAGATGGACATTAAAGGGACTTTCAGGAAGGAAAGCAGGAGAATTGAAGGAAGTGGGCTTGGGTGGATGATCGGGGGGAGAAAAGATCGAGGATTTGGATGGGGGAAGATAAGAGGTGGTGGTGAACAGCTGTTTTGAAAGCCTGAAGGGAAGAATGGGAAAGAATAGAGTGAGGAAGTTTATTCCAAAGGCGGGAAAAAAGAGGAATGAAAGAGTGAAGATGAGCAGTGATTCGTGATTTTGGTAGTTTTACCAGAAGGGGGTTGTTGGCGGACCTTGAGCGCCCTGTGGAAATGTGGTTGGGACAAATCGCAGAGAGAGCAGGGGGGGCAAGGCTGGAGAGGAGTCGGTAGAAGACAGAAAGACCACCGACCAACCTGCGGTGATTGAGTGAGAGGCCCAAAGACTCAGCTTCATTGCGGGAGATGCCGATGATCTTAAAAGCCCTGGTTTCGACAGCGTGAAGCCGAGAAAGGTGGGAGGCAGGAGCACCAGCCCAGAGGGGAGAGCAGTACTCCATCAGGCTACGGACAAAAGCTTTGTAAGTGGTCAGGAGCTCAAGAGGGCCGAAGAAGGACTTAGCACGACGGAGGATTCCCAGTCGGCGACTGGCTTTTGAGGCAAGGTTGGAAATGTGACTTTCCCAGGAAAGGTCATGGCAGATAGTGAGACCCAGAAGCTTGAAAGAAAAGACTTCTTCCAGAGGATTGTTGAGAAAGTGGATGGGGGGGTTTTGTAAACGGTCCTTTCGAAGAGACATAGTGAGAGTGTGAGATTTGTCTGGATTGAAAGACATGTTCCACGTGTTGGATCCAAGCTTTCCCTCTCCTTCTCGTCCACCTACCTCCACCGAAAGCTGTTCACATTTTCACCAATATGCCAAATTTCTCTCACCTCCCTATCTTTATGATTCCAACATATACATTCTTTTATGCAAAAAATATTCTCTTGCCCCCATCCATACAAATATAAATGGCTTCCAACCAGAGATATGAGTCTCGAGATTAGAGGAAAACAAGGAGTAAAAGATATAAAATGTCAATGCCCCCATGGTTTTAGTAATTTTGCTGGAAGGAGTTAAAGGGCAAGTCCATATTTACAAGATATATGTCTGTGCGCAACTGACTTTAGTGGTCATGTGACATGGAAGAGTGGGTACAATTGGGTTATTCGGTCATGAATATTAATGATGTGGGTCACGGAATTATATTGTGTGAGATAGTTGGTCACGTGATATGTATCATGTTTTCGATTGGAAACGCAAATTTCGCACAGAAGGGATTCAATGTTCATATATCTTAGGGGAGACGTACTGAATTACACAAACAGTATAACATTTCATAATATTTATTGATGTATAAAAGAAATTCTATAACTGCAGACAATAGAAAATTATCATTCAGTTGAAAATGTTGTCTGATCAGTTGTAAACTTTTTCTCAAGGTGGTTGGGGTGCAAATAAAAAGAGGATTCAGAATTTTAAAAACATTTTCATGAAAGATGCTTCATGGTTTAGGTGTATAAAAAAAAAAAATAGAACAAGATCGGTAAATGCATGTCTAAGAAATGATTGAGGACATGTTCAACACTGGGGTTTTCTTTACAACTAAAATGGCCGCCCGTCTACCAGTCGGCCATCTTTGATCAGATCACAAAATAAAGTAAGGTGCAAGTGTAAGCCATCATGCACTGTGCTTTTGCAAAGTTTGAACAAAATCGGACCACGTGTGTCTGAGAAGTGGTGTGACACATTTACGTGACAAAATGGCCGCCAGTCAGCCATATTGGATCTGATCTCAGAAAAATAAATGGCATGCATACGTACGTCATCATTCATTATCTGTTTGCCAAGTTGGAACAAAATCGGTCCATATATGTCAGAGATATGACTGCGGAGAGACAGACATGCAAGACCCAATCCATAAGCCCCTGTTTCAGACCAAGTCCAACGGGGGTTAATAATAAAGGACAGACCAAGATATGTTGAGGTTTTTTCTTCCAAACAAGAAGCAATAGACTCATACCAGCAAAACTCAGCAGAGATGGAGTACTGCCCTCATTTATGAGTTGACACCCCTCTCTCAGACCTTGCACAGCTTGATACCATGGGAAACAAGGCCTTCAAAATCATTGAAATCTCGCACAATAAAGCTGAGCCTATCTGGGCCTATCACTTTCACATCAGATAGGCAGTGGTATCTGATGATCCTGGAGGACACACGTGGTCTGCTAGTAACATTCTCGTGGTTCAACTCCCAAAATTCTGACTCACCGCTTACCTCCACTCATTCATTAACTCATCCACGCGCGTGTGTGTGTGTGTGTGTGTGTGTGTGTGTGTGTGTGTGTGTGTGTGTGTGTGTGTGTGTGTGTGTGTGTGTGTGTGTGTGTGTGTGTGTGTGTGTGTGTGTGTGTGTGTGTGTGTGTGTGTCTTTGAAAAAACGAGACATGTGTGGCTACACCATAACCTCTTTACCATTTGAACTTTTGTCAACAAATTTTCAACAAACCTTTATTTGGACAAGATCCAGGGCTTCAAGACAGCTGTTCACCACCATCTCAAATCATCCCCCATTTACAATCATAATCTTTTCTACCTCCATTAACCCTTCTGAAACCCACCTCTTTCTAAGTTTCCAGTTTTCCCTTCCACTTCTGTGATTGAGTTTGTGGCTGTATTCATCCTGTACACCCCTCCTCATTCTTTCCCATGCCCCTTATTCCTCCAACTTTTTCTCTATTTTGTCTCTCAACCCTACCTTTAGTCTGTCCTTTCTCCATTTCTTTCTGCTGTACTCTTTTAGGCCAACTGTGTTCCAGCTCCTCTGTGAGCCTTGATTCTGTACACCAAAAAATGTTCCTGCACGATACACCTTCCAGCCAACATCACTCATGCTGATGAAGAGTGGGTGAGTTCCATGATCAGAGTGGAACAAAGTCAATTTTTTGCCTCTGAAATTGAATGAAATGGAAAAAAAAAATAACATCTTCACCCTTACCCTTTTAGGACCCTCCACCCCTTCCATATTTTAAGGCCCTGTCACAGCTTGACGATTTAGCCAGTGTGTGGCAACGTATCAAAATTTATCTAAAACGCTGGCGTATGCTGAACTATTGATGTTTTTTTTCAGTTTTGGGCGCATATTAACGAGTTGGACGTATGCATAACATATTTGTAACGTTCACAGAACGTTTCGATAACTTATAGATAACTTATACCAACGAATGCTTAGCGTGTTGTCGGCGTTCACAACTTATGCCCAACGATAGTCTAGCGTATGCATAGCGCGCGGCAGCATATCGCCGACGATCACGTGGCGTAGCCTATTAAAAGGCTGCCGCTCGACGATTCAAATCATAACCGCCTCCCGATCCATGGTCTCACCCAGTTCCTTCTCCTCCGTTCACCTCTTTTTTCTCCTGGCTCTATTGGCACAAAACTGGTACAGTGTCAAATCGTGTGAGGTCATGCTGATGTTGGAGGACAGCTAGTAAGTATTCTCGTCTCAGCCTTGCCGGATCCTCCATCTCTCAATGACATGGACATCTACTCACCATGAAGTCTGGTACACTGACGGGTTCATCCTGTGAACCCCATTTTTATATAACAATTCCCCTAAATGCTGCCAATACGCCATTATACGGTAGCTGTAAGTTAGAAACACGTTCAGTAAGTTCTGTGGTCGTCCAGAAGATATCAAATACGTCTACATACGTCAATATGCGTTGGAGATACGTTACACATAGGTTCAAAGCACGTTACTCATAGGTTAAAAATAAGTTTCGGGTACGCTAGACATTACCTCGACGTATTTCGACTTATGAGTAACTTACAAGTAACTTGTGTCGACGTGTGTCAACGATCGCATAACGTGCCTACAACTTATGGCCGGCGTATGCGGAACGTGTGAGTCATACGCCGAGCACGTAGACAAATTTTGTGCTTGCACAAAATTTGTCGACGAGCTCGGCGTACCACGACATATGCCATCATGCTTCAGCGTGCTCTTAACGTATACAAAACTTACCCATAACGTATTCGACGTGTGCCAGCGTATTCGCCAAATTTTTCATACGTTGGCATACGCTGGCTAAAACGTCAAGGTGTGACAGGGCCTTTCCAGATGCAAGTAAAGCATGTGCACTGCTTTTTCATTGTGGGTGCACTATAGTTTGCAGGGGCAACTGCAAATGTTCAAGAGCAAGTCTGCGATGTACACTCCTCTGCCGATGCCAAGGTGGTTGCATCAATAGTGATACCATCTTATGGTAGTTGACATTTGTTGGAAATGCATCTCTTTGTCAATGATGATTCAGCCGACCAGAGTCGGTCAATATAGCAGCCCGAGTATTCAAAATGTTGTGCAAATGATAGCCGATCAATGATTCGAATAGTTGTCATACTTGAATGTGCTGCATTGATACTGAATCTAAAAACCCAGTGTTATTTTGGCACACAAGTCAAAAACAAATCTAAAAATCTAAAAACAGATTGATGTAAGGTACATCATTACCTTTTGCAGACATGTATGTTTTAAGTTGGGAATGTCAGTTATCTTTCATATTGTAAATAGTCAGTGAAATGTTATCATGCCAGGCATTTTTTCATTCATTGACCTTACTAGCTTGTATCTTTGACATAACTTTAAAACTAGCCGAAACCCCGTCACAGACGGATTCCGTTCATTCAACCACCCTCACCAGCTCACCTACACTCGAGGGACATGGACTGGACAGGGCGTGCTTGCCCCTGCCTACTCATCCCTCGCCCCTGCCCCATTCCCCCTCCCCCCGCCTTCAATTTGCTTACCCCCGCCCAAAAATTTAATTAATCGCCCCCACCTCTTCACTCCCCGACCCCCGTCTCTTGATTCCTTGCCCCCGGGCCCCTGCCCCCCTGTCTACCCCCTCACACTCAACCCGGCCTAATTCACCCCAGCCCCCGCCCACTCATCCCTCGCCCCATTTCCCCCCATCTCCCGCTTTCAATTTGCTTACCCCTGCCCAAAAATTTGCTTAACTTGCCCCCGCCTCTTCACTCCCTGCCCCCATCTCCTTATCCCCCACCCCCACCTCTTCACTCCTCGCCCCCGTCTCAACGAAAAGTGTTTATTCTGCTTCAGAGTTGAAAGTTGACTCTTGCCACGATGTGCGATGCACTCTTACAGGTACGAAGTTTCTTTCAGTCCAGGTCACAGTACCGAGAAAAACGTGACGCGACTGCTCGGAGGAGCACAAAATTGGTCCTTCAGTATTAATATATAGATTATGGCACATGAAGCTGCCATCTTGATTTCCCATATAAAACTGTATTACAATCAAACAGCTTTTTTAATTTGTTTTGATTCCTTGACGGAACAAATATGCATGATGATACTAGATTGATTTTCCTCGCTTGTTCAGGTATTGGGGTTTAATTGAATTATGTTGGTAATGGCAGCCATTTTAGAAATCCAATATGGCTGCCACCTGAGCTATTTAAAATTGACTTCATCACATTCCTGGACCCAACAAATATGGGTGTAGACACCAATTTTATCTTCCTAGCTTGTTTGGTTATCAAGATATCCTTAAAAGTTAGTTGCGAATGGCGGCCATTTTGAATTTTCGACTTATTCAAGATGGCTGCCACCTGGGCCCTTTCAGAGTTCGTCCATATGATTCCTCGACCCCATAAATGTGGGTGTAGCCACTGAAATGAACTCTCTAGCTGGTTTAGTTTTGGAGATATAGAATAAAATAGGTTTTCGATGGCGGCCATCTTGAAATCCAAGATGGCGGCCATAAAAGGGGTGTGTCAAAGTGCTTCCATCAATTTTCTTGATTGTCAAGGTCGAAGCGACTTGCGTGGCAAAATTCACACTTTTATCCGGATGTGCACACTTGGGTTGGTTTTGTGCACTAAGATCCCCCACTATTTGAATGAGCATCGATTACGACCAAAAACATCTTCCCAAGGAATGGTGCAGCATATTCTATGTGAATTTGAGACTATGGTTTGGAAGGCCAGGACCACATGTGAAGCAGTGCCTCAGGTAAGTTTCGGGCAAAAGCTGGACACAAAACAATGACGAAAGCGACTCTTTGTCTTCATCTATTCCTGGCCATCAAACGTGACTCCTTGCAATTGACTTCATGGTCATAATAACTGGATGTAATCCATGTAGTTCAAAACACACCTTGCTCTGACCTTTAGGAGAGACAATATCCCGATTGTCCCACGGCAGGAAACCAGAATGCAAGGACAACCAAGGTAGCAACCAGAATGCAAGGACAACCAAGGTAGCAACCAGAATGCAAGGACAACCAAGGTAGCAACCAGAATGCAAGGACAACCAAGGTAGCAACCAGAATGCAAGGTCGTTTTTACGAGTAAGGTATGGTCTCAATTTCTCATGGAATGAATAGGACATGGTTGAGCAATGCTACTGATAACACATTGTTTTTATCCTAGATAGGGTCGAGTCCACATTCGTCCATGATTCAATTTGTTTGGACGTGATTGGAGCATTATCGGAGTCGAACACACTCAACAACATTTAAAAAAACTCTCCTTGTACAAGTACATGACCTGGGTTAACAGGGAGTGGCAATCTACTCAAGGCATCAGCACACAAATTCATCAGCCAGGATGATATCTTATAGAAAAGTCATAGGCTGCCAACTTCTCAGCCCAATGCTGAATGCATGCAGAAGCCTGCGAGTTACTTCCCCGACACTCATTGGACAGGGACTGCAATGGTTTGTGGTCAGTTATGAGTTTAAAATGTCAACAGGGAGAGATACTGATGCATTGTTGTTTCACAAAAATACGTGCAAGAGCTTCTTTTTCAAGCATGGAAAAGTTACGCTCTGCAGCTGACAAAGTGTGTGATGCATGGGCTACATGCCGTAGAATACCATCATCATGTTGGTGTTGTAATGCACAGCCAATGCCACAGGATGAGGCATCAAACCTGTGAACCAGTGGCTTAACAGTATTGTAGACTGAAGTACACCAATACCTCAGATGAACCGAGCAAAAGTTTTGCCTCTGCAAATGCCTTTCTACACTTGGATGACTACTGGCATTCAACTCCTTCATGTAGTAGTTTGTGGAGAGGTCCCAGAACAATGCTCAAAATTGGAAGAAAATTGCAGGAATAGTTCAACATACCGAGGAACGCTTTAAGCTCTGTAGTAATCACAGGAAGAGGGGTGTGAGGGTATTTGTCATTCAAACAATGAAGGGTATTTGTCAAGAATGGCAATCACAAACAATCAATTTGATCTCAGGTCAGATCAGGTGTGGGAGCATGCGCCGGAGCAGCGCGCCGCTGCGTCCACTTTCTGCCGGTACTCCAGGGGCCTCTGTCTGGTCATCCCCCAGGCAGATTCCTGGCACATCCCCATCGCCTTGAGATGCCGATCAACCTGTTGCAACCACGATGCACACAGTCGGCCCATTGGCCTCCTCCACTCATGAGGCTCCCTCACTGAAAAAATCTGGTGAGCAGGATCAGTGTCAGGAAAACCAGCACATCTCCATACAGCCACAACTGACGCTCACAGACTATGCAGGTAACAAATCTCATTTGAGTCTCTCTCAGCAACCACTCGTTGGACATCTTGGATGTTGGACATCCAACTAGCGATAGCCAAGGATTCGCCGAAGAGAACTGGTGCCAAAGGAATAAAGTCTCTGCCTCAGATCCCTGGTCAGAGTCCAAGTCTCACATCTGTAGAGCAAGGCTGGAAGCACCAAAGACCTGAAGACTCAGACTTTCGTCCTCCTGTCCAGAGATCAACTGTGCTGCACCCCATGATCCAGTTTATCCATGACTCCCCAGGCCTGACCCAGACGTATGTTGACCTCAAGCTCACAGGCAGCAGAGACATGAATATCACTGCCGAGGTAAGTGAATCTCTCCCTGACCTCAACATCCTCACCACAAGCAGGTACAGACAAGATAGCAGCATCCAATATGTCATTGAAAGCCTGGATCTTAGTTTTGACCCAGGAAACCCGTAATCCCAGTGGCTGTGACTCCTCATTCAGCACCTCGAGGGCCCCCAAAAGGATATCTAAAGTCTCCGCAAAGATTACTGCATCATCTGCAAAACCAAGTTCAGAGATCTTGACATTCCCAAATGATGCACCTCAGCTTGATCTCTCAGACATCCTCCCCAGAATCCAGTCAATAAAAGCGCTGAAAAGTGTGGGGGCCAAAACGCACTCCTGATGAACTCCAGTAACAACTGGAAATAAGTCAGAGATGGTATCATCACTTCTCACAGCACTTTCAGTTCCAGAGTAGAGTTCAGACAGATTGATCAGTTTTGGAGGCACCCCACGAAGACCAAGAATCTTAAAGAGGACATCCCGATTCACTGAATCGAACGCTTTGCAGAGATAAACATAGGCTGCAAGCAGCCCCTGCTGAAATTCTCGATTGTTTTCCTTGATGACCCAAAGGGAAAGGATACGGTCAATCGTTGACCTCTTTGGTGTAAAGTCTGACTGATATGGGTACTGGTGCTCAAGCAGATGGTGGCGAACCCTATCAAGAATTATCTGAACAAAGACTGTGCCCGGCACTGAGAGCAGCATCACTCCTCGGTAGTTGTTGCATTCCTGGCGATCACCCTTACCAATCCAGAGAGAGACAAGGCCCCTCTTCCAGTCATTTGGGATGATGCCTGTGTTCCAGGTAGAGCACAAAACTGCATGCAACGACACGAGTGCAGCATTTCCACCAGCCTTGAGAAGTTCAGCATGGATGCCACAGATCCCTGGAGCTTTACCCCATTTCAACCGGTTCACCACAGCATGTGTCCACAAACAAAGGTGAATTGCAGTTGATTGGAAGGTCAGCAATAGGGACAGTAACACCCCTGACATCCAACTCAACAACTGGTGGATCATACTGGCACAGCCACTTAAAGTAAACGGCCCAGCAGGTCTTCACTTCATACTCCTCTGTCAAGAGCCACCACCCTCCGCTCTAACTCCAGTACACCAAGGGACGGTCTTGGAGGAACGCAATGCATGAATTCCCCTGAAAGTAGGATGAGAATCACTTGACCACAGGTGATGCTCTACCCTCTCACAGATTCCTCCCACATTGGCTTCTTTGTCCGCCATCAGTGCACAGACAGTTTTACACCTCAATGCCCTGAACTGCTCAGCTCTGCCATTCAGCCTGGCCCTGCAACTCTGGTCAATGGTATCTTGTGTCCCTTGAGAGACAAAATTCTTCTTTGCCCCACGGTGAGTTCCAAGATATCCACTGGCAACATCAAGGATGGTGGTCTTGAAGGCGCTCCACAACACTTCAGGATTCCCCAAATCACCACTCAGCCTGTTCGCAAACTCCTTAGATCCCATCTCATCATTGAGCTTGCCAACATCCAGCCTCGGCTGGGATGGTACCATTCTCCTGGATTTAAGCTGCAACTTCAGAGTTGCTTCCACAAGCCTGTGGTCGGTATTGAGGAACTGAGCACTCCGGTAGACCCTGCAGTTCTGGATCATCCTCCAGCAACCATCAATGACCACATGGTCAATCGACTTTGCCACACCGCCAGCGTTGGAATGCCAAGTCCAGCGATGAGCCTGTGGGCACTGAAACCATGAACCAGCCACCCTTAGTCCATAACTTCTTGCAAATTCAAGGAACTTAGTGCTATTCTCGTTCATAGTTCCTTACCCATGGGGATCAACACACGTCTCATAACCATCCCTATCAGTTCCAATCGATGCATTGAAATCACTTAAGACGAGAAGAGTATCTCTCCTGGGGCACTGATCAACCACAGACTCAAGCGTGGCATAGAATGTGTCCTTCACAGTGAGATCACTCGCCTCAGTCGGAGCATAAACAGAGACCAGGGAAACGACACCCAAGGAGTGACAAATCCATTGTCTCATAATACGCTCGTTGACCGGTGTTCCCTCAATTATCATTGGAGACAGCTTATTGGACACAGCTGCAGCAACTCCTTGCACATTGTAACCATCAGAGTGACCAAACCAATAGTAGGTGTAACCACCCACCATGATCTTGCCACTATCAGGTCTCTGAACCTCAGAGAGAGAGCTGCAATACTGATGTTCAAATGCTTGATCTCAGCTGATAACAGAGACAGTTGATCATCCTCTCTTATGGATAGGACATTTCAGGCACCCACCCTAAGGGACCGCCTCAGGTTAACTCAAGGAGACGACCGTCTGGTTGACAGCACCTCAGCACTACCCCGACACACACTACCGCCATCTGACCCGGAAAGGTTACCCTGTGATTTTCCTCCTATCATCAAAGAGTGGGGGTCTCGAAGGCTTTGCCCCAATCCCGTCATCCGGTGAGCTGCCCTGTGGAGGGCAGGGAGTGGGTTTTCAGTTTTCTTTGTATTTTATTTTGCAGAGTGAAGGGTTTTAAGGTGGCTGGAGTGCAAATCCTGCCACCAACCTCCTAAAAAAAATAACCCAACTGCTGCACGATGTCCACAGACACAGTTGGTCACTAGATATGGATGGCCGTTGGCTCACAAGGAGCTCCTCCGCCCTTTGACGGGTTTGGTTTTTAAACCTGCTGGGTGTCCATATCATACACCCTCCTCAACAGGAATCCTGGTGGAGAAGATGGTTTAGTTGCTGACAACCTGACCATTGAACAGGTTAGTACAGGGTTACCTCGTACCTGTAGCAAGTCATAGATATAATCTGGCCTGACCTGACAATAATCACAGGCCAATCAAGTGTGATGGATTCAAGCTAATCACACCCAAATAGTGTAGTTCCATTGCCCTGTATGATCCGCAACCAGGGTAGTTTCTGTGACACATCATTGTAGGTGACTGTCACATCAGCACCACCAATCACAGGCATCAGTTCATTGGTATAAGTTCACAATTTGGCGTTCCCAGGTCTAAGTACTGTCCTTGTCTCTTGGCTAAACAGCCTTTCAAAAGTTTCAGAGCTCATGATTGACTGGCTGGCCCCGGTGTCCAGCTCCATTTTCACAGGAATGTCATTCAGCTTGAAATCCAGAACAATGGGTTTGCTTTTATCGAACAAAGCAAGTGAATCATCCTCCACAAATGCAGGTGGTGTTGCTTCACCTCCGTTCGCCGGTGCAGCCAAATCAATAAAGTGGTGAGTCGTACCATGTAGGGATGTCAGATGAAACATCTTGCATTGATGGCCAGTTTTGCCACAGTTATGACAAAAACAATGTTTGGAATGACATCGGCATGGAAAGTGACTGCCACTGCAATGCCGGCATGATTTTCCTGTTGTAGAACTCGACGATCTCCTGCTACGCGACGGCACACCGGAGCTCGCTCTCTGAACTGTGTGTTGAGCAGATTGGTGACACTGAGGTTTACTGAGCTTCTCAGCTGACGATGACGAGTTCCGTTTGTTACCATTACACAAACTCGACTGGGAGTTCTGCTCGTTGCTGTTGATATCACACAGCCCCTCATCAGTTGTCATACAGACACTCGCAATCAACACAGCTTCAGAAAGGTCGAGATTGGGGACAGCCAACAACTTTAGCAGAATCGTTTCGTTGTTGATTTCAATAGTGAAAAAAAAAAATCACTGAGAATCTAGTCCGATGTGAAACCAAATTCACAATGTTCAGGTGGCGAGTTGAGGTCAGCAACAAACTCGTACACCGACCGATCTTCCTTCCTCCCGTGAGTGCAGAACTTTTATTGGGCCACAATTTTTCTGGATTTTGGCTTCTTTGGCCACAACCTCGACAAGTTCATCATAGGTTTTGTCCTTCAGTTTATTAGGGGAAACGAGGTCCTTCATCAGAGCATATGTTGAGTTGCCACACATGGCGAGAAGAATGGCCCAGCGCCGATTAGCATCTATTACTGCCGTCATCTTGTTAGCGATAAAGTATTGTTCCAAACAATCAGCAAAATCTTCCCGGTCAACACCTGGTTGGTACTCTGACAGAATACCCACAGACACCACAGTGAGCAACACCAAATGAGAAACAAGTCAATGTCATCGCCAATTGTGATGTATCCGCGGGATTAAAGAGTGAAAAGCAAAGACAGCACTCAAGTCGGACCAGCGTGTCATTCCCTGGTATGCACCCATTGCCATTGTGTTCCCAGGTCACTGCACACAAAACATATCACTGGGGGTCTTCCTATCTTTCCTCTTCGATTACATGCAGCAACATTCGTCCAAGCGTTGCACGTATCCACCTCGCAAGCGATGTGCGGTCACCATATTGGCGGTCTGGCGTGGGCTGGATACGCTCCAAGTCACACTGCCTTATGCTTTGTGGCCTCTCAACTCCTTCCTCGTCCCCTTCTTCGCTGCCTCCTCTCTCTCTCTCTCTCTCTCTCTCTCTCTCTCTCTCTCTCTCTCTCTCTCTCTCTCTCTCTCTCTCTCTCTCTCTCTCTCTCTCTCTCTCTCTCTCTCTCTCTCTCTCTCTCTCTCTCTCTCTCTCTCTCTCTCTCTCTCTCTCTCTCTCTCTCTCTCACTCTCTCATTCCTTTCAGTTCCTCTTATCTTACCTCTTTGGAATGGAGGCACACAAATCATCATAGGTGGGTTCAGGTGGGAGAATCGAGCTGTCCTTGTCAGTGTGTGTGTGTGTGTGTGTGTGTGTGTGTGTGTGTGTGTGTGTGTGTGTGTGTGTGTGTGTGTGTGTGTGTGTGTGTGTGTGTGTGTGTGTGTGTGTGTGTGTGTGTGTGTGGACAATAAGGCTTTTACCACTTAAACTTTTGTCCTAAATGTTGAAGAAATCTTTACGAGAGTATGGAGAATACCATTTAATAATAATAATTGGGTCAAAATGTCAATGAGCAAATTCAAAGTTTGTACAAATTCTCCTTAATAGCTCGTCAACTCAAATTCAGAGTGTCCCTCTCTTGAGTGTCATCTTTTTCAGACTGTCCCTGTCTGGAGTGTCCTCTTTTTTGGAGTGTCCTCTCTTTTGCGTCCTCTTTTTCAGTGTCTCTCTCTTTAGTGGCCTCTTTTTCAGTGTTCCTCTCCGGACTGTCCTCTCTCGAGTGTCCTCTTTTTGGAGTGCCCCTCTCCAGAGTTTCTCTTTTTCAGTGTCCCTCTCTTTAGTGGCCTCTTTTTCAGTGTCCCTCTCCGGAGTGGCCTCTTTTTTGGAGTGTCCCTCTCCAGAGTTTCGCTTTTTCAGAGTGTCCCTCTCTGGAGTGACCTCTTTTTCGGAGTGTCCCTCTCCGGAGTGTCCTCTTTTTCAGTGTCCCTCTCTGGAGTGGCCTCTTTTTTGGAGTGTCCCACTCTGGAGTGTCCTCTTTTTGGAGTGTCCCTCTCCAGAGTTTCGCTTTTTCAGAGTGTCCCTCTCCGGAGTGTCCTCTTTTTCGGAGTGTCCCTCTCTGGAGTGTCCTCTTTTTCAGAGTGTCTCTCTCTGGAGTGTCCTCTTTTTCAGAGTGTCCCTCTCTGGAGTGTCCTCTTTTTCAGTGTCCCTCTCTGGAGTGTCCTCTTTCTGGAGTGTCCCTCTCCAGAGTTTCTCTTTTTTGGAGTGTCCCTCTCTGGAGTGTCCTCTTTTTCTGAGTGTCCCTCTCTGGAGTGTCCTCTTTTTGGAGTGTCCCTCTCCAGAGTTTCTCTTTTTTGGGGTGTCCCTCTCTGGAGTGTCCTCTTTTTTGGAGTGTACCTCTCCGGAGTGTCCTCTTTTTGGAGTGTCCCTCTCCGGAGTGTCCTCTTTTTGAAAATCAAACGATGGTAATCCTCGTCAGCTCGAGATGGCTGGGTTTTGTAATCGTTCCACGTTTCTTTATTTACCATTTGAACCTCGGTCTATCTGTTCAGGCGAAATATTTTTTTACCATTTGAGCGTTTTTTTTCATCAAATCTTCAACGAACCTTTATTATGAGAATATGGAGTGCAGTAATTAATAAACTATATATTTATTTTTAGCTGCTGTTTTGTCAAGTTTAGTTTGAGTGCAAAGTGGACGTGGACCCGGAACGGTTTTGCATTTTGAGATGCTTTCTAGTTATCAACTGAATTGTTGTGGTTACATATCTTGTCCTTGTGTTATGAATAAATGCTTTATTTCAGAAGGAATGGTGTACCTTGTGCCTCTGCCATTTGGTCTTGCAAACAAATGGATGCAGATGCAGTCTGAAAAGTTAAGTTGTCAATTTCTTTGATAAATGGTGGTGGAATAATCCCATCGATTTACAGGCCAGTGGTAACCACTCAACACAAGCCTGTGAAGAAAGGCATGAGTTGGGCCATCATTGGGGCCCAGGCCCAGTGTGCAGCGGTAACCATTGTGAGTGATTGCATTCCATTCATCCGGCTGCTATCCATACAACATTTTCATGAGTGGGATTTGAGCGTAATCTCTCCCGAGATTAATTGTTTTTTTTTGCATGCTCACACAATTGGTTTATTTTAACTTCAAAATGTTTTCTTATTCTAACGTGGACAAAATACCAGACAAGCAGGCTGCATCCAGTATGGAACACAAGGTCAGGGGGTTGAACAGTGAAGAGGAGATGAGAGTCGGAACCTCCCCCACCTCAAGTTCATTCAGGTCCCCAAAGTGTCTTTCAGCCCCTCTTCCACAACCTCATCAACCCTGACACTTGGGATGACGGGGTTTCTGCTTCAAACCATTGAAATATGAAATTGAAAAGTTAAACTAAATGAATGCAAATGAATGAAAATACCCCCACAACCTCTTAAGTAAACAGACAAAGGAAAAAAAAAAGCAGAGGTACAAATAACAAGCTCAAATGAGCTAAGATCCTCGTCCTCTTAATGATGACGTCATAAAAACGAATATGACGTCATTGTGATGTATCAGGTTTGCGATAAATTATCTGTGCTCATGCCCGGCTTGATTCCCGCAAACAAAATTCAAACAGCTTGCCGAGTTTCGGAGATAATGGTACAGGCGATTTCCATTATGACGTCAACTTTTTTTCTCGGAAGAATTTCCAAAATCGGAGATGGTTACTGCCTGCGCGTGGGCTTTCTGCATATACATGGCCAGTTTCACGAAGATCCGATGGAAACTCTGGGGTGTGAAACAAAAAATGTCAAAAAATAGGAATGACGTCATAAAAAATTGATATGACGTCATAGTGATGTATCATATGTGCGGTAATTCATCTCTGCTAATGCCCTATTCGATTCCGCAAACAGAATTCAAAAAGCTTGCCGAGTTTCGGAGATAATTTTTAGGCGATTTCCATTAACAGAGATATTTTGACGTCATAACTTTTTTTCTCGGAGGAATTTTCAAATCGGAGATGGTTCCTGTCTGCACAGGGTATTTTTACATATATACGCCAAGTTTCAGGAAGTTTCGATGAAAACTGGAGGCTGTGAAACAAAAAAGTCCACAAGAAGAAGATGAAGAACAACAACGTCAGACTTAGAGATCCTCCACGAGGATCTAAAAATCGGTATTTCTAAAGTAAGGGAGAAAATTGGTAAAAACAAAACAAACTAGAAGGGCACTCGGTAGAGTGTATACCTCCACCACATAATGCCTGATCCACGAGAACAAAATCGAATCAGTTCGTCGTGGTCACACACCCAACCTATTCCCAAAGTTTCATCCAAATCCGTCCACAACCTTTTGAGATATCATGCTATATATTAGTTTCGCCATATCTCTCAATGGTGAAGAATCACTTGAAAAACTATCAGATCCGGATGCGGATCCGGATCTTCACCAAAATGAAATAATTTTTTTCCTTGTCAAACACCCAACGCGTCCATCATATTTCGTCGGATTCTGTGCACAACTTTTTTGAGATATCGTGCTATCCATCGTTTTTGGCATTACCTCTCAATAGTGAAGAATCACTTTTTAAATTCTAGTTGTCGAATCCGGATCTGGATTTTCACCAAAATCTAATCAGTTCGTCCGTGTCACACACCCAACCTGTCCACAAAACTTCATCCAGATCCGTCCCCAACTTTTTGAGATATCCTGCAGACAGACAGACAAACAGACAAACAAACAAACAAACAAGAAGAAGACGTCGTCCAGAGCACGAAACTGGCAAAATCCATAAAACAAATTTGACCTCAAAAATAATTGGTGGTTTAATTAAATGACTCAATATGCAACTTCTCTTCAAATTTCAAGTCAATCGGATGAAAATTGACGATTTTAGGAATTCAAACTATGTTGTCCTTTTGGCCGATGTTGATCTCGAAAATAATTGGTGGTTGAATTCAATGATCTGATATATTGAAGATTTTAGAAATACCTCCTTCGTTGTTGACCTTGGTCCTATGTTTAGCTTTTGCTCTATGTTGACCTAAAATAAATACTTGGCGAGTTGAAGTCAGTGACCTGAAATATAAATCCTCTTCAAATTTCAAGTCAATCTGATAAAAATTGAGGATTTTAGAAATCTCACCGAAGTTGCTGACCTTTAGCATATGTTTACCTTTTTGTCAGTGTTAACCTAAAAAAAGAAATTTCCTCTACAGTATGAATTCAGTGACCTGAAATATAAATCCTCTTCAAATTTCAAGTCAATCTGATAAAAATTGACGATTTTAGAAATTCGGCCAATGTTGACTTTTGGTCGATGTTGACCTCAAAAAATAATTGGCTACTTGGATTCAGTGACCTGGAATATAAATCCTCTTCAAATTTCAAGTCAATGGGATTAAAATTGAGGACTTTAGAATTACCATCTTAGTTGTTGACCTTGAGCTGATGTTGACCTCAAGAATACTTGGCGAGTTGAATTCAGTGACCTGAAATATAAATCCTCTTCAAATTTCAAGTCAATTGGATGTAAATTGAGCATTTAGAAATCTCACCTAAGTTGTTGACCTTTGGCCTATGTTGACCTTTTGACCTCATAAATAATAGGCTTCTTCCTAATGACAAATCTACCATGTGGTGAACTTTTGTGAAGATCGGTTTAAAATTGTGACCTGTAGGTGACAAACAGACAGACAGACAGACAGACAGACAGACAGAATAACAAAATCGACTGACCAATATACTTGAAAAATCTTCGATTTTGCAAGTAACAAACAAACAGAAAGGGGTGAAAACATAACCTCCTTCACCTTCGGAGGTGGAGGTAAAAAGCCATTAACCACATCCTATAATTTATCCTATAATTTATCAGTAGTATTGTGTGATGGACACATTAATAAGGTGCAACCTTATACATCATGGTTTCTGTAAGGGATCGGTCTATGGGCTGAAATTATTACAAAATTTCAGAGCAGAGGTGTAGGTAAATACTGCACTTCAACACAACTAGAGAGTTTATAGAACACGTTACCCCCATGTAGTGTTCAGGGTATATACTTCAATTTAAATAAAATAATGATTTTAAAGATCCTTTTAAAAAAAATCAGTAAGATTACTTTCGCTGTATTTGGTGAGGGATGGATGGATTTTTGCTGCTCCTCCAGCTATTCTACTATTCACCATTCCTCTTTATTTATTTTGTTCCTCCAGTTTTGATCCTCCAGTTTATTTTGTATTTTTGATTTGTTTTTGGTTATTTGAATCGAGATGGTTCATTTGGTTATTATATTTTCACGTTCTCTCACACTTAATTAGTCTTTTTCTGTTGAGGCCAATCAGGCTGTGTGCCCATGGGACTAGTCACCCCTGACTTTGGTGTTCCCACAAAGATACATTAGAGATCCCATTGTTTTTTGTTTAATTACCATTCCCCCGTGCTAAATTTTCTCACTTTTGTGAGAACGTTATTTGGTTTATAAAGTGGTTTTGTAACTTTTATTCGCAACAAGTTAGTTTGGCACTTTAAGGAAGCATCATCATCATGGGGGAAAAAGCAAGAGGGCTTCACATGCGCCATCACGAACCGATTCGACCTTTTGGTGGATGAAGATTCGGATGTTGCTGTGATGGACACAATAATACTGCGCACCTCACCTCAACTCTAATCAAGCAATATATTTACTGCTGGGGGTGGTGGTACTTCTTGTTCGACGACGATGGCTAAAAGAGGAGGTAAATCAAAAGCAAAAACATCACACACTCATTATCTCTCTCCGAAAGGACCATATGGCAAACCCTCCTATCTAGTTTCTTCACAATCCTCTTGAGGAAGTTCAGTCATTCAAACTCCTGGGTCTCACTATCAGCCACAATCTTTCTTGGGTAAACCCACATTTGAAACTTGGCCTCCAAAGCCAACCACTGACTGGTCATCATCCGTCGTACAAAGTCCTTCCTTGGCACTCCTAAACTTTCCACCTGCCAGGCCTTCATTTGCAGATTGATGGAGTCCTGCTGTCCTCTCTGGCATGACTCCCCTGCCTCATTAGTCCGGCAGATATGTGAAAAAAATGTGCCTTTAGTGATACAAGCATGAAATTTGGCACACTGCTAGGGCAGTATCTTACAAAGATTTTTGGATGTAGGGACATTCCAGATTCTTCCCAGAGCCAAAATGGCGGCCATTTTACAAAATAGCCCATTTTGTGTTGTGCAAGGAGGATACATGTGGATACAACTATATTTAAGAAGCATACCAGTGGTTTTATTTAACTAAATATAGATTCTAGCAAATAAGAAATAGCAAATAAAGGTGACAAAGCATGAATAAATCATTTATTTGGTCATTTTTTGGTGCATTTTTGCACTTTTGGACGGTTTTCTACAACAAACTCTTCAAAAAACTGTTATCAAGCACCATGGAATGACTGTTGTTCATTTAACACTCTTGAACTCAGAGGAAGTGCTTCTGTTTGATCCTAACATCAACTTACAGAGTCAAAATTATACCGTGGAACCTCTAGATCCAGGTAACAGAGTCTACTATGATGCATGGATACATGTGTACATGTTACATAATTATCATCAGTGATCTCTCTTGTCCCAGTCCCAGTTCTACTCTCTTGAACACTCCCCACCACAGTGACATAGAGCTGTGCACTGGAGTGCAGCCTTGACACACTTGCACTGTCCTCTGCATCCCTTTTTGCAGCCACACCTTAGTAGTTGCCGACATGCCTCAGTTTCCTCTGGGAGGGTTGTCCAGTATATGTCCCAGCCATTATCGTTATGAACCCACCCCCAGTCACTGGGCGATGGGAGCTCTGGTGTGGACACCATCATCTGGCCCCAACAGTAGCAGGCTTGGTAGGTAGCTCTCTTGATGTGCTGTTTCAGGGCTTCACGAGTTGGTGGGAGAGTATCTATTGATCTGCCATTCTGGGTGAACAGATGCTTGCGACACTCATTGACATGTTCCTGGCTACTGGTGCGATCATAGAGCACAACAACAAAACGCTCCAGTGC
Organism: Eptatretus burgeri; assembly: GCF_056783735.1. Lineage (NCBI taxonomy): Eukaryota > Metazoa > Chordata > Myxini > Myxiniformes > Myxinidae > Eptatretus > Eptatretus burgeri. The sequence continues at coordinate 100,781,627 of NC_140963.1, forward strand.
ATCCATGTGGTCATCTATGGCTGAAGGAGTTGGCGTGGCAGCCAATGCACAGAATGCTGCAGTGACATCAGTGACCTCATCACAGGCTTTCCAGGTTTCCCATGCTTTTTTCTTCCCCCTGCCTCCGAAGCTTGAAACGGTGTCGCATCCAGTGAGGGCATGGAAAAATGGCAAACCTCGACACTTGTTAGGTCCCAGTGCCACAGACATCTCGTGAGCTGCCAAGAACCTGAAGTTCTTTCCTGTGCCAAAGGCAACCCAGAGCTCATCAATGTCCAGATGTCCAGCTGCTGTCACCGCAAGGACCACGGCATCAGTGTCTACTGTACGGATCGACACTTTGCTGTATCCCTGCCTCACAGCGTCTTCAGCATGGAGTAGCATTCTTGTGTCAGCCTCTTCATGGCTACAAGGGGCAAGACCAGCAACATCTCGAGCCTGCGTACAAACCACATCTTTGTGGTGGGTGCTGATGACTTGTTTGTCTGTGTCTGTTGTTGCTACTCTGGTGGCTGGGAAGTCAAACAACTCCATCTTGTTCTCATCTGTGCGAATAAAGGTCTGCCAGTTTCCAGGAATGGAACTAGATGGCTCGACTCGTCTCCTGATGCCTTTGCCTCGCTTATTCCTAGTGTCTGCCTTCAAACTGTCTGTGAGGTATTCATCCCAGACAATATCCATCCTGCTCGTATGCTGCAGCTGAGATGTGATGTATGGCAAGAATACTTCTGATGCATACTCGTTGAAGGTCTTTGCTGTGCCAGGTGGCAGCATACTGATGATCGCTGCAGCGTCAAGGATGATGACTTCAACTGCTGGACTAGCAGCAGCAGCACATTTCCTGACTCGTCTGTCCAGGTCAAAGGTAGAATCTTTGCGCAAAGACTCGTTACCTGCTGGCTTGTCATAAAAGAAACACGTTTCGAGCAGTGACTCTGTGCGGTCCACACTCTGATGGGTATACTTTCGTGTCACGCCTTCGGTATCCCCACTGGTTGTTTTCCTCTTCTCTGCCCGAATCAATTGAGTTTTGTTGTATTGTAGTCTGCACGAATCATGCCACTTAGCCCTGTGGTGCTGGAAGGTGGACTCAATACCCTCACCATCGTCCAAGCGGGACATGTCGAGAGATTTTGGCAAGCAGTTGATCTCACTGAACCTGAGGAGGTTGTCTGCCAGAGTCTGGTATCCAGACCCTCCTGTGCTTCGCTTGGAGTCAGCTGGACAATGAAGAGGCTCAGTGGTGTCCATCTGACACAGCACACATAGGTTCCAGTCTGTCTGGTTAATTGATGTAACAGATGTACTTGGCCCTCGCTACTGGAGGTCTAATAGTTTGAAATGCTTGGCCATTGTCTTGAACCACCACCAATCAGTCACTGTAAAATTGGGAAGAACCACCACCAACCAGGGGATTAGTCTTTGGGTACACTACAGTGGAGTTATCACCTGAAAACAGAATAGCAGAGTTAAAATGTTTTCAACTACGAACCCCAGCCCAGAGGAGATGCATATATACACAATGGCGATCTTGGGTGATTGTCACTCGATGTCCCCAATAGGCCACCATGCATTATTTCTTTGCGCTGGAGAGGACCATGTTAAACCAAAATCAAGATGAACACACCATTGTAGTTTGAACATTTCTATTATGCAATCATGAAAATTAATACAGTGAGTACATCAATATCGATTTCGCAAATTTATGCATTTAATCGCGACATTGCCAGCTACCAGTATGTAATTAATAATGGAAATATTCATGGAGTCTAAGTTCCTTTCACCAAATTTGATTTTTGATCTATTTATATTTCCAGAAACAATATTCAGGGAACATTCACATGCATGATCATATTGCAGAGCTCTTGTTCCAGCCATGCATTATTGCGATGGTAAACTGTTATCTGTGTCCCCCATAGACCACCGTAGATGCATTTTTTGGTCAAATAGGAAGTAGATAATGAAGCATGTGCATACTAGTTGATAATAATCATATTATACTCACTACATTGTGTTTTGCACCAAGCACATATGACTTTGCTGACCTTGTAGGCAGAATTTGTTATTCGTGGCAGCCATTTTGTAAAATGGCCACCATTTTGACCCTAGGGGTAATCTGGAACGTCCCTATATCCAAAATGTTTCCTAAGGGTATGCTATAACTGTGTACCAAATTTCATGCTTGTATCATCAAAGGCACAAAACTACCAGAATATTTCACATATCTGCCGGACTACATATCTTGCTCAGCTTGATGTCCTGGAAACCAAGGTCTTTAAGATCAGTGGAATCTCCTGTGATGAACCTGAGTTTATGGGCCTGTCACTTCACGATTGCAGACAGGTCTGTGGTCTCGCTGTTTTCTACCGCCTCATTTCTGGTCTTGCACCCTCTGCTCTTTCCATGCTTTATCCAACCAGGTTTCTGCAGGACACACATGGTACACCATCAACTCCACTCTGGTGAAACTACCTAAATCCAGGATCACTGCTCACCTCCACTCATTCATTTCTCTCTTTTCCCACATGCAGAACAAACTTCTACATCATCTTGAATGTCATTCTTCCCTTCCAGGTTTTCAAGACTGCTGTTCACCAGAATCTCAGGTCATCCTCAATCCAAAACCATGATCTTTTCTACCTTTGTTAATGCCCACCCCAATCCCTCTTCCTTCCAAATTTCCAGTTTTCCCTCCTGAGAGTTCTCTTATGTATCTATCTTACCCCACCACATGCAACCTCTCTTTCCCCCCATTCTTCCTCACAACCAATGTTTGTCTGCTTCCCTCCATCTTGGCCTTTCACGATGCTCCTGGTGCTTCCCTCAATCTCTGCTGTTCCTTTTGTCCTGTTGTATCTTTGATCTGTTCCATATACCCGTACTAACTCTTCCACAAGCCTCAACTATGAATACATTTTATTATTTTTTTAACCAGTGAGATATTTTACATCAGAGGATTTGAAGAGACTTCAAAAAGCAAAAGGGCCTCTTAAATACAGCAGAAGGAGGAGGGAGGAGAAATTTTTTATCTGCCAGTTCCGCAAAGAAGCAGGTACGATCCTCATGATACAATGTGAAGCATGTGTGTAATGATATTGTTGAATTATATGCTTGCTTGATTGGCTGTATTCATCTGGCTTGTACGTGTTGTGTGTGTATGCGCCAATAAATCCGGCAGTTTGTTCGGGTAAAGTGATTCCAGCATGTCCGTCGTCATGACATGGTGTCAGAGATTCGGGATTTTCTTCATCAATGGTGATGGAATTTATACCATCTGGTTATCTCCGGCTGGAAGGGAATGCAGCTGAGAACTGGCGATGTTGGAGTAAGGACCTTGACTGGCATATTGAGGCTGCTGGCCTCGAGTCGACGAGCAACAGTCGAAAGGTCGCCATCTTGTTGAACTGTGCTGGGCCAGATGCTGTGGATGTATACGAGAACCTCCCGTCTGAGTCAGCGGTTGCTTTGAAGATACTTGAAACTGTCAAAGAGGCATTCGACACGTACTGCAACCAGCGGAAGAACCTTGTCCATGAGCAATTCAAGTTCTGGGAATTTGCCGAGTCTGAAGGTCAGTCATTCGAATCGTACCTGAACAAGCTGCGCATCATGGCGAAGGCATGAGAATTCGCCGATACTTATAATATGATCAACGATGAAATCATTTTTTCCATGCGCAACCTCACCTTAAAAGAGTGTCTGTTTCGTGAACTAGGACTGACTTTAGAAAAAATGATAACTCTGTTTGGCTGCTGAGTCGAGTAGATCGGAAGCCAGGGCCCTGACGTCGATTCCACCGGGATCTCACAAGACATTGACTTGATTCGCCACCAAGGGCTCCACAGTCTCTCGTCTGCTGGCGAGAGTTCCTTTGCGCCCAAGCCTAGGTCGACCAAGAACAATAAGGACACCCAAAATTGTGGGAACTGTGGGCGTATTCATCACCCTCGCCAATGCCCTGAGTTTGGGAAATGCTGCAAGAACTGCAAGAAGCAAAACCATTTTGCCAGAGTTCTGCTGACAATCCAAATGTGTTCACACATTGGTGACGAGCATGGCGTCAACCGAATTGCCATCTCTTCGTGACTTGTACCTTGATGACGTGTTTACACTGCTGGTAGGAGTGTATTCATCTGGCCTGAATGTGTTGTGTACATGTGCTAATAAATCCGGCAGTTGGTCCGGGCAAGGTAATCCCATCGTGTCCGTCGTCATAATATGATGTCAGTCCACCTCTCTCTTTTCCGCTCCACTTCTTCAATCTCACCCTCCCTCTCTACCTCACCCTTCCCCCTCTCTCCCCCACCCCTCTCTCTCTCTCTCTCTCTCCCCCTTTTTATCACCTCCTCCTTTGTATTCCCGTCAGCGAAGCCACCGGTGGTATTTGCGAATAATTAAATAAGGCCGTTAATTATCTTCAAAAGGGGTGTTTTAATTAACCCAAACACCCAATTTTCATTAATGCACTTCTTTGGAGTTCCCACTGTATGCATGCAAAGTTTCAGGCTGCTTCGTTTCATGGTTTTGGAGTTATGGAGCAGACACACACACACACACACTGACCCCCACACACACACACACACACACACACACACACACTGACACCCACACACACGCTGACACCCACACACACACAGACACCCAAACTGACCCCCACAAATACGAACTGACCCCCACACACACACAGACACCCAAACTGACCCCCACAAATACGAACTGACCCCCACACACACACAGACACCCAAACTGACCCCCACAAATACGAACTGACCCCCACACACACACTGACACCCACACACACAAACTGACACACACACACACACACACACACACACACACACACACACACACACACACACACACACACACACACCGACCCCCACACACGCACTGACCCCCACACACAAACACACTGCCCCCACGCCGCCTTCCCTTCCCCGCCCCTCATTCCACCTTCTCTCCCCTCTCCTCTCTCCCCCCTCCCCTACTGCTTCCCTCCCCTCACTCCTCCTCTCTCTCTCTCCCCTCACCTTCCTCTTCTCTACTCTCCCCTCCCTCCCTCCCCCTCTCCCCTCACCTTCCTCTTCTCTACTCTCCCCTCCCTCCCCTCCCCTCTCCCCTCCCCTCTCTCCCCTCCCCTCTCCCTCCCCTCACCTCCCTCTCCCTCCCCTCACCTCCCTCTCCCTCCCCTCACCTCCCCTCCCTCCGCCTTCCCTCCCCTCCCTCCCCTCCCTCCCCCTTCCCTCCCATCCCTCCTTCCCTAACTCCCTTTCCTCTTCTTTTCCTTCCTCCCTCCCTCTTCTTTCCCTTCCTCCCTCCCTCCCTCTTCTTTCCCTGCCCCCTCCCTCTTCTTTCCCTTCCTCCTTCCCTCTAATTTCCCTTCCTCCCTCCCTCTTCTTCCCTCCCTTCCTCCCTTCCTTCCTCCCTCCCTTCCTCCCTTCCTTCCTCCCTCCCTTCCTCCCTTCCTTCCTCCCTCCCTTCCTCCCTTCCTTCCTCCCTCCCTTCCTCCCTTCCTTCCTCCCTCCCTTCCTCCCTTCCTTCCTCCCTCCCTTGCTCCCTTCCTTCCTCCCTTCCTCCCTCCGTTCCTTCCTCCCTCCCTACCTCCCTCCGTCCCTCCCTCCATACCTTTCCTACCACCCTCCCTCTTCTTTCCCTTCCTCCCTCCCTCTTCTTTCCCTTCCTCCCTCTCTCTTCTTTCCTCCCTCCCTTCCTCCCTCTTCTTTCCCTTCCTCCCTCCCACTTCTTTCACTTCCTCCCTCCATTCCTCCCTCCCTACCTCCCTCCCAACCTCCCTCCCTCTTCTTTCCCTTCCTCCTTCCCTCTTCTTTCCCTTCCTCCCTCCCTCTTCTTTCCCTTCCTCCCTCCCTCTTCTTTCCCTTCCTCCCTCCCTCTTCTTTCCCTTCCTCCTCACTCCTCTCTCCCTTCCTCCCTCCCCTCCTCCCTCCCTTCCTTCCTCCCTCCCTTCCCCTCCTCTCTCCCTTCCTCCCCCCCTTCTCCTCCTCTCTCCCTTCCTCCCTCCGTCCCGCTGCTCTCTCCTTTCCTCCCTCCTTTCCTCCCTCCCCTCCTCTCTCCCTTCCTCCCTCCCTTCCCCTCCTCTCTCCCTTCCTCCCTCCCTTCCCCTCCTCTCTCCCTTCCTCCCTCCCTTCCTCCTTCCCTTCCCCTCCTCTCTCCCTCCCTCCCTTCCCCTCCTCTCTCCCTTCCTCCCTTCCTTCCCTCCTCTCTCCCTCCCTCCCTTCCCCTCCTCTCTCCCTCCCTCCCTTCCCCTCCTCTCTCCCTCCCTCCCTTCCCCTCCTCTCTCCCTCCCTCCCTTCTCCTCCTCTCTCCCTTCCTCCCTCCCTTCCCCTCGTCTCTCCATCCCTTCCCCTCCTCTCTCCCTCCCTCCCTCCCCTCCTCTCTCCCTCCCTCCCTCCCCTCCTCTCCCTCCCTCCCTCCCTCCTCTCTCCCTCCCTCCCTCCCCTCCTCTCTCCCTCCCTCCCCTCCTCTCTCCCTCCCTCCCTCCTCTCTCTCCCTCCCTCCCCCTCCTCTCTCCCTCCCCCCTCCTCTCTCCCTCCCTCTTCTTTCCCTCCCTCTTCTTTCCCTCCCTCTTCTTTCCCTCCCTCTTCTTTCCCTCCCTCCCTCTTCTTTCCCTTCCTCCCTTCCTTCCTCCCTCCCTCCCTTCCTTCCTCCCTCCCTATATACATATATACATATATACATATACATATATATATACATATATATATATATATATATATATATATATATATATATATATATATATATATATATATATATATATATATATATACATATATACATATATATATATATATATATATATACATATATATATATATATATGAATATACATATATATATATATATATATATATATATATATATATGTATATATATATATATATATATATACATATACATATATATATATACATATATATATATATATATACATATACATATACATATATATACATATACATATATATATATATATACATATATATACATATATATATATATGTATATATATATGTATATATATATATATATATATATATATATATATATATATGTACATATATATACATATATATATATATATATATATATATATATATATATATATATATACATATACATATACATATATATATATATATATATATATATATATATATATATATATATATATATATATATATATATATATATATATATATATATATATATATATATGTATATGTATATATATATGTATATATATATATATGTATATGTATATATATATATATATATATGTATATACATATACATATATATATATATACATATATATATACATATACATATATATATATATACATATATATATATATATACATATATATATATATATATATATATATACATATATATATACATATATATATACATATATATATACATATATATATATATATATATATATATATATATATATACATATATATATATATATATATATATATATATATATACATATATATATATATACATATACATATATATATATATATATATATATATATATATATATATATATATATATATATATATATATATATATATATATATATATATATATATATATATATATATATATATATATATATATATATATATATATATATATACATATATATATATATACATATATATATATATATATATATATATATATATATATATATATATATATATATATATATATATATATATATATATATATATATCAATTGGAATAAAATCGTAACAATTCCACCGTGGATGAAAATCTGTTCCGGGTTTTGGAGGATGCTGAACGATCATCCGCTTGGAGCCTCCGTGACCGCATCACGGCGCAACACTCAACATATCCCTCCGCCGATCGTCGCCGTTCCTGGCGTTACGGGAAGGAAGTGTAACGCACTTTCCAGGCAGACAGTGAAAGGCCAGTGGAAGTTGATGACAGAAAACTGAAAAGGCGACGGCGATATTTGACTCCCCGCAACACCGAAATAGTATCGGAGCTGTCGCACTATTTATCGTGGTACTGACGCGTCCTGGACGCCATGATGCGGTTCTGCAAGTGGTAGAGGGAAAGCGAAAAAGGTAAAGTGAGAGCGATCAAGAGAGGAAGGAGACAGATCTATAAGGAGGAAGATATCCGTTTAGACGTTCGTTGCGAGCGTCACGGAATCATCTCGTGGACCTGGCAGTGTGCTTGGGTTCTGAGGATTTGGAATCTGAGTCGGGCTGCCGGGATGTAATCAGACAGGAAGGGAGAGAGAGCGATGGGATGATTACGATGGTGATAACGATGATGGCGTGATGGGGTGATGATGTATGGGACCGGGTGAAATGAGGGGCCTTGAGCCAGGCCCCAGGTTTGCGCTGCCTCCTGCTCCCAGCGCTCAGCGCAGAGGTACCTGTCCCGGTACGCGTGTCTACATGTGACCTGTCCCGGTACGCGTGTCTACATGTGACCTGTCCCGGTACGCGTGTCTACATGTGACCTGTCCCGGTACGCGTGTCTACCTGTGACCTGTCCCGGTACGCGTGTCTACCTGTGACCTGTCCCGGTACGCGTGTCTACCTGTGACCTGTCCCGGTACGCGTGTCTACCTGTGACCTGTCCCGGTACGCGTGTCTACATGTGACCTGTCCCGGTACGCGTGTCTACATGTGACCTGTCCCGGTACGCGTGTCTACCTGTGACCTGTCCCGGTACGCGTGTCTACCTGTGACCTGTCCCGGTACGCGTGTCTACCTGTGACCTGTCCCGGTACGCGTGTCTACCTGTGACCTGTCCCGGTACGCGTGTCTACCTGTGACCTGTCCCGGTACGCGTGTCTACCTGTGACCTGTCCCGGTACGCGTGTCTACCTGTGACCTGTCCCGGTACGCGTGTCTACCTGTGACCTGTCCCGGTACGCGTGTCTACCTGTGACCTGTCCCGGTACGCGTGTCTACCTGTGACCTGTCCCGGTACGCGTGTCTACCTGTGACCTGTCCCGGCACGCGTGTCTACCTGTGACCTGTCCCGGTACGCGTGTCTACCTGTGACCTGTCCCGGTACGCGTGTCTACCTGTGACCTGTCCCGGTACGCGTGTCTACCTGTGACCTGTCCCGGTACGCGTGTCTACCTGTGACCTGTCCCGGTACGCGTGTCTACCTGTGACCTGTCCCGGTACGCGTGTCTACCTGTGACCTGTCCCGGCACGCGTGTCTACCTGTGACCTGTCCCGGTACGCGTGTCTACCTGTGACCTGTCCCGGTACGCGTGTCTACCTGTGACCTGTCCCGGTACGCGTGTCTACCTGTGACCTGTCCCGGTACGCGTGTCTACCTGTGACCTGTCCCGGTACGCGTGTCTACCTGTGACCTGTCCCGGTACGCGTGTCTACCTGTGACCTGTCCCGGTACGCGTGTCTACCTGTGACCTGTCCCGGTACGCGTGTCTACCTGTGACCTGTCCCGGTACGCGTGTCTACCTGTGACCTGTCCCGGTACGCGTGTCTACCTGTGACCTGTCCCGGTACGCGTGTCTACCTGTGACCTGTCCCGGTACGCGTGTCTACCTGTGACCTGTCCCGGTACGCGTGTCTACCTGTGACCTGTCCCGGCACGCGTGTCTACCTGTGACCTGTCCCGGTACGCGTGTCTACCTGTGACCTGTCCCGGTACGCGTGTCTACCTGTGACCTGTCCCGGTACGCGTGTCTACCTGTGACCTGTCCCGGTACGCGTGTCTACCTGTGACCTGTCCCGGTACGCGTGTCTACCTGTGACCTGTCCCGGTACGCGTGTCTACCTGTGACCTGTCCCGGTACGCGTGTCAACATGTGACCTGTCCCGGTACGCGTGTCTACCTGTGACCTGTCCCGGTACGCGTGTCTACCTGTGACCTGTCCCGGTACGCGTGTCTACCTGTGACCTGTCCCGGTACGCGTGTCTCCCTGTGACCTGTCCCTTGTCCCGGTACGCGTGTCTCCCTGTGACCTGTCCCTTGTCCCGGTACGCGTGTCTACCTGTGACCTGTCCCAGTACGCGTGTCTACCTGTGACCTGCCCCGGTGCGCGTGTCTACCTGTGACCTGTGTCCCGGTACGCGTGTCTACCTGTGACCTGTCCCGGTACGCGTGTCTACCTGTGACCTGTCCCGGTACGCGTGTCTACCTGTGACCTGTCCCGGTACGCGTGTCTACCTGTGACCTGTCCCGGTACGCGTGTCTACCTGTGACCTGTCCCGGTACGCGTGTCTACCTGTGACCTGTCCCGGTACGCGTGTCTACCTGTGACCTGTCCCGGTACGCGTGTCTACCTGTGACCTGTCCCGGTACGCGTGTCTACCTGTGACCTGTCCCGGTACGCGTGTCTACCTGTGACCTGTCCCGGTACGCGTGTCTACCTGTGACCTGTCCCGGTACGCGTGTCTACCTGTGACCTGTCCCGGTACGCGTGTCTACCTGTGACCTGTCCCGGTACGCGTGTCTACCTGTGACCTGTCCCGGTACGCGTGTCTACCTGTGACCTGTCCCGGTACGCGTGTCTACCTGTGACCTGTCCCGGTACGCGTGTCTACCTGTGACCTGTCCCGGTACGCGTGTCTACCTGTGACCTGTCCCGGTACGCGTGTCTACCTGTGACCTGTCCCGGTACGCGTGTCTACCTGTGACCTGTCCCGGTACGCGTGTCTACCTGTGACCTGTCCCGGTACGCGTGTCTACCTGTGACCTGTCCCGGTACGCGTGTCTACCTGTGACCTGTCCCGGTACGCGTGTCTACCTGTGACCTGTCCCGGTACGCGTGTCTACCTGTGACCTGTCCCGGTACGCGTGTCTACCTGTGACCTGTCCCGGTACGCGTGTCTACCTGTGACCTGTCCCGGTACGCGTGTCTACCTGTGACCTGTCCCGGTACGCGTGTCTACCTGTGACCTGTCCCGGTACGCGTGTCAACATGTGACCTGTCCCGGTACGCGTGTCTACCTGTGACCTGTCCCGGTACGCGTGTCTACCTGTGACCTGTGACTTGTCCCGGTACGCGTGTCTCCCTGTGACCTGTCCCTTGTCCCGGTACGCGTGTCTCCCTGTGACCTGTCCCAGTACGCGTGTCTACCTGTGACCTGTCCCAGTACGCGTGTCTACCTGTGACCTGCCCCGGTGCGCGTGTCTACCTGTGACCTGTGTCCCGGTACGCGTGTCTACCTGTGACCTGTCCCGGTACGCGTGTCTACCTGTGACCTGTCCCGGTACGCGTGTCTACCTGTGACCTGTCCCGGTACGCGTGTCTACCTGTGACCTGTCCCGGTACGCGTGTCTACCTGTGACCTGTCCCGGTACGCGTGTCTACCTGTGACCTGTCCCCTGTACGCGTGTCTACCTGTGACCTGTCCCCTGTACGCGTGTCTACCTGTGACCTGTCCCCTGTACGCGTGTCTACCTGTGACCTGTCCCCTGTACGCGTGTCTACCTGTGACCTGTCCCCTGTACGCGTGTCTACCTGTGAGCTGTCCCAGTACGCGTGTCTACCTGTGACTTGGAGTGCGATGCCTTGTTTGGGACAAATGTATTTGGTGCTGTAGGAACGTGTGACGTGGAGTGAAGCGAGTGTGAGTTCAGTACCGTCGTGTCAGAGCCAACTGGCCAAGTGTTTAAACGACACTTAACTTAAATAAATGTTTAACTATTTAAATTTAACCCTCCTCGTCCTTTTGACACAAACTCCACAATGTTGGGATTTCCAACTTGGCGAAACAAAAGTAATGTTTCCGTGTTTCCACCGCACTGGTAAAACACGTCGTCACCACATTAAACATTCCATCTTCATTGGTCACGTCTTAGATGAAATGTTTGGTCTTGAGTGTTGAACGTCTTTATACTTTTGGTCTTGAGTGGTAAAGGTCTTTATACTTTTGGTCTTGAGTGGTGAACGTCTTCATACTTTTGGTCTTGATTTGTGAAAGTCTTTTCCTTTTGGTCTTGAGTAGTAAACCTCTTTATACTTTTGGTCTTGAGTGGTGAACGTCTTTATAATTTTGGTCTTGAGTCGTAAACCTCTTTATACTGTTACGGGGCCGGGGGGTCGACCGTGGGCACGAACGCTAGATGGAGCCGCGAGCCGGCTCGACCGATCGCCCGGAATGTAAAGGTCGTCACCCCGGATAAGTCCGGAGCGGACGGGTCCTGACTGGACCGAAGTTCGCCAATGGATAGACCACGTGGGGTAGGGTCGATTGCCAACTTTTCAATTTACCTCAGTACCCACGTGGTCCGACTACCGGGGAAGTTCACCCTCGGCCGACTTTGTCCGAATAGAGTCGCTATCGCCGACTCGGATCTGGCGTAACCGAGCGGAATTACCAAAGTCAGGCCGGACCAAATGAACAAATTGCAAACACTAATCCTCAAACACGAGTCATGTCGAGTCAATGAAAGAAACACAAAACGAGCTGATACATTTAACAATTGGGGTTTATTAAAACAGTAATAATGGGGAGCTAGTGAACACAAAAGAGCAGAACTATACCGAATACAATAAATGCAAGCATATACAGCGAACAAAGCACTTAACAGTTTTCTACTTGTGAGACGGGCCCACGGACACACATACGCACACACACACGCTCCAGAAATGGTGGCTGATGCCTTTAATGCGGACTTCAGCTCGGAGGGACAGATGAGCTGAAGCCCAGGGACTGCCTCGGACCTTTCCACCTCGTGTGGTCTTCAAGCTGTTCGGACTGGGCACCAGCGTGGGCGAGCTGGATCCAATCACTGCGAGCCGCGATCCTTTCCGAGCTCGGGCGGATCCCCTCGCGCTCCAGACCACGTGCTTGTGAGACGAGACGCCGATCCTTCCCGACCCGATGCGTCGCTTCCCCGAAGAACCACTGACCAAGACGAGGCCAAGAAGTCTCACCAAACTGGGAACCAAGCAGAGACCGCGAAGAGCTCCACACACCAAGAAGAGCCAGCCTAGCCAAGATGAGGCCACGAAGCAGAACAACATCCACCAGAAGAACCAACTAACTACTCCAGCCGAGCGGAACCAGCACCAGAACAACAACCATGGAATCTCTCGAGCCGAGCAGAGGGTCCCCTCCTTCTCCCTCTCAGCTCCGCCTCGCTTCCGGCGTCTCATTCGGCCTGGTGCACCGCCCCCCCCGCAACCGCGGGTGGGGGCTGTTTACGTTGCTTTCTGCCGGATCGTCCCAACCATCATCCCTGTTTACGCTGTTGAATCACGGGACGGGAGGGCTCTTCTCTTCTTTACGGTGGAGGGTCGTTCTTCTTTGTTGTGGAGGAAGGTCGTTCTGATTGAACCCTGACTGTTAAAATGAATCACAGTGCATTTACATAGATTTACCCATTAAACAATGGAAGGTGAGCTATCTATAGAACACGTACTTACCGAGATAACTGAGCTGAAGGACCTGAATGATGAGTGTGATAATGGCTTCCAGATTTGTAACACTACCCCCTCCCATTTTTGCAGACTGGTACAGAGTCGTCAAATTTTCGTGTGACCAGCATGTGTAAGTTTTCCCCTTGTACAATTTACATTCGGATCCCTGAGTGCGACATTTCTTTATACATGTCCCAAAAAGAAATAACCTAATGCGCTGCGTAACGAACTAAACAAACTCACACAGACTCATTCGGACAACTTAACTAAAATTGCCGGTGCTAAAACCAACATTTCAATGTTGGTTTATTCAATGTTCAACTTATTTACAATTTTATCTAATATTTTACACTAACCATGGCCCAGGACCTGGCATCTGTGGGGAAGAAGGCATGGCAAAGTTAGTCACAGTTTGTGAGGATGAGTGCTCTGCAGCTGATGGTCAGATGTCTTCAGGGCCTGCTCATCAGGTCCCTTCTTTTTTTTCTTAGTCTTCAGCTGCTGGAGGCAACTCACCCTAACCCGGCATGCCATATGCCATCCCACAGGCCATTTGAAGGGGGTAGCCAGGCTGCCCAAATGCAGTCTCTGGTTCCCTTGTGCAAGAACAGGGAGGTAGCTGGCTGCCCAATGCAGTCCCTGGCTCCTCCTTGACATGAACTGGATGGATGATGCAGCAGATGGAAGATGCAAGAACACAAATGGACTGGATGGATGCAAAACACAAAAATGGTACACAGGCTGCACCAATGCAGTCCCCGTGTGCGGCTGCCTGCAGGGCAGTCCTTGCAAAACTGGACGATCCTGGCGCACATGATGATGAATGACACAGGGGCAAATACAAGAAGGGTAGCAGGCATGGGGTCATGGCAGAGGCAGGCAAACAAGGCATGGCAAGGCAAGCCCATGCAGAACAGGCGGCTGTAGCACAACAGACCGGCAGGTGAAGCTGGCCGGCCTCTGGTGTGGTTCCATCAGGTCTGGAGGGAGTGCGGTGGTGCCGGCCACTCTGAAGGCGGACTCTGACCTAGCCTACTGTCTCCCCCCACTCTATCGCCTTTGCCTGTCTCTGTCCATATCCACTCCCTTAATTTTGCAACACAGCACAACAAAATTTAGCCCCTCTTTATTTTTATTGTTTTTATTTCCCTTTTATAATTTTTCTCCCTAACCCCCTTTATCGTCTTTGTCCGGCTAACCTATCTTGTTTACCTAGCCTCCTCCCAACCCCTAAAATCCTATTTAGAGGGGAATAGGGAGAAACTGGCATCCTGTCTTGAGGCCCAACGAAGCCTCAGAATGGCCTCCTCAGAGTTCAGCGATCTACCAAGGTGGGTCCAGCGGCCTACAACGAGCGAAGGGATGGATGGTGTGAAGAGGTACATCTCCTAACTATCCTAGCATTCATTAACCTTAAACTACCCCGGGGCTTTCCAAAAACGCCCGACACTTTAAACTATCGGTTCTAAAAACCATGATTCCCGTCGCCTGTGTTGGTGTCCATTATACATTTGGGCCAAGCCCCCAAATTTTCATTTGTGCCCTCGCACAATTTCAGGGCTGGGTAGCGTGGCTCATTTGGCAGGAACTACCCTCTGCCGAACTCGAACCATGGCACCCCCGGGCCCTGAGGCTGTCTCCGAGCCTACCAGCTCCCTATGAACGCTGGGGGGGTGTTTCCCTCTCTGGCATTGCCCCCCTCCGATGCCCGCGTGGCATTCTGGTGCTCTGCGTCCCTGTCCTTGGGTCGCCCGTGCCCACTACACTATCCCGGTCCCGTGGACCCTTGGCCTACTCTAACCGACAAGTCCGGTGCCTGGGGTGCCCTCTAAACAATACTCACCGTTCAACAGCCACGCTCCCAGCCGGTCCATGAACTCCTGCACCCCTCCAAATGGGTTTCGTTCCTTCTCTCCACACCAACAACAAAACGATATCCTTTCTGTAAATTTAACTACCCACTAACTAACATTAAACTGATCCCGGGGTCCCTTGGGTGGGAATCACTCCTCCCCCCAATGATTCATCGCACCATGCATTCCCCATTCACTCCATACACACTCAGGCCCACTGGCCCTCACTCACTCATCAAGTACATTTTCCTCTTTTCAATTCACTCACACTCCAACCCTGCCATTCTGCGAACTAAATTCCCTTGACTAACTCGTGCTCCTCGTCGTCCCTTATTCTCATGCACGTTCCTTTTAATCCTACGTAGCTAAGCTACGTCCCCACTACACATTCAATGCCTGTCACTGTCTCCAAAATCCAAAAATCCATTTTCTAAATCAAACCTAACATTCCCACTAACTCACCATTCCGCGGGCCCCATGAGGAACAACCCATGTCCCCATGAAGCCGGTCTAACTATCGCTAACCCATCCTGCTAACTAGTGCTTCCTGTGCCCCAAACAAGGGGGTCTCCTACCCCCGTCTGGGAATCCTGTATACCCAAAGTGGCGAGGCTTGCTTTTCTCTTCTCTTTTTTTCTTTGCGCACCAGCGCGTTAATTCACAACCCACGCTCTTTTCCCGTGACGTCATGGCAGCTGTTCGAGCTTCGCGCTCCTCATGCCTTCCTCTCGGACGGTAACATCCGGCAGGGATTTCCCTCCTGCCGGCTTCCAACCATGCGTGTATCCATGACGTCACCCTGCGCATCACAAGCAAGCATCGCGTTTCGTGGGGTTCCACACGCGAGCCCGCGTGCTCTGCTCGCCCGTAACCCGTGCCGCAGAATCCCTGATGACGTCACTGGCACCCCGAAACCGCGCGATTTCTCACGCAAGCTGGGGCACGCGCAACATATCGGGGAAACTGCTTCGCGCGATCTGCGAACAGAACGTGTGGCGCAGGCCACACGGAGCTCTACACACACGCTCGCCTGGAAAACCCGTCCAATCCGAATTCAACAATTTCCAGCCTAACTTCTGTCCGTCCGAGGGGTCGGCTTATATCCACCACGGACGTTTCCAGACCGGATTTCACTTGCGTAGGCGCGCACGTGGCGGCCTCGTGCGAAGCACGGCACAGACCTCGCGCATGCTGCTGTGCGAATCCGGTGCAGTTACCAAAACAGCTACGGCCGCCACACAGCCCTTGTCTCTTGTCTGGCGCCGTCTTCGTCGCTATTCCACGCACGCACTCCCGCGTGCCATGACGCTTACCCACCTCGGCCATGACACTCGGATACGCGGTTGCGGTTTCCCGCATACCAACCGCCATTTCCCTTTCATACCGTGCCTTCACACACGCGGTTCCTCTCACACGATGCTTCTCCCTTACACGCCTTTTCACTCACGCAGGCCATTTCACTCGCACTATGTGCACGTTTCAACACACATTTCGACACATTCGAAACCACACTCACCGGGACAATCACGTTGGTGATTTGCGCTACCACAACGGGTCCCGGGGTTTCTATACCCCCCAAGCTCCGCGTGCACCCGTTCACCTCAGCCATCCCCTCTACCTCATTTGGCACGATCGGACACACCTGGTCACGATCTGCTTCAAGGGGGCATAGCGTCTCCCTCCGTTCCTGGAGGAGGCTATCCTGCTGCTTGCATCGGGCCACAAAAAATTCCCCCAGCTCACCCCCATTGTCCCCCACTATCTCTACCTGTGTGTGCTCGTCTTCTACCTCGTCCAATTCACCCTCTATCTCCCGTGTCTCTGTTTTTATTTCCGCTATCTTTGTTGTTCTTTCCGTCGTCTCCTCGTGTCTCGCCCTGCACGTTTCAGTCACCTCTTTTATTATTTGTGTTTCCGTTACTCCTTTTGTCTCCTTTATTACCCGCGTCTACGTCAGCATTAATTTCTCCATCACCTCCACGCATGTCTCCCTAATTGTAGTGACTGCGTCCCTCGTCATGACCTCACCCATCTCTATTGTGGGACCGACACAATCCACACTCTCCCTCGTTGGTTTGGTGTCTCCGCCACGTGGAGCCGCCATTTTGTACTCCACTGTCCGCGTTTCGTCGCACGCAATCGCCATTATGTATGCCCTTCATGCCAGCCTGCAGGCTTCGCCCCATGCTCTGCATTTCACCCCTCAGTGTCTGCATATTTGCATCCATTTTGTCGTTTAGTGCCTGCATATTTATTCATCACTCTCATCAACATTTCCCCCAACCGGTTGATGTCAGCCGACCCCGATGAAGCTGATTCTCCACGATCGGTTGCGGTTTCCCTGGGGCTCTTGTTGTTGGGGGTGTTCGCGCGCCGCTGCCCCCGCCGCCACGCCCATTACGGATTCTGAGTTCGGTTGTGGGGGATGGTCGACCTGCATAGCGGTGTCCTGCACGGTGGTTTCGTCCTGGGCCTCTGGTTCCATTAACTCTACATCCACCTCACTACCCACCTGGTTCAGCTCGCCTTGGCTGGACATGTTGCTTGCTGGGAATAAAATTTTAAAATGCTCGCAATTTGGGGACACGGGGGGGGGGGGCGAGGGGGGTTGCTCCGTACACCCCTGATCTGAGTCCATGAATTTCGCTGCGGAGATGGACGGGTTCGTATCCCACTTCTGACACCACTGTTACGGGGCCCGGGGGTCGACCGTGAGCACGACCACTAGATGGAGCCGCAAGCCGGCTCGACCGATCGCCCGGAATGTAAAGGTCGTCGCCCCGGATAAGTCCGGAGCGGACGGGTCCTGACTTGACCGAAGTTCGCCAATGGATAGACCACGTGGGGTAGGGTCGATTGCCAACTTTTCAATTTACCAAAGTACCCACGTGGTCCGACTCCCGGGGAAGTTCACCCTCGGCCAACTTTGTCCGAATCGAGTTGCTATCGCCGACTCGGATCCGGCGTAACCGAGCGGAATTACCAAAGTCGGGCCGGACCAAATGAACAAGTTACGAACACTAATCCTCAAACACGCGTCATGTCGAGCCAATGAAAGAAACACAAAACGAGCTGATACATTTAACAATTGGGGTTTATTAAAACAGTAATAATGGGGAGCTAGTGAACACAAAAGAGCAGAACTATACCGAATACAATAAATGCAAGCATATACAGCGAACAAAGCACTTAACAGTTTTCTACTTGTGAGACGGGCCCACGGACAGACATACGCACACACACACACACGCTCCAGAAATGGTGGCTGATGCCTTTAATGCGGACTTCAGCTCGGAGGGACAGATGAGCTGAAGCCCAGGGACTGCCTCAGACCTTTCCACCTCGTGTGGTCTTCAAGCTGTTCCAATCGGGCACCTGCGTAGGCGAGCTGGATCCAATCACCGTGAGCTGCGATCCTTTCCGAGCTCCGGCGGATCCCTTCGCGCTCCGGACCACGTGCTGGTGAGATGAGGCGCCAATCCTTTCCGACCAGATGCGTCGCTTCCCCGAAGAACCACCGACCAAGATGAGGCCAAGAAGTTGCACCAAACCAGGAACCAAGCAGAGACCGCGAAGAGCTCCACACACCAAGAAGAGCCAGCCGAGCCAAGATGAAACCACGAAGCAGAACAACAGCCACCAGAAGAACCAACTACTCCAGCCGAGTGGAACCAGCATCAGAACAACAACCATGGAATCTCTCGAGCCGAGCAGAGGGCCCCCTCCTTCTCCCTCTCAGCCCCGCCTCGCTTCCGGCGTGACTCATTCGGCCTCGTGCGCCGCCCCCCCCCCCCCACAACCACGGGTGGGGGCTGTTTACGTTGCTTTCTGCCAGACTGTCCCAACCGTCATCCCTGTTTACGCCGTTGAATCACGGGACTGGTGAGCTCTTCTTCTTCTTTGCTGGGGAGGGTCGTTCTTCTTTGTTGTGGAGGAGGGTCGTTCTGATCGAACCATAACTGTTAAAATGAATCGCAGCGCATCAACATAGATTTACCCATTAAACAATGGAAGGCGAGCTGTCTATAGAACACGTACTTATGCTTCAGTCACATTTGGCACGGCGGCCATAGGGTCTAAAAAATCTACGGCCACTAGCAATTACAGGGCGGCCGCAGTATTTCCACGGTCACACAATGTAGCAGTCACATATGTTTTTATTTTTCGGGTAGCCACACGGGGTATTTATATTAGTAGTTGTGGAGACCGAAAACGTGGGGGTGCCGTACGGTCTTTGATGTCGCACGGTGACCTTAGGGCGTCCCTGCGGCGGCCATATAATTTTTAAGGCAGACGCAAGGTAGCCTCAAGGTGCCCGCAAGGCGACCGCAGGGGGCCCTAAGGCGAACGTGCGGCCAGACGGACGGTAACAAGTGGGTATATATAGCTATGATATATATATATATATATATATATATATATATATATCATATCTCGTATCTGTCATATAGATTGTGGACCAGGTTATATACAGATGGCGCTGGTTGTTCCTCAACGGCAGAGGCTGGGCTACCTGCGCCTGCAGCTGAGGCGAGTGCATCGAGAGCGAGATTACCTGATTGCAGCCCTCTTCCTGGAGGAGCAGCGGCTGGCCCGATTGCAGTGAAAAAGGAGGACGATGTGGGTAAAGCCCTGGCTGTTGCGGCGTGTCACCCTGGGCCACTACGACAACCTGATGCAGGAGCTGATGCGTGAATCCAGGGGTGACTTCAAGGCATTCCTGTGTATGGAACCTGCAATGTTCCAGGAGATGCTGGTCCGTGTCGCTCCCATAATCACAAAAAGCGACGGTGCAAGGCTCCCCCTTGCGCCAGGCCTGAAGCTGGCCATAACACTCTGGTTCCTGGCAACGGGTGACTCCTACCACTCGCTTGCATTCAGCTTCAGGGTGGCACATAACACAATATCACTATGTACCAGCATTAATTTCACTACTCACCAGTCCACTTAATCTCCTTGGCAAGCTCAGCCAGTTCCGCCTCCTTCAGCTTGGTGTTGCGGTACTTCTCATGTCTGAGGTTGTAAAAGTAGGGATGGGCCTCGTAAAATTTGACAATGCGCTGGAGAGCGGGAGACTCATCCTCATCGTCATCCTCTCCATCAGGGTCATGGTCCTGCTCAGGCTGGGTGTCTGGCACCTGTTCTGGCTCCATGGATGGCTGGTCCCCTTGCTCATCCTCAGGGACTGGGTTGGTCTTTTTCTTGGCACCTTTCCCCTTGTCCTTGGTTGATCGCTTCTTTGGAGGCATGGTGATGTGTCTGGTCTGAGCTGCTGGTGAAATGTGATGATGTGTGTGGCAAACACCTATACTCCGATCTCAAGCGGTAGTGCACGGTGGACGCACGGTCGATGCAGACTGCCACGGAGGCCGTACGTAGGACACACGGCGGGCGTAGGGGAACCGTGCGTCGACCCTGCATTGCCCACAGGTAGTCACACAGACCGCAAGGCCACCGTATGGTGAACACAGGGACGCCTTAGGACTACCCTACGGCGACCGTGGAAATAGTGCGGCCGCCGTAATTTTTTGGGGGTTGGCAAAATTCATTTTTCGTTGATAAGAGCCTACGGCAGCTGCACGAATGACGCAAGCCCACCGTACGCCCTATGCACGGTCGACGTGGAACACATCTACGTCATGGTTACGGCTTGTCGAATTGCTACGGCCAACCTAGAAATGAAAAAAGTTATAACTCCGCGCTCCAATTCCACGGAGACTCCTACGGCTTGTAAAAGATAGCCTCCACCCTGAGGCCACCTCAGAAACTCTGTGGCCGCGTGCACGTTTCTGTCAATTCAGGGGGGTACAGCCGCCGTATCCTAGCCGTAGAGCAAATGTGACTGAGGAATTACTGAGATAACTGAGCTAAAGGACCTGAATGATGAGTGCGATAATGACTTCCAGATTCGTAACAATACTTTTGGTCTTGAGTGGTGAACGTCTTTATACTTTTGGTATTGATTGGTGAACGTCTTTATACTCTTGGTCTTGAGTGGTGAACGTCTTTGTACTTTTGGTATTGATTGGTGAACGTCTTTATACTCTTGGTCTTGAGTGGTGAACGTCTTTATACTTTTGGTATTGATTGGTGAACGTCTTTATACTCTTGGTCTTGAGTGGTGAACGTCTTTATACTTTTGGACTTGAGTGGTGACGTCTTTATACTTTTGGTCTTGAGTAGTAAACCTCTTTATACTTTTGGTCTTGAGTGGTGAACCTCTTTCATTGTTTGGCCGTGAGTGGCGAACGTCTTTCAACGTTTGGCCGTGAGTGGCGAACGTCTTTCAACGTTTGGTCGTGAGTGTCGAACGTCTTTCAACGTTTGGTCGTGGGTGTCGAACGTCTTTCAACGTTTGGTCGTGGGTGTCGAACGTCTTTCAACGTTTGGTTGTGGGTGTCGAACGTCTTTCAACGTTTGGTCGTGGGTGTCGAACGTCTTTCAACGTTTGGTCGTGGGTGTCGAACGTTTTTCAACGTTTGGTCGTGGGTGTCGAACGTCTTTCAACGTTTGGTCGTGAGTGTCGAACGTCTTTCAACGTTTGGTCGTGAGTGTCGAACGTCTTTCAACGTTTGGTCGTGAGTGTCGAACGTCTTTCAACGTTTGGTCGTGAGTGTCGAACGTCTTTCAACGTTTGGTCGTGAGTGTCGAACGTCTTTCAACGTTTGGTCGTGAGTGTCGAACGTCTTTCAACGTTAGGTCGTGAGTGTCGAACGTCTTTCAACGTGTCGTCTTAATTGGTGAACCTCTTTGAACTTTATGTAAACAGTGAATTGTTTTAAAGGTTTCGTCATTGTGGTGAAACTCCAAATGTTTTCTCTTAAAAACTGTGAATGTGTTTGATTTAAATCTTAAAGGAGAAGCCAAACAAACTTTTGTATTTTTCCTGAAAACTATTGAGAAATGTTCATTATGGTCTAATTTGAAGGGAAGACATTTTTGAATTTTTTTTATTTTTCTTGCCATTCACGAAGTGTCGAAAAAATCCCTCGAGTCTCGATTATTTTTTTTTTTCTGATTTCACCAGTGATGTCACACATTGAACCCACCTTGATCCGAATGGTGGCTTTACATTGAGAAAGTGTATGTCGACCTCGGATTCCGATACTGATTCCACAGTCATGAGTAACTCTGATGGTTGTCAGTACGTTTGAAACGGATCAGTGGGATTTTGGAGAAACGATTGGAGACAAAATTATTGATGGACAAGCTTTCAGTGGAATTGTGGAGCCAAATCGTTTAGATCCTTGTGCGAGCGAATCGGAGGAAGAAGGCGGAAGTGCAGATGAAGTTGTTAAAAAGATGAAAACACTGGTCGTATGTTCACGACAGCTCTGTAGGTTTTGGTTTTATAAGGGAGGGATTTTGTATTAATTGATAAATCGGTAATATTATTTGAACAGAAATACCCATCATCGCCCGGCACACGCTGACATCGCGGACATAATGGTTGACAAATGCTGTGTTCTACCGTCGCAGGCTGACCAGGTGTCTTGTGTGTTAAGGGATCATCCCATTTCACACTCCTCCCGGATGCTATTTGTGTGCGCGCGCCGTGTGCCACCGTCATGTCCTTGAGATGTCGATGTCCCACCCCAGTGGATGGGGCGGTGATGCTATGGCAGAGAGGGAGTGTGGGGTGGTTGTGGGTATTGTTGGGGTGATGGTTGATGGTGGGGGCTGAACGTCTTTCATGTTCACCCCCATAAACCATCACCCCAACAATACCCACCACCAACGCGTCTCCCTGAAACTTTTAGCGTCCTCGTTCAAATCCTTTCGGAGGAGTAGATGATGATACATACTTTCTCTCCACGATGTAAAATCATCGATGGTGGTTCATTTGATTGACCGGAATTTGTGTTGATAATCAATAATCATTTTCAGGTTCTGTTGTGTTAACTGCTGGCCAGTGGCAACAGGCGTTTGATTCACCTCTCAAATCGTCCGTATACACGTGCTGTTAGCTCGGTGGAGATGGTGTTAGTGTCGAGGGATGGCTGTTTCTTCCGCTTCTTGGGGATGGCATCCTCCCTCAATTGTGGCAGACAGCCACAAGCCATCTCCGTTGTTTCATAACAGTTCTCTGTAAAATGTTTCGGGCACAAAAGTGAACACTTTTGTGAGCTTGATCCACGCTCGGGTATTTCGGACAAACCCCGTCTAATTTCTGGCAAACATAGCGTCTTTCGTCCATGTCGGTTTGCATTGCTGTAACCACCAAGGACGCATCGACTCGGTATATTTTTGGAAAATCTAAACTTATTCACCTTTTGAGTTGAATCGTACTGCGATGTAACCTGGAGACAGTATGGATCTGGCGATCGACTTCTGGGTGTGATGTCACGCATAATATGAAGAAGAAGAAGAAGAAGAATTCGACTTTTAATTGCGAATGTACCTACTTCATAATTCGGAAATTGGAAAAAGACATCATGTGTATTATTTTTGTAGGGTATCAAGGGATAGATTAGTGTTGAGGTGGTCTTGAGCGTTTGGGTTCCCCTTTAAACTGTGTATGTCTGACTTTAATCCTAAACTCTGTATGTCTTTGATGTTTAATCTTAACCCGTGAACAACTTTTACTTTTAATCTTGTACCATGAACATCTTGATGCTGAGTCATGAGTTGTTATTGTTTCGTATGCAGCCTGTGGTTGCTGTTTGCACTGTTTTTTTATTTTTTTTTTTCTGGAAGCTCGGCTGTGCCGCTGATGCAATGCCGCTATTACCAGTAAGCTGATGCTCATTTTGCCGACTTCGGAATGATGACTGACTGAGTCAACCCACATGGTGTTACTTCAACGGGTCGATAAGGGCTCAATCTCGAGACCCCAAGATTTAAGGCCAATAAGACCTCATCCGATAAGCCAATACCAGGCTTTAGTCATGAGTGATTGACGTGCTTACATTTTGTCAAAAGTGATGAACGTCTTTAACTGTTTCGTCATAATTTGCAAGTCTTTAAACATTTGGTCATGAATGGTGAACTTTTGAAATGTCTGTTGATGGTAAACTCTTTTTCAACTTATTGATAATTTAGTGAACCTCTTTTTAAATGTCAACTTGATGTGAATACTTTCAAATATTATTTGGGAAGACTGAATTAAATGGGGGGGGGGGTAGACAACTTCATTTGAGGAGGGTTAATGCTTTCAAACGTCGGTTGCGGAGGGTGAACTTGGGACGCAGCGGAGGGTGAACTTGGGACGCGGCGGAGGGAGAACTTGGGACGCAGCGGAGGGTGAACTTGGGACGCAGCGGAGGGTGAACTTGGGACGCGGCGGAGGGTGAACTTGGGACGCGGCGGAGGGTGAACTTGGGACGCAGCGGAGGGTGAACTTGGGACGCGGCGGAGGGTGAACTTGGGACGCGGCGGAGGGTGAACTTGGGACGCGGCGGAGGGTGAACTTGGGACGCGGCGGAGGGTGAACTTGGGACGCGGCGGAGGGTGAACTTGGGACGCCGCGGAGGAGGGTGAACTTGGGACGCCGCGGAGGAGGGTGAACTTGGGACGCCGCGGAGGAGGGTGAACTTGGGACGCCGCGGAGGAGGGTGAACTTGGGACGCCGCGGAGGAGGGTGAACTTGGGACGCCGCGGAGGAGGGTGAACTTGGGACGCCGCGGAGGAGGGTGAACTTGGGACGCCGCGGAGGAGGGTGAACTTGGGACGCCGCGGAGGAGGGTGAACTTGGGACGCCGCGGAGGAGGGTGAACTTGGGACGCCGCGGAGGGTGAACTTGGGACGCCGCGGAGGGTGAACTTGGGACGCAGCGGAGGGTGAACTTGGGACGCAGCGGAGGGTGAACTTGGGACGCAGCGGAGGGTGAACTTGGGACGCAGCGGAGGGTGAACTTGGGACGCAGCGGAGGGTGAACTTGGGACGCAGCGGAGGGTGAACTTGGGACGCAGCGGAGGGTGAACTTGGGACGCCGCGGAGGGTGAACTTGGGACGCCGCGGAGGGTGAACTTGGGACGCCGCGGAGGGTGAACTTGGGACGCCGCGGAGGGAGAACTTGGGACGCAGCGGAGGGTGAACTTGGGACGCAGCGGAGGGTGAACTTGGGACGCAGCGGAGGGTGAACTTGGGACGCCGCGGAGGAGGGTGAACTTGGGACGCCGCGGAGGAGGGTGAACTTGGGACGCCGCGGAGGAGGGTGAACTTGGGACGCCGCGGAGGAGGGTGAACTTGGGACGCCGCGGAGGAGGGTGAACTTGGGACGCCGCGGAGGAGGGTGAACTTGGGACGCCGCGGAGGAGGGTGAACTTGGGACGCCGCGGAGGAGGGTGAACTTGGGACGCCGCGGAGGAGGGTGAACTTGGGACGCCGCGGAGGAGGGTGAACTTGGGACGCCGCGGAGGAGGGTGAACTTGGGACGCCGCGGAGGAGGGTGAACTTGGGACGCCGCGGAGGAGGGTGAACTTGGGACGCAGCGGAGGGTGAACTTGGGACGCCGCGGAGGGTGAACTTGGGACGCCGCGGAGGAGGGTGAACTTGGGACGCCGCGGAGGAGGGTGAACTTGGGACGCCGCGGAGGAGGGTGAACTTGGGACGCCGCGGAGGAGGGTGAACTTGGGACGCCGCGGAGGAGGGTGAACTTGGGACGCCGCGGAGGAGGGTGAACTTGGGACGCCGCGGAGGAGGGTGAACTTGGGACGCCGCGGAGGAGGGTGAACTTGGGACGCCGCGGAGGAGGGTGAACTTGGGACGCCGCGGAGGAGGGTGAACTTGGGACGCCGCGGAGGAGGGTGAACTTGGGACGCCGCGGAGGAGGGTGAACTTGGGACGCCGCGGAGGAGGGTGAACTTGGGACGCCGCGGAGGAGGGTGAACTTGGGACGCCGTGGAGGAGGGTGAACTTGGGACGCCGCGGAGGAGGGTGAACTTGGGACGCCGCGGAGGAGGGTGAACTTGGGACGCCGCGGAGGAGGGTGAACTTGGGACGCCGCCGAGGGTGGACTTGGGACGCCGCCGAGGGTGGACTTGGGACGTCGCCGAGGGTGAACTTGGGACGTCGCCGAGGGTGAACTTGGGACGTCGCCGAGGGTGAACTTGGGACGTCATGTGGGGAGGGGACTTTGTTACCTTGGGGTGTCACGTGGGCAGGGCAGGGGAGGGGAACAGGGCCTTGGGACATTGCGATGGGGAGATGAGGAGACGCATTGGGCTTCACCCGTGGTTGGGAGAGGGTGGGACGCCGCATATGTGGCAGGCAGGGGACGGAGGTGGGGGGGAGACGTCTTGGGACGGACGTCTCCTCTCCAATTTGTCACTGTTTTTTTTCCTACGTCTCGTCTCCAATGTATAACGGACTGCCGTCATCTGTGCCCGAACAGACGTGGTGTTGGCGTTGAAGGTGTTGTTGGTTCTGGCTAATTGAACATTTTGTCCTTCATTTGTGTTGTAAATGAGGAATGAATATGTCATTTGAATGGGAAACATTTTTCATGATTAGTCATGAATGGTGAACTTTTTTTGAAGTCTCGCATAAATGAGAAACATTTTGACATTTACGATTTGTAGGTGATATGGGGAATCATTTTCCATTTCTTGTACTCAATGAACACTATTTTAAAACTTCTTGTCATAAATTGGGAAGGTTTTTTTAACATCCACTTGCAAATGGAGATGGTTCTTGAACTGTCATGGTGAACATTTTAAAAAGTTTACTCGTTCGTGGTGTATTGTTTTTAACAGAGAAGTAAATGTGGACCGATTTTCTAAGGCTGTTTTTTGTGAAGAATGGTGAACACTTCTAATCTAGTTTTAAATTGAGAACGTTTTTTTAACGTCTTGTCGTAAACGTTTTTAAACCTTTACTTGGATTTGATGAACACTCTTCAATGTTAGCTGTAAAGGCTGAACACAGGTTGTGGAGGGTGATTGCTTTTAAATGTTATTCATAAAGGGCGAGCACTTTTATGTTTTTTTGTAAAGTGTAATCACATTTAAATCTTCGTCATAAAAGATGAATAAATGCTAGTCATTTCGGGCAATGAACGCTTTTAAATATTTCGTCCAAATTGTAAAAGTTTTTGTTGAAACATTTACTAAAGGGTAAATGTTCTAAAATGTTTAACAACGGGTGAAACATTTTTAATGAAATGTTTTGTTGTGAAGGGTGAATGTTTTTTGATCAAACGTTTCACTCTCAGACATAAGGGATTTTAAGCTCTTAATGTCAATGACAGTGTTATCAATGTGGAAATTTTCTCGGAGGGTTTAAATATTTGTCATTATTACCTCTGCCCCCAAAGGTGGGCGGGCACCAATACGAAATACAATACTGTATATGGAATTTGTTTGTTACCATGTCCTGTATAATACGCACAGAGACCTTTGCAATACTGTGGTCAAAGTCACCCTTTGATGACAAGAATGTTAGTGTCACTTAAATCGCTAATTCCCGAGTTCACTTTTGTTCTCGCTTTGTTTGCAATAGCGGCGAGCAAATATACGTTCTCGAGAGACGTTGTAACATTTCCTCACTGCGTGCACATAAAGATGGCTGTTTTTTTTAAGACCAATTTTAAAATACAGCATGAAATGTGAAGTTTGTTCTGAAACATTTCCTCACTTCGTGTACGTAAAGATGGTGGTTTTTATAGGATTAATTTCAAAGTCCAACATGAAATTAAAGTCCATAACAAAAAAGTAATGTTACCTGTTTCTTTACATCCAAGTTCTGACACTTAGTTTGGTGCCTAAAGAGGGCAGGCCCCGTTTTGATTTTGTCAGGCAGATATATTTTTTGATATTTTTAAATTTTTTGTATACATAGTCAAGGCTTGCAGAAGAGTTAGAACACAAAATGGATCTCAATGCAAATTAACAAAAGGTCTTCTTCTTTCGGCTGCTCCCGTTAGGGGTCGCCACAGCGGATCATCCGTCTGATCTGCATAGTGATTTGGCACATGTTTTACACCGGATGCCCTTCCTGACGCAACCCTGGTCGCCTCTTACGACACAGGGATATGGTACACCTATTTTAACCGGGATATACACCGGCCCAGTATACTGGTACTCATTTCGCCGACCTAGGAAGGATGACAGGCTGAGTCAACCCCCTGGTATATTAATTCAGTGGCCCAACGGGGCTTGAACTCAGGACCTTTTGGATCCCAAGCCGCTGCCCTAACCACTGCGCCAACACCAGGCTCTAAATTAACAAAAGGTAACAGCAGAAAAAGTGGGAGGAATGCCAACAGCAGGGCAAAGGGAGAAAATAGACAGAGATGGGCAAATAAGGGATGCAGGTAACGATGAACGCAAGCGGTGGACAAGATGTATACAAAAGCAAAATTTTTCGAGTGGGGGAGTGTTGGGTGGGGGGTGGTTTAATGGGTGTAGAAAAGGTCATAGTTTTGGATGGGGGATGACTTGAGATGGTGGTGAACAGCTGTCTTGAAGACTTGGAGGGAAGAATGAGATTGAAGAGTGTGGAAGTTTGTTCCACAGGTGAGAAAAAAAGAGGAACAAATGAGTGGAGGCAAGTGGTGGTTCTGGATTTTTGCAGTTTCACAGGCGTGCGTAATGCAGATACCTGGTTGTGAAAGACAAAGCACAGATAGGGCAGAGGGTGCAAGATCTGAATTTTTCAGCAGCAGCCTGGATTGAGACATCTGTCAGGATGGAGCAGAGGCCTCAAATGTTTGAGGTCTACACAGAGACTATGGGAGGAGCTGCTGATAAAACAAGGATGTGGAAAGGAGCAACGAGAGGGTGTGGGGAAGCTGATGGGGTGTGGGGAAGGGGGCGAAGCTGGAAGGGGCAGGAGCAAAGCTTGGAGGGGAAAGAGGGGGTTTGGGGATAGTAATCGGAGAGAGTGGGCAGAAAGAGGTGGAAGCTGAGAAGGGGTGGGGGGGAGAAAATTAGGGTGGGGGGGGGAGGATACTGACATGAAGGGAAAATTATTGTCATGTGCACACAACCTTTGCAAAATGGATGCCTCAGGATTCCCAGACTGGATAACCTGTGACAGACTTCATGGGTGGGGTGGTGGTGTTTTTGGTTGAAGGTATGGAGTAAAATTTGGCTGTAAGTGAAGAGTAGACTGGATGAACTAACTACAGGGTGGGGCATTTATATCTGACACATTTGCAATCTTTCTAGCCGAAAGCAGTCTTGGCATGACTAATTATTGTTTCCTTTGTTTTACAGATAATACTTGAAAGTTTTCAATGATGGAGCACTTTAAATGCAATGAGCATTTTTTTGAATTAAATTTTTTTTAATGCAATGAGCATGCCAATTTCACAAACAAGGTCATCATGAGAGATGAGGCAAACTTTGATTTGGCAGATTTAACTCCACCAGATTTCTTCTGATGGGGATTTCTGAAGGGCAGAGTTGATAAGGAACATCCAACATCGATCGATGAATTGAAGGCAATCACTGCAACCATCCGCTCTATTGATCAAGAGACATTGCTTGCGGTAATGAACAATATGATGATCCGCTGTCGTGAATGCACGAATTTGAAAGGGGCCCATTTGTCTGATGTAATTTTTAAGAAATAAAGAATCAAAATTGATTTAAAAAATTTGAAGTATGTGCCTATGCTATGGAGAAATTTTATTTTATTTGGTTTAGAAACAAAAAAGTTAGAAGGATAATAAAACCACCAGATATAAATGCCCTCCCCTGTATTTAGGAATGAAAATGTTTTGGGACATGAGCCTTGTGAAAGAGAAAAGGAAGAGATTGTGTAGAAGAAGAATGAATCGTTTGTTCCTGGTGGAGTAATAAGCAGAGTAAGGTATTTTAAAACTCATTTTGTAAGCGTTTTTTGATGTTATGAAGAACTTTTAAAGGATTTAAACATTTTATTCAGTATAGATTCAGTTTGGGGATATTGAAAAGAAGGCATAGGGACATGAGTAACTGAGCACTGAGATTGAGCTGAAATGAGAAACTGAGCACCGAGTTGTTAGGTGTATATAAAAATCCACCCAACAACTCGTGACAAAATTCTCTTCAACGTGGCCTCTTTGTATGTATGTATTATCGTTCACAACACGTGATGGAAATGATGTTCTGGACTGGCTGCAAAATAAAAAACCCATTTAGATTTGTTACCATGCACAATACACACCCTAACTTCAAGATATAAAGTTTCATGAAGGAAATGTGTCTTGCATTCAAAAAATTTATTAGTTTCTGCTGCTTTCCAACTAGGCAGGAAATCAGCATTATTGAAAATATAATCTGCTACCTTTAACAATTGACCTACCTACAAACCAACAACCTGCAAGCATAGAACAGAAGACTGCAGTTCAAGATTCAAGTCAAACATCTATTGATGAGAAAATACAACCTGTCACTTCGCTGCCCGGGGATATTAAGGAGAGAGAGACAGAGACAAGCCGGTAGGCGACATGGCTGCTCGCTCGAGATGGAAAGCTGGCCGACGCGACTAGCCGATATTCATGTACATGCTATCAATCAATTTAGCACAATAAATATGATTATCACAGCCCTCTTAGTTTGCGCCCAGAAACCCGCCTTGTGAAATTTCAGGCATGTTTCCAAAGAGACTCTAACAAATGGCAGCCCTGGTAATTCCATTTATCTATTCGCTAAAGATTTTATATTTTTATATGAT
The DNA here is from genome assembly GCF_056783735.1 of Eptatretus burgeri. NCBI lineage: Eukaryota > Metazoa > Chordata > Myxini > Myxiniformes > Myxinidae > Eptatretus > Eptatretus burgeri. Next base: position 100,812,510 of record NC_140963.1, read on the forward strand.
GCTCTAAGACATTCTCCTTGGGCACAAAAAAACAGGTCCCTCGGAGGTCCAGTTTCGGAGGTAGTGATTTTTTTTGTACAGTCCACAATATGTGTATGATGTACGATAAAGTATTTTAGCTGTTGCTAAGCAACGGAGGTGTGCATAGCAACCATTCATTTTTGTGTACATGCTCGCCACATTGTACACATTTCACCCAAGTTTCATCAAAATCAGACTCTTTCTCTTAGAGATATTCGCAATTAACCGTTTCTGAAATGTTCGACATGTACTCGCCCAAAACCTATCTCCTCCTACAAATATTTTTTGTTAGGGCTGCAAATTGGTATGAAGGGAGCGAGATAGATTGTGCACAGAACTCTAAGCTTCGATTTTTCGATTTGTTTTTTTGATTTTTTTTTCGATTTTTTTGTCCACTTTTAAGGGCCATTGCTATGCCGTTGTTAGGGCCCGGGGTCCCATATTCGAAAGCACACGATTCCCAGAAATATTGGTCCTACCTACCAAATTTCATTGGAATCGGTTGAGTGGTTTAGCCCCGAGGCTTGACCAAAGTTTTGTGGACAGACAGACAGACAGATGGAAATGTCCAGAATAAGGGTGCTCTAAGAGCAGCCAACATAGAGACATAGATACATAGAGACAGAGGTGGGATGAGTGATGCCTCATCAAACGTTGCTATACACTGCAGGAGGGATGGGTGTAAGGAAGGGGATGTGAGAGGGATGGAGAGAAAGGCTACAGAGAGTGCTACATTTTATTAGGCGGGGGAGTGATGGTGGAGCAGAGAGCAAGAGGAAGAGGGTGGGGGGGGGGAGAAAGGAGGGGGGAGGGGGGGGGGGTTCACAAAGAGAATGATATGTTATGCTTAATTACCACACACACACACACACACACACAGACACAGACACAGACACACAGACACAGACACACAGACACACAGACACAGACACACACAGACACACAGACACAGACCCAGACACAGACACACAGACCCACAGCCACACAGACGCACAGACCCACAGACACACAGACACACAGACACACAGACACACAGACACTCAGACACACAGGCACACATACACACAGACACACAGACACACAGACACACAGACACACAGACACACAGACACACAGACACACAGACACACAGACACACAGACACACAGACACACAGACACACAGACACACAGACACACAGACACACAGACACACAGACACACAGACAGACACACAGACAGACACACAGACAGACACACAGACAGACACACAGACAGACATACATACACACATACACACATACACACATACACACATACACACATACACACATACACACATACACACATACACACATACACACATACACACATACACACATACACACACTTAACTTTCAGTATACAGCAAATTTGGACTAAGCAACACCAGACAGCAAGATTCCAAAAAGAAGTGAAAAAGACCCTGTAAGTTGAAGAGATCTGAAATTGTACCAGTGATCTTTTAAGCAATGGGAATGATGAAGAAGAACCTCATAGAGATCTTAACCATCCCTGGGAATTTTAAAACAAATGAATTACAGTTGGAAGCTGTCTGGGGCTAAATGACGATCCTCAAAAGAGCCCTCAGAACCGAACTTTGAGAAGAAAACCTCACACCTTCGTCTTTGGTCCATGATTCGTAACTTCCCTTACCGAAACGAAGGTGGATACTTCGAGACCTGAGAGGACTCCATTCCACCTTCTGAAACCTGAATATGGAGATAACAAATCTTTCTCACACACACACACACACACACACACACACACACACACACACACACACACACACACACACACACACACACACACACACACACACACACGTGCACACCCGAAGTCTGCAGCTTAGAGTGAGCATGCGTACCTCTCGGCTTTCCTGCTGTGATATGGCGATCCATTACTTCATAACAACTGAAAACATTTTTCAATTCTCTCTTGAACACAGTTTGCTTTACTCATTCCAATCCTCTAATTTATTTTGCCTTCCAAACTCCGAGGATTTCCCCACGGAGAATGGAGCTACTGTCGCCACGCCCACAGCTCGCACCTTGGCATCTTTAGCCTGTTTTAAAATTCTTTTTGTTGCACCCGATGACTTTACACTTACGGAACATTAGAAAAAGTTAAGTTTAATGCTTTGGCAATTTTACGTCTTCTTGTGTAAATATGGAAAAGGAGAGTGAACAACCTTGCTTAAAGCATATAAATATATGTTGAGTTATAAGAATCAGTATTTTCTTAACATTTTCAGATTTCACTCCAGATTTCGACCCTTATTTAGTGATCTGATCCTAAAACTCAAAATCCTAATTTGATTATATGCTTCAATTAGTCCGTGAGAGGAGATCGTGTTTCCGAGGAAGGCATTTTTAGTAGGCCGAATCAAAATGGTGGCGAAGACCCCTGCAAGTTGAAGTTGGCCTGACCAAGGATAAGCCTTTCATGATGGAAAACTTAATTATCTTCAAAAGGGGTGTTCATGCACTCCTTTGGAGTTCCCTTGGAATGTATGCATGCAAAGTTTTGGGTCGCTAAATTTCAAAGGAGACACACATACACATGCACTGACATTTATTATGATAGATATGTATTGTTGTGAATTCGCGCCCGCCGGCGTGCGGACGGCCGCGCAACTCGAATCGCGGCACGTCGCCCACCGGACGGACAATTCTGTCGTGACCCTCTCGGAACAACGCCGGGAGGTCGTCACGGGTGGGGTGTTTAACCCCACCACGACCGTGCCAATTGCCCACCCGCGCAGGATAGGGTTGCTCGCAAAATTCGATCTACCTAAGTACCTGTGCGAATGGTCGACCAGGCGATCGTACCACGCCACAGGCCGACTCCGGACACGAACCGCTAAAGCGGTCCGTTCCGTGCTACAGTGATAACCGAGCGCTGTTATCGTCGGCCTTAATGGTTCCGATTAATTACTGGGATGTTGCACCCACTACGAACCCCTTTCCGTGATGCAAGATGGAGGGTCAATAAAAAGGAAAAGAGACTAAGCAGAGCGGGAACAGTTCAATAAGCAAGCATTTATTCACACACACACAGACAAGCACGTGTATACAGCCATACAGAATCAAAATGCACATAAAGCAATTAAAACAAAATAAACGATGCAGAGCTGCAACCGAATACGCGTACACACGGCAACACTTAAAACAATACTACTTGAGCCGGACTGGCGCCACCCACGGACATTCACACCAAAACCCCAAAGAAAAGAAAGAAAGAAGTCGCGACTTCCCTTTTGTGTCTGGTGAGTCCCTCTCCCATGACCGTCAACGTGGTCGCGCCTGGCCCCGACCTCTCTCACGGCTGGCTAACCCTCTCCGGCACTCCCTGTCCGGACGCATAGGTCCACCTCGCAACGGGCGCTGCCGCGTCTTCCATCCGTGCCTTTGTGACAAGGCCGCT
>NC_140963.1:100820973-100928473 GCF_056783735.1 Eptatretus burgeri
GGCGGCTCCATCTTTAACATCCTTCTCCCGATATACTCCTCTTCCCTCCTGTGCACATGTCCAAACCATCTCAATCTCGCCTCTCTCACTTTGACTCCAAACCGTCCTACCTGCGCTGTCCTTCTAATATACTCATTCCTAATCCTATCCATCCTCATCACTCCCAACGAGAATCGCAGCATCTTTAACTCTGCCACCTCCAGCTCCGCTTCCTGTCTTTTTGTTAGCGCCACCGCCTCCAAACCACACAACATAGCTGGTCTCACTACCGTCTTATATACTTTCCCCTTCACTCTTGCAGCTACCCTTCTGTCACAAATCACTCCTGCAACTCTTCTCCACCCACTCCATCCTGCCTGCACTCTCTTTTTCACTTCTCTCCCACACTCTCCGTTACTTTGGACAGTTGATCCCAAGTATTTAAACCAATCCACCTTCCCCACCTCAACTCCTTGCAACCGCACCATACCACCACCCTCCCTCTCATTTACGCACATGTACTCCGTCTTACTCCGACTGACTATCATTCCCCTTCTCTCCAGTGCGTACCTCCACCGCTCAAGGCTCGCCTCAGCCTGCTCCCTACTCTCCCTACAGATCATGATGTCATCCGCGAACGTCATAGTCCATGGGGACTCCAGTCTGATCTCGTCCGTCAACCTGTCCATCACCATTGCAAACAGGAAAGGGCTCAGAGTCGATCCTTGATGCAATCCCACTTTTACCTTAAACCGGTCCGTCATTCCTACCGCACACCTCACCGCTGTCACACTGTCCTCATACATATCCTGCACGATCCTCACATACTTCTCCACCACTCCCGACTTCCTCATACAATGCCACAACTCCTCTCTTGGCACCCTATCATAAGCTTTCTCTAAATCCACAAACACACAATGTAACTCCTTCTGGCCTTCCCTATACTTCTCCATCAACATTCTCAAAGCAAACATTGTATCAGTGATGCTCTTTCCTGGCATAAACCCATATTGCTGCTCACAGATCGTCACCTCTCCTCTCAACCGAGCTTCCACTACTCTTTCCCACAACTTCATTGTGTGGCTTAATAACTTTATCCCTCTGTAATTTCCACAGCTCTGCACATCACCCTTATTCTTGAAAATCGGAACCAGTACACTTAATCTCCACTCCTCCGGCATCCTCTCACTTTCCAAGACTTTATTAAACAGTCTGGTTAACAACCCCACTGCCATCTCTCCTAAGCACTTCCATGCCTCCACTGGTATACCATCTGGGCCAACCGCCTTTCCACTTTTCTTCTTCTTCATAACAGTCCTCACTTCATCCTTACTGATCCACCCCACTTCCAGATTCACTATCTCCACCTCTTCCAACCTTCTCTCTCTCTCATTTTCTTCATTCATCAGCTCCTCAAAGTACTCCATCCACCTTCTCACCACACTCTCCTCGCTCATCAGCACATTCCCATTTACGTCCTTTATCACCCTAACCTGCAGCACATCCTTCCCAGCTCGGTCCCTCTGTCTTGCCAATCGGTATAAATCCTTTTCCCCTTCTTTTGTATCCAACTTCTCATACAGCTCGTCATATGCCTTTTCCTTTGCCTTTGCCACCTCTCTTTTTGCCTTTCGCCGCCACTCCTTGTACTCCTGCCTACTTTCTTCATCTCTCTGACTATCCCACTTCTTTTTCGCCAACCCCTTCTTCCTTATACTTTCCTGTACTTCGTCATTCCACCACCAAGTCTCCTTATCTTCCTTCCTCTGTCCAGATGTCACACCAAGTACCTTTCTAGCTATCTCCCTCACAACTTCTGCTGTCGTTGCCCAATCATCCCACCCATCTTTACCACCATCCAACGCCTGTCTCATCTCCTCCATAAATTTCACACAACAGTCTTCCTCCTTCAGCTTCCACCATCTGGTCCTTGGTTCAGCCCTCACTCTCTTCCTCAACCTCACCTCTAAAGTCATCCAACAAACCACCAATCGATGCTGTCGTGCTACACTCTCCCCTGCCACCACTTTACAGTCACTAATCTCTTTCAGGTTGCATCTCCTGCTTAAGATGTAATCCACCTGTGTGCACTTTCCTCCACTCTTGTATGTCACCCTGTGTTCCTCCTTCTTCTTGAAATACGTATTTACCACTGACATTTCCATTCTTTTTGCAAACTCCACCACCATTTGCCCTTCCACATTTCTCTTGTTGAGACCGTACCTCCCCATCACCTCCTCATCCGCTTTATTCCCTTCCCCAACATGCCCATTGAAATCTGCTCCAATCACCACTCTTTCATCCTTGGATACACTCTCCACCACTTCATCTAACTCACTCCAGAAATCTTCTTTATACTCCATCTTACACCCCATATGTGGGGCATATGCACTGATGACATTCATCACCCCTTCAATTTCCAACTTCACACTCATCACTCGGTCAAACACTCTCCTCACCTCCAATACCCTCTTGACATAATCTTCCTTCAGGATTACCCCAACACCATTTCTCCTCCCATCCACACCATGGTGGAACAGTTTTAAACCACCTCCAATGCTCCTAGCCTTACTCCCCATCCACTTGGTCTCTTGTACACACAGTATGTCCATCTTTCTTCTCTCCATCATATCAGCCAACTCTCGCCCTTTGCCAGTCATCGTCCCAACATTCAGAGTTCCAACTCTCACCTCCACACTTCTACCCTTCCCCCTCTCCCACTGCCTCCGGACTCGCCTTCCCCGTCTCCTTCTCCTCCTTCGCCCAGCAGTAGCACAATTTCCACTGGTACCCTGCTGACCACCGGTACCGGTGGCGGTCGTTGGTAACCCAGGCCTCGACCGATCCGGTATGGAAATTCGTTTTGTTGTCCGCATAATGATGAATTTGTCACAAAACAGTAAATCAAAATATGATAACCATAAAATTGGAGTCTATAGACAACAACTGGGTTTACCAGGGGAATTGCATCTACCAGGATTTTTTTTTTGTGGTCCAGGAACAAACTTGGACAAGAGATTACATAAAGCTGACAATTCTAAGCGTGGAGCAAACCTAAAAACAGTGTTGATGAAGTTTGTATGAAAAACGACATAGATTATGGAAATAGAACGACATTGAAAGAAAAACACGAAACTGATAAAAGAAATGTTGAATAATTTGTCTTTGATACAAAATCCTACTTAAAGAGAAAAAATGGATAGGTTCAAAGTGAGGCAGTTGATAGGTGCTAAATTTAAAATGGGGCTTGGTAATGCAAAAAATTATTAAGCTCTGATAATGTCATCAAGACTGAGGAGCAAGCTTACAAACCTTCAGATGAGAAGCTTTTAGTTTATGAACTAGACGACCCGTGAACCCATTGGGTTCCCGTTGTGACAGCGGTTGATGCAAAAAATCATTTCAGGAAAAATAAAGAAGATAGCTCCAGCGAACTATACCACTGAGGTTGTTTGCATTGATCAAATACTCCTGAAGAGTACTTGACTGAATCGACATAAACCGATAATCACAGTGTTTAAAAGGTGAAAGGTCCTTTCCAAAGCAGTTGATTACATATGGTCTGCAGATTTAATTGAACTGAAAAATGGCAGGGGATACAGGTCTGCATTAACCATTATTGATTTGAGGTCAATATATGCATGGGTGGTTCCTTTGAAAAATTAAAGTGGTACCACTCTTGTGATAGCATTCCAACAGATATTTAATATAAGCAAACGAAAGCCAAAAAAATTATGGACTGATGAGGGAACAGAGTTCTAAAACAGAAAATTTAAGAATTTCCTTAAAGATAACGATATCGCATTGTATAGCACCTTTAATGAAGGAAAAGCCATCGTCATAGAGTGCTTTAATCACATTTTGAAAGAGAGATTGCACACAAAATTTACTGAACTCTGTTCTCAACAATGGGTATCTTTAATTCAGGACATTGTAGGTAATTACAACAATACAGTTCATTCCTCAACAAAATCAAAACCATCAGAAACATTTATAAAATTAGCATATGCAAAGGAGATTAATCTGAGAAAACCAAAGTTTAAGGTTGGTGATATTGTAAGAATATATCGATGGGAGTCATTTTGAGAAAGGTTATGCGGTGGATTTTGAACTTTTTAAAATAATTGATGTTTTAGACAATTCCTTGGACATATAAATTGTTTGACTTACAGGGAGTGAAAATCTTGGGATCATCTTACTTACAGGAATTACAAAAGACAAACATGATAAATAAATAAGAAAAAGAACTGAATTGAAAAAAAAATACTACATAAAAAACAATCACTCCATTCCTTTGTTGGCTCCGCCCACACACCACACCCACACTTCACAATCATCACACCCCATTTATTCCCCCACCTCTCCAGTGCAACCCAACCCTCACCCCACCCCTAAAGACAAAAATTATAAATAAGAAAAAATTTAATAATTTAAAACAAACAAACAAGCAGTCATAGACTGGTACTTACGAAATCGTCAACTTGACCTCTGACCTTGTCTAATAAAAGCTGTCTCTAGGGAAGGTAGCGACGCAAACCAGAAGTTTCTACGATGATTCTGTACCAAACCATCAAAAATCGAATGTTTGACCTCACTGTGACCTTGACCTTTGACCGATTTTGACCAAAATCTAATCAGCGCGAGCCATCACCCTCCTGAATCACGTGGTGTAATTTGACATTGGTAGCTTCTTCCGTTCTCGAGTTATCGTGCCTACAAACAAACACACAATCACAGGACGGAAGTCATCAATATACTTAGGAAATCTTTAGATTTTAGATTTTTTAGATTTTTTTTTGTTTGTTACTTATGAAATCTTTAGATTTCGTAAGTAACAAACAAAAAAATTGAAAAAATAATAACTAAATTATTTTAAAAATTCATTCCATCCCTTTGTTGTCTCCACCCACATTCCACACACCACACCCACATGCCACACACACACACGCCACATCCCATTTATTCCCCTACCCCCCATTGTGCCCCCACGCTCATCCCACCCTTTCCCCTCCTCCACCCCTCCTCCTCCACCCTCCCCTCCTCCACCACACACACACACACACACACACACACACACACACACACACACACACACACACACACACACACACACACACACACGGAGGGGAAGGGGTGGGATGAGGGTGTGGGGTGTACTTTTCCCCAAATTTTATTGATTCATTTTATTTATTATCTTGCCAAAACGAAGTTTTTGCAAGATATGTTAGTCAGCTTGTATGTTGTTTTTTTTTTTTGTCTTATCACGTATAAAAAAATTCTGCAGATCACAGTTATCATTGGAAATTTTTGTAACTTTGCATATCAGAGGCCTATAGAGGTCCCTTTCAGTGCACAAAATTTTGATGGTCAAAGGTCAAGGTCACTTTGTCGCAAATCAGGGGAGTCGACGAAACCCTTATTTTTTGAGTAATTTTGATCGGATCGTCCTCAAACTTCATGGGAATATAGTTCATGGTCTGGCGCTCAGCTGATTAATTTTTGGTGGCGATTGGCTTTGACCTTCATCTGTTTTTTTTTTTGTCTGTAATCACATATAAATCACTCTGCAGAGCACAGTTATCATTGGAAATTTTTGTAACTTCCCATATCAGAGGCCTATAGAGGTCCCTTTCAGCGCATAAAATTTTGAAGGTCAAGGTCAAAGGTCAAGGTCACTGTCGCAAATCAGTGGAGTCGATGAAACCCTTATTTTTTGAGTAATTTTGATCGGATCGGCTTCAAGCTTTATGGGAATATAGTTCATGGTCTGGCGCTCAGCTGATTAATTTTTGGTGGCGATTGGCCTTGACCTTCATGGTTAACACCTAAGGTCAAACATATTTGACCCCAAGGTCAAATTTTCAAGTTTTTAGGAACCATATCGTGTAGTACCTCAAATTGAAACCTCGATGAGTGCTTTCTAATTTTATTTTTTTCAATGTAGTGATTAGTAATTAAAATTAGCCCACATCCTTGCACACACTAAATCAAAACACATTATGAAGCACAAAATGCAAAAGCCGTTGCCATCATTTCACAGCAATTTAATGTATTCACACTTACGAATGGCATCTCGCCATTCATATGTATTTTATTGATAGACTCACTTTTTAAAATAAATGTATATAATGCATCTATGTTTATAAATCCTGCCCACATTAGCAATTTCAAATATTGTGGGAGTGTGTGCTGATAGTGTCCTCCAGGGGGCACCAAGTTCACAGGTTTGGAAAGAAGAGAGATCACGAAGAGCTTTTGTTGATATCAGTGAATAATGTTGATCGCTTGGCTCAAACGATAGAATGTGGTCGAACAGCTTTCTGGAAAAGGATATTGGGAGGTTGGAGGGATCATTTATCACCCCCCACCACATCATAATTTTGAATATTACTAATGAAATAGGTCTCACCTTTCGGATGATAGATTGAGTGGGACCAAAAACTCAGACATGAATGGTGAAAACATGCCAGTTTCTGCGTCAAGGTCGTTCAAAACGTCCTCAACCAAATCCATGAATTCACTCCGAGTTTCACAAAGAACATCATTTTGTGAATGAATTCTGCAAGAGTATCCTGTGAAAATGAGGATACATCCTGTATTAGCTGTTTGTATTGCATATAAGAGCTGTTTGTACAGTATTACATTTATAAAATGAAACTTTACCTCGACTTTGTCGATGGCTGAATTCACTTGATCCAGTTCGAAAAATATATTAGCACAGTAGCTGTTGTGTGTCAATTCAAATCCAAAGTCATCCCATGATAGCGAGTCTTCCTCGATTGAAAACTCATCTAAAATGTCATTGGAGTCTAGAATCTTCTATCGCCGAGTCAAAGCTAGGAGGGAAAAATAATTATAGTTAATCAATTTGAGATACAATGACAAACAGGCCAGTATTGTAGGTGGACTGGGCGAGCATGTCGACTTACCTGCCGGTTGGCATTTCTTCAAAAATGAACATCACAGCAGATATGATGAGAGGGTTTCCTTTCAATGGTTGAGAGTGGGGAGGGGTATCGATCTTTCCAGTTGCAACACATGGTCCCAGTACTTTTCCATCTCCACATGCTATCGGTGGGAGGGAAGGTAAGCACACCAAGTATCTCTTCCGGGTTGGCACACACGCTTTCCAACCAAATTGTAATGAGCCCCAGAATCTCTCAACAAGAACTTTCTGTTGAAGCTGGGATGATAAGTATAAACATTAAGTTGGCAAACCGGCTCAGTTGCAGTCTGAAAAAATAAATGAGAAAAAAACAGAACCACCCACTGCCTAATTCAGTATCATCTGGTACACCACAACCCACAGCATAACTCGACTGTCGACTGTCACGAACATGGCTTTAGAAGTCTTTTTTTGGGGGGGGGGCAGGTCTGTCAACTCCACAAGCAGGTGCCAAGGATTGCATTTCAGGAGTTATTTTTCACAAAGGATATAAACTGCAAAGAAGCAGGGAGGGTCAACAGGTTTTTTTTGGGGGGGGGGGGTTCGCTGTGTATACTCTTCCAGTGTCTATAGGTGGGGATATAAAGGGAAGGAATCTGTTCAAATGGGGGTATAAAGAGGGTGGAGGGTGGTTGGTCAGGGGTGATGTGTAGGGAGTGCAATAAAATAGGGGGCGGTAAAAAAAGAAAAGTTTTTGATGCAGAGTTGAGGTTCATGGAAGAGCTTGGTCCCAGAAACAATTTCAGGCAGAGAACCTGGTACAGGATGAGTGGAAGAGGTAGAGGAGGAGAAGCAGAAGTTGGTGTCAGAGGAGATCTGTTTGTGAGAAAAAAAATTTACTCCTTTTTCTTGACAGGATCGTATCGTTTTTCCCTGAGTTAACATTAAAGTCAATCCAGGAAATGGAATAGTCGCACATCCAACAAAATCCGCCTACTGCCCTATACTTTGTGCAGGTGCGAACAGACAATTTCCATCCATCGAAAACCGATACTTCAACACTTCCGTTATTGCTGTCACGCAGTTGTCCCCACTTCTGTTTAAAATGACATACGCATCAAGGACCTTGCCTTACTGCTGTAGATAATAATCTTTTGCCTGATCCTCGGAAGTTTTCCAACCACTCCCCAAGGCAGAAACCATCATTCAATCACAGGGTCAGCTAAGTGACGTGTCACAGCCAATCGATTAGGATGGCCAATGAACCCATTACCCAGGAAACAACACTTATTCCACAATGCAGGTGATATTACAAACTACCTTGATTATTAATGATGAATAACTTCAATTCCAGACTTATCACTTAACCCTTTTCCATTTGCACATGCTTCAAGTTGAACACCGTAGATTTCACAAAATATTTAATTCCAAAATCCAGTGAAGCCACCAAAGTTGTATCATTCTTTAAAGGTTCACAGCAGTTGAAACGCATGCACTGAATAATTAAAGACTATTAAATGAGGATTCACAAGGAGATGCACAGAATGAGAACTTTGCTTGATTGCTTTGAAAGTGTTTCAGGGAAGGAAAGGATTAAAAATGGCTCTTGATCTCACAGGTAGTAGCTGGATTTAGCAAAGGGTGAATATTTAAGGAAAGGAGAGGCTCAAGGCCACAAATAAAGTGTGATACCTGGGAATCAAAAAAAAAAAATAGAAAAAAATGACATGTCACTCACTTTGGAGTACATACTGGTATCACTTTGAATGGTGTGTTCCAACACTGCCAGGGTTTCCCAGTGAACGCAAAGACCAAAAAACATCACCTGCCTCAGGAGTGCATTGGTCCTACTGAAGACACTCCATGACTCATTCCAAGTGCAGTCAACTCTGCAACTGCATGAAACCAATCCCTCTTAGGCACCACAATCAAAGCAATGCTCTGCATTGTGGGTAGTTCAGAACTCATCGATAGGTATAAGAACTCGTAGGTTGACAAAGGATGTGAAAAAGTGAATGGGGTGAAGAGGCAGTAGAAGTTAAAAAAAAAAACAAACATTGAAAATTGACAGGTATAGAAGTACAAGCTAAAACATAAGATGTATGAGTAGGAGGTTTCACAAAATAAAACTAAACAATAAGCTTCTCCAAAATTGTTTTTGTCAATTCAATACATGTAGGCCTCTTCCACCACTCCAGCCTACAGGAGCCATGTGAGCTGTGCCCACCCCACACAATTTGGTACAATAAAACGTGGAGGCCAACAGCACTGCCAGAAGAGCTGTCACAAGTAATCTGTCCTAGCCATACATCTTATTTTAAAATCTGATTTGTTTCAAAGACATTAAACTGAAAATAATACTGTCAATTTAAAGTGTGTTCCTGCAAAATATCTTTCTTTCCAATAAACAATCTAATCACAGTCAAGTAAATGACACAGATGCCCCACCCTCGAAGTGTTGGTTTATTGGACCACCACACATCAAGCCATTGATAAAGAGGGTGACAAGTATACAACAACACCCTTGACAAAACTGGTTCACATGGGACTTGGGCATGGTAGGAATAAGCAAAAATGTCTTGCCAATGTTTTTTTACTTTAGAGCTCAAAAGACAGTTTCGTGAATCGAGGAATGATAAAATGATTGTAAGCAAAATTCAATTCATCAAACATAATTACCAAATAACGCCAGACCCGTACTCGGGAGAGCGCATACCTCCGCCAGGCTGAATAGTACGTTTTGTATCCCACTGATGGGCCAGATTTTAATCCGGACCTGAACCAAAATCTAATCAGCTTGTTCTTTTCACCGAATCAACTCGTTCAACAAGTTTTGTTATCCGTCCACAACGTTTTGAGATATCATCCTTTGTGTCGTTTTTTTGCCTTATCTCTCAATGGTGAAGAATCACTGTTGAAATTAAAAATATTCTCTTATTTGGATCTTCACCAAAATTGAATCGATTCTTCCTTGTCACACACCCAAACAAACTTGTCCACCAAGTTTCGTCCGAATCTGTCGACAACTTTTTGAGATATCGTGCCGTATATTGTTTTTGCCCCATCTCTCAATGGTGAAGCATCACTTAAAAAAATTGTAGTATCCATATCCAACAGACAACGTTCCTTTTTTTGTGATGGCCTTCAATTTCTTGTATTTTAAGATCAGTCTTATAACAACCACCATCTTTACAAATGTGTAGTGTGGAAATGTTCAAGAACAAACCACATTTCATGATGCATTTTTTAATTGGTTTTGTATAATGGCCATCTTTATGTACTTGCACTGAAGAAATGTTGCATAGCGTTTTTGAGAACATTTGTTTGCCAGCCACGATTGTAAACACAGCACGAGCTAAAGTAAGCTTGGAATTAACAACTTAACTGACAATTGTTAACATTGTTTTCATTAAAGGGGTGACTTTGACCGCAGTATTACAAAAGTCTTGGTGCGTATTATACATGGTAACAAACAAATTCCATATATTAGCCGAGTACCCGCCTTGCGGGCGATGTTGTTCCAAGCATGCAATACATTCTTCTGATGCATATCTGCATTTGTGTGGTGTACAGGCAACTGACAGCTCTGTACAGTAAAAATAAAAATAAAAAACTGGGTTACGTGCATGAAGCAAAAACGTACCGACTGCTTATAATTCAAAACACCTCACTGCACTGGGGACAGTAATACTGTACTGTAAATGGTGGAGACTTGGAATACCAGGGAAAACATGTAGGTGGTGCTGCATGATACACATTTACATGGAGAATTTGCATCCCCCCCCCCCCCCAAGACCACCAGAAAAGATAAAAAAAAAAAACACCCTTGTACATTAATTGGGGTCATGCTGATCCGATGTAGCAAGTCTGGATGTAATCCACCCAGAACTGAAGGAGGAGTAGCATGACGAACAAACAAACAAACACACAAAGCGGTCTGTGAATTATAGTAAGGATTTCATAACCATTTTGGGGTGCTTATGACATTTGGAAAATTATGGCAGTTAGGAAATGATTTGATTGTATTAATTAAATTGCATTAAGTACTTGCAAGGTAAAACCATTGATAATTAAATTTAAGGAGAAAGTGTGTGTGTATGTGTATGTGTATGTGTGTGTGTGTATATATATGTATATGTATGTATATATGTATATATATATATATATATATATATATATATATATATATATATATATATATATATATATATATATATATATATTGTAGACTGGAAACGAATAAGGACGAGAAGGATAACAAATCGGAGAATTTTTTTTTTAGTAGAAACGCTGGGCGGGACGGATACCCCTGCGGAAACGCTGGGCGGGACGGAGACCCCTCCGAAACGCTGGGCGGGACAGAGACCCCTCCGAAACGCTGGGCGGGACGGAGACCCTCCGAAACGCTGGGCGGGACGGAGACCCTCCGAAACGCTGGGCGGGACGGAGACCCTCCGAAACGCTGGGCGGGACGGAGACCCTCCGAAACGCTGGGCGGGACGGAGACCCCTCCGAAACGCTGGGCGGGACGGAGACCCCTCCGAAACGCTGGGCGGGACGGAGACTCCTCCGAAACGCTGGGCGAGACGGAGACCCCGCCGAAACGCTGGGCAAGACGGAGACCCCGCCGAAACGCTGGGCAGGACGGAGACCCCTCCGAAACGCTGGGCGGGCCGGAGACCCCTTAGAAACGCTGGGCGGGACGGAGACCTCGCCGAAACGCTGGGCAAGACGGAGACCCCTCCGAAACGCTGGGCGGGACGGAGACCCCTCCGAAATGCTGGGCAGGACGGAGACCCCGCCGAAACACTGGGCAGGACGGAGACCCCTCCGAAACGCTGGGCGGGCCGGAGACCCCTTCGAAACGCTGGGCGGGACGGAGACCTCGCCAAAACGCTGGGCAGGACGGAGACCCCGCCGAAACGCTGGGCGGGATTGAATGAGTCCTATTGAAAAAATGTGTGTATGTGCATGTGTGTCCCCAATTGCATGTACCCTTCCCTTTTGTATCTTTTCCCAATAACCTTCCACAATGTCTGCAAAATGTAAGTTAAAACCATTCTCCAAGAACTTCCTGCCATTTTGTACCTTTCACAACAGGATGTCTGGAGAGTCATTTGCGCCAGACATTGGTGATCCAAGACTGAGCCCCCGAGATTGGGCCAACACTCAGGTATATCCCATGCGAACAGCAACTTCAAGGCCAAGGCAAGATGGGGCAATCAAGAATACTTGCACCGATGTGCAGAAGACCAACACAGAACCTTGTTTCCAAGGGAATGGGGAGAGATTTGAGAGCAAGGTCATGGAAGGAAGGACTTCAAGGCATGATGGTAGTGTTGGTGCTGAGAGGACAGGGGATGTGCCAATGTCTATGATTTCTCTCTGTTGTAGAGCTCCAGAACAAAGGATTTGCGTTGTGGATGCTGATAACAATGAAACTGTGAAAAAGCAGGTGCCAAGATATTTGCATGAGGGAGTCGACACCCCGAATGCAGGGGATGATATGAGTAAAAACCAATGTGGAATTGAGGTTATTTGTGGCACTGTTCCTCAACCTACAGTTATTTCTGTTATCACCCTTACACCTAGTTCCATAGCAGATCCACCAGCCAATTGTAAGATAAACTTGACAAGTCGTTCCGCAGTTGCACCAGAAGATCGCCTTTTACCTTTCCCAATGACAGCAGAGACTCAGATCACTGAACATCCAGCAAATCGTGTGGCTGCAAAATTGGGGCATACCTCCTTTGTGGCTAATCGGGTTGCATTATCGGCATTGAAACCACCGACCACCACTGCAGCTGCTGTAAACCACCAGAGATCGAGTAAATTGTTAACTCTGCCATTGGAGGGAGGTGTAAAAGTTGAGGACAATGTCGGAGTGGATGTCATGGCAGGGGCATTGAAATTGAATGGAGAAACTGAGAATTGTCCATTATCTGGTGATTCTTTACATACAAAATTGGAAACAGCAGCTGTGGGTGAGTCTGGCCAAGCTTCATATGCAGGGGACACAAAATGCCTTATAGAATCTCGGCAGAAAAACCAGGGTGGTGCATTATTTGCAGACGAGATTCCCTTTGATGCACAGACTGCCAAACCAGTTTCTTCTGCTGGTGAGAAAGTAACTGCTGAGGACTTGAGTAAGCTTTCTAATGCAGGGATAGGTGCTGATAAAACAAGTGAAATAAAATGTCAGGATAATCCCATCCCACCCTTACAAGTAACCAATATCCCGATTGCAGATGCAAGTCAAGAACTTCATTCAAAAACTGCTGCTAATGTTGTTCATGGTACTTTTGTCGCCCTTGAAACACTTGATGCTCATTGCCCTGACGATGCTTCCATGGCCATTCCCGATTCCAATGACAATTTAAGCAACAGATTTAATTCCCTGCTCAAGCCATGTGAGGCAAAGACAGAGGCTCCCAGCGTATCTTATCAAGATGTGAATTCTTTGAGCCTTAGTATGGTTGTTGAAACAGGTGGGATCTTCTTTAAAGAGCCTACAGAGGCTGTTGAGTGTATAACAAAGGATGTGCCAACTTCCATGTTCACTTGCAACACGTCAAAAGTTCCTGAGCAGCCAGCACTCTGCTCAAAAAGTGATGTGCTCCCTCCTATGCATTCTGAGAATGATGGGGATATTGCTTCCAAGGCAGAACTTAAGTACAGAGATCTCGATACAAAATCTCCTGGCACTGTCTGTTTTGATCCTTTGTATTCTTCATCAAGTTCATGTACCAAAGTAAAATATATAGAAAATATGGGAGAACATTCAAAGAAGCTATCATATCAAGAAAAGTCTTTAGACGATGTTAATATTCAATCCAGTCCTGAATACGTTTGCACAATGTCTCAGCAGAGTGCTGTTGAGGATGAGAATGAGACCAAACGACCACACGGAGAAAATTGCGAAAAACCTTCAAAAGAAATAACGACGTCCGTGGCTGAGCAAGAAACATTACCTTCAATGACACAAGAACGTATGAAGAGATTTATCTCGAGGGAAAGCAAACTCCAAGTGGTATCGGTTCTTCGACAAGACACTGAAAGAGAAGATGGAAAGATTGTGAAGAATGCGGTACCTATGAATGCTGAATTGAAGCAGAAGGGAGAGAGGCCTGTAGAGGATAGCTCACATACCTGTGATGATGAAGCAAAAGAACCTGAATTTTCTCCAAGATCATTGGCCACATTGATTGCAAATCCACCACATTCAACTTGTCTGATCAAAAGCACAGCAATGGGATCAATACAAAATGTGCCCAGCATTGACAAGTCTATTGGTGAAACAAATGCTCGAACAGTTAAAATCTTGGGAGAAGACAACTGCCAACAATTTGCACCTTCTGGAAGAGATGGGAATATGAAGAGTTCTCATGATGCTGCTCCCCAAACAAAGGGAGAACATTCATTTGCTGAAAGTATGGTTGATGTCATTGAAAACATACACGGGAATATAAGGTTTGATGGTGTACAACAGCTTGGAGAAGAACCTGAACTGAAGAGATCAAGTGATTTGGATCAAACGCAGGATGCTGGAGCTGAGTGTGAATCCATTTGGGATGAAGGAGCGCAACAAGGCAATGTGTCTCCAGCTTCTCCTGTCTCTCCCGTCCAGACTAGAAAGTAAGTGCCATGACTTATTGTTCGTGTGTCTGTTGCACTGTTTGCCGAACTTGATGTCCTGCTGTTCCGGTGTAATTTTAACAAAGCGAGTTTTTTCCAAAATCCCTCCTGTCAAATGGTGTGTGAATTTTCTTTTCTCCATTCTTTCATAATCCTTGCTTATGAGACAACAACGTGATGACATCATAAAATGCTTCTTGGAATTTGTGTCTCACTGTATATATCCATAACGACGACTCTGTGCGTTGCATTAACATGATGATTGTCAGTTTTTTTTACGACTTGCCTGTTCTGATTGGAGACTAAACTCAAAAGGTAAACTATTTGTTACAGATTTATAATTTGAATTGTATTAGTTGGTATTTTGAGGTTGAGATAATCTTGCCAAATGTACAGAATGTGTTCTGTACATTTCTTGCAACCTGTGATGGCATTCAATCAGCCCGTGTGCTCTTGCAGAGGTCATTCTCTCATCCTTCTTTTCATTCCTGCTCTCCTCTTACCTAACACTATAACTCTTAACAGGCCTAACATGAGCAAGAAAAATGATATAATTATTTTCCTTTCCAGCTGTCTATTATAATGTCTGCCACAAAAATTTCCATTAATAGTTTTTGTGGTGACACCACAGCCTTTGTGTTTGTGCTGCTTTCCTGGCAGATCTCGTAGGAAAGTACGCCGTGTTTTCGTCATTGAGGATGATGAAGACAGCAATGATGGTGTGGGCAAAGAAGGTGACTGCTTTCGGTGTGTGCGTGCGCGCGCCCGCGCACGCGATGTATCACAGATGAGATTGTCACCATATTGAACAAATTGTGAAGCTTTATGTGAAAATATAATTATCTTGTATTCATCACTGATCTGATCTGATCTGATATGATAAAGTGACTCAGAATGTTCCGGTTGTTGTTCACAATTGAATGCTCTTGGAATAAGAAGAATGTACAATGCACCTTGCCTATGAAAACACTTCACATTAGTTATTGGACTTTTGAGAAAATTTTCACAATAATTGTTAAATTTGCTATGCTATGCTATGCATTTGCGATTGCTATTTTTGAAACAACTTGCAAATATGATAATACCATTGTTTGAAACTTCTGCATGCTAATTGATTAATTATTGGTCATTATCTCCAAATTTGATTGTGGGTAACGCTCGAATTGCCTTTCGTCGGTGTGACTAAACTAAATTATTTTAGCACATGGGTCATTCCTTATTTAAACGACAAAGATAGTGGTCGTTTTCAGCCTGCCATCTCAAGTGTTTATTAAGGCCGAGGTCACATTTGCCACGGCGGCCGCGGGGTCTCCAAAATCTGCGGCCACAAGCAATTATACGCCGGCCGCAGTATTTCCACGGTCACACAATGTAGCAGTCACATATGCTTTTATTTTTCGGGTAGCCACACGGCGTATTTATAAATTGTGGAGACCGAAAACGTGGGGGTGCCGTACGGTCTTTGATTTGATGACGCACGGTGACCTTAGGGCGTCGCTGCGGTGGCCATATAATTTTCAAGGCAGACGCAAGGTGCCCGCAAGGCAACCGCAGGGGGGCCCTAAGGCGAACATGCGGCCAGACGGACGGTAACGAGTGGGTATATATACCAGTTCTTTTTTTTACTGCAATAAAAATATAACTATATATAACTGAATATACTATAACTATAATATACCGTGGTGCCCCCAGAATCCGAACGCCCCATTGTTTGAACAAATTGGAATCCGAACAATTTTTTCGAGAAAATTTTGCCCTAAAAACATAATACATTTAAAAAAACCAAACACAACATAGCATTCATGTTTGTTCACCTGTCTCCCCCACCTGTTCGAGTCGCATCTTCGCGCTTTGTTCATTCAGTTCGTCGGTGGAAGTACTCGTGAAAGCATCTCTCGTGTGTCGATCGATACTTTAGGCCTCAGTCACATTTGCTCTATGGCGAGGATACGGCAGCCGTACGCCCTCTGAATTGACAGAAACGTGCGGTGGCCGCAGAGAGAAACTGAGGTGGCCTCAGGGTGGCCCTACGCCGTATGGCTATATTTTACCGGTCGTAAGGTCGCCGTGGAATTATAACGCGGAGTTATAACTTTTTTCATTTCTACGTTCGCCATAGAAATCCAACAAGCCGAAACAAAAGAACTGGTAAAAAAAAATATATTAACCCATTCGTTACCGTCTGTCTGGCCGCACATTCGGCTTAGGGTCCCCCTGCGGTCGCCTTGTGTCTGCCTTCAAAATTCTATGGCCGCCGCTGGAACGCCCTAAGGTCACCGTGCAACATCAAATCAAAGACCGTACGGCACACCCATATTTTCGGTCTCCACAATTTATAAATACGCAGTGCAGCTACCCGAAAAATAACAAGGACAAATGCGTCCAAGAGCAGCATCCAAAACCTAAAGGTTTTGTCGGCTTAAAAAAAAAAAAAAATTAAATAATAAAAAAAAAACAACAACAACCTCCGATATTTCGTCACATGCCTTCATTAAGCTAACAGCGAAACCCGTCATAATGTATTTACGTATTTACGAAATATATAATGTATTTACGAAATTACAATACGATAAATGGAATAATCTTTAAATAGTAACGTCAACTTTTCGAAACTTTAAAGCAAATGTCCGAATATATTTAAAAGTTCATGATAGACGCTCTCAAAAGGCACCGTCTATGTGAGGATGTGTACATGTGCTCAGTATTTAAGGCGATCCGGATCTTGTATATACAAGAGCCGAGTCCGAGAGATTAAGGTTTTGTCTTCACAAGAAGAAGAAGAACAAGAAGAAGAAGAAGAACAACGCCGAGCTCTCTATGAGCAGCGTTCGCTACGCGAGACGCTGATAAAAACATATGTGACTGCTGCATTGTGTGACCGTGGAAATACTGCGGCCGCTTTATAATTGCTCGTGCCCGTACATTTTGTAGACCCTCCGGCCGCCGAGCCAAATGTGACTAAGGCCTTACCTCGTGTTTTCACCTTCATTTGTGATGTTTGTTTTTTTTTTTCATCATCTTGTGTTTTAATTAATAACAAAAAAAGCAATCCGATCACGTGGTGTGACGGACTGTCGGGCAAGGATTGAATTTCACAGCAAAACCAGTTGTAATTTGGAATGTACATGATTACGTCAGCCCGATGCGTTTGATGAAAGTGATTGTGGTTCTGCGGGCATCATGTTTGATGAGCTGCCCTGGGGGCAGCGCTCTCGCAGAGTGCGCGAGTGATCTGAACCCAGGCCGGAGCACGAGCCTGTGTGGACCTTTGGATTGGTGATTGTACCAGTTTACATACAATACACCACCACCGAAGGTCATTTACTCATCTTATTTTACCTTAAACATGGGGAATTTCAGTTTAAAGTGTCTTGAAAGTGGGTTTTCTTTGGGTCCATGAACGGATTTATTCACTCCATTATTTCTTATTGGGAAAATATTTTTGGAATCCGAACTTTTTGCAATTTGAACAGCCTCTTGGAACGAATTAAATTGGGATTCTGGGGGCACCACTGTGTATAGGCAAACACCTATACTCCGATCTCTAGCGGTAGCGCACGGTCAACGCAGACTGCCACGGAGGCCGTACATAGGTGCACGGCGGGCGTAGGGGAACCGTGCGTCGACCCTGCGTTGCCCGCAGGTAGTCACACAGACCGCAAGGCCACCATACGGTGACCGTGGAAATAGTGCGGCCGCCGTAATTTTTGGGGGGTTGGGAAAATTCATTTTTCATTGAGAACAGCTTACAGCAGCCGCACGAATAACGCAGGCCCACCATATGCCCTATGTACGGTCGACGTGGAACACATCTATGTCATAACTTGGCTTGTCGAATTGCTACGGCGAACGTAGAAATGAAAAAAAGTTATAACTCCGCGCTATAATTCCACGGCGACCCTACGGCCTGTAAAATATAGCCAAACGGCATAGGGCCTCCCTGAGGCCACCTCAGTTTCTCTGCGGCCACCGCACATTTGTCAATTCAGAGGGCGTACGGCTGCCGTATCCTCGCCGTGGAGCAAATTTGACGTAGGCCTAAGTGGGGTTTGCTGAGTGTTCTTGAAACCTACCTTTGTGCTTAATTCTGGCATCATTGGTTTAACAGTTCCCAAGCTACTACATTGTTGACCCTAGCCTACCAAGCATTTATTTTTACCATTGAATTTATCCTCATAGTGAGTGGAACTTGTTCATAAATCAATCACATGCGTGGCAAAGACGTTCGTATATATCAGCGTACTTTAGTTTGAATTACAAAGGCAATGGTAGACAATGGACAAATACGCATTGTATATGGTATTTGAACTTTCGTTCGGAGAATTAAGAGTCATCGGATCAAAAGGGAATGAAACCGCTCCTTAATATTTTCACATTTCAGAATCTATTTGGGCTCAAGAGCTAAATGACTTTTTTGGAAAGCTCGGAAGCCTTACTTCCACGTGAAACAAAATTGAAAAAAAAAAAAAAACACCTGTGAAGACCTTTTGGAGAACATTCCCTGAGGACTTTAGACCTGACCTCACACACCTTTGGCAATTTTGAAGATTACTCCATATGAGCAACCTCCAAATCCTGTAGATTTCTCTCCTGTTAATTTGCCTGACCACCATTCCCATACCCCCACTTGTGAAAGGAATAAATCCACACACCCTTTTCTGCTTTATGAGCCATCGTTGTAGGTTTGTATTCATACCAAGGAGGAAAAATACACGAACAGCGTTGGTATCCAAGTGTGCTCCTCACCTCCTGATTCAACAGTCTATGGAAGATCCTGTGAAGATGAGAACTTGCCATTTGATGATGTGAATGGTTTTAATATGAGCAAATATGATAAGTTTTTGGGAGGTTGTAGGGGGTTTTTGTGCACAACGTTCAAGCTCATGGAAGAAGAGCTCGAACACAGAACATAACAGAAGAATACAAACATCGTAGAAAGGCAGGAAACACATCATTTTTGAAGGGCACTTGGATAAATAATGGGCATTGGGATGGATGAGTTCAAAGTGAGGAGGCCATTAGAATGTTTGTCACAGGTGCACAAAGCTCAAACACAGCAAAAAGAGGAAGGGAAAAGCTGAGGATGAAACAGAAATGAACTAGAGGGGGAGCACTCGGTTGAGTGCAAAACCTCCGCCGCCAATACTGCGAGGTCACTCAAGTGAACCTGCTATCCCATTCATTCAATTTGACGTCAACAGTGCTCACAGAGTTATAGTTTGCAACTTTCCCTTTTACTTTTAACTTTTACATACTCAATTCATTCGTCATAACTAGATTCCTTGAGAAAGAAATTGATTTTACGTGGGTATATCTACCTGAAGTTCCAAAATCAGCCGCAATTATAATTTTTGCTTGTTTTTTGTTGGAAATCACTTATAACATGTAGAAATGAAAAAAAAATCAATTTTTTTGAAAAATAGTTGCAAAAATTTTTTTTTTCTCTAACAATTTTTTTTTGGGGGGAGTGGGGGTTGGAAATCACTTAAAACATGTAGAAATGCAAAAACAAAAATTCAAATATTTTTTCAAAATGGCCGCCATAGCGGCCATATTGGACTTTGTACCAAGTCCAAAATCTAATGGCATGATCCTTGGACCATACCTACCCCCCCCCCCCACCAAGTTTCGTCGAAATCCGTCGAGGAGTTTTTCCGTAATACTGTTCACAAACAAACAAACAAGCAGTCATAGACTGGTACTTACGAAATCGTCAACTTGACCTCTGACCTTGTCTAATAAAAGCTGTCTCTAGAGAAGGTAGCGACGCAAACCAGAAGTTTCTACGATGATTCTGTACCAAACCATCAAAAATCGTAGCGTCGACCGAAGAAAATATCTCCATTTCTCCACGCAATTATTTAATATTATTTTATCAAAGTCACAAAACCGTAATATTCGGCCATCCACCAACAATCTTTACATAATCCGACGGCTTAGCGAGTCAGGCATGCGACGATAACCTTTATTGGGACAAAAAATGATTTTAAACACCATCTTTATCGAAAACACCTTCAGCGCGCACACGGAAAACCTTTACGTGATCAACGACGCCTCTGCTCGAGCGCGCTGCACCACGTGACGAGCCGTGACGCGGCGAGTGAAATATTTTTTATACAATCTTAAAACGTCTCCAAAACATCCGATTTTTACCAGAATTTCGACAACCGAGTTTTATGCGTCCTAAACGATCGCAAAAACCGAAGACAAAGTTAAAATCGAAGTAAAAACAAACTCGTAACGTCGATCGAAGCAAAAATACTCCATTTCTCCACATGAATTTACGGAATTATGTTTGACCTCACTGTGACCTTGACCTTTGACCGATTTTGACCAAAATCTAATCAGCGCGAGCCATCACCCTCCTGAATCACGTGGTGTAATTTAACATTGGTAACTTCTTCCGTTCTCGAGTTATCCTGCCTACAAACAAACAAACAAACGCACACACAAACAAACACACACACAAACAAACAAACAAACAGAGGACGGAAGTCATCAATATACTTACGAAATATTTAGATTTCGTAAGTAACAAACAGACAGGGGTGAAAACAGTAACCTCCGTCCATCTTCGATGGCGGAGGTTAACAAAAATTGAAAAAAACGTGAGGGAGGTGTGGGGAGGGGGCACAATAACCTGGAATGGGCTTGGTGAGGGTTAATTTAATGAGGGTGAATTATTATTTATTTATTTATCTATTAATATGCAGCTTGGCCACATCATTTTTGGAGGGGGGGAGGGGGGCATAGCTGTGCCACTGATGCAGCGCCCCCTGTTACCAGCAAGCTGGTACTCATTTCACCAACCTGAGAAGGATGACAGGCTGAGTCAACCCACCTGGTGTTAATTCAACAGCCCGACAGGGACTTGAACTCCAGACCCTAGGATCTTAAGCTAGCCACCTTAACTCTTAATCCTACACCAGGCTAATGAGGGTGGATAATATCATGAGTACGGATGGCAGATGACCTGAGTTGGTGGTGAACAGCCATCTTGAAGCCCTGGAGGGAAGAATGGGATTGAACAGACTAAGTTGGTTCTACAGGTGAAACAAGAACAAAGTAGTGGAAGTGAGCATTGAGCCTTGATGTTTGGTCAGGGTGCTTCTTAAGAGCAGATGAATATGTAGGGGTTATCCTCAATATTCTCCACCCACTTGGACTTTACTCCTCATTTTGTTTCCCTTAAAGCCAGGAATGTCTCAATCAAGGGCATTCTCAGCAAAGTGGATCCTACACCAGCGACAGACAACATATCGGCTGACAGAGGCTGAAATGAGTACTGTCTAAGACAAACGGTTGTGTTAAAGTTTTGGTTTTGACTAAAGCCATGTTGATGTTGTACAATTATGTGTATCCTCTTTCCATACCCTAGTGACTAAACAATACCTTACCTTTAGCACCACTAGCTTTCATGTTGCTGTTGAATATGTGATGTGGTTTTTTTTCAGCCACCACTTCAGCATTTAAAGGCAATTTATTGGTTTTTATTTTCTTGCCCATTGATACATTTTCAGGTAAGGTAGAGTCGATGCATTTACTTCTTTGACAGAAAAAAATATTGAAAATTTATTTTACCCAAAGATGCTTCAAGTGTGGTCAAACGTCAGCTGTCTGGCTATGTTCTCTCAAAGGCTTTCAAAGTCATTTTAATGGAGTCATGTGAAGGCGCTCTCTCAGCTTGCTGGAAAGATCGAAGTTCGCTTTATAGCTCAGATTAATCCTAAGATATGACTTTCTGAAGGGGGAAGATGACTGACCTCTCCAATTCTCCAGAGAACCTGCCTTCCTGTTTTTGTTTGCATTTGGTTGACAGAAAACTCTACCTTCTGTCATACAGTCCAAACCCCACTGGCAGATGGCAGTGGCCTCAATCTCTGATGATCTGGAATTGATTAGATGCTTTGTCTGATAAATGGAACATATTGTTGTGGAAATGACTCCCAGTGGGTAACATGCTTAGTATAGTTCAGTTATCTCCAAAGTGAATGTCTTTGAGTAAGCATGAGGTAATTAGTCGTGATGTGAGATATGCGTCGTTTTAGGTTTGGACAGACACCATCCTTGTGAGCCTTATATTTTTTGTTCCTCCCTTTACAATATGTCTTAAAAGTCTTTTTTAGTGTCCGGGTAGGCCATCAACCATCAGTTTAGGTACGAAAACGACCGCTCATGCTTGAGAGGGAGGGGGAGGGACTGCCCACAAGTAGGAGATGGGTGATCCTTCACCCATCAAGCAGACCTTTGGGCCACTGGTGAGTGAGAGAGGAGGGGTGCGGAATGTCATAATGTGGCGTGGGGGCCAGAAATGATAAAAGCATGCACAGCAGGTTTTAGGAGTAGCAGATAACTGGGATGGACTTGGATGGCTGCGCAAGTCTGCTTGAGCTGCCGCACTACACCACACCCACACCCAACCAGCCACGTCTCTACTCTCGTACCTCACACCAAGGTCTTGCTTGCAGCAGACCATTCTGCTGAGGACATAACTGCCTCTTTGACACCCTGCATCTGTAACTGCTATGTCCTGCCAGATGAAACAAGGGTATTTCCCTCTTGTCACCTCCAATGTTTATCTCCTGCAGTGTGTCTGTGGGCTCAGATAAGGCTTAGTTAATTAAGGATCCCGATCGTCTGTTGGTTTCATGAGCACTTGTATGTGTTCGTGGGTAAGGGCTTTTTTTATTGTCATCATTCATTGTTATTGCTTGCTTCCTTGTGTTCCCTACCCCATGACCATCATTTATTTAATAAATATAACTGGTCTTGGGGCAAATTCAGGTTGTCATGGTTCCCCTGGTAATTAAGGAAAGCCCATTGAGGAATAATTTGCAGCGGCAATTAAGGCCATACACCCGGACAGTGCCACTGACCTCCATCTCACTCAGCCTATTAGGATGAGGCGGTTGGTGCATAATTAGTGTCGCGCTCGGCCAATTCGGTGCCCCAATATGCACAGTATCATAGCACTTGGACACGTGGTATGGCAGGGGTCTTTAAATCATTTGACCGCTATATCGTATTGAGACGACTCGCTTGACTTTTGACTTGGACCAGGCAACTGGCATGACCGGAGAACTACAACAATGTACTTCATTAATGACAAATCTGACTCTCAGCTTTGGAAAATGTTTGTCACAGGCCCACAAACTTTGTCAATTGAACCCACCGATCTATTTGCATGTAAAACCAATAGAGTAGGTTCAGTCTCTTCAACATCTAGCTTCACTATCAGCCATGTCCTCTCTTAGGCCAAACACTTAGTAAAGCTGGCCTCCAAAGCCAGCCGCAGATGGAGCATCCTCGGTCGATTAAAGTCCTTGCTTTGAAAATCAGAACTACTCAGCCTGCAAAGTCTTCGTTCATAGCACAATAGGGGACTGCTCTCCCCCTATAGGCTGACATCCCAACATCTATTCTGTTTCTCCTAAAGTTCTTTATTATTGGCATCTTCCATTATGAGGCTGAAACAAAAGGCCCGTTGCTGTCACATGCAGAGACAGGTTGGTGGCCTCTGTTTTGTGCCATTTTTCTTCTGGTCGAGCACCGTCCTCTCTCTCTCCTCCTTCTCTCCCTCTCTCCCTCTCTCCCTCTCTCTTTCTCTCTTTCTCTATCTCCTCTAGAACACATGTTCTTCCAGTATCCCCTCAAGGTTAAACTACCAAAAACAGGCTTCCCACCTAATTCCAATGTTTTATTCCTCTTTTGTCCCTCTTGTGGAACTGCCTGCTGGAGAGTGTAATCACATTGCTCCTTCCAAGCCTTCAGGCAAGTGGTACGCAATCATTTAATGTTTTTCCCCACCCATAGCCCCAATGTCATCTACCCTACCTCCACCCCCCCCCTTTGAACCATACCTAACCAAATGTTCTTACTTGTAGGTTACTGTTTTTTCCTGCCCTCCTCTCTTTCCTTTTTTCCTGTTTGTTCTTTCCCTTGCTTGTTATGTCCAACTCCAACTGTGGCTGCACTGTCTATGTTGCCATTTTGCGCTCTGTCTCCTTGCTCCTCCACAAACCTAGATTTTTTTTTTTGCAAAAAAAAATGAAAAGAATAGAATGGCGGTGGAGGAGTGAGGATATTGATAATGATAATGATAATGATGATGATGATTATGATGGAGGCCAGAGGCAACATTGTGGCCATCTTTGAAAAGTTGTATCATGGAAACCTCTTCATTAGGAATCCTCAAATTTGGCATGGAAGTACATTTTAACAACATCATTGAGTATACGAGCTCATACTAATTGGTAAGAAATTTGGTAATGGTGAGAACATCACCGTATTGAAGTAGTATGATGTGATCCCAAATATATATTACTTAGTGCTACTGGTGGTCGTCCCGTAATCTTGTAAAAGTCGTCAGGGTGCCATAATGGCATTTGAACGGGTAATTATATAGTGACCCTCTCCTCTCCTCTCCTGACCAATATCCTTTCGTGGCAGGTAATTGTCATTATTTTTCCTTGCCTTGCATTGAGCAGAATACATTTTTCTTGTATCTCTTGTGTCCATCCATACATATCGCACATGCATTATTTCTTTTCTTCTGGAATAGAGTATGTCTTCTTGGATAAGTTGATAAGTTCTCTTATTTTATGCTGATCTTGCTGCTGTATTTGATGCAAGATGACAGCACCCATCCTGGCATTATGTCCCTTGTATCTGGTAGAAGGAAGAGACACAGATGAAGCGGAGCATTCTGTCATGACGCCAGGTACTCCAGATGCTGAGCGAAAAGGACTCGGTGGTGGAGCGGAACCTGTTGCAGAAGAAAGGTACCCTTTGTATTGACCGATCACTACAGCAAAATGTATGCGAAGAAGTAATTTAACTTCTACTCGGTTTTAAATGTTACTTTCATTTCCATCATTTAACCTTACTAATAACTGCCAAGAGGCTTGTGATGCATTCCTGTAGTGAAGAATATAAGCTTGATGTTGACTTGGTGGTTAGGGTGGCTGACTTGGGATCTTCGGGTCCTGAGCTTGAGCCCTGTTGGCCGCTGAATTAACACCAGGTGGGGTTGACTCAGCCTGTCATCTTTCTGAGGTTGGCGAAATGAGTACCAGTGTACTGGTATCGGGGCACAGCATCATGGGCATAGTCATGCCCCAACAAAGTGATCGCTACTCGGCAGCCAAGCTGCCATATGCAAGAAGAAGAAGTGAAGAATAGGTTAAAAACTTGTTGAGAGAGACAGACAGACAGACACAGACACAGACACAGACACAGACACAACAACTTAGAAGCACCTCAAAATGCAAGTGGACAAAAATAGAGAAACACAGAAGCAATTATAAAAAATCCCACCATCTCGCGCTGCGCAGTGATGGGTGGGCTAATAAGGGCTATTTGTAGTTCCTGTGATGGTGCCCCTTGACATTTTGACCAAATTATTAATTGGTCTTCCACATATTCTCACAACAAAGGTTTGTTGACGATTTGATGACAAAAGTTCAAAAAGTCATGGTCTGGACAGACCGACACACACAATTGAGAAATCCCATCTCCTGCTATGCGGGCAAATAGTAAACATTTCTTCAAACAAATTATTTCATTATCTTCTTCGACACAATGACTTTACCTTACGAAGCTCAGCTGAATGAGTGCTTTTTTGTAAAGCTCTTCTTTTACGTCTTTGATTTTTATTTTATTTAACCTGGGCAGATGATCTTGAAGCCTTATTTTGATGTTGTGCAAATATGACATTTCATTGTGCAGTACACATTTCCTTGGAGAACATCAAGCCTTGTCTACACCTGCTTTGGTGCATTTCGGACATGATCAGTGGTGTACGCTATTGAGCCAGTCCTATGTTTTTGTTTATCTGCTACCCTCTGGGAAAGAGAGGATCTAGCTGCCGATCTCTAAGATTTGAGCTGTCTGCTTCTTTAAGCTGCATCTGTTATAATCCCTGGATATGAATACTGGTATGGCTATTTCCATTATTTAACCCTTCAGAAGCAAATTGCAATGTTGGCATGCATGCGATCTTACATGTGCCCATATTTTTTCTTTCAGAGGGATTTTAACTGGTGATGCTTTTTCATAGGTCACATTTTAGTGTCCACACTAAGTTGGGTTGAGCGTGCTGAGGACGCTGATGTCAGTTTGAAAGTATTGGCTGGTATCATTTGTAGATCCATCTCAGCAGAGCAATTAAATTACCCCCTCCCCTCTACCTCCAATTGTAAGTCAGTAACGAGCTGGTGTTTTTTTTTTTTTTTTAATCACTATTTACAATCAAAGAGTGACAAAATAATTTTGCTGAAACCAAGTGACAAAGTAATTCCGTAGGTTTATAATCCAAATCTTTATTGCTATTTCCTTATGCTGGATTTGAACCTGTAACCTCTCGGTTGCCAGTCCAACATCCTTCTCACAAGGTCACATCATGACCTGGCACTCATTTTCACATCCTTGTGTTTTGTGATGCTCTTCTTTAAGAATTATCCCCTCAGCCCCTCTTATGTACACTTCGACCATGTCCTTGCAGTGCAGCCCGGGAGCACTGTGCTTTCTGCAGCCAGGATGAATTAAGCTCACTCGGCCAAGGGGAGCTGAAATGTTTCAACCCAACACCTGGCTTTACCACCCTTCAACAACACCCCTCGCATAGAGGGTCGACGGACAGTGTTCAGTCCAAGCCAACATGTGGCCCCACTTTGTCCCATGATGGGTAATTTGTAATTGTCCATTCTCTACCTACAGGGTTTATGTAATTTTTATTTCTTGATTTTTACAATCATTTTGTGGTTTATTTTGTGAGGAGGGGTTGGGGAGGAAGGTGCCAGATAATGAAATACAATGCTATGCCATTGTCCGTTTCTCATTGTAAAACCTCTCTTACCCCCTTGGCAGTGCGGTGAGCTTGAGTGCTGTGAATGAGCTAAAGCTGGTTGGCATGCATGAAGGGACTTCTGTGTTGGACCTCATAAAGCCAGATGGTGAGCACTATTTGGCAATAATATTGCTCCTATAATAAAGTCCTGATTTATGGTTGGCTCTTAATTCAAATTACTTTGGCATTTAAAAAGGAAAATCTGTATAATCGTATTGGAATTGTCACGGTTGTGCTGATAGTCTTTCTCTAAAATGCAGCACAGCTTGCAAGGCTCACTCATTTATGCACTACATTTGTTCTATCCAAGGTTTAAATATATTTCTTTCAAAACAATTCCTCAATTTTCCCGAGAGTGCTTTGCATCAGCATCCTTTGATTTCAATGAACGGTTCTTTTCTTAAAAAGGAAACTTTTATAATCCTGCCAGGTGGAGGTTTGTAGGATGTCATAGGAGAATGCGAGTTTGGTATGTTGTTGCTCTTAGAGAATGTGGAGTGGTGGGTGGAGCTGTGGGGGAGGGGGTTAGTTGAGGAAGTGTTTATTGGGAAAAATTAGGAAATGAAGAAGAGTGTGCAGCTGTGTTTAAGTGGTTTGCTTTACATACCTACGTACACCCTCTGGCTATGTTATATTAAGGTGTGATTCAATATGTCTCTGCATTACATAATTGTATTGTATCATCTGCAACCCTGACTTGATCAAATGACCCCAACAATGTTCGCTTAGTCATTTATCTCTTCCTTCTGGTTCGGTGTTGGTACTCCTCAATGATCATGTGTCTCTTGGTTATGTGAGCTGTTTTTCTTTGGTTTGATATCGATTTCATCCTTACTTTTGATTCTGTGCTCTTTCTGTCAAATCCACGTCACAGTGTCCAAGGATGTCAAATGTCAGTGGAAATGCGAAGATTTCGATTAACCTTAGATATAAAGGTTTATTTTATCACAAATATTTCATCGCATATTTGATTCCCATGTGTATAGTTTATGCGAACATATATGAGTGCGGTTTGAATCATGACTTTTGTAGCTCTTGTAGGTGTTTTAATTGTGTGCTAAATACTGTTAATAGTTAAAGGTATTATGCAGGTGAGTAATGAAAACGGTAAAGGTTTCCCGTTCCACCTCCTCTCCGGTTGCTCTGTTCCCCCTCCCTGCTTATCCTTGGAGGCTTTCTTGTGTTATGGTAATTAAACTGCCAGTGCTGCGGCTAATTGGATGGGCTATCACCCGTGTGCCCTCAAGGCTGGATGAGGGGCGGGGTGTCTGATGCTGGTAGAAGTGTCCGTGTTCGTGGTAAGTTTTGTCCGTCATTTAATTGTGGTGGTACATTGTCCTTGTATATTATGTATGTCTTTATCAAACGTTTATAACTGTCATTGATTCATTGTGTATTTTTTATTTTCAGATTAATGAAAGCTTAAAAACAACACTTTGTAATGATCAACTGCATAATTTTTTCTTCATCACATTTTTTTTTTAATGAAAATGGCTTCAGCAGTTGGTGACTCCCCCGCGGAAGATGACGGCAGAGTCCTACACATCTGGGGTCTTTTTTTTTTACGACAAGGAGAACACAGAATGGACCAGGACATAACTGAATGAAATGAGAACGGCACTCGGTAGAGCACATACCTCCACCAGGCTGAACAGTTTACATTTTATATCCCACTGATTGGCCGGATCTGGATCTGCACCTGAACCAAAATATAATCGGCTCTTTTTTGTCACCTAACCAACTTATCCACCTAGTTTTTTCACAAGTCGTCCGCAACTTTTTGAGATATCGTGCTTTACATTGTTTTTGACCCCATCTCTCAATGGTGAAGAATTACTTAAAAAAAAATTATGAAATCCTCGTATCCAGATCCAGATTTTCACCAAAATCGAATTGATTCGTCCTTGTCACACATCCAACTTGTCCTACCAAGTTTCATCCGAATTCGTCCATAACTTTTTGAGATATTGTGCTATAAATTGTTTTTGGCTCTATCTCTCAATGGTGAAGAATCACTTTTAAAAAATTTCCAGGATCCGGATCCGTGTCTTCACCAAAATGTAATTTGGTGAGGGGGGGGCGGGGGGAAAAAAAGCACTGAAATGGCAGATGATGCGAGACCAGAGAGCAGATGGAGGAAAACAGAGACCCCCAAACTGTCTGCCATGTGAAAGTAATAGGCCGAGAGACTCAGCTTCATTGTGGGAAACTCCAATTATTTTGAAGGTCTTGGTTTCCATCCGTCAAGTTGAGCGCAAGGTGTGAGGGATTGGTGCCAGCCCAAAGGGTAGAGGATTACTCTATCAGACTGCAGATCAAGGCCTTGCAGGTAGATAAAAGTTCATTTGTGCAAATGAATGACTTGTTTTCTATTCAGAATAATGAAGGTAAGCAGAGGAAACATTAATTTTAAAATATGATTTACTGAGGAAACCATTATCATCTTCCAGAAAAGTTTTAGGACTCTCATATATGCATTGTAAAACTTTGTCAAAATGTAACAGAATGAAGGAAATGGAACTTCGATTTCAAAAAGTTTTCTGGGGGAACATGCCCCCCCCCCCATTTCTTGTAGTGTACATTATCCCCATTAGGGTTTAATTTTTAGTGCTTCATGCAGCAAATAATTAGTCTCGCCCCGAAGGGGATGAGAGACGATTGCAACACCTCTATCTGTCTGCGTGTAACTCTGTCTTCAGTCAGTCACATGGTGGGGCAGCTATATTGGATTAAGGAAAAACTTTGGACATCATTTTCTCCAAAAGGGCTCAACGAAAATAACTGAACCTTGGTAGATGTCATCAACTCCCCTTGGGGTATATAGAATGATGACGATGATGTCATCGGTGAAGTGGTATTCCAGTCATAATTGGTTGACTTGAAATTCTTATCCAAATTTTTTTTGAAGCTTCATATATCTTCTCAATGTCCCAATGTGAATGTACAATTAAATTTATGACGTCATCGGTCACATGGTATGCCAGCCATATTGGGTTAAAGGAAAAAAAATTGGACGTAATTTTCTCTAAAACCGCTCAACGAAAAAAAAATTGAAACTTGATGGCATATGTCATCAACTTCCCATGGGGTATATTTAGGGTGATAACGATGGTTGCATCATTGGTTGGGACGTGGCTATGCCGCTGATGCAGTGTCCCCCTTACCAGTACACTGGTGCTCATTTTGCTGACCTTCGGAATGATGACAGGCTGAGTCAACCTCCTGGTGTATTTTAATTCAGCGGCCAACGGGACTTGAACTCAGGACTCTAGGATCCCAAGCCACCACCCTAACCACTAAGCCAACACCAGGCTTATTCCAGCCATAATTGGTTGAATTTAAATTCTTATCCGAAAAATCTGAAACATCATATATCTGATTCCAGACCTGAGATGAGTGAAAAATTAAATTTATGGCATTCATGACCCATGCCAAGAAACTATGCGACATAATAGGGTGCATGGATGATGTGGGTATGTCGGCCATAATAGAAGCATATTCAGTTAACGATGGTATTTTTGTTCAGAATGAACGCGTGAGGTGAGACGTTCCAGTTTTCCTTGTTTTTCATAAAACTTAATTGGCATCCCTGAATATTACATGGCACATGCTTGCCATCCATACATTGTGGAGCATCCAAGACGAATATGCTCAGGTAGTTTGCCAATTTGCTCTTTCCTGCACTCCCTGCATATGACTCATTGAGCAATGGGAAAGTTTGTTTATATTTATCGGCTTTTTAATGATTATGGTTTTTTTTAATTAAAAAAGTTACTAAATTTGTACAGAGGGAAGTAGAAAGGTCATTGATGTTGACTACAAATAAGATTGACCCAAAAACGTTGCCCTACAGCGTACCAGCCTCAGTAGGAAGATCACAAGACAGGATACTATCAAGAGCAACCCATTGTTTCTATTCAGGGAGATTATGAAATATTCATTCAGTGAGGGCCCCCTGAATACGATTGACAAAACCAGACAACTTGGAAAGTAATTCTAAGTAGCAGACAGGATTGAAGGCTTGAGAGATGGCCCTGGCCTCTCTTTTTTGGATTTGGAGCTTCCATTCGCTGTTGAGGCCCCTGGTGGACTAACGTGCGGCCCCTGAAGTGCGGCCGATAATACACAAATGTGAAAATGCCCCATCATAATCCACAATAAATGTTATCAAATTGACCGAATGGTTTCAAATGAGTGTTCCAACGTGAAGCATAAAAGTAACATAACTACATCAGGATATGGATGCTGTTTGCAAACAATTATGCTTGCAGCCCGGTGAACCACAACGAAGAAGAGTATGTGGAGGCGGGGCCTAATAGCAGCCATTATGGAGTCCTGCAGGTGGTGTGACGGCTCTCATACTGATGTGTTATCGGCAAAGTGGCCCCACTCGAAACCATTCGTGAAGATCACTGGTTTCGTCCATGGTAGAATAGCCAGAGCAGAAGTTGAACTGATGCTTAGCAGAGATTGGAGATTTGGAGAAGTGATGATGTTAGTCTCTCACATTGTTATGGATTGAGGAGAAATGGGTGCTGGAGTAGGGGGAGTACATGAATGAGGTTAGGTGTGAGGAGCATGATGCAATATGAGAATGATGAAATGAGTAAGGGGAAAGACGGGGAATTTAGGCAAAACTTGGTCCAGGTGGCACGAGCAGAGGGAGAAGCAAAAAGGGAGAGGGGTGGAGTTGTCCTGCTGATGATGGGCAAGATGGCGCAAGAGGATTGAAACGCATGGAGTTTTTTTTTTTGATCTGGCACAATTCCAAGGAACACAATATAAAAGCTGCGTAGCTTGGCTTTAAATCCTGAGTGTTCTACGCTTGAAGGAATATTGTCACACCGCTTTTCAACAGAGTATAAGATAAGGTGCAGGGGGAAAAGGGCTGTGGAGAGGTTCATGTTCGATTTTCATTTCCATTTCCATTTGATTGTTTGAAGTCTGTGATATTGCAGCAACATCATACACTTTGTATTTGTCGACACAAAACCAGGTACGATTTATCAATCATTAGCAAATTGACTGTGTCTCTGTCTCCGTCTCTGTCTCTCTCTCTCTCTCTCTATCTCTATCTCTATCTCTATCTCTATCTCTATCTCTATCTCTATCTCTATCTCTATCTCTATCTCTATCTCTATCTCTATCTCTATCTCTATCTCTATCTCTATCTCTATCTCTATCTCTATCTCTATCTCTATCTCTATCTCTATCTCTATCTCTATCTCTATCTCTATCTCTATCTCTATCTCTATCTCTATCTCTATCTCTATCTCTATCTCTATCTCTATCTCTATCTCTATCTCTATCTCTATCTCTATCTCTATCTCTATCTCTCTCTGTGTTGGGTCGCCGAAATAGGTGACCCTTATTGTGAGTAATTCTGTTTGTTTGTTTGGATGTTTGTTCGTTTTTCATCAGCATAATTGGTAGTAAACGTGGGCGGATTTTGACCAAACACGGGTGGTAGGTACATCTTATGACCTCGTGCTTTGGAAATTGTGATGGTTGCTCGGGACACTTTGGTTCCCTAGCAACAACCGAAAAACCTTCAAAATCGGTACCGTTCACGCGAAATCAATTCCGAAAGCCATTATCCCACGTAGGGTTATGAAATTTGGCACGAATGATCTACAGGTGATGCTCTATCAAATATATTCCGGTTTTTGTGATATATGAAATACTATACCCGCAGCGCCCCCTACAATTAGGGTATGCGCGAAAATTGGCGAAAATTGAAGGCCCCTAGCGACCAGGTGAGTGCATCGATACGAATGAAACTTTGCAGGTTCATGGTACTCGAGTACTACAACTTTGCCTCAGGACATATTGATCGATTTCCCTTAGGTCAGGGGTCAAAGTTCAATTAGTGCAAAAATCGATAATATGCGAGAGCTGGAGGTGCCTTCGTGCCAAATGCTACTCCTCCAAGGGTTATGGTCGGATGGTCATGAAAATTCACACTAATCGTCTGGAATACATTGTGCACAAACGATCGAGCCGGATTTTCGATTTAGATCTTTGTTCACCCACAACACCCCCTCGAACTTTGGGGATTTCCGATTACAAACCGCATTTTCGGTACTTTTCATTCAAATGGATACCGAGTAGTTACCAGTAGATGGAACTGGATGAGATTTGATATGCATAATCTTAAGGTGATTCCCTATCCGCTATATGACATCCATTTTGCTCTATATCTTATGGTTTCCATGCTCGGCGACCCATCGCCGCCTACCGGCTTGTCTCTCTGTCTCTCTGTGTCTTTCCTGCTTTAACAAGTAATTTGGTATCAAGAGCAAGCATTGATATCCCACTGATTTGCACAATGTATCCACATTTCCTGTTGGGCTGTGAATCATTCAACTATATCAGTTCCATGGAACTTCCATCCACATAATGAACGAGAACAGCACTCAGTGGAGTGCATCCCTCCACCAGGCTGAATAGCTGTTTTGTATCCCACTGATAGGCCGGATCCAGATCTTCACAAAAATCTAATGAATTTGTCCATGTCACACACCCACCCTCTCCATCAGGTTTCGTCCGAATCCATCTATATATTTTTAAGATATCCTGCTCACAGACAAGGGTGAAAACGTAACCTTCGGTAAACGTAACCGTCTACCTTCAGTGGTGGAGGTTACTATTTGAACAAGCAAATGAACCATTTTCAAGAATGAACTGACATTTCTTGATATTTGCACTTAATATAATTGTAACACAAGCAAGACAACAGCTTGTCAGCCATCCAGGCTGTGCCGGAAGTGTCTTCTTTATTTTTCTAGTTCCAATCAGATAACCAACAACAACAACACGAAAGTTGTTTCTGAATTGCAGGCACTTCAAACATACATTACATCTTCCCTTTCAAGATGGACAAGAGCATTGAACAAGTTATTATTACATGAACAAATAGTACGGAACTCAAAACCAATTCAGTAAGAGAAATAGAATCAGAGATCATAAAATAAATGGAGGCATTGATCGCTTGCAAAGTCCAACTCGGTCCCAAAACAAAACAACGGATTAAACACCTCAATCCACATGACCTTGCAACAAATCAAATCCAATTCAGTGCTCGGAAACATCCAAATTTAAC
This sequence comes from Eptatretus burgeri, assembly GCF_056783735.1. Classification (NCBI taxonomy): domain Eukaryota; kingdom Metazoa; phylum Chordata; class Myxini; order Myxiniformes; family Myxinidae; genus Eptatretus; species Eptatretus burgeri. The sequence continues at coordinate 100,855,423 of NC_140963.1, forward strand.
AAGGGTAATTTCATAAAACTTAATTGGCATCATTTACAGAAACATTTACAGTTCATCACAAGTCAAGTCTGTTTGGTCAACGACTGATACGACCACTTCGAGTACGAGTTAGGCATGGGGTAACTGGGCAAGCTGTAGACACTGACGGGGTGACTGCTCTGTCTGGCTCACCCAGATCTGCTGTCGGTGCAGTGTCACCAGCTGGAGGTTCATGTCTGACGAACAGCTTGAGCCATCATGGGCTTCACTGGTGGTGTTATCAACGAAAGACCGATCGAGAGTAACACCCTCATTGGCTACACTGGTGCTCTTACGTAAATGTCGACGGTTACGGCGATAAGTGTCACCTTTTTCTTGGGACTGAACAATGTACGAACATGGCTTAGAATGCTGCTTCACAATCACAGCTGGTATCCACCTTTTGGAACCCGTAGGAGGCTCCATTCTAACTTCATCATTCTGATGTGATGGTGGAAGATCTTTAAGTGAGTGACGATTATGGTAGAACTTCTTTTTTAGGTCAAAGTGCCTTTTTACAGCATCACGGTCATAAGCTAGAGGCACCAGAAGACCTCGGGCAATGGGAAGGGTATTCCTTGGACGTCTTCCCATCAGTAGTTGAGCCGGTGATAGATGAATGCCTTCCAGTGGCGTTGTGCGATAATCCAGCAAGGCCAGGTGCTTCTCTGTGGATTTTCGCCAGAGTCGTTTTATTGTTTGTACAGCCCTCTCTTCCTCTCCATTTGGACGTGGATATCTGGGACTCGATGTTCTAAGAATGATTCCATGATCTTTGCAAAATTTCCTCAAGTTATGAGTTGTACATCGTCCCATTATCACTCCGTAGAGTCTCTGGTAGACCATGTCGACTAAACTGTGCTTTTAGCCTTTCAATTGTTGTATTCCAGCATAAATCCTTCACTTCATCCACCTTAATGAATTTGGAGTAATAGTCAGCTGTTTTGACTTTTTGATAGTCTGATAGTTTTGGCGATTTTGATAATCTGCACACTTGGGACAGTTCTGAACAGTTTGCTCTATGTCCGCATTCATGGAGGGCCAGTATAGAACCTCCCTAGATCGTTGCTTATACTTGACTATTCAAAGATGCAATTTGTGAATCAGGCTCAGCATGCAGAGTCTCAGAGTCGGTGGGATGACAATTCGCATGCCTACAAATATGATGCCATCCATAAACGAAAGTTCATTCTGGGAATCCCCGTATGGTCGAAGACAGAATGATACATTTCCGCCTGGCCTCTGACCATCCGTCAAGAATCATGGACTGTAAATGACCGAGTTCTGACTGAGTAGCTTTTTGAAGGTCCGCATACCTCTCGTCAGAGATGGAGAGAAAGTCCAGAATTGAAATATGCTCCAAGTTGTCCAGTTCTGATTGAGTATCTGACAGGTACGCTCTAGAAAGGGTGTCTGGAAGTTGCATATCCTCCCCTCTTCTGTACTGAATGTTTAGGTCATACCATTGCAATCGTAGCAGCATGGTCTGCAGTCTCATCGGAGCGGACAGCAGCGGCTTCTTGGTGATCATTTCCAGAGGCTTCTGGTCATTGTACACTGTGACTGGTTTCCCAAATATATAACAATGAAACTTCTTGCAGGCATGAACTATGGATGGCATCTCCTTCTCTATTTGTGCATACCGTGTTTCTGTCTCCGTAAAGGTCCTGGAACTGTATGCGGCAGGTCAGTTGTCCTGGAAGAGAACTGCACCAAGTCCACTTCAGCTCGCATCACAGTGAATCTCGACTGGTTTGTTAACATCAAAGTATGCAAAAACAGCCGGAGAACAGCAAAGTTCCTTCAGTCTTTCAAATGCTGTGGCTTGTGCTGGTTGCCATTGATATTCAATGTCTGATTTTAGCAGCTCATGGAGTGGAACGAACTCGTCACTCCACCGAGGGATGAACTTTGACAGATACGTGATAAATCCGATGAAGCGACTCACAGCTTCCTTATCAGTCGGAATCGGCATACTACGAACTGCCTCAATTTTGGCCGGATCAGGTGATAATCCATGAGCAGAGACAGTATGTGTCCTACGTACTGTACCTGCGACTGGCGGATTTTGCACTTCTTCAGATTCAACTTCAGATTGTAATTTGTTGCTCTCTCAATAACCGTTTTCAGAATTTGATCATGCAGCTCCACGTTTGGACGAGCTACAAGAATGTCATCCATGATCACGAATGCTCCATCTATGCCTTCAATCATGTGGTCCATAATCCTTTGAAAATTTTCAGGGGCACATTTCAGTTCAAAACAAACCCGAAGCCACCTGTACCTCGCGAATTATGTATTGAAACGCGTCAAATAGGACAATTCCTCATCCAGTTTGATTTGTAGGAACCCTAACTTCGCGTTAAGCACTAAGAACACTTTGGCATCAGTTATCCTTGCAACGACCTCCTCAACCGTGCGCATGGGATGGTGCTCCTTCTTGATGACTTTGTTCAGATCAGACAGATCAAGACAGATTTTCAGTTTGTCATTTCTAAGAGATACCACCATTGAGCTGACCCATTCAGTTGGTTCATTAACTTTGACAATGTATTCATCGGATTCCATCTCCCCCAGTCGGGTTTTAATACGTGGCAAGAGGGAAGCGGGTTGTCGCCACGAAGCGTATGCTATTCCCTTCACACCAGGTTGCAATTTAATTGTATACATGCCTGGCAGAGTTCCAGTAGTTCGCACTCGGTCTGGATATTCCTTCAACTTAGCAAGAATGTCACCGGGGTCCACTTTGGTTCCAATGGAATCAAGTCTGATGATCAGACCCAGAACTTCACAGCTGTATCTCCGGATATTATTTTTTCCTGTGAGAGAGCGACCACTTCAAATGTTGTGGTGAATGTCTTGCCACGGTACTGAATAGGAAGATCCACGGCTGCTACGGGTTTTATCCTGTGATTCGAGTAGGTGCACAATATCTTTGCTGATTGACGGAGTTCGGCAGTGTGCATGAGATGCTGATAATTAATCAGACAGTGTCATTGTGTTGCAGCGAGCTCCGATATCAATTCTGAAGGTCACTTGCCTTCCTGATACCAAGAGGGACTGCCTCCATTTATCACGTCGCGATGCAGCCGTTGTCTGCAGTGCACCAATCTGTAGAACTTTCCCATTAGTTTCATCCTTGTACTCGGTTGTATCAGCACAAGCACCATCCGACTGAGTTTCAACTGAATGTATGCTGGCACATCGACGGTAAGCTGCAAGCCAATGTTTCTGTTTCTTGCACTAAGAGCAGGTGGATCCAATTGCTGGGCATTCCCCGTGATTCCGTGCATGGTTAGGATCCTTACCACAGCGGTGGCAGCTGTCCTTACGCTGGGGTCTATTCGGGGTTGATCTCCTGCGTGATGGCAGTTGTGATGCTGGGTTCAATTGTGGTTTCGGCCTCGATTGTTTGTAGTGTACTGCTGCTGCACTTGTGTCCTCATCACGGACAATGCGAACTTGAGTTCATGAAAGTTCATATTGCTGACCCACTTGAAGAGCTTTGGCCTCACCTCTGTGTAGCAGGCGCTCCTGGGTCTTCTCCTCGTACACGGCTTGGATAATTATCGCATCCACGAGCACGTCTTCAGATTGCACATACTCGCAGTCCAAGAGAATGAGACGCTAGTCCTCAACAAAGTTGTCACACGACTCCTCAGAGCTTTGTTTCCTCTTCAACAGCCGATGCCTCACGATGCGCTTGTTTTTTTTTCGGGGACGAATATACAATTCAAATTTATCCAGAACTTTGTTGGGGTTATCCTTCTCACCTTCAGTCCATTCAAAAGTCTTGCATATCTCTCGTCCTTGTTCTCCGATCCACGTTTCAAGCCAGCCTGCCTTGCGTTTGTCAGGCAGATCAGCCAATGGACCATCGAAAACAAATCCAACGTGATTTTGAAATCTAAAAAATTCCTGATATAACGAAGCCGAATCCCAGTCAATTGTAGGGTGCTTAAAGTTAACGGATGCCACAGTTTATGTATCTCAGATACCAGATTCAGATACGAATGAACGGAGTTACTTGCAGATCACTTCTGACACCGTGTAACATAAGCAAGACTCCAGCTTGTCAACCATCTGGGCCGTGCCGGAAGTGTCTTCTTAATTTTTCTAGTTCCGTTCAGATAACCAGCAACACCAACAACAACAACACTAAAGTTTTTTTCTGAATTGCAGGCACTTCGAACATACATTACAATAATAATGCCATTCCTTTCGTGCAGTAAAGGCGCAGAGGGTTGTCGAGGCAGATTGGCAAGGAGCACAGTCCTGGACGGGTCGCCACTCCGACGGAGGTTACCCCAAATGGTTATTACCCAGTATACTGGTACTCATTTCACCGATCTTGGAAGGATGACAGGCTGTCAACCTCACCTGGTGTTAATTCACTGGTTAACAGACGATCAAACTCAGGATCCTGAGGTCCCAAGCCAGCCACCTTAACCGTGAAGCCTACGCCAGCCTTGATATTTGCACTTATCACAAATTTAGAATTCGGGAGACTGTACCTAACAATAAAATGGGGGAAAAACGCCAAAACATCAAAGAAAGAAATCGTTGATTTTGGTGAAGTCGGAAGCAATGCAGCTGGTGATGAAAATATATTGAAGGGAGAGTGAAAACAGGGTTTGATCAATCCATATCAACAGCAATGTTTTTCTTCCTGATCTAGCAGAACTCAATTATTTGTACAAATATGAATGCCAATTATTTATTTTATTTTATTTTAAGCAGAAAAGGAAGGGAGGAGTTGACAAATACTGTATATGTGTTGGAAAAATTCGTTTTTCCACTCCTGAAGTTCTCTCTTGAGTTTTGTCGAGCCTGTATCTCCATTTTAACATATAGCAGGTTCAGGTATCAAAACTTGTAGTTGGATGGTGATACGTATCTTACGGCATCGTTTTGAAATATCCCATGACCTGTTCCTTGGGATATGGTGAAATTGGCATTATTGGTTACGCACATGAATCTGTTGAAGATGTGTGGTTACGCACATGAATCTAGTTTCCCTGTTCGTCACGTGTTATAATTCCTGAAGACATTTCCAAAATAAGAGTAATGGAAATGACAAATGCAAAGCAAACATTGTTTTTGCTACTCGGATATTCCGAAGCCTGAATCTCCACAATCCTTGCTTTACATGAAGATTTGCTTTTGGGATCAAGTACCCCAAGAGGAGTCGGCAATGTGAAAGGTCAGAACTCTTTTAGCACCTATTAGACTAGCCACACGTCCCCGACAGTTGGTTTCACAAATTATTGGTGGTTATTCATGTGTGAATTAAAAATCTGTGCATGGTATAAATTACAGCAATACGAGCACACACTGCAGTGCAAATCTCCAGTGAATCAAATTAATTTCCTGTCATTTGGTTGCAATGATTTCTGGAAACATCCCCCCCCCCGCCTTTCACTTCCACTTTTTGTCAACCCCTTCCCTTTCCCCCCATCCCCCTACCCTCTCCTCTTCCTCTCCACTCCACAGCCCGTCCTGGTCCTCATGATTGTTGTAATTCTATCCTCCTGCAGGGAAGGGAGTTTTTCTTTTTCTTTCTTCCTTTCTTTCCAAAAAAAATTACAATCGAACACCATTCCTTCATTTCTGAGCCAATCCTCTTTAAACTTGGTTTTGGAGGTACCATGGTCCAAAACACCCCTTAAAAAATATGAAAAAAATAAGAAGGAATTTGCCCATTTTGGTCCTCCGTTCTAAGTTTAATGGGCCAAAGGTGAAAAACGAAAAGTAACATTTTGTTTTGCCATTCCCTTGTATTTTAATCTATCGAGGTGAAAGTAGGCACAAAGGTCCTTTCCAAACATCCCCTGCAGGGATGCAAAGAAAAATTCATGCGGACTCCCTTTTGCCGATTATATACAGCAGTCAACGGTCAAAATTGGTCATAAAATTGGTGTTGTTTTTTGTTTGTTTGTTTTGGTTTGTCATGCCTCTGTCATAACACATTATCTTTCCAATTATTGGCCATTCCCAACAAGAGTTGGCAAGATAATGTTTCCACAGCCTCTACAGATCGAAGCAGACATACGTGTGACATACATTAGTTTAGTGCTTTTCTTTAGCTTCCACAGTGGGTCAAAGTTCAAAAATCAGATGCAAGCTTAAGTTTACTCGCATTTAAATTTCAGATAAATCCAGACAAGACTTTGCCCAAAAACAATACCTTGCCACAGTCCCTACAGACTAAAACAGGTACACATTGGTCTTGTCTTCTTTATGATTTTTTTTTTTTTGATCCATTAAACTCCTCAACTCGTATTTATCTCATGGGAATGGGGAGACTTTTCATTCGCTTGTGACTATCTGAGATTCTTGATAATATTTTAAGATTTTTGATCCAGAAGGCATGGTGCAGCTGAAAATGGTGATAACATTGGCAGTTGCTGGTGACTCGCTTATTCTTCTCTGTGATCGTCGGTTTGTTGCTGATTCTCGATGATAGGCTTTGATTTTGGCTTAAATTTGCTTACCTGTAAAACGTGCTTTACTTCAAGACAAATATGGGAAGAACGTCTTGAAAATTACATTTTGCACATTCTTCTTTGATTCTTGATTAAAATACATCATATTTGTCTGAGCAAGTAAATCTTGTGATCAAATGGCTCGTTCATCATTTTGTCGTTTAGCATTTGAAAGTAGAATGCATTATTATTATTTCAGGAATGTCGTACTTATTGTTGAATCGAAGGAATAGTTGTTTCAAATGTGCAGCCACAGCTGTATGTGATGCTCATTCATTCATTTGTAATCGTGAGTCAGAAGGTGACTTGAAAAGTGCACTTTGTTTACGTAGGCCGTTGCTGGGCCCATCACTGTTGTGCTGCATGGTCCGATGGAGTCTGCCTCTCAGCCGAACTGGAGCTCATAAATGTGGATAAGGCACTGCTTGCTGCCAGTAGACAGGTAAGGCGGACAGCAGGAAAGATTAATGTTGTTTGGATATGGACTTCGTAGGTGTATCAAAAGCGGTTGTTGGTAAAGTGTCAGAAACCTAATTGAAATTTTACAGCAACATTGCAAGTAGCTGATGAATGTTTTTTTTTTAATTGTGAATGCTGGGTAACTTAGGGTTTTGCCCTGTCCTTCTTTGGCAGCGCTGTGACCACTGTCATCGTTTGGGTGCTTCTGTGAAGTGCTGGGTGGAAGGCTGCCGACGTCTCTACCATTACCCCTGTGCACCGGTGGCCGGGACTTTCCAGGACGTCCGTTCGCTTTCGCTGCTCTGCCCAGATCACATCCACCAGGCTGTGGCAGTTGGTACGTCAGTACTTCGTCATCCGTGAGGTGGACTATTGTTTCAGAGCAAACAAAGCAGTATATCTTGCATTGCATGGTGCAATGGGGGCACCTCGTAATGTATAATGCACTGTACTCAAAAACGGATTGCCTGACACGATAAAATACCACTGTGATTTGCACCAACATGACCTTTTGAGTGTTCTCAGCTTTACATTTGGTTTTTATCAACAAAAGTGCTGAATTTATTTTGACAAAACAGCCCACGTTCATGGTGAAAGCCAGTGACTTGGCACTTAGGATGTACTGCAAGTGCAAGCATTTTCTCATCATTTCTTAATGGTCTGCTGCATCATTGTCAAATATTTTTTCCCTTCATGGAGTTTATCTTAGGTGCATTGTGCTTCACCTTGACTTGTGCATGCCCCCACAGACATAACAATATGTTTGTTTGAATTTCAATTCCACCTCCCATACCCTTACCTTCCCACTCACCTTGCTCACATACGCTTAAACTCCAGCTGGAGAGGAGGCAAATTGTGTGATGTGTGAGAATCCCGGAGATTTGTCTAACCAGATGTTCTGCACAAGCTGCGGGCAGCATTACCACAGCCGCTGCCTGGACATTGTTCCAGGAACAGCTGTGCGTGCAGGCTGGCAGTGCCCAGAATGCAAGATTTGTCAGAACTGTAGGTAAGTACCACTGTGCAGTGATGAGAGCTGATAAAGGCAAGAGAGTTTAAAGTTGATCATTGTTGATCGTGGTGTTTGCATTTCGCTTTGATCATGACTTCGCTTCTCTATTCTCTTTTCCCAATTTCTGGTTTCATTGTCCTGTTATCATGATCCCCCCCCCCCAATAAGTTGCACTATTCCTTGCCCTACTAAGAATGGCATATAATACAGTACTAGTCTTGTAACCAATTAAAGTTTTTTTCTTTTTTCATCTGGTGGTCCAAAAACGAAGCATCTCCCTCTCCTTCCCTCTCTTCCTCCCCCTCTCCCTCCCCCTCTCCCTCTCTCTCTCTCTCTCTCTCCCCCTCCCTCCCTCCCTCTCCCTCCCTCCCTCTCCCTCCCTCCCTCTCCCTCTCTCTCATCAGGCAACCGGGTGATGATGATAAAATGCTGGTTTGTGACGCTTGCGATAAAGGTTTCCACACGTATTGCCTTCGCCCTGCTGTCAACGCCATTCCGCAAAACAGCTGGAAGTGCCAGGTGAGAAATTTTAAATTCCTCTTCTTGTTATCCTGTTTTTTTTTTCTTTCTTTCTTCTTCTTGCTAATTATGCACTGCCAATTTAGTGGTGCTTGGTGTTTCTGGCCTGTGGGACACTGTCCCTCCCATCTTTAAAAGTCACTGCTTTTTTTTCTGAATTGTTTTTTTGCAACGATAAGAAAGGAGATTGCATTTATTTATTTTGGCAGGCTTGCATATATTTTAAAGGGCCACTGTGGAATATGTAGAAAAAATGAAAATGTAAAAAAAATATATTATCCAATCCAAATCACATTCTTGATTACAGCTTCACATACGTGGTTGTGAGTATGTGATGTGATGTGATGGAGTGATGGTTCATTTTATAGATTGCTCTGAGACACCCATTGCGCTGAAGAGATAAACAGCATCATTTTAAGATGTATATCTGTCTCTGTTTGGTATATTTGCTTGATGAGCAAAAGAGACCTGAGAAAAAATAATATTGGAATGAATCACCTGAGCCATGTAATGGAAAAAGCGTATGAGCAGCACCTTCCACAATGAGTTAATGCAAGATGGAGTAGAAGGACACACAACTCTAATACTTGATAAGGAAAAACTATTCTGGCGATAATGAGATTTACTTGCCTACTTATCTACTTGTATTTGGTACGTCAAAATGTGATGTGCAGCAGACATGTCAGACACAGTGCCATATCCAATGTGGGTTTCCAGGGATGTAGTTTGCATGCTTTCTTATTCACTCTATCCAATCAAATATTGATATGTCAGCAAAAAGTTCTTAGTCCAAATGAGGAAAATTATTCAGTGATTCATTGAGATTCTTCAACAGGTTAAATTCAATTTCCAGTACCGGATATTTATTCCATCAGTCAGGATTCTCCAAACTTTGAAATGTTTCTGTATATCTGTAACAAAGTAGGTCTATGTTCACATGCAGCTTCTTTTTTTTGATGTCTGTAAAATGATCTACATAATCTGTGTAATAATGCGCTTGTCCGTCCGTGTGTAACGCTACTTTCCACCCATTGGTTGAACAGCTGGCCTGACACCACCCACAATACACCTGATTGATAGGTCACATTGTTTGGCAACCATATTGGATTGAAGAAAAATGTTAAATAATGTTTTCTCTGGAGCCGCTTTATCAATCGACATGAAACTTCACAATTATGATCTATGGGGAATACATGTTTTAAATTTCAACTTCGTCGGACACATGGTCTGGCAGCCAGAATTATTTAATTTTTTGATCTGGGTTCTTTATTACTTTTATTTATTTATTTATTTTTGAAAAAAGGCTTACTTTGCTGTGCCTGTATGGGTTTGAGGGTAAAGGAGTAGCAGCTGCAATGCGAATCCTATCCAAGTCCCTCCTGATGACTTAACCTTTGCTTTTTGCTTGTTCGGGTTCCTTCTGATGACTCCAATGCAGGACTGCACCGATTTGGTCTTCCATTTGATTTGAATTGAATTTATTTTAATCCCATTTTAAATTCAATTGAATAATAATGAAAAACGTCATGGGTCAGGGTCAGGTGTCCAATCAAAGTGGGACGTCTTAGTACCCGGTTATCACTGCCAGCAGTTTTAAAGTGGCAGTTCGAGTTATGTCTCTTTTTAATTACATAACACCAGTTCACAAACACCACAAAAAATACACCACACAAAACAAGTTCTGGGTAGGGTTACACCTGAGCTAATTTACAATTGCTATTCTAAGGGCGGTGGACACTTATCCAACCAAGATATTCTCGTTTTGTATTTTTATATTAATTTTCTGAAATTTGTAGAATTTGTTTTTCACTTGGAAGTTGTGGGTTACGGTGTATAAATAAAGGTGGAAAAAGTCTCGTTGATTGCAATTTAATTCCAGGCTATAAGGCAACAAAGAGTGTAAATTTTGAAAAGGGGGTGTAGACTTTCTAAAGTCACTCAATATAACCATGGTGCATTATATATGCACATTGCACATAGCATAGGCAGTGGGCATCTTTTTTTTTATCTTCAAACCCATGTTGTTGTTTCTTTTTCGGGAGCGATCGAGGCACCAATTTGTTGTCTATACACTGCCCAATAACTATGTGGAATTCTCTCAAGCAAGGGCTTTTACCACAGAGGTTCCACGGGTCCCTGCTGTTATTTCCGACGATTTTCTCTTAAATGACTCGACCAGGGACCATAAAACCCATGTCATTTTAAGGTCTTTGTCAGGAATCTCATGAGATTGTGAAATAAAGTAAAATAAAAACTTCGTCATTATTTACTTTTAATAAGCCTGATGTTGGCTTCGTGGTTAGGGTGGCGGCTTGGGATCCTTGGGTCCTGAGTTCAAGCGCCGTTGGGCTGCTGAATTAAAAATACACCAAGAGGTTGACTCAGCCTGACATCCTTCCGAGGTCAGCAAAATGAGCACCAGTGTACTGGTGAGGGGGACACTGCATCAGCGGCATCGCCACGTCCCAACCAATGATGCAACCAGCAGCCACAGGCTGCACTCTACAGAGAGATTTACTTTTAATGATGTGTATATATATATATATATATATATATATATATATATATATATATATATATATATATATGTATGTATGTATATGTGATGTGTGTTTCCAGCTCCACTATGAGCCTTATATCCTGTAAAAAAAAATTAATGCAAGTGGCGTATAGGAACTATTCTGGGTTGGGTTCTGATGGCTGAGAGTTGAGGTAGCAAAGGTCAGAGGGGAGATGGAAAAACACAAATGCCACTGATATGTTTGTGAGGTGAGAGCAACAGGTCTTGCATGTACACCCATCACTGGGATACCAATAACGTTGAGAGCTTTAGTTTCCTGAGAATGTACCGAAGACGTGGGTGATGCAAAGGTGCCGGCCTATAGGGGAGAGCAGTATTGCGTTGATCTTTGGACAAAGGTCATGTAGCCTTTGAATATTTGTGATTTTTCAAGGAATGACTCTTAACAATGGAACATGCACAGTTTGTAGCTGACTTTGGAGGCCAGCTTTGATATTCCTTTCGCCCATGAGAGGTTCGGGCTGATGGTAAGGCCTAGAAGTTCAAGAGAATAAACCTCTTCCAGTTGTTGGTGATTGAAATAGATAGGATTGAGTAATTTGATGATCATTCTGAGTGACAGGTTGAGACTGCGATTTGTCAGGATTGAAAGACGTGTTCCATTTATCAGACCAGTATCGAATCAATTCCATGTCAGCAGAGAGTGATGCAGCTGCTGCCTGCCTTTTGCTGCGATTGGGTACTGCATGGCATAATGGGGTATGATGCCAAAAGCAAGAACCGGTTTCACATGGCATCAGAGAGGTCGTCTATGTTTATGAACAGCAAGACTGCCCAAGATACTGCCTTGGGGAACTTCAACCTATACTGGGAGTTAATAGGAGGAGATTTCATCAATTATGCTACGTGGACGACAATCACCTGAAAACCGCAGAAGAGGTTGCCGACCACACTGGAGAATAGCTGCAGTAATATCCAAGCAATTAAAGTTTTCCACGGACCAACGCTAGAGTTGTTGAAAGCCCGTAGTCCTTCAATGTTGAATACCTTGCCGGTTATAAGTCAGGATCAGTAAAAACTTAGTTCTCCAGGGATGCCAAACGAACACACGCATTGCCGTGGCAAAATGGTGGGAACACGATGCTCACACCCTCTCTTAAGAAATAAATAATTTATTAACACACAAGAGCATGGAACAAAATCATGAACATGAAACACAACTACTACACAAGAAAATCTACCCATCTATGAATGCACACACTTGGTGAAAGAAAGAGGGAAAAGCATGGGGTGAAGAAAATCACACTGGTGAATTTGTACGTTGGCAGCAGGAGTCAGACATTGGACCAGGAGCAGAAATGAGTGTTGTGTACAGCTGCCCCAGAGACCAGAGTCACTGCCTCTCTTTCAGAGGCAGACATGTCTTAGAGGCAAGAGCTGGAGCAGTCCCAGCAGCAAGAAGCTCATGGAGTCCAAGACAGATAATTATCACCGGCCCTGGAGTTCAATCAATCATGGACTGGGAACGGTCCCAGGCCGGCGTCCCATATGCTTAAGGACAGCTGGATGTAGCCACCTCTCCATTTACATCGCCATTTGCACTCTGGTGAATGAGAGCGATGTAAGTTGCCTTCCAGGCAGACACGAATCGGCCGAAGGCGAAGCACAGGCTGAATAGAGACACGAGAAGAGCAGCAGAGCAGGATTTGGGAACATGGGTAACAAATGGCATCTGGGCTGTCGTCGATGCAGATTCAAAGCTGGACATATATTTTTCTACCATCTCGGGTGAGAAACACACACCATCCATTACATAGCACGGATATGAGGGGACAAGTTGGGGATTGCTTGATGAGTTAAAAAAAAATTTGAGACCTTCTGCCTTGCTTCGTGCAGTGTGTGATCAGGTCTTTTTGAGGTGATAGATGGGATGAAAGGGAAACCTCCACCAAGGACGGTTTTGTGAAGTCACCACCAGGACTTTGAAAAAGTACATGACTAATATATTTTACAGTGATGCTTTATGTAATCGGTGGCAAATAAGCGTAGGCTTTCTATGAAGTTCATTTTCATTTCTTCGGACACTTATGTCCCAGCACCCAAGCGGCACACGATCCACTGCAAAGTTGGAAAGCCCTGTGTTTGAATGACAGGATTCCAGAAGAATGACAGGATTTGAAGAAGAAACATGAGAAATCATGAACCTACTTCACAGTTTCATGCATTTAATTATTTTGCAAACAAAAGGCTAAATTACTTTTTTATTATCTCAGCAAAACAGCCATGAGTCGTGTACTGTTCAGCAGGCGGACATAAATCGCCAGCCATTGGCTTTCCAAACAACACGACCCAGTGCGACAATTAATGTTGGTCTTTGCGATCATTTTTATGAATTCTATCAGCTTTGACACGTTTAGCATTGATTCTGTGATTTATATCATAGATTTTTTTTTAAAGTATTATTTAGTTTCTTTCAAACCATTCTTTTCGGTTTTTGTTTTCCTTTAACTGACTGTTTACTTCCTTTTTTTTGTCAATGATGAATCTGTTGTTATTCCTCAGCACTGTTCTGTGTGCGGAGATTGTGGCAGTTGCACACCGGCAGACAGCACCGACCCATGTTGGCGTGTTGATGGCTCGTTGTGCACACAATGCCAGCAGCAGAGGGCAGATGGGCTCACTTGTCCACTCTGCAGAAAGGCTTGGGGCAACAGGCCACCCACCAGCCTGCTAGTTTGCAGGCAGTGCCACTGGTGTGTATGATCCATATTTTATTCCACCTCCTTTCCCCCTCCCCCCCCCCTCATGCATCAATAGTTTAAGCTATGTATCTGCGATCGCCAAGGGTTGCCCTTAGCTTACCCTTGGCGATCGCCCGCAACTTATCCTTGGCCCACGATCCAATGATGGCATATTTGTTCGGACCTTGACCATTAACATTTCGGGATAGAGTCCGAATTAAGAAAATGTGTCCTCATCTACAATGTATCCAAAAAATTCAACATCATGAAAATCAGAGGGAAATTATTGAAGGTGTGACCAAAAAGGTGTTTTTTGTTAATTATGTTACAATGCAAAAAAAAAAAAAGTAGGTCAAGGACACGAATCGTATATCAGGTGCACAACTTCAGTGCAGGTACGCTATTATGATGCAAAAACATCTTGGAAGGCGAAGCGGTCTTTGAGATTCCGCATTGGCAAAATTGATCGATGACAAAAAATACGTTTTTTTTTCCAGACCACCGTTTCACCTTGACCTTCAACCTGAAGAGGTATAATGTAAATTAAGCATACATGCGATTTACACTAGGCTATCTCGTGAGGGCAATTACATTCCGATCGGACAAACCTTGGTGGAGTTTTGGTGAAAAATGTTAAAATGTCTAATTGGGTCCTGGCCTTACTTAGGTCACGGTCAAAAAAAACGTCAACCCAGCATACTTTGTATTCCCATTATTGATGCAAAATTTCATTCCGAAAGTCCTTATACAATGGCAGCAGAAAAAAAATAGGGAGAAAAACCTCAATGGTGAGGTCATTTGAAATGAGGTCATTGCCCTTCACCTTGAAATTAGGTCATTGCCCTTCCAACCGTGATTGGTGCACTTAATCCCAGACACAGTCAAATTAATACACCAGGGGCAGATTCACTGTTTTCCTTTGCAAGGTAACTGTATAAGCAGATCATCAAGCATGTACATTTTTTGTTATTACTGCACAAATGGAGTGTTTGACCTTGTTCTAACTCACAATTCCAAAGGATTGGGTAAAGTGGGCTCTCAGGACTTTGAATGTGAGTGGTCATCTTGTTCTAAATGAGCGCAAAACAAGCTGTTGTTCATGTGAACATCTTTTGATCATCAAGCTTATTTTTCATTATGGGGGAAAAAGTGGCTGCATTCTTCATATTACGTGCCATTATTTGAACTTTGAAAACAAAACTCCAACCATTATTACCCCCCCGCCCCAATACACTACCCCCACCCCGCCCCTTCCCCCGCACAGCCTGAAACGGGGTTTTGCAATTGTGTGTATGTGTGTGATGTCGTTGGTTGCTATCTCCATTTGCGGGCTTGAGAAGATGGAGCGAAGTCCTCCCAGGACTCAAAAGTATCCACCTCTGCTTCGGTTCGTGGACCTAGCTGTTCAGGCAAAATAAACATCGCCCGTACACATCCGGAGAAGAATACCATCCGGACTCGTCCAGAGGCAACCACCATTCTGATACGTCTGGAGACTAATATCACCGCCCGGACGCGTCCGCAGACGATCACCACCCGGACACGTCCGCAGACGATCACCGCCCGGACGCGTCCGCAGACGATCACCGCCCAGACGCGTCCGCAGACGATCACCGCCCGGACGCGTCCGCAGACGATCACCGCCCGGACGCGTCCGCAGACGATCACCGCCCGGACGCGTCCGCAGACGATCACCGCCCGGACGCGTCCGCAGACGATCACCGCCCGGGCGCGTCCGCAGACGATCACCGCCCGGGCGCGTCCGCAGACGATCACCGCCCGGACGCGTCCGCAGACGATCACCGCCCGGACGCGTCCGCAGACGATCACCGCCCGGAGCGTCCGCAGACGATCACTGCCTGGACAATTCTGGAGTTGACCACTATCTGTCTGGACACATCCGGTGCATCAAATAATGTGCAAATACAACTCTCTGAACGTTTATAAGAATTACAGATGAAATGCGATAACTTCGAGAATCTCCGAACCAGAACGAAATTTCAAAATTAAAAATGCGGAATTGACTGTGACTGCTTAAAAAAAGTGTGGTCATTTGTCCAATTCGCACATTGTCTCCGGATAGTGTTTAATTCGCGATCAGAAACGTGCAGAGACTAAATAAAACCAAAATTACTTGGAGACCCAAGCGTCGGGTGTTATCAAATCTATTTTGCTTTGAAACTCGCAAAGAGAAACCATATAACCTTTCTAAAGCACTGCTTTAGAAACAGTCACGAGGACAAAGGAAAACGTGATCGTTCGTATGTTGCTGAGGTTAAAAGTCTCCACTTTGGGGATGTTGCTGAGGATCTAAAAAAAATCTCCACCACCCATCATCATCATAAGATATGGGATAAACTTTTCCACCACAGCGCCCGCAACAAAGCATGCAGGCCTGCACACACATTCACAGAGTCCCTTTACAGATGCAATGAGAAGGGCACTCTGTGGAGCGCATATCTCTGCCCCGCAATGCCTGATCAACGAGAACATATATATTTTGAAATATAATGCGATGTATTGTTTTTGGTTCGTGGGCGCCAGCAGTGTCCACTATTTTCGTTGTGTCTGTCTGTCTGTCTGTCTGTCTGTCTGTGACTCTCTCCAGAGCATAGCTCTGTGACGTTTGATACCATCTTGATGAAACTTGGACACAAGCCAGATATCATGGTCTCGTGTCTTTTTGTATGAGGGGCGTCCCACGCTCCTTGTGGGCGGAGCCACGCCCACTTGAACTTTTTATTTATTTATTTTTTTCTCGATTTTTTTTTTTCTCGCAATTTCATTTCCTAGAAGCTGTGCGTAATGTCCATAAGTACAACATGTATAAAAAAATCCGATTTGATTTGGTCAATTTTGACGGAAGAGATAGGTTTTTACGGTATGGCTTCCTCAAAAGCTTCCACTTACTCAATTGTACCTATCGTGGCATTGTTCAATAATGTCCGCGAACCATCGTCGCCTCCCGGGTAGTTGGTCTCTCAATGGTGAAGAATCACTTTAAAAATTAAATAAATCTCGTATCGAGATCCGGCTTTGGATCTTCACCAAAATCGAATCAATTCTTCGTTGTCACACACTCAACCTCCCCACCAACTTTCATCTGAATCCGTCCACAACTTTTTGGGATATCCTGCACACAGACTGACAAACAGAGAAGCAACCAAACAGACAGAGAGGGCTGAAAACATATCGTTCTTCAACTCCTTCAACTTCAACTTCAAAATATACCTATATGTACCTCCACCTAGTAGCAAATGCTGTCTGTACATCCCAATCAGGACACGAACTGTACGGCGCTTGGCAAGTGGCTTAAGCGCTCCAATTAAATGGTTGATAAGGAACGGCTGGCTTGGCAAGCAATATAAAACTGATTGCTAATGGCACATACCCTCAAAAAACTAAACATTGCCGATTTCTTCACATTTTCAGATTTCACTCCAGATTGCGAGTTATTTAGTCCACGTGATCCAATCCTCCAAACGCAAATTATATTTCGATTTTTACTTTTAATTCTTCCATGAGAGCAGATCGTGGAAAATCGTATCATGGAATGCATGAAATCGCCCCAAGCTGCTAATTTGAAAACTATAGCACTTACAAAAGGGATGTATGCAGCAATTTGTAGATAGGTGTATGAGGCTTTTGTTGATATGAGTGGGGAAAGTGAAAAATAACATTTTGAATGCTTTATCTGTCATAAACCGTTTCGGCCTGTTCCAACTCAAAGCATCGTTGAGCAGACTGAACAAAATTGCGAATTAAGACCCCAACAAGGGAGATGTGAGGTGACCAACATGCATGCGCCTTAAGACCCCCATGGAGGGAGAGTGAGGTGTCTGAGGATTTACCTGATGAAGGATATAATTAAATATGGTTGTTTATTATCTTCAAAAGGGGTATTTCAATTTACTCAAACATCCAATTTTCACTCTTGCACTTCCTTAACAGTTTCCTTCGAGTTCCCTTAGTATGCATGCAGAGTTTTAGGTTGCTAGGTTTCATGGTTTTGAGTTATGGAGGAGGCACACACACTTTTATTATTATTCATGGAGAACACAAATTTATTAAAAGTAACAATTCTTTTTAACTGTCGTTTTCATCAAGTTTAGTTTTGAGTACAGAGCAGACACGGATGAGCTTTGCATTTTGAGATGCTTTCTAGTTCCACCTTTGGCATACCGTTTCTTCTGTGTCAGCAATGTGTGGATGCCCTCAATCTCAAGATGTCAGGGCAATCTATATCTCTGGACATCTGTCCATTTGATTTTGTCTCGCACTCGGACTATTTTCAAACCGTTAAATAATGGTATTCAGAGTTTCCTCATCAACTGACTATCGGATTTCCTTTGTGCTTCACAGCATTGGGTTGCTTTGGACAGAACACTATGATGTGTTAGTTATTGAATAAACCATTGTATCACTTAGCAGACAATTCCACACTGTGCCAGATAGTTCCGCACCCTTCCACCAGGCATGCTGTGGCAATATCCCTCGATAGATCGGTGGAAAGTAAGCAACTGATCATCTCCCTGGAACTTGTGTTTTTGTGCAAGAAATACTTATTTTCTCACTTTGTGCACAAGGATCAGCAAGTAATCATGTCACTTTCAGCTATAATCTGTCTTCAGAAGATCATATCTCCTAGATGGCTTCAAAAATATCCCCCCAACCTCAAAATTTTCCTCTGCCTAAGTTTGCTACGGTGTACAAAGCCATCACCCAGAATGTCTTGGAATATGTCTCCCCACTGCTCTGGAGCTGCTTCCCACGTTGCCCCACTTTCAAGCCCTGGAATCCGGGCCCTCCATGTCATTGCAATCTCACATCAAGAAGTTGTCTCAAGGTCTGCTTCTTGCTCAATATCGGCAAGTTGTTGACCTTGCATTTCTATGGCTCCTTTTTATCTTGCTTTTTTAAAATTTTGATTACTATTTATTACTTTTACCCACATCACTTTTAGAGTTGCTTGAGTTGATTTGTCTCACGACCTTACATGTCTTGTTTGTTTCTGTATTATTTTCACTCTTCTACTCGTCCCAGTCCTCTTGACCTTTCATCCCTGAACTCACCCCCACCCCTTCCACAACCCTTGTCAAAATCGGTCATGCTCACCCTGTGTGCTATCTCACCACTGACTTTGCTCTGATGCACACACCTCTGACTCACTCCCACCATCTATCAACTTCCACCCATATCCTGTCTCCATCTTTTCTCCAAAGAAAGGTTAACGCCTGAAATGTTAGCCTCTGCTTGCTTCCCATGGCAGTTACCACATCTCGATCAAGGTCAGGTCAGGTCAGGTATGGGAGCATGTGCCAGAACAGCGCGTCGCTGCATCCACTTTCCGCCGGTACTCCAGGGGCCTCCGTCTGGCCATCCCCCAGGCAGATGCCAGGCCCATCCCCATCTCCTTGAGATGATGGTCAACCTGCTGCAACCATGAGGCACGTGGTCGACCCACTGGCCTCCTCCGCTCATGAGACTCCCTCGCTGAGAGAATCTGGTGAGCAGGATCAGCGTCAGGAAAACGAGCCACATGTCCATACAGCCGCAGCTGACGCTCACGGACCATGCAGGTAACAAATCTCATCCGAATCTCTCAGCAACCGCTCGTTGGACACAAAATCTGACCAGCGATAGCCAAGGATTCTCCGAAGAGACCTGGTACCAAAGGAATTTAGTCTCCGTCTCAGATCCTTGGTCAAAGTCCAAGTCTCGCACCCATAGAGCAAGACTGGAAGTACCAAGGACCTGAAGACTCGGACTTTCGTCCTCCCGCACAGGTACCGGCAGCGCCACAACCCATGATCCAGTGAATCCATGACTCCCCAGGCCCGACCCAGACGTCTATTGACCTCCGGCTCACAACCTGCGGAGACATGAATATCACTGCCAAGGTAAGTGAATCTATCCACGACCTCAACGTCCTCACCACAAACAGACACAGACAGGACAGCAGCATCCAAGATGTCACCGAAAGCCTGGATCTTAGTTTTGACCCAAGAAATCCGTAATCCCAACGGCTCCGACTCCTCATTCAGCACCTCGAGGGCCCCCAAGAGGATGTCTAAAGTCTCCGCAAAGATGACTGCATCATCTGCAAAATCAAGGTCCGAGATCTTGACATTGCCAAACGATGCACCGCAACTTGATCTCTCCGACATCCTCCCAAAAATCCAGTCCATACAAGTGCTGAAAAGTGTGGGGGCCAGTACACACCCCTGACGGACTCCAGTAACAACTGGAAATAAGTCAGAGATGGTACCACCACATTTCACAGCACTCTCAGGTCTCAGATCAAGATCCTGTTGATTTTTATCCATCTTTCCGTGTCCACTGAAGCCTACCAACACTAACCTTCATGAGCTTGACCAGTTCTTCATTCTAAAGCAGGTCAACATTGGTGTGGTGTCTTCTTTCTGATTTTACAGGTTCAAGGGTCAAATTGTACAAACAAATGCATATAAGACGTAGCACAACAGCCCCAACAGAAAATAAGCAAGCCGATATTGGTCCCTTTTAATATCACATTGGCCCAAGGTCAAAAATGGTCGCATTATTTAGGGTGTTGGCCTGCTGATTGACGGTGCATCATTTTTAAATAGCGTTGTGGATGAATGTCTTGTACCACACATCTGGCTTAAAGCTTTGTTTAATGAACCATCTCCTATCACCCTTTCCCTTTCCACTTTCTAAGCTTCCTTAATTGTTTAATTTCCTGAACAACTGGCATTATGATTTTGAGATTACACTTTTAGAATAATCCAGCTTTCATAATGCAGCTTTACTTATTTTCTACCTGAAGTGTTGCATTATCTCCCACCAGCTCTATCCATCCAGAATGTGATGAAACTTCACCACCTGATGCCCCGGAGTACATTTGCCCATCGTGTCGGTCACGATCCTCTTCCTGGGAAAGACAGAAACGTGTTCCTGTGCCATCTCGTGGCACAGCTTTGGGTAGGGAATCGAGCCAGCGACAGCCAGTTTCAGGTGATCGCATGTCTACCCGATATAATTTTATTACCTTTGGCTATCTATACCATTCAGATCAGCATCACAAATTTTATTTTCTTGCGCTTGCAATCCTAAAATGAGAAGTTGGAGCAGAAATACTCATGTCTTAGCTATTGGAAACGTTCAGAAGTCCACTGTAAAGCAGTATGTTGTCACCTTTTTGTATGTTTAACAAGCTCTGATTACTTGATTTCCTTTGTAATTCCTGCAGACATGACTCTACAAGGACCCGCTGGCCTCATTTTTGACTCCTCCAAGAACCTTCAAGATCGACCAAGTGGTGTGTCAGAGAGTTATTGCCATAATGAGCAATTGTGGCCTGTGGCATGTAAACAGGAAGATGAGCTCATACAAGGCGAGATCACTGATTGCAAAGAACAGTCGGTTAGGTGTCGTTTGTCTAAGTCATTCTCTTCACCCCTGTCAGGATCAGCAAAACCAGTTGACAGTCTCCAGATTACTCAGGGTGGCTTTGGTGGCTTGGAATATACAGCGATACCTTCAGTTCTTAATAAACAGCAGGTCTTGACTCATTCACCTGGGAAGAATGCTTCAAGACGTGTCCAGGACTTCTCAAGATCACTTTCTTTACCTCGCAATGCTCTTTCTACCACGGGGGGCAGGCGTGGAAATAACCACACAAGAGGAAGAGCTCTGCGAGGTGGATGCGGGGGTGCTAAGGCAATGCCTGGCTCTCAGATGGGTCCAAAACAGGAGAGAGAAGCAGCTGAACTTAAGCTTCCTCGGAAAGTGGAGGCAGCACTCGAAACAACAGGCAATAAGTTACCATCTGAAGGAGCTGTTGCGGTAAATGCACCAAGTGAAAGAGCACCATCATTGGCACCCTCTTGTTTGGGATCTTCATCACCAGAATCACAACAGGCTGCCACCACTGGAAAACCATCAATCTTCAAGCTGCGATTCCCCCCCGGGCGCCAGCGTGTTCGAGCACTGCAGGTTTGCTTGTTCTGTATAGCATTGAATTAATGGGAAGTATGGGAAATTTTGTCATTAACTCATTTGCTCACAGCTTTATCTCATTTGTTGTTTGTTTTTTGTTTTTAATTCTCCTGACAGTCAAATTGGAACAAAAGTCAAATTTCCAGATTTGATAATTTTTTTGCATTTTTTTTTTTTTCACTTCACATTCTCATTTGCAAAAAAGGTAATTAAAGCACAGGGAATGTGATTTCAAAAGAATATAATCATGCCAATGTAGTATGCAACTTTGTTTTCATTTAAAATTAGTGATAATTCATCTTCGGCTCTCGGTCTTTTGGGGGCTTTCTTTTGCACAAAGACCGTCACTTTGACTTCGGAAGAAGCTGAGTGTGGAGTACCTAGTACTGACCTGAGGGAGCATTGCAGGTAGTAAGTTATATAAGGAGTTATTTAAAGGGCTTATTTCCAATATTACAACGTTTACTTGCTAAAGCCAAATTGTAAGAATGTTTCTATGGCAGAGAAGCGAAGCGATCAATTGCTAAATGGTAATAAACTTGACTGTCTGGCTTCAGGTGTTGCAGGATTCAATATGCACCAAAGCTAAAAGTTGAACAAACATGAAAACGTCTTCTTTTTTTTTTTTTTCTTCTTTTACTTCACAGGAATGATTCTGTGAGATTTGGCTCAAAACACCTGAAATTATTAATTTGAGAAGCTGTTATAATTTGTCAGCGATGGGAGTCACAGAACCCATCATGAAGCATGCTAAAGTCGAGTCAAGATTAACAAAGCATCGAACACCAAAGACCATTTATTTTGGCATTTTCGAGACTAGTTGTATGAGTTGGCAAAATATTGAGTTGAATTTTTGTCACCGTTTTGACTTTGGGACATTCATATTCGCCATGCTGATTTGGTATCACAAATGCCACATGCCACATGCTGGTTCACACTTGGAGGCATTTGGCATATTTGTTATACAAGCCAGCTGACGCGAGAGGCCGAGAAAAGGCACGTGATCCAAAATTGAATATTTGACGTGTAGAAAGAGCATTTGACGAGGAGGTTGTGGAAATTAGAGGAGCAGCACAAGCCGGATCGTGTGAAATGCAACCGTCGGTTAACGTTTGGTATAAGGCATGCCTTCTTTAACGCCTCCCAGAGAAACATGCAGAAAGAAGTGTTATCGTAAAAAAAAATATATATATTTACATAATTTTTTTTGTTTTGACACTCATCTGGTGGAAATTGATCTCACATTAGCATCGGAGAATCTTGTGATCGTAATGGATGCAAGAGTGTCACACCCGCATTTTTCAGGGAGACTAAAATCAACATCAGAATGCTGTCTGAATTAAAGTGATAAATCCAGCCATGATCAAATTGTTAACGTCATCAAGCAGCAAAGGTAACTTTGTTAATTTCCCAGTAAGCTCAGTGGGAACAGTCACGTCTTGCCTTTGTTGATTCGTGGTAAGTTGTGAATATCATGTGATGGTTTTGCATAAGGATGGCAAGTGGAAAAATGAAAAGAAAAAAAAAACCCAATGTTTGTTAAAACTTCATGTTTTATTTTTATTTTTTGCGGTTGTTGAAATTTGACTTTTTTCCCTTTATTTCCAACCCTATTAAGCTTTGAAAAACTTGCACTTTTATGAATACACTGTTACAGTTTAATAAGCCTTCCTCTGCAGGGTTCGTGTTAAAAGCCGGTAACCGGTTATTTTTACCATAGCTATCAATATTTAAGATAGTTCTCACCAAAACTTTTTTATTTACTTTATTTAGTTCTTTACTTCTGTAATCTGCCAAAATAATGCAATCAAAGACGACTTATTCTGGCAAGAAAAATTTGGTAACCTGCCACTACAGATTGTATCAATACTCACTGAACTGATTTGCCTTTGGCAGCATCATTATCATGGTCATTTGCTGACCGTATGAGGTCTATTTTTGTTTACACATGTGAATGCAAAAAAAACAATGTGTATTGATCATTTTGTTTACCTCAAGCTGTCGAAATATCTGCTATAGCAGGAAAATTTAAAGCCAAATTAACACCTTGTAAAAGTTCTTTTTTAAAACATTACAAATTGCTTTAAATGCAGGAAACATCAGGGGGGCTTTGCCACTCCCCAACCCCCCCCCCGCCCCAAGGGCTCTGCTCCTGCACCCCTCTGGAGGCCGAGGCGGCCACCAAATCCCCAGCTTTATGAGGAGTTACCTCCTATTCCAAAAATGAACGAGAACCCCTGCTCTGTAAGCCGACTCTTGTTGAATGCCTCGTTGCATTGTTCATATTGTCAGTTGTAAAGACATGAGAGGGGAGGTAAAATGGCTTAAAATAGAACAAAAGTATCGCAGCAAATAAAACATCAGTTCTATTCCAGTGGCATCAGGAAACTAATCCACCCCTGTGGAAAAAAAACAACAAAAACATTGCTCCTTCATGGTTGGTGGAGGGGGGGGGTAGTTGGGTACTTTTTAAATGCCATCTGTATGTGGTAATGTTGCCCCCATAAGCCTCTATCACAAGAATAATGGAAAACTTTTGAAAAACAGGTTGTATACTTTCTGACTAGCATACGGTTCCAACATTGATGTAATTGTAGAATCAGTGCAGCTGTTGATGTGCGGGACACTTTAATCGTGGGAAAGACGGTTCAGTATTGGCGTGGTGTGCAAGCCGCGCCAGTAAACTGGCCATGCGGTGCCACCTTGCAGGGGCCGGGCGTGGTTCACCACAGCCGGCGCTGTGCACGGGGTTCGGCACATGGCACAGGTCGGGGTCGGGGTCGCGGTGGCCAGCGTTCTGTCTGCCCAGTCGGCGTTGCTGCGAAGGGAGTGAGTGGAGGGGTCAGCTTCCTTTTGTTTCACCATTGTGCATCGCATTCCCTCACATGTGCCGCCCCACTCATCTGCATCTGCACTCGCTGCCCTGCTCGTCTGCTATTTTCACGTCTCGTTTCCCCAAACCCGCAGTATACTAAACAACTCCGCATCGTCATGTTTTATTCCCAAATGGAGTGCATCTGCATTGTGGTCCCCTTTATTTATATTATTTTTCTGGACAGTAGCAATGTTGATTTCCCAATACCTTGCTTGTCTTCTTCTTTTTTTTTGGCTTTTGCTTCACACTTGGGAGGGGTTGGGGGTGCATCCTGGGAAGAAGAGATTCTCATGTGGATTTATAGCCCATGTTGCGAGCTATGTTGGTTCTCTATGTTATGAACCAGTTGATGGTGCTGGTGGATTTGAATGCCAAGGTTTGTTCTTGTCCAGGGTCAAGCTGCAGAAATGCTTCACAAAAAGGAGGAGCAGCCAGAGGATGCCATGCCAAATGCTGTGGTGCTTTTTTCCACCTTCGACAAGTTCACTCTTAAGCAGGTAAATCAAATTACCTGAAGTCAAATATTCAAACAACACATGTTAAATTATTTTCTGGATGAATTTGTATATTTGAAAATATGCCCTGATCTCCTTTTCAAAACTTTTTAATAGTGCTATCGAAGCCTCTGATCTGGAGTTGCTTATACATGTGTCACCTGCCACAATGAAATGAGTGAAAAGTTGCACAAACTTTTCTTTCAGCACAGCCAAAAAATGCTCCGAAATGATCACGTTTCGCAACAGTTCGTGTGATTGATGCCCACATATTGTAATTCGCCGGAAAGCTGATTTCATCGTCCATCCATCCATCCATCGGGACCATACTCTGTGCAGAGCGTTGGTGCTGCCTAATCAGTCTCCGAGGCTATTGGGCACAATCCTGGACGGGTCACCACTCCGACAGAGGATATCAGCTCGCTGGCACTCATTTTGCCGACCTCGGAAGGATGACAGGCAGAGTCAACCTCACCTGGTATTAATTCAACAGCCGAGGGGGATTTGAACTCAGGATGCTGGGATCCCAAGACCACCGCCCTAACCATTAAGCCAACACCAGGCATAATTTCATCAGCTGTCCTGTTGAGACTGTTTCGTGAATATTCACTGAGCGGTTTACCCCGCAGCAATGCGGCAATAACTGTAAATCAATCGACCTTGTATTGATTGTGGAATCAAATCAATATTCCTGAAGAATAATTGCCGATTTGCCATCAGCTGTCACGTTGTGCAGAACGCCGAACGAAAGAACTTGCAAACATTCCCCACGGAGGCTGTGCCAGTCGATAGCAATACACGCTGTTGATCGGGATCTACGACGAGGCCTCGATTCCGAATGAAGCATTTGTATTATGACCTTTGTAATTTTGTGTGAAGGATAGGAGGAAAACCTAGGCTGAATGTTATATGAAGACGAAGTTTTCGATCATGTCAATTTATTGAAGGAGTTTGAAAGTTTTAGCAGTTTTCTCTCTGTTATAAAACTGCTACATAATGAAATTTTGTGACTTCCTTTTGCAAAGGTTGGCTGGGGGTATTCATCAGGGGTATCCTTTGTCAGGCATGCGATATTATTTGGTTGTTGAGCCTCTTTTGATTATATTGCGGACGGAGCATATCATCTCTCTCGAGTAGCCGATCACACTGAACTGATAGATCCTGTGAAAGTCTCCATCTATGCTGATATGTGTGTTATGCAATACTGATGAGATACATAAATTGATAGATTATCCGAACTATTAAGGTACAGCCTCTTCAGCCTCAGTCATCTGGAACAAGTGTCAAGCAGCGTGGATGGGCCTATCCCTGGTTTCCTTGCCGGCATTCCCAAAACAACTGTCTTGAGATTTTAAAGGCTTCAATTACCCTGAAGCTTTCTTCATGGATACAACGTGACCAGCAAAAATTTGGGATGGTCTTGACACCCTCGAACGAAAGCTATAAACATCGGGGCAATACCGCAGGGTGCTCACCTGGTCGTGGCTGGATAAGACAACCAGGCAACCACTGGTAGGTGTGGATGACCCACAAAATTTGTAACAGAGAAGAAAGTAAATACCTATGGGTGTTTTTTTTTTTTAATGCCGTGAACAAACTTTGGTACATCACAGGTGATAAAGGTTATGGTCAAGTTTCATCGGAATTATGTTTGTGGTTTTGGAGAAGAAAGCAAATACATATTCTGGGAGGCAACCCTCCCCTCCCCCCCACCCCTCCCATAGAACCCCTGAGACCCCAATTTTTAAAATGTTTTGAACAAACTATAGGAAATCACAGGTGATTAAAGTAGTGGTCAAGTTTCATCGGAATTGTGTGTGTTGTTTCTGAGAAGAAAGCAAATGCCTGTTTTGGTGGGGCAACCCCTGTAGACCCCCCTAAGGCTCGATTTATGTATTCATTTATTTATTTATTTATTTTTTAAGGCCATGAACAAACTTTGGTACATACACGTTGATGAACGTTGTAAAGTTTCATCAAAAGAGGATGTGAAGTTACTTTTTACCTGTCACATGTGGCAGGTTGTTGCTGTTGTCACTGTTGTTGTATTTGTGGACGGATTTTTGTGGCCAAGTATTTGTTGTATTAGTTGATGGACAGACGGACGGATGGACTGACGGATGATGCGCCGTCCCATAAGCTCTCTGGAACTACGTTCCAGGTGAGCTAAAAATGGAAAGGCCCACTGAGTCTTTGTGCTACTGACTCTGCTGTCCTACAAAGGAAGGATTCTGGTTATCAATAATCTGGCAGCATCTCTGCTGTGGTACAGAAGAAAGGTTGTGCATTCTCAAGAACCCTTCTTGCTGAAAATACAGAAGACCTTCATCAACTTTTTACCTGTGACATGTGGCAGGTTGTTGCTGTTGTTGTTGTTGTTGTTGTTGTGGTTCCTGGTGTGGGGTTGATTTTTGAAATGTGCATCCATTCGTCAGCCAGCTGCCGGACCACACCCACAGTGGTCACTTGACTCCACCCACCATCGCACCCAGACAAAATGATATGGCCACCATCCTGGTCTTCTGATGGACCGAACACATCAGGCCTGTTGTCCTCTGCTGACTGGGCACTGGCCGGGTTTGTTTTTTTTTGTGTCGAAGGTTGTGACCACAGTGTGGTCATTTCTCATTTGTTCGGGAATGGGAAGCGTTGGCTGCATCGGGAAATTTTGAATGTTCCCTTGAATTAGGGTGGCCAAGGTCTGGTAGATATCATGTGCAGAACAATGGCCTTCAGCATCTTCTTCTTTCGATAATTCACCATCTGTCCCGTCTGTCTGTTCCCAGGTACCGCAAAAACGGCTGAACCGATCGCAACCATTTTTTGGGTGTGTAATCCTGGGACCCCTTGGAGTAAAATCGGCATAAATATAATAACATGACCCCCCCCCCCCCTTGACGGCTCCCAAAGGGAGTGGGTGCTTCCAGTTGGTTCAATTTGCAGCTCCTTTATGGTCCATCCACCTTCGTCTAATGGTCCACTGCCTTTCATTTTCTTCACCAAGCTGGGAGATTAAATTATTCGTCTGGATTGTTTTCAATGGACCTCCAACACATGGACTTGTGCTTGCTTCCGCCATTTTACAATGGTATTTTAAATGTTTGGCGAGTTTTTATGGTTGATCAAAATCACATGTTCTTAAATGGACCTTTTTAAATTTTTTATTTTTAATAATGCACTTTTGAAGGAAATAAGAACAGATCGTTATTTTGTTGATTACCTTGTCCAAAATGGTACGCACAATGTTGCCAACTGAGCGGTTGATGATCCGAGATGGTCGAGTGCTGCGGCACTGGCAGCCAAAGTCACGATGCAGTCCAGCCGTTTAGTGTGAAAATTATTACGTGAGGAACCCACTGTATATCGCAAAGGCGAGGTTTATCGGGAACAACTTTCCAGCACCGTCGATGGCAAACAGCCCACCAACCGAGCTTCTCTTACCCAAATTTGGCATTCGCTCCATTCGTGATGTTTTCTGGTTTCGTCTTGAAATACTCGTCCACGATCAAACTTGTAGTCTCGTCATCAGTTGGTTCGGAAGACCGGACCAGGTTTGATCAAACTTGTTAAAGCCATTCGCCAACTCTTTTGGAACTTGGCGAGTTGGTGAGTGGTATGCTTGTTTGCCTTTATAATCCCCCTCCAACCCAAATGGAATACTTTTTGTCATAACCTGATTCATAAGAAAACGGCACACTGGGTGCTACCCACCAATGGGCTTTTGCATGTATGTATATATATATATATATATATATATATATATATATATATATATATATATATATATATATATATATATATATATATATATATATATATATATATAAAAATAAATAAATAAATATACATATCCATCCTTCCCCACTTTTCCAACCAGTGTCCTTTCTGTGAAACCCTCGAGACTCTGTCGCACGCTAATGTTGAATGTACACACTTGGTTCCTTTATTTAGTCTAGACCTCGAGAGTGGTGCATTCAGCTTTCCCTAACGTTCACTCTGAAAGTGTTTATTTTTGGTTTCTCTTCCCTGACACATCAAAATGAGGTCTTCCTGGCAAATTTGCTTTTTGCATTGGTGAATAAATCTGTACATTGAACTTGGAAGGTGGAACTTGACAATCCTTTGGGTGGTACAGTTAACCTCTTGGTCAAGTTTAAGGGATTAGTATTTGCTTGGATGGAATTTTATTTTTATAATTCTGTGAATCGGACACATTGTTTTGAGAGCACATGTGCAGTTAAAATTGCACTTTGTACCATCGTCACAGACGCTGCTTTAGTACCGATTGATTGATTTCCAGTGGTTTTTAAAGCCTACTTTGCCCCCTTCCTTTCATTGTTTATTGCCTTGGTTTTGCACAAATTTTAATGGATATAATTTGTTACTGGAAAGATGAAACAGTCAGTGTGTCTCTCTGTCTCTGTCTCTGTCTCTCTCTCTCTCTCTCTCTCTCTCTCTCTCCCTCTCTCTCTCTCTCTCTCTCTCTCTCTCTCTCTCTCTGTCTCTCTGTCTCTCTGTCTCTCTCTCTGTCTCTCTCTCTGTGTCTCTCTCTCTCTCTCTCTCTCTCTCTCTGTCTCTCTCTCTCTGTCTCTCTCTTTCTCTGACTCTCTCTTTTTCTGTCTCTCTCTTTCTCTGTCTCTCCCTCCCTGTCTCTTTCTCTGTCTCTCTCTCTGTCTCTTTCTCTGTCTCTCTCTCTGTCTCTTTCTCTCTCTCTCTCTCTCTCTCTCTCTCTCTCTCTCTCTCTCTCTATCTCTCTCTCTCTTTCTGTCTCTCTCTCCCTCTCTCTCTCTCTCTCTCTCTGTCTCTCTCTCTCTGTCTCTCTCTCTCTCTCTCTGTGTCTCTCTGTCTCTCTCTCTCTCTCTCTCTCTCTCTCTGTCTCTTTCTCTGTCTCTCTCTTTCTCTTTCTCTGTCTCTCTCTTTCTCTGTCTCTCTCTTTCTCTGTCTCTCTCTTTCTCTGTCTCTCTCTCTGTCTCTTTCTCTGTCTCTCTCTCTGTCTCTCTCTCTGTCTCTTTCTCTCTGTCTCTTTCTCTTTCTCTCTGTCTCTTTCTCTTTCTCTCTGTCTCTTTCTCTCTCTTTCTCTCTCTTTCTGTCTCTTTCTGTCTCTTTCTGTCTCTTTCTGTCTCTTTGTCTCTTTGTGTCTCTGTCTCTGTCTCTTCTCCCCCCCATTCCAGTTGTGCCCAATTGTTGCCCTGCGACCCCACTTTAAATTTAACTTGCTCTTCCATTAGCCTCACTCTTGTAGATAAAAATAGTTAATGATGCGGATTAGTGAATTTTATGGTTCCTTTTTTTATTTGTTAATGCAGAAATCTCAGCTAATGGGGGAGCAAAATAACAGATTGCCTCAGGTTCAGTCAGACCCATCCCATTAAACGGGGAATGGGGAGACGAAGACTTTGCACATGAGTGGCGAATTAAGGAAAGCGGCTAAGGAGTGGAGGGGTTGGTGAGAATAGGAGAAAGCAGTGGTAGGAAATGGAGCGAGCAAGAGTTGAAAGACTGGAGAGAGTGACACACACACACACACACACACACACACACACACACACACACACACACACACACACACACACACACATAGTGAGTCTGTTCCACAGACAAGAGAACAGAGGGATTAAGGAAGATGGAGGTCAGGTTGTAATATTGGGAAAGGTAACCAGGTGTTGAATTCTTGAAAAGCACTTTCATGATTATAATACACACAACACTGACCGATTGATTTCACCTACAAGATTTTAAAATATCATTCAGTAATATTTGTTTTTTAAAATGACAATTGTTACAGATAAATCGCTAAGGTTAAAGCCCAAAAAGAAAATACTCATGCCACCCAATACCACGAGTCCAGACAAATCATTAATTTGATTTGCATTACTTGCCTTAAGCTTTTCTGATGAAATATGTCGAAACTTCGGTGTAGAATAATGGAGCTAAACCGTCATCTTCTCTGTAATGCTCAATTTCTCAGTTTGTTGTTTCTGATAACTCTCAACGTATTTGCCCAAACCTCGATTATACATTCGGTGTCTCTTGCTGATGATATTTTCTGTAAATTTTGTGAATCCAAAAATTGATTTTTAGATCCTCGTGGAGGATTTCTAAGTCTTACTCACGTTGTTGTTCTTGTGGACTTTTTTGTTTCACAGCCTCCAGTTTTCATCGAAACTTTCTGAAACTTGGCATATTATATTTGTAAAAATACCCTGTGCAGACAGTAACCATCTCGGATTTAGAAAATTCCTCCGAGAAAAAAAGTTATGACGTCAAAATATCTCCGCTAATGGGAACCGCCTAATATAAAAAATTATCTCCGAAACTAGGCAAGCTTTTTGAATTCTGTTTGCGGGAATCGAACAGGGCATTAGCAGAGATTAATTACCGCACATGTGATGCATCCCTATGACGTCATATCAATTTTTATGAGGTCATTCCTATTTTTTTACATTTTTTGTTTCACAACCCAGAGTTTTCATCGGATCTTCGTGAAACTTTCCATGTATATGCAGAAAGTCCACGCGCAGGCAGTAAACATCTCCGATTTTGGAAATTCTTCCGAGAAAAAAAGTTGACGTCATAATATCGCCGCTAATGGAAATCGCCTACACCCTTATCTCCGAAACTGGGCAAGCTGTTTGAATTTGTTTGCGGGAATCAAGCCGGGAATTAGCACAGATAATTTATCGCAAACCTGATACATCACAATGACGTCATATTCGTTTTTATGACGTCATTATAAAGAGGACGAGGATCTTAGCTCATTTGAGCTTGTTTAAAAAGACATCTGACATTTTTTTAGTGGTGGATCACACGTATTACTTAATGGCAAGGACTTGGGAAAGGCTGTACTTATGATAAACTACATATAAACAGTATATTATGGGAGTTGGACTTGGGATCCCAACACAATGAGTTATGTGCAGAGATGGGATCACCAAGCAGATTTCTGAGTCCATTAATCCACTCAGCTGTTGTTTTCTTTCCACTCTCATTATGTCTTATTCCTTGAGATCTCTTGTTCATTTTCATCAGTTGTATTTCTGTACTTTTTGTGTTTCCTCCATGCCTCGCCCAGTCTCACAGTTTACTCTCCTCCCCACTCTCACCCCTCCACCACCATACCTCCTTGCATTCATGCTGGTCACCTTCCACACCTCATTGCATTGGCACGGGTAGCCTCCCACACCTGCTTGCCTCAATGCGTTAGTGCTAGTCGCCTTCCACGCCTCATTGCGTTGCCGTGGGTCACCTCCCACACACTCCACTCCCAAACCAACCCTCAGCTTGAACGTTATTGTTATTATTACCTCCGTCACCAAGGTAAAGGAGGTTATGTTTTCACCCCCTTTCTGTCTGTTTGATTGTGTGCAGGATATCTCAAAATATTGTGGGCAGATCCAAATGAAATTTTGTGGACCGGTTCAATGTGTGACCAGGATGAGCTGACTCGATTTTGGTGAAAATCCGGATCCGGCGACTAGAATTTTTTTAGTGATTCTTCACCATTGAGAGATCGTACCAAAAACGATATATAGCATGATGTCTCAAAAAGTTATGGACGGATTCGGATGAAAGTTGGTGGGCCTTTTGGGTGTGTGATAATGAAGAATTGATTCCATTTTGGTGAAGATTTGAAGCCGGATCCAGATCTGATAATTTTTTTAAGTGAGTCTTCACCATTGAGAGATAGGGCTAAGCTAATATTGTTGTGGGGCCGAGTTTCGGTGGTGAGCACCACCGTGAGATGGAGCAGTAGAGTCGGCTCCACCGAACACCCGGATTTTATAGGTCGTCACCCCGGATAACTCCGGAGCCGACGGGTCCCTTATCGAACCGAAGATCGCCAATAGGTCGACCACGTGGGATAGGGTCGATTGTCAATTTCAATTTACCTAAATACCCACGTCGTCCAAACTACCGGGGAAATTCACCTTCGGCATTATCTGCGCGATCCAGGCCGTTTCCGCGCCCTACCCCGAGCGGAGAGTACCAGATTCCTGCCGGGCCGATTGCACGATTACGGCAACAAGGAAACCTCCTCGTTCCCGTTTGCAGCATGGCAAACCAATGAAAGAAACACAGAAGCAAGCTGGTACATTTAACAAAATGGATAGTTATTTACAATAGGCAGGGAGGGGAACACAGAAGGGCAGAGTTATCACGACTAATAAAGAAATGCAAATTTACACACAAGCACTTATACAGTTGCTACTTAAAGACACACACACACACACACACACACACACACACACACACACACACACACACACACACACACACACACACACACACAGAAATTGACCCGTCGGGTCTTTGTTGAAGGCCTCCAGCTCGAGGACAGGTGAGCTAGAGACCAGAACCTGTTCTTGGACCTGTCCACCTCGTGTGGTCTTCGACGATCCGGCTCGGCGGGACTCGAACCCGCAACACGATGATGATGACCACCACGACGACGACCACGACCCTTTTCTCACCACGACGACCTCCACCACCTCGACCCTTTTACCACCACGATGACCTCCACCACCTCGACCCTTTTACCACCACGATGACCTCCACCACCTCGACCCTTTTACCCCTATGACGACCTCCACCACCTCGACCCTTTTACCCCCATGACGACCTCCACCACCTCGACCCTTTTACCACCATGACGACCACCACCTCGACCATTTTACCACCACGACGACCTCCACCTCCTCGACCCTTTTACCACCATGACGTCCTCCACCACCTCGGCCCTTTCACCACCACAATGACCACCGCCTCGACCCTTGTACCACCACGACGTCCTCCTCCACCTCGGCCCTTTTACCACCACGATGACCTCCACCACCTCGACCCTTTTACCACCACGATGACCTCCACCACCTCGACCCTTTTACCCCCATGACGACCTCCACCACCTCGACCCTTTTACCACCATGACGACCACCACCTCGACCCTTTTACCACCACGATGACCTCCACCACCTCGACCCTTTTACCCCTATGACGACCTCCACCACCTCGACCCTTTTACCCCCATGACGACCTCCAC
The DNA here is from genome assembly GCF_056783735.1 of Eptatretus burgeri. Classification (NCBI taxonomy): domain Eukaryota; kingdom Metazoa; phylum Chordata; class Myxini; order Myxiniformes; family Myxinidae; genus Eptatretus; species Eptatretus burgeri. The sequence continues at coordinate 100,889,564 of NC_140963.1, forward strand.
CACCTCGACCCTTTTACCACCATGACGACCACCACCTCGACCATTTTACCACCACGACGACCTCCACCACCTCGACCCTTTTACCACCATGACGACCTCCACCACCTCGACCCTTTCACCACCACAATGACCACCACCTCGACCCTTTTACCACCACGACGACCTCCACCACCTCGACCCTTTTACCACCACGATGACCACCACCTCGACCCTTTTAGCACCTTTACTACCCAGCCTGGCGTTTCTTATATTCCTTTTTCCTCCGAGGTGAGCAAATCGCTGTCTGAGGCGTCTCCACCCTGATTGGACGGGGCTTCGTGGGAAGGTCGCTCTCTGTGGCAATCTCAATCCCATTGGTGGGGTGCCGTGGGAAAGTCGCTTTCTGTGCCGTGATAGGACAAGGGCCACGCCCCTGCCTTCCTGGGCGGAGTCCCTGTCTTCGGCGATGGAAATCTCCACCCACGTACGTGGCCGAACGCACGTGGGCAATGGCGTCGGTGTGTGAAGTGTAGTGAAGGAGGTTTGTTGTAAACGACACTCCGCGGTGCACACATGTAATTCCCGTTAGACTCAGGTAGGGGGCCCGAACTAGAAACACACACTTACCAATACAACTGTTCTATCAGGACCTGAATGTTGAGTGCAGTAAGCTTCCAAATTGGTTACAATATATAGCACAATGTCTCAAAAAGATGTGGATGGATTCGGACGAAACTTGGTGGAAACTTTGGGTGTGTAGGAAGGACGAATTGATTCGATTTTGGTGAAGATCCGAATCGGGATCTGGATATGAGAATTAATTTTTAAAGTGATTCTTCACCATTGAGAGATCGGGCCTAAAACGATATAGTTCTGTATTGCATGAAATTTCAAAAATATATTGGGCCCGATATGTTCTCGTGGATCAGGCATTGGGTGGTAGAGTTGTGCGCTCTACCGAGTGCCATTCTAGTTATTCCCGAGCTTTCGAAGAAAAGCGGGAATATTGCGATCGTCTCCGCCGTACGTCCGTACGTCCGTACGTCCGTCTGTCTTACCCTGTAACTCCTACACTGTTTGAGATAGGAACTTGAAACTTTGGGACATAGTAGATAGATGTATGGGGAAGTGCACAACACTGTCGGATTTTTGATATGACCCCTAGGGGCCGGCCCAGAGGGGGTGGGGTCATGGGGGCTGATTTTTTTTTAAGTGTATTTACCATTGTACATGGTAAATTATTTTCTTGGATTCGCTATATATGCTAGATATCCCTTATTGTCGGGTTGTGTGTGTGTGTGTGTGTGTGTGTGTGTGTGTGTGTGTGTGTGTGTGTGTGTGTGTGTGTGTGTGTGTGTGTGTGTGTGTGTGTGTGTGTGTGTGTGTCTGTCTGTGTATGTGTCTGCAACGCGAGGCTCCACAGCACGAACCAGCGAACCGATTTCGATTAAACTTTGCCAACAGGTGCTATATGTGTTGGGAATGTGCGCGTTTGAATTTCGTTGCCGAGCAACCACCCGTTGCTGTGCAGCGGCCGAAAAACCGTGTACAGTATTTTCAATACTTGTCCTTCAGTTTTGAATGTGGAGAAATGAGACTTCGGAATTAAACACTTCGAGACATTTAGAAAATTTTACTCGAGCCGATTTTTGATTGAGGTTTTATTTTTCAAATGGTAGTCCTTCAAAAATAGGGTGTCCATTTACCGTCATTTTTTATGAGGAGTGCCAGTTGGCAAAATATTCAATAGGAAAAATCTTGCCAGGCAGAGGAACAATTGTAGGTGAACCAATGCGTCTTGGCAATGAATCTTCGTCGGTGGATCGGTCAGAATGAAAAGCATCGTATCCAGCGCTTCGATCCTCGCGGATCCCTCGTGGCCTACCGGCTTGTAAAGAATTTACTTATGTGGCCCCCATGAGTGATGAACAGTCACAGGTTTTACTGTATTTATCTAATTGATTATGAATAATTATAATTAATATTATACACAGTTCATTCCGATGATGAAATTGATGCACAGTTCTATATTGCTGGACAGTGTTAAATTATTGTTTCATGAAATGTTGACATGCTTGCAATGACTTCTGATTTAGTAAACATAGTAAGTGTTTGGTCATAAAGCACATCAATTACAAAAGGATAGTCAATCCATTTTGCAAGATAAAATTTCACCTCGCGTTAATGGGACAAAGCAGTGCGCGCGGGAATATGCGATTGTGTGCCAGCGACAACGTAGTTCGAGTTATTGTTATTATTATTATTTTAATTTCTTTTCTTATTTCCTGTTTTTAGGACATGTGTGTGGTTTGTGGGAGCTTTGGCCGAGGAGCTGAGGGCCGACTGTTGGCTTGTTCACAATGTGGACAGTGTTATCACCCCTACTGTGTGGGAATTAAGGTAGGCATCACTTTTGTGAAGTCTGGCAACTACCAAGATTATTTTTGTTCATTTAATTTTTACCTTTAATGATTCTTTGCATAAATTGAAAGAGCACTGTTATGAACCTCAGTTCCTCCCCTTTGTTGATGATTTGGTGAATTAAACAAAAATGAACTTTTACTTTTCCAAATGTTGTTGCTGTTTAACAATTCTGCAAGTCGAAGAGGCACACATGACACGCGTCAACACAATCACCATTGGGGAGTTTTAGACTTTGGGGTTAACGATGTAAAAGCATCACTTGGTTTACATATTTTTAAGCTCTTCCAATAATCTTGTTTCTTTATTAACCCAGCAGTATTTATTGAAGAAATCATGACTACCAGATTCTTTACACTGAGAAAAAAGTGCTGTTGTTGAAGAAAATGGTTTCCGAACCACCATAATGCCTCGACACATGCTGATGATGCACCTTGTTGCTGTTGAGGACATGACATCAAAATTACTGCGATCTTTATATTACACAAGTGCCTGCTATTGTATATTGAGGGTTAAAACTTTGTGAAGAAATCTTTAGCTGTTCACGTATTAGTTTCACTAATTGAGAAACTGACGGACGAGACGATCTGAGCCATGAGGCGGTTCAGGTTTGTGCAGGTCGGACGCTCTTTTTATTGAGTCTCAAACTCTTAGATAAGCATAATTCCACTTAACCAACACCATCTCAAGCCATTTGTGTAGTTCTTATTGGACGGTTGACTCGGCTGAGCAAGATAAATGCAGTGCCATAGTCCTGCCATCCCATGCCGACCTCGATGCGTGTTTACGAGCAGATCACACGCGTTGTATTGCGCAAGGGCTGGCGCTGCTTGGAATGCACAGCGTGCGAGACGTGTGGCCTAGCTTCGGATCCTGGGCGCCTTTTGCTCTGCGATGACTGTGACATCAGCTTCCACATCTACTGCCTTCAGCCACAACTCCTTACTGTGCCCACTGGAGGTTGGAAATGCAGTTGGTGAGTGGAAAGCGTGTGAACGCCAAGTTTGTATGCCATTCCTACTTCCTTCAGTCGAAGTTTGTTGTTGTTATAGTTTGAGTGTTATGTCTGTGCCAATGATACAGATCCACCCCCACCTCCCTTCCTCCATTCGCGCCGACTGCATTTCTTTTCTTTCTTTTGTTTGCAGGTGTGTGTGCTGTACACAGTGTGGGGCCACATCTCCAGGCCTTGGCTGCGAGTGGCAGAGTAACTACACGCAATGTGCACCATGCGCCAGCCTGGTCACGTGTCCAGTTTGCTCTCAGGACTACAGCCCAGGGGATTTAGTCCTGCAGTGTCGGCAATGTGATAGGTCGGTGATTTTTTTTTTTTTTTTAATTTACATTTGCAGATGACAACCAGGAAGGACAGCGCAGACAGTGTCCTCACAAGCAAAGTTTTAATGTCACTTGCTGTCAGGTGGCTGCACGCATCCTGTGAGGAGATGCAAACGGAAGAAGAGGTGGAAAAAGCTGCTGATGCTGGTTTTGATTGTGGCTTCTGTTGCTCACGTCGTGGACGACTTCTTGGTACAGTTAAACACTTTCCAATCATGCAGGGGAGTACATTCACGGTGCTTGTCCATTCCTTTGTGCAATTGAAAGATTGAGTTTCCTTAAATGTTGGAAATATTGCTTCCAAAACACATTACAAATAGCTCATATTTGATAAGTTATGGAGTCGTGGCCCAAAATTATTGGCACCCTCGCACTTTTTTCAAATAACTCACAATTTTCTCGAAAAATAAGTTGAAATTGACAAAAGTATTTTCTTTCCACAATTCTTTATTTCAGTGTTAATGTTACAGAATGTTTGTTTTTGATTCAGAACTTAATATAGCTTTTTAAATCAGAAAATAAAAAGAAATGGCATTGACAAAATTGTTGACACCTGAGACTTCATATTTGGCAGCATGGCTTTTTGACAAAATAACTTGAGTAAATTACTTCCTAAAGCCCTGAATGAGCTTCCTACATCTCTCTACTGGCAGTTTGGCCCACTCTTCCTGTGCGAGCTCCTCCAGTTCTCCAAGATTTGAAGGGTGCCCTCTCCCAACTGCTCTTTTCAGATCTCCCCACAGGTGTTCAATGGGATTTAGATCTGGACTCATTGCTGGCCACTTCAGAACAGTCCAGCGTTTTGTCTTGAACCATTCCTGGGTGCTTTTTGAAGTGTGTTTGGGGTCATTGTCCTGCTACAAGACCCATGACCTTCGACGTAGACTCAGGTTTTTGACACTGGCTTGAACATTGCATTCCAAAACGCCTCGGTAATCTCCTGATTTCATGATGCCATGCACACATTCAAGGCACCCAGTGCCAGAGGCAGCACAGCAACCCCAAAACATCAGTGAACCTCCTCCATGATTGACTGTAGATAAGATGTTCTTTTCTTTGAAGGCTTCATTTTGTTTTCTGCAAAAATAGAGAGGATGTACTTTACCAAAAAGCTCTAATTTGGTGTCAAATGTCCACAGGACATTCTCCACGAAGGATTTTGGCTTGTTCAGGTGTGTTTTGGCAAACTCCAGTTGGGCTTTCTTTTTGTCTCTCTCCTCAGCAGTGGGGTCCTCCTGGGTCTCCTACCATAGAACCCCCTTTCATTGAGTTGGTGATGGATGGTGCGAGTTGAAATTTTCGTACCTTGTGTCTGAAGGTCAGCTTGAATCTGTCTGGCAGTTGATTGAGGTGCTTTCTCCACCATTCAAACAATCCTTCACTGCAATCTTTGATCAAGTTTTCTCTTGTGGCCATGTCCAGGGAGGTTTGCTGCAGTGTCATGGGCCTTAAACTTCCTTATAATATTGTGTACGGTGGACACAGGAACATCAAGGTATCTGGAGATGGACTTTTAGGCTTGAGATTGTCCATGCTTGGCTCCAATCTTGTGTCCGACCTCCTCAAACAATTCTCTGGATTTCTTTCTTTTCTCCATGCTCATCGTGGTACACACAGTGACACAAAACGGCAGAATGACTCCTTTTCTCCATTCAAACTGGTTGAATGAGTGATTTTTATATTGCAGGCACCTGCAACTCACCATAGGTGAGTTCATTTCCAAAGTAAAGGAGAATCACCTCCTTGAAATGTAATTATTTCAAACAACTTCTAAAAAGTGCCAATTACATCGTCCAGGCCATTTTTGGATTTCTGTGTGGAATAAGTTAAGATTTGGCTATTTTTTCATCTTTTTTTTTTTTTGGTTTTGTTCCACTGCAAACCAAAGAAATAAATATGCGGATAGCAAAATATTTTTAATTTCAGCAATTTTCTGGAACAAATGGTGAATTATTTGAAAAACGTCTGGGGGTGCCAATATTTTTGGCCACGACTGTACATGGCGATTATTTTCTATTTTCAACTGTATTTTATATCAAACCTTGTAATATGTTCTCCCCCCACCCCCCCCCCCCCTTCATTTTAAGCACAGTAATTTTGGGTCGACCAACTACACAGACATTTCCCCAATCTTGCATATTAAATCTTTTCTCCACCCACACCCTCCTTTTCTGTTCCTCAGAGCCTCCTCGACTCTACACACAAGATGGTGTCTGTCTCACCGAGTGTGGCATGAACCAGTTGCAGCGCCTCTCACTTTCTCCCGGTGGACGCCCACGGCCTCGGCTGAAGCGAAAGCAGGCCTCCAGTGTGGACTCGGACACTGATCCAGGTCACGGTAAGCCACTGCCAAGCATGGAGTTGGAAGGTTCTTTTTGATTATCCTGCATGGGCCTTGGATAAACATGACGAATAAATATAAAGGCAGCACTCAAATTTTGATTCAAATATGACGCAAACACCTAAGATATTGCTTTAGGTATTATAGTTGACGTGCGCACACAACAAGCAGACCTTTGAATGCGAATGAGGTCACGCGTGTGTGAAACCTGCGATCAATTTCAAAGGCAAATGACCTTTCAGTGCTAATTGGTTTGAGTTTGTGGACTCTGTTTGTCCACTGAGAAGGGCAATTTGCACAATGTATTTCACACTATTGCATAAACTGGCAAAGAAAACACGACCAGCATACCATGAAAAATAACCCGTTACTCCAAGTCGATTCCCAAGTTGGTTCAATAGTTGGTGTGTTGTGTGTCGTGGCTTGGAGCTTGTGGAAATGTGGATTTTGACCCATTTACTCTTGGAAATGACTGAACACAGCTTACAAGATGTTCAAACAAAATGAATGTTGGATCGTTTCTTGTGTACAAAAAATATGCATGTTAGTGCAAAAATCAACCCAATTCTCAAAACCAGCTGTTCCTGCAGATAGCACATGACGTGTGTGTGTGTGTGTGTGTGTGTGTGTGTGTGTGTGTGTGTGTGTGTGTGTGTGTGTGTGTGTGTGTGTGTGTGTGTGTGTGTGTGTGTGTGTGTGTGTGTGTGTGTGTGTGTGTTTTTTCAGTATCTCCAGCAGACAGTGACATATAACATTGCCCATCGAAATATTTTGATCTCAGAATCATTTGCTACATGTGAAATGAGATGAATCATTGCCTTTGCCATTGTCACCTCGTTACTTTGACTGTACGAGGAACGAGTTCCTCTATAAAAGGCCATTCACCAGAACTTAATCAGGGAGCTGTCGACTTCGGAGCAGAGATGTGTATAGAGCAAATGGTGGACAAGGCCGACGACAGATATGTTTTTAGAGGAGAGTTATATTTGAGACTTTAATCACTGATCAATTTTAGCAACATGAGAATTTGAAAAAGAATTTCTTACAGATATTTATTCCTGTGTTTAATAATAACTGCTACGTGTGTAGTTCAAATTTTGCATCGAGTTATTGACACTGGCAAAGAACCCGTCCTTGCGGATGGGGTAATTCCCCCAGTTCTATGCCGTCTGTACCTTATTAGTCCCCTACCGGTTTCACCGGAGGAGACGAGGTTTGCTCTCTGCCTATCCGCCTGCCCATCCATCCCACCTGTGGTTTTTCAGACTTTTTCCCACACCCTTTAACATATTCAACTGAAACTCAGTACATGGCTTTATTATGATAAGATACAGAAGAAGTTCGAGTTTCAGGGTGTTTCCTCAATTTTTCAAATAATGATACCCTTTTTGGACTGAGAAAACATCGCATCAGTCGGGGACATGGATTGCAAGGCAATTCTCGCTCTTGAATTCTGTTCTGTTGTTTTATTATGCCTTTTAATACCAGATTCCAGCACTATACAAATTTATTTGGAGAGAATTGGGGTTATCCACCAACCCTGAATTTTTTTTTATTACTTTAAATTTTTTTAACCACTGAAAACCAACACCCTGAGTACAACCACCAGTTTTTATCTCATTCCATCCAGCGGTTCAGGAGTACATAGTAGTCATATACTGTATATGACTGTCTTTTACCAGGACACACACACACACATACCCAAACTCTTATTGTTGAACTAGAACGGCACTCAGTGGAGCGCATAACTCCACCAGGTTGAACAGTTTACGTTTTGTATACGACTAATCGGCCAGATCTGCATCTGGACCTTAACCAGAATCTAATTGGCTTGTTATTGTCATCGACCCAACTCATCCACCAGGTTATGTCATAACTCATCGACAACTTTTTGAAATATCATGCTGTATATTGGTTTTGGCCCCATCTCTCAACGGTGAAGAATCTCTTTAAATAAATTTTTGATTCTCGGATCTGGACCCGGATCTTCACCGAAATCTGATTTATAATTACCCTCGACAAAAGGAGAGGGTATTGTGTTTGGGTCCGTTTGTCTGTCTGCTTGTCTGTTTGTTTGTTTGTCCACACATAACTTTCGTGTTTTTCTTCCCAACCGCTTGTTGGATTGAGACAAAATTTTCACCATTGGTGCGACTACTCATGTAGGATGTTTTAATCATAATTATGACGTCATAGGTCACGTGGTGTGGCAGCCATGTTGGAAATAACTTTGGACCTCTGCATCTCTGAAACTGCACCAAGGAAAAAATTGAAACTTGGCACACGGCAAGTACTCCTCATGGGGAATGTGTGATTTTTTTGATGACATCATTGGTGTGCTGTGTCACGTGGTTGGATTTTCGTATATCATGCCTCGCCCGCTAGGGGTGGCAGGAGTGTACTTCTGGTCGCGCAATAAAGCGGAGTCGATGCTGGCACGCTTGCTTCTCGTGTTCCGCTGCACCTCGTACACTCTAGTTGGCGACGAGGATGGTTGAATACGGACTTGCGCCCATTTTCATCGGAGACGACTTCGAATTGTTTTCAGAACAATTGGAATGCTATTTCCACGCGAATGATGTGGTCGACGAGAGCAAACAGAAGTCGATCTTGCTCGCTTCGCTTTTGGCGGAGCATTATCGACTACTGCGTGATTTGGTGGCGCCGAACAAGCCCCGGGATGACGGACTGTCGTTTCGGGACATTGTGCAGAAGATGAAAGCACACATGGCGCCAGAGAAGTCATTACAGCTCGCTCGATACCAGTTCGATCGCTTCTCGAAATGGGCAGAGGAACGCGTCGCTGATTTCGTGGCGCGGATTAAGCATTCTTCCATGGCCTGCAAGTTCACGGCGGGGGAGCGTCCAGCTCGGCTCAGGGATCGTTTTATTGCTGGTTTACAAGATGCGAAGATGGTTTCAGCGGTTTTACGGCTGAAGGGTGAAGCCATTACATTCGACTCGGCAGTCGGCGCGGCTACAGCGGTCGAGCAGACTCGCGGGGATGTTCGAGCCATCACCGGCCACGCGGGGTCGCGAGCACCTACGATGCGGGTCGGACGTCGCCGCGCGGCCACACGTGCGGCGAGGTGACCCCGCGGACGTGTTTGGGATGCGGAGGTCGACACCTGCGCCGTGCGTGCCTGTATAAAGGCACCGTGTGTTTGAATTGTCACAAGATGGGTCATTTGATGCGTGTGTGCCGTGGGGCGCCGGCCACCGTTAAGGTCATGGACGGCGATGTGCGAGGCGACCCGGGGCGGAACCGGCGGCTGTTGTTGAGCCTGTTTTCAATTGGCCCGGCGGCGGCGCGCCCGATGACGGTGGAAGTCGAAGTGAACAAAACGCCGATCACGTTCCAGGTCGATACGGGAGCGGCTGTGTCGCTCATCGGTGAACAGACCGCGCGTAGACTCAACGGCTTGAGGCTTATCAAGTCAAACCTCACACTGTTCACGTACACCCGCGAGAAGATGACGCCAGTCGGGATGGCAGACGTGTCTGTGCGGAACCAAGGCCAGGTCGCCACGCTTCTGTTGTACGTCGTGCGGGGGAGGGGACCATCTCTCCTCGGCCGAGATTGGCTGGCCCGCATCAGGCAAGACTGGGCCGCAGTTCACCTTGTGCAACCCGTGCCGAGCCGATGGGAGGATCAGTTGGAGAAGATTCTTCAAAGACATCAAGGGTTGTTTAGCGACGACCTTGGGAAACTCAAGGGCATGGAGGCAAAACTCTTCCTGAAGGAGGGGGTGGTTCCTCGATTTTGTAAACCGCGTCCGGTGCCGTATGCCCTGCGGGACAAGGTCAAGGGTGAACTGGATAGGCTGGAGGCCTGTGGAGTGATCGAACGGGTGTCGTACTCAGATTGGGCCACCCCGGTTGTCACGGTGCTGAAACGGAATGGAGACGTCCGATTGTGCGGGGACTTCAAATCCACGGTTAACCCGGGGCTCAGCGTGGAGCAATATCCACTGCCGTCAATCAATGAAATATATGCGCGATTGGCGGGGAGTCAATACTTCACGAAGTATTGACTCCCCGCCAATACTTCTGCGTGATGCATATTTTCACCTGCCGATGGATCCCGGGAGTAGCGAGCTTTTGACAATCAACACGTGTCAAGGACTCTATCGATATACCCGGCTCTGTTTTGGGATTGCTTTGGCCGCAGCTTTGTGGCAGAAAGCCATGGATCAGGTTTGCATTGGCCTGCCCGCTCAGACCTACCTGGACGATGTGCTCATTGCGGGGAAAACGGCGGACGAGCATCTTGCGAACATTGCCCAAGTGCTGACAAAGCTAGAAGCGTGCGGCCTGCGTTTGAACAGGGGCAAGTGCGCGTTCTTCAAGCAGCGCTTGGAATACCTCGGGCACATCATCACGCCGGAGGGGCTGTTGAAAGGTCCTCGGAAGGTGGAAGCGATTCAACACATGCCACCGCCTCGCGACAAGACGCAGCTGCGCTCGTTCATTGGTATGGCCCAGTATTACCAAAGGTTCGTGCGCGGGCTCAGCTCACAACTTGCGCCGTTAACACGGTTGCTCAGGAAGGACGAGCGCTGGGCCTGGGGGCCTGCACACCAGGCGTCGTTCGACCGCGTCAAGCGGCTGCTCACAGAGGATACGGTCCTCGTGCACTACGAGCCTGCGCGTCCGCTCCTATTGGCATGCGACAGCTCTGCATATGGCATCGGGGCAGTGCTCTCCCACAGGATGGACGATGGTTCCGAGCGGCCTGTTTATTTTGCATCCCAGACCCTCTCCACAGCAGAGCGCGGATATGCCCAGATCGAGCGTGAGGCTCTCAGCCTCGTCTGGGGTGTGCGGAGGTTTCATCAATACCTGCTGGGGCGGCTTTTCACTTTGCAGACGGATCACAAACCGCTTCAATTCATCCTGAGACCCGAACGCGGGGTGCCGGTGGTAGCGGCCGCGCGAATACAACGGTGGTGTCTGTTTCTGGATGCTTACGATTATGATATTCAGTTCCGAAGCACTGAGAAGCATGCTAACTGCGACGGGCTCTCACGCTTGCCGTGTGTGGAGGGTCCAGCTGCGTCTGAGTTGGCCGACCGGGTCGATGTGTTCGCGCTGAGCCAGGTCCAAAGCGGGCCGGTCACGGCCAGACAGGTCGCGGTGGAATCGGCTCGTGATCCGGTGCTCGCCCGTGTCGTCCAGGCGATTTCTATGGGGAATTGGAGCGATCTGCCTTCGACACCGGCATTTCAACCTTTCACGTCACGCGCATTGGAGCTGTCGTTTGTCCAACGGTGCGTTATGTGGGGAATGAGGACGGTGATTCCACCGAAGTTCAGGCAGCGGTGTTTGGAAGAACTGCATGTCAGTCACCTTGGCATCGTGAAGACCAAGAGTCTTGCTCGTAGCCTGTTGTGGTGGCCGGGATTGGACAAAGACATTGAGCAGTTGGTTAAGCGTTGCGCCACGTGCCAAACAGATGCTGATAACCCGCGTCGAGCTTCGGGGCTATGGCCTGCGCCAGACAGAGCCTGGCAGAGGGTCCATGTAGATTTTGCGGGGCCGGTTAATGGCAAAATGTTTTTGATTGTGATCGATGCATTCTCTAAATGGCCGGAGGTTGTAGTAATGCAGCATACATCAGCAAACATTACAGTAGAGAAGCTGCGGACGATCTTTGCTAATAAAGGGTTACCGGAGAACCTGGTCTCTGAGAATGGTCCGCAGTTCATCGCGGGTGTATTTGATGAGTTTATGCGCCAAAATGGTATTCGACATCTAAGGTCCGCACCATATCATCCTGAGACGAATGGCCAAGCTGAGTCATTTGTCAAGATGTTGAAGCGGGCTTTGCGCAGGGGGGGTGTTGCACCTGTGCAGACGGTGGTCGATGTCTTTTTGCTCCATTACAGGAACGCAGTTCATCCTGTCACGGGTGATTCGCCTGCCATTCGTCTCTATGGACGGGCATTGCGGTCCAGACTGGATTTGCTGCGACCTGGAGGGTCGGGGAGTGGGGTGATGTCGCGTCCGACGCAGCTGCGCGGCTTCGATGTGGGACAGCGGGTAATGGTGCGCGATTATTTCCACGGTTCCAAATGGGTGCCGGCGGTGGTCTCTGTTGTGCTGGGGCCAGCGAATTGCATGGTGCGGACTGATGGTGGGGATGTGTGGAAGCGGCACGTGGACCAAATGCATGATCGCTGTTCAGCCCCCCCCCCCCGCACCTCCCCGGGCCGAACGATGTGGGACTCCGACCTGTAATGTCGCCGACACCTGACGTTGTATCACCAGGGCCGGTTGTGCCGACGCCCAGGGGGTCTTTGCCTGATGCTGTCCTACCTGGGGACGTCGGGCAGGCTGGGCGGTCGGGGGCGGTTGGTGTTGCGGAGGGCGCGAGTCCGGCGAGGGTGTCACCTATACCGAGCCGGGAGGCGTCTGAGCCTGGACTGTCTGGCGGCGCTGCCCGTCCGAGGCGGGTCAGGGTGCGGCCGCGGTACTTGGAGGATTATGAGTGTTGATGGGTTTCAGGTGGTCATGTTATGATTGTCCTTTCATCATTTGACTTGTCATTTTACGAGGGGAGGAGTGTGCTGTGTCACGTGATTGGGTTTTTGTATATCATGCCTCGCCCGCTAGGGGTGGCAGGAGTGTACTTCTGGTCGCGCAATAAAGCGGAGTCGATGCTGGCAAGCTTGCTTCTCGTGTTCCACTGCACCTCGTACACTCTAATTGGTGCCTTCATTATGACATCATCATTGCAAATGTAGAACACATCTGATCAGTATTAAAATTTCTGAGGGTCATCTCGGGATAAAATGGTCCACAGAAAAAAAAGTTGATGACGTCATCGGTCACGTGATTCGGCAGCCACATTGTTAAAAAAAAAAAACCTTCAAAAATCCTCTTCTCTGAAGTGGCTGAACAGTTTGAGGCAAAACTTTATATGTATGACCGCCTTGAGGTCAAAAACCATCCATGAGGAACAAAACGTTCACACATATGATGTCATAGATCAAATGGTTTGGCAGCCATATTGGATTTACCCGAAAACCTATGAAAATCTTCTCCAGAACGGCTGAACAAATCGAGGGGAAATGTCACAGAAATGTTCCCCAAGCCATGGGTGTCCACGTTTGGGAAGGAATAATTGATATAGTTCATATGGTTTGGCGGCCATATTGGATTGAAGAAAATATTAAATAATGTTTTCTCTGGAACCGCTTAATCAATCGACGTCAATATTCACATTTATAATCTAGAAGTGATGGGAAATACATGTTTTAAATTTCAGCTTGATCGGACGCATGGTCTGGCAACCAGAATTATTTAATTTTTTGATATGGATTTTTAAAAACATTATTATTTATTTATTTATTTTTGAATAAGGCTCACTTGGCTGTGCCTGGATGGGTTTGAGGGTAGATGAGTAGCAGCTGAAATGCGAATCCTATCCAGATTCCTCATGATGACTTCATCTTTAACTTTTTGCTTGTTCGAGTTCCTTCTGATGACTCCAATGCAGGACTGTACCTATTTGGTCTTCCATTGAATTTGAATTTAATTTATTTTACTCCCATTCTAAATTCAGTTGAATAATAATATAAAAAAAACTTCATGGGTCAGGGTCAGGTGTCCGATCAAAGAGGAGTGCACCAAAGCGGGATGTCTTGGTACCCAGACATCACTGCCAGCAGTTATAAAATGACAGTTATAATTATGTCTCTTATTAATTACACAACACACCAGTACACAAACACCACACAAAATATAACACACAAAAGCAGTTCTGGGGAGGGTCTGCAATCTCTGATTACTCTCTTTCTTGTTTGTTCTCGTCACACACCCGACCAGCCTGTCCACCCAATTTTGTTTCAATCCGTCCATAACTTTTTGAGGTACCCTGCTCACAGACAGACAAACAGATAGGGTGAAAACATAACCTCCATCCACCTTCAGTAGTGCAGGTAAAAAAGAAAATGTTATCTTATCCAAATCTGATATGTATCTTCACCAAAATATAATCAATTCTTCCTTGTCACACACCCAACATGTCCACAAAGTTGCATCTGAATCTGTCCATAACCTTTTGAGATATCCAACTCACAGACAAACAGACAAACAAGGGTGAAGACATAACCTCTGTGCAACTTTGGTGGTGGAGGGAATTATTTGTGCTCTGATACTTTACTGCCTTTTTCCTGGTGAACCACCCACCTATCACATTATTTAATTGATTTTTTAATTCATGAAAATAAGCGACATTTATTTTGGTGTGAAGTATTCTTACTAATTAAATAAAAAATGGAAGACAATTGTTCATTTATAACCATACTTATACCCATTGTCTTACAACCTGCTACCCTTTTATTTAATCGTACTATGTTCCATGATATTGAGATAAATTAATTTTTGAGGAAATTCCGCTGGTTTTGCGGTTATGTTCCACAAGAGTTTTATTGGTTACTTCCACTACGTGTATCTGATGTCTGACTGTTGGCTCCAGATGCAGACCTTGAGCAAGTGGGGAGTGAGGTAAACAAGGAGGATGTGGAGGCTGCAGCAAACCCTGAGAAAGGGACCACAGATGGAAAGCAAGGGCATTACGAGGGGCAAAAGAAAAAGAAAAGGAAGCTATACCGACCTGGTAAGACTTCCAGGGGCTTTTTGCAAACCTATGGACTTGTGCTGTATTCATTCATTCCAGTTACTTCCTCCTGTCGATGGGCAGAACATGCTGCCCGAAACGTTGAGGACCACTTTCTTTTTACTTTGGTGTTATTTTCTTTGTTTAAAGTATAAAGAATGTAAATATCTCATTTAAGACTTCATACATGGTGAAAATCCTAATCCTTTTAACTTATCCATCCATCCATCCATCCATCCATCCTAATCCAATCCATCCATTGTAAAAAAATTTGCACCGAGGTTGAGGCTCTTGCACGAGATGTCCTCGAGAGCTGAGGTTATCGAGAGCCTATTCACCTTTGAGGGTCGAATTTGTGGCCCTCCATTTCTTCAGTGGGTCACACCCCTGCAATTTATACTCGATGTCAAGACAAAATTTTGCACATGATACCTCACAGCAATCCAGTAAAAGTAATCATTCTAACACCCGTAAGACAAAATATGCAGGTTATAAATCAATTTACCTTCACACTTGATACTTTACTCATCATCAGGTTCGAATACTTGTCATTGGTCACAAGCAAATGACTCCATCACGTCAGTTTGAAGATACTAAAGCAGCAGCATTTAACAAAAAAAAATGCATACTCTTTTTATTTTGATAACAATGTCACGTGGAATGCTCTTATTTGCTGATTGGGGCACATGCAGCATCCTGCAAGCCAATGTGTTTCGAACCCCTGCCCAAGAGTGAAAGGTCAACAAACTGACAACTGCATGGGGGTGGTGTGGGAAGATTGAAACATGTGTGAAGGAGTGAAAACAAAGTGTGATTTTTTTTTTTTTTTTGGTTTGCAAGCAAAAATGGTTTTCTGCATTTTGGGTTTTCACCTGTTGTGTTGACTGCCTCAACATAGTTTGCTTTGCTTACGACGTAATAATTGGTCTCTGTTTATCTTTTTTTTTCTTCTTTCTGTCCATTTATTACTTGCGAAATCAAAGATTTGCAAGTATACTGAAACGCAAAAGAAACTTACGACCTTTGAAACCTTTAAATATCAACAATAACACTGCGTGTAGTAAATGTGTGAACTTATTTGTGGACAATAGTGTCCTCACTGTCAGACAAAAAGGTCACGGATGGTCACTTGAACCTTCAATGGTCACTTCATGGCACAGCTGTTGAACAGCCGTTTTGACTGTCAGTGATTAGCCAAGGGGTACAGGATGATTTTAATGAGCTGCACGCGATGTCTTGATATTGGCTTTAAAAAGGCCAGTGCAAAATGGGCATTTCAATCAACATGCCACGATTGTCAAGGGATCAACGACAGTGTGCCTTGGGCATGCTGCAAGGCGGATTGAGCTACCGTGAGGTGGCGCGTCGTCTTGGCTGTTCACACCAGACGATATCGGCCCTGGTGGACAGAGACACCCTCCACAACTCTGCAGATGACAGACCTCGATCAGGGAGGCCAAGAGTCGGGCAGAGCTGCTTCAGACATTGAGGACTGAGTGGGACAGAATCCAGCAGCAATCCATCCAAAGACTGGTAGGCAGTATGCGCCGACGATGCACTGCCTGTATCCAAAACAATGGTGGCCACACACGCTATTGAAAGGGGACTGACATTGCACCCTGTGCTGTTCTGTACTGTAGAACAAACTTATGAGATGGTGTATCTTGGTCAAAAACTTGACATGTCATCAATAAAATGCCAATGTTTCAATAAGCAATTGTTGGTTTGTTTTATTTTGAACTGTTACAATTTTATTACATTTCAAACAAGTGGTAAGTTTCTTTTGCGTTTCAGTATATATAGTTTTGTCTCTTTGTCTGGATGTCAATCACCCATCCTACAGGTCACAATTTTACTTTGATCTTCACAAAACTTAATCACCTGGTTGAGATAGTAAAAAGCCAGAAGCCACTTCTTTTTGAAGTCAATAGGATGAACGGTCAAGGTCACATAAAATCGGCAATTTTCATCCTATTGACTCGACATTTGAATATACTTTTCATATTGGGTTGCTGAATTGGTTCAATGATAAAAACCTAGAAGTCTATTGTCTTTTTCGGTCGAAAGGTGAAGACTGCATAAAATCATCAATTTGTACTCAATTGATTTGAAATTTGAACATAATTTGCATATTAATTCACTGAATTGGTTCGCCAATCAAAAACTAGAAGCCTATTGTTTTCAAGTCCTAAGGGCAAGGTCTCGGTGACTGATTTTGCAAGTATCAGTTTGTGGCCACTTGTTTGTTACTTGTGAAAATCGAAGATTTTCCAAGTATATTGGTCAGTCTATTTTGTTATTCTGTTTGTCAATCGACGACAGGTCGCAATTCTAAACCAATCGTCAGACAACTTGTTCAAGTTGTAGAGGTCGTCTCAACTGAGAAGCCTATTGATTTTGAAGTCAAATTTCTAAAATCGTCATTTTTCACCCGATTTGACTTGAAAGTTGAACAGGATTTGCATATTTTTACTGCATTGGGAAACCAACTATTTGAGCTCAAAAATTCAAAGGTCAACTCAGGGTCAAAGTTCTAAAATCATGAATTGTAATCTGAAAAATCATCAGTTTTCATCGATTGACTTGGAAATTAAACAGCAATTGCATTGTGCATTCCTGAATTGGGAAACCAGCTAATTTTGAGTTTAAAAGGCCAAAGGTCAACTGAAGGTCAAACTTCTAAAATCAATTTCAATCTGAAAAATAATCAAATTTTTTTCCGATTGACCTGAGCTTTGATTAAGATTATCAATTTTAATCTCAATGAAATGGACAATTTGATGTATCCATGGCGACCTTTGGAGTGGGGGTGGATTTTGAAAGTATCGTGCTCTGCACGATGTCTTTTTCTTGTTTGTTACTTGCAAAATCAAACATTTTTCAAGTATATTGGTCAGTCTATTTTGTTATTCTGTCTGTCTGTTTGTCTGTTTATCGTCTACTGGTCACAATTCTAAACCAATTGCCATGAAACTCCAAGTTGTAGAGGTAGTCTCAACTGAGAAGCCTATTGATTTAAAAGTCAAATTTATAAAATAGTCATTTTTCATTTGATTGATTTGAAATTTGAAGAGGATTTGCATATTGTGTCACTGAATTGGGAAACCCACTATTTTTGGTCAAAAGGCCAAAGGTCAACTCAAGGTCAGGCTTCTAAAATCATCAATTTTGAAATGAAAAATCATCAATTTACATTCTGTTAACTTGAAAGTTGAACAGGATTCGCATAGTCCATCACTGAATTGGGAAAATAATTTTCTTTTTTGGGATCAAAAGGTCAAAGGTCAACTCAAGGTCAAACTTATAAAATCAAATTTCATCTGAAAAACCGGCAACTTTCATCCGATTAACCTGAAAATTAAGTGGCGATTGCATAGTGCACCACTGAATTTGGAAACGAACCATTTTTGAGGTCAAAAGGGCAATCTTCTGAAATCATCAATTTCAATCTGAAAAATAATCAATTTTCATATGATTGACTTGAGCTTTGCTTCAGATTGGCTAATGAAATGGACAATTTGATGTATCCATGACAACCTTTGGAGAGGGGGATGCATCTTTTTCTTGTTTGTCTGTTTTTTTTCATGTTTATTGCCTGCAGGTCACAATTTTAAACTGATCTTCACAAAACATCACCACATGGTAGTTTGTCATTAGAAAGAAGCCGATTGTTTTTGAGGCCAAAGATCAACACATTTATCAAATTTTTTAAATCCTCAATTTTCATCCGATTGACTAGAAATTTGAAATAGATTTGCTATCAGGTCACTGAATTCAACCACCAATTCTTTTTGAGGTCAACATGGCCAAGGTCAACAAATTAGGTGAGATTTCTAAAATCCTCAATTTTCATCCAATTGACTTGAAATTTGAAAATGATTTGCATATCAGCTTACTGAATTCAACCACTAATTCTTTTTGAGGTCAACATAGACCAAATTTCTCATATTCTCAACTTTTATCTGATTGATTTGAGATTTGAAGAGGAGTTGCATATTTGGTCATTGAATTCAACCACCAATTATTTTTGAGGTCAAATTTGTTTTATGGATTTTGCAAGTATTGTGCTATGCATGACATCTTTCTTGTTTGTTTGTTGGTTTGTTTGACTTGTATGCATTCCTAAACCTCTGGACAGAATTAGTTGAAAAGCAGTGGGAATTGTAGTCGGAGTTTGCCTGGAAAGGCGGGGTGGGGGGGGGGGGAGTTCGTAGAGGGGTGCAGGAGGGGAGGTAAGAACATAACTAAATTCATAGTTCAGGGTGGAGGAGTGTGTAAATGTGTATTGTTTAGCACCTCCTGATTGAAGCGAGTAACACAAGTCAGAACTAGAACGGCACTCAGTGGAGCGCATACCTCCTCCAGGCTGAACAATTTAAGTTTTGTATCTCACTGATAGTCTGGATCTGGATCTGAATCAAAATCGAATCTCCTTATTCTTGTCACCTAACCGTCTCTCATTGACCTAGCTTTGTCATCACTTGTCCACAACTTTTTGAAGTATCATGCCATATATCGTTTTGGCTCCATATCTGAATGGTTGAAGAATCGCTTAATAAATTAAAAAAATTATCGCATCCGGATCTTGATTCGGATCTTCACCAAAACTGAATAATTTATTCCTTGTGCCACATCCAACCTGTCCACCAAGTTTCTTCCAGACCCGTCCATAACTTTTTTGAGATATCGTGTTATGTATCGTTTTTGGCCCTTTCTCTCAATGGTAAAGAATCACTTTAAAATTTCTAGTATCCAGATCCAGATCTTTTCCAAAATCTAATCATTTCATCCTTGTCACACACCCAACCTCTCCGCCAAATTTTGTCTGAATCTGCGCAACTTTTTGAGATATCCTGGTCACAGACAGATAGACAGGGGTGAAAACAACATCCGTCCACTTATGGTGGCAGAGGTAATAAAATATGCCATAGATATCATAAAAGTGGGGGAATTATGGCATCCCTAAGGACAGGTTCTTTGCCTCTATAAGTAATTTGGAATAAAAGCCAGCATTGGGGACCCATATACAGTGCAGTATATGGGATGATTAGGTTTGAAACCTTTTTGCACAACTTGACATCATTTTGATGCCGTTTTATTTTCTTTTGCATATTCACCAGAAAATGAATGTTTTTGGTAGAGAAAAGCAGGTAGCACTTGTCCTCACTGCACTCTGGTTAAATGTTTCATCCTAGCACTTTAGAAGCATGTGGAAATACAATTTGTTGCACAGTTCATAATGTAATTGCCAAGTCAATGCCTGTCAGATCGAGGTGAGGCCAAACATGATTAATATGGTGGTGCATTAATTTTAAAAGTATAATTGATCATCAGGTGAATGTTGCTTATTATGCTGCGAATGCGAAGCGAAAAGCGGGGTTAAGCGACTAGTTCACGTTGTCTGTCTGTCTCTCTACAAATGGCAATTTATGATCAAGGAACAACTTGATTTCAATTAAATGTTATATTTTGAACATGAATCGGAAAACAAGCCCATAAAAACAACAAGATAGTAATTAAAATTATTTAATTTATTAAATAACAACAAAATAACAAAAACAAAATTGTGATAATCATAACGAAAAACAACAAAACAAGCCCGAAAACACAGTTGCCCACTGGAAAGCTTTAATCACCGATAATGGTTACACATCTGTGATTGGCAAAATTATCTCCATAGAGCACTTGTTAAGGCAAGCCCGAAAACAACAAAACGAGCCAAAAAAACAAAACAATCGGAAAAAAAGCTTCGCAGAACTTTGGCTCTCAATTTGTCCGGATCGCACGTGCGCAGAGCGGAGGGAGGTAATTTTTTTTTTTTTTTTTTACTCCATCTGCCTGCCTGGCAGTGAAACAGAATTGAAAATCATTCCAAACAGGAAACTTACTGTTTTTAGCGATGTCATAACGGACACAAACAGGCACAATTAACTCGTGCAACCTGTTAAATAAGGTGGTGTTTTTACGTTGCATCAACGGCGGTAAACTTCCGGAAAATATAATTTCTACAACCTTTAAAATCGTTATTTTATTTCAATTGAATTGTGTATACTTCAATGCGGTCGAACACAAATCGCCTTCTTGACGCTTTCAAAAACTTTCCGTTTAGCAGTACTTTGACAATTCACAGCATTTTACATCATCTCGACCAATTAAATTTGCTGCTCACAAACCCCGTCCATGTCCTTTAAAAAAAAATCAAGACTGGGTAAGGTGTTCTCTGAACTCTCTCGTTTGTCATTGTCATTATTTTGCATTCTAGGTGTTGGAGGTTTCCTTGTTCGGTGTCGACTTCCTCAGTCAGCAACTCGTGGCAGTACCTCCATTGATCGGCTGCCCACTGGGCAAAAAGAATTGCGGTGTGAAGCAGCCAGGTGTGATTCTTCAAGTGAGGAGGGTCTTTTGGGACCTGAAGCTGGAGATCGAGTCAGACCGAAGCTGCAGGGAAAGCGAACTCGTCTTGAGGATAGCTTTCCTCCTTATCTTCAGGTTTGTCGACGACTGTTGGCCTTTACGACTGCAAATCGTATTGATGATATCGTTAACCGCTTGCCTGGGAGTCTAATCCATTTAATATTAATGACTTTCTCCCACTGTAAACGAGACTGCTTAATGCAAGTTGTGCTTTTATATATCAATCGTTGTCTTTCTTGCTGAATATTTGTGACCATTTTATACTAACCCTCAAGTTTCATTTCAGTTAATTTTGGATGTGATTTTGTTTGGTGGAGAGGGGGTGGAAGGGGGGGAGGGGTTGATAGTTGTCCACCACTATAAATATTAATTTTTTTGTTTATTTGCTTACTTGTTCAATAATTGTATTGTTGTTTTTTTTTGTTTCAGGAGGCTTTTTTTGGCAAGAGTCTGCTGGAATCTGCTCGTGAACGTCGACTGAGTGCTGATGGTCTTTCTGATGAGACAGTACCTATTCCAGACAGCAATGTTGACCAGGCCAAGGAGCTTGTAAGGCCGGACATTCCACCTGCTCCAAGTACCCAAACTGTTGAGCCATCAGAGGACTCGCAGGGAAAGTCTGATATGCAAGGTGAGTTGCTGAAAAAGGTTACGAGGTTTTATTTCAGGTATGACTTGGTGTGAATGGAACAGAGAGATGTAATGGGCAGCCAATTTTGGATGACGCTTCAATTATGCCTTTGAACCTTTATTATTACAGTTAACCATTGATTTTGATGTGTAGGCGTGGAACAGGTTGACGACCCTCTTATGGATCTTTCTGAGGACATTCTTGGTATCCTATCGGAACCAGCAGTGCCAGGTGAGAAATACTTGTTTTTGAAAACTGCGAGTGAAAAAATAAATCGACACAGCATGCCTCGTTTTTTTTTTCCCCGATAACTGACTGGGTATTTAGTAATAATACGGCGCAGTGGTTCAGATGCTCAGAACAGCGAGCCATACGGAAACATTCAAAATTCTGTGTTTGTGAGAAATTACCCGTTAAGTTACCTTTCAAGTGTACCACTTCAAATTTCTCTTCTTGGTTTTCTACAGTAAATTTAGAATGCAATTCTGGAACCAAGGCAAACAGAGTTCCCGCAGCAAGTGCAGCTTTTATCCCCGAGCCTTTGGACAGTGCCTTCCTGACGGGGGACTTGGACCGGATGGTACCGGCAGGTGTGTACATTTCCTGGGTAATCGCTTGAATATCTTTAGGCTTTGAATGTTTTGTCTAGTGGAGGTGTGCAAAGAGCCAATAACCAACAGATGACCAACGAGAGTTTTGTGGCAGGCATATTGCAGTGGTAGCTACACAACACTGACTGACCTGGGTATAATTTGAACACCAGATGTTCACCAAGGTTGAAGTTAAAATAAACGCAAATTAAAAAAAAAAAAACGGAATTACCGCTTCTGATCATTATAAAATTTTACCTCGCATGCTTTTATGAAAAATTCCCCATAAAGCAATGAATTAAGTGAACCACTTATATTAAGTGAACCGCCTTATAATGTCTGTGAAAGCAGGC
The DNA here is from genome assembly GCF_056783735.1 of Eptatretus burgeri. NCBI lineage: Eukaryota > Metazoa > Chordata > Myxini > Myxiniformes > Myxinidae > Eptatretus > Eptatretus burgeri. The sequence continues at coordinate 100,912,254 of NC_140963.1, forward strand.
CATGTTTTTCCTTAATGGGTCCATGATTAGTTGTGAAAAGCTTGCAAAGTTTTTTTTTTTTTTTTTTTTTTTTTTTTTTCCAGGTTAAACTTTTTCAGGTATGTGTGTGAAAGTGTTTGTTGCTTAACCCTACACTTTTAATGTAAAAGTTTCAAGGCTCACAGAAGAGCTGGATGGCTGAGGATGCGAGGTATACACGTGAACAATGGTGTCGATGAAAACAGGTTCATATATACTAATATAACTGTAAAAAATTGAAATCAATCAGGACTTGTAGTTATCAGTTTTTTTTTTTTTAATTTGATTGAACTTTCCCTTTAAGGTTAAGTCTTCGAGCTTTCTGCAGAGTGGTGCACTCTATCAATGTCATTCATGACTACACGTCTATGTGGTAAGGTTTGTTTCTCAAAGTGAGACACAACGGCTGGCTGAAGAGTAGTTTGCAAGCTATCTTATCAGCATTTGTTTTGCCTTTAACACTGATGACACTCAGCTTAGCCATGTTACATGTCCACACACCATGATTGGAACACCACCAAACGCTTACTGTCTTGACGTTGTTCCTTTCGACATATTCTTGCTTTCCGTACATAATCATAATTTATGCAGAAGCCACCTGCTTTCTGAAAAAGCCTTTAATCAATATGTTGTGCCCATGTTGAATGATACATTTTGGCAATGATAGTGGTCTATGTGTGAGATCAATCATCGTTATGGTTGCGGGTTTTGTGGACGTGCGATTGCATCGGTTCCAGTGGTACCTGAGCCGTTTGTGTTGATGAGGATAACAATGTCAGGCACATGAATCGATCTTCTCTTGGAATTGTCTTCTATGGATGTTAGCGACAGCGTTTGTCGTCGTCTTTTATTGACATGCCTGCCCTGTAAATTCTAATAATCTGCCATCGTGTGGCATCATTGTCACCTTAACATGTCACAAAAATGTGACGATTTCACAACCTTCTGTGCCTTTTTGATAGCGTTTATAGCCTATGCAATTCTATGTTCACGCGCCAATTTTCTGAACATGATTCGACTGCACTGTTATGACTTGGCACCGTTTATGGAAATATGATAAAATGATGCTTACACTTTTGAATATGATCGTCGACCAACGCAACCTTTCTTTTGCTTTTTTTTTTTGGAGCGGTGGTGGTGCTGGTGGTGTCAAACTTTTCTCTGAGTGCACAGTTGCCCGCTGGAAAGCTTTTAATCACCGATAATGGTTACACATCTGTGATTGGCAAAATTATCTCCATAGGGCACTTGTTAAGGCAAAAAGAGACAAGCTTTCACGATTAGCATTGATCCTATTTCTTATGCAAATGTTGCCGGTGACCGTTTGCTTGCAGAGCTGACTCGTATCGAAGGAAAAGAAGTTGAAGATTTGTTTACAGCTTTGAATTCCCAAGGCCAAGCTCCAACAGCTGTTCATTCAACTCCAACTTCACAGCCTCTGTCTTTTCAACCGTCAGTACCTTCTGCTGCAGGTGAGTCTCACCACACGTATTGCACGTCGGAGGTCCGGCGAACGCAGACCCTCTGGAGTGGAGGTCCAAAGACCTCTGCACAATACCAAACCGTCTTCTAATTCTCACTGCGTTATTTTAATGGGCCCGTCACCCATGCAGCGAGAGATGGGGTTTTGCAATCGTATGCGTGCGTGTGTGTGCACGCGCGTACGTGTGCGTCAGCTTTGCATAAAATCGTCAGTTTTCATCCAATTGACCTGAAATTTTGATTATCATTTGAGCTTTTGTAAGCGGTAACTTTTTGTTTTTTTTTACTATTTGAACTTTTCTCATCAAATTTTCAACAAAGCTTTAAGAGAATATGGAGATGACATAAAAATTTTGATCAAAAAGGTCAAAGGTACTGTTTGGCACATGGAAGAAGAAGAAGAAGAAGAAGAAGTCCAAATACAAAGCGGATGGGCTTTGCATTTTCAGATGCTTTCGAGTTTATACTGCGTTCAATTAACATGTTATGGTCTCTCATGGATCGTTCAATAAATAAACTGAATTTGGCAGTTGGTCCCATTGTGGGAAGGCAAAATGTGGGAAGACATACCTTATGACCAAAATGATTTATTTCAACAATAATACCAGGGATAAGGAAGGACAGAACTTTAAAAAAAACAAGAACAGATTAGATCTGGTGGTCGACGGACACAAATAGGGAAGAAAGGGGAAGCGCACAAACTTATACACAAGAAAAATATCCCCCACCAAGGCAACAAAATGCCGGATTCAAATGATTAACAAAGGGTCAGGTGGGGACTTAAGCAGGCATGAGATAATCTCTGCTGCAGGATGATGGTGTAGTGCATGCTGGTGTAGCACCGGACGAAGGTGTGGCTCGGGGCGGGAGAATTGCGATGAGGTACGATGGCGTTCACCGTCTCTGGTACCCGTACCGGTCCTTTGTGGAGAGCAATGAAGCGGAGAGATGTTGTCTCCATGATCTCAAACCAGAAGCTCATCTGTCATCTCCAACTATCACCAGCATGCGAGGGCACAGCTTTCTCACCTTAGGGATCGTCCTTAGGACCACCCCATGTATGCGGTTGGTCCCGTCATTTGTCACCCGCTGTTCGTGGGCAGCACAGGGTTCCAAGCCATCTTACCCTTCTCCAGGGCTCCACGGCTCACTGTATTGACCTGGCCTGCAGTCCTTTGACCAAACGGTCCATGATAATGTCCATTTAAGCGCAAAGCGCTTTCCACGTCCCTTTCTGCCGCAAATCCTCGACCTGGCCTCGCCTGCACATATCTTACACAATACATGCTCTAAGATTACAATCGCCTCCCTCGTAGGTGCACGAATTGCATGTTACTTACCTCTGGCAGATTCCTAATACAGGGATAAATCTAAGCTACTCAAACACACTGACAAATCTACTGTTAACAATTTCTAGCTTTGGACCGCACCCACCCCTTTCCACGTGACAGTATCCATTAACAAGCCATTTACCCACCCATTGGGTGGGTATAGAACGTGAATTTGCTTCGGAGAAGGCAGAGCTTGGACTGTGCATACACGTTTGCCCCAAATTTGCTCCTCCTCCCAAGTCCTCTCGCTGAGTAGAGAGGTGTTTTAGGCCCTCTTAAGAGCTCGTGGAATAAATGTACATTCTTTAATCGTATCTTACTGTGAGCTAATACATCTGTAGCATGGCGTCGTGAGCACGTGCAGGGTTTATTCTAAGGAAAATTTACAACTGCACAAACTCTGATGCGAGGCAGGGGTGGGAAAAAATGGAGGCTGCGAAGCATCCGAGCACGGCGGCGCAGCCCTCGTGGCGCGTAGCAGTGCCGAGGCCCAGAGGGGCAAGGCGTGCGGAGCGCGGGAGGGTGTGGGAGGGGTATCCCCTCCCGCCGGGTGGCTCTGGGAGGTATCCCCCAGAAAATTTTTGATTTCTGGATGCTCTGTGGTGCATTCTGAGGGGTGTCTTGACCAGTTTCATCTGTCAATCTGCCATATATGGCTATTTTGCAAGAAAACGATATCTAATTAATTACACACATTTAAGAATGGGCGACTGTAACTCGTGGTATGAATCATCGTCACGTGATACATATCCGCAAACCAAAATATACCAGTCACCCATGCCTATTGTAACGTCTCTTTTCAGACTCTATATATATATATATATATATATATATATATATATATATATATATATATATATATATATATATATATATATATATATATATATATATATATATATATATATATATATATATATATATATATATATATTTTACAAATAGACTGAAAACTAAATAAATAATTAAGTTAATAAATAAACAAATAGATACTGTTTTTAGGATATGTGAGGTAAATTATATAATTCTTTTTTGACAGGCATGGTCATCGGTCAGAATGGATATGAGGAAATGGTTTAGTCCAGCTGGTGGTGTAGCATCCAAACCTGGTGAGGATGATGATACCATGCCAGGTACATCAACAGCTGCAGATGAAGACAAACAGTCTCAGGCAGATACAGAAAGTGTAGAAGATGAATCAAGAGAAGACGAATTGGAAAGAAGTACTTCTGAAGGTCGTGAAAACACAAATGACCCTCCAGCAGATAACTCAAATCCATCTACAACCAACAGTGATCAAGGATGTTTTGTCCACCTTCACAGACATGGGAGACACTTAGTTTACTGTGATCTTTGTATGAAGGAGTCTCATGTTGTGAAAAAGGTATGCGCCAAAGGGGAAATTACCTCCTATCACCCGACCCAGAGGAACTGTGTACCGAAAAGCTGTCACAGATGTTCATATTAAATCTGAAACGCACAGACAAGTCATGAGAAAACAAAGACTCGATTCACTTTCCAGGATGGAAGTTGCGCAAGTCTCTCATTTGGATAAATTAATATCAACAGCAAATGAAGACCTTGCAAACAAAATTGGCAGTCCACTAATTCTGGTGTACGGAGATGGCAAGAAGCTGTCTCTATCTGCAAATTCCTTCCCCATGAGAGTAGTGACTTACAGAAAGTCACACAACTTCAGCTTCAATGATCCCTCCCAGGAAGTAAAGCTTGACGAGGACCTCCGGCATGTGACCACGGCGAGCCACCTCGAGTTGCTCAAGTGCATTGCAGAGTCAGATAGACGATCACTATCCCAAAAGATTCACAATTCCATTGCCATTTCACTCAGGTGTGACGGCTTCGTGGACAGAACCCAGGTAGACAAGATTTACGTGTTGGCTAAGCTGATAGCCGTGAGTGGGGGTGAAGATACCATTTTCCTTGGTGCTCATGAACCTGAGACTCGGGGAGCTCATGGTGTGTTCAATGCGGTGGAACAGGCTTGGAATAACACTGTTGGCAAAGAAGCAACCCAAAAGATCTTCTCCAATATGTCTTCAATAGTAACAGATGGAGCAAGTGTGAACACTGGTGACAAGAATGGGATTTGGGCAGCATTTGTCAGAATTGAGTCAGAGGTTCCAAAGATGAAGATTTGGTGTGCAGTTCATAGGTCCCAACTTGCATGGAAATCAATCACTGGAAAATACGGCATAAATGAAATCGGTCATCCGATCCAAACACTCGGTGGGATATCATCATTCTTCCACACCTCAGGGGTGAGAACAACAGAGTTGAATGCCCTTGCAGTCAAACAAGGACCGAAGTGCTGTGCCTTGCCAAGGGTGTTTGAAATACGCTGGACAGAGTTCACATTATCTCTTGTCAATGCAATCTTGACTTCATGGCATGTTCTGGTTCGATACTTCCAGGAATCGGAAGACAAAGCAGCTAATGGTTTCCTGACGCTATTGACCAACAAATCTGTGCTTGAGCTAATGGCATTTGTTGCCGATGTACTCGCTGTGTTTTCACGATTCCAGAAGAAGATACATCGACTGTAAATACGTTGGATAATCCTCACTGTTTCAGATATAATTTGTAATGTGAAATGTGGTAGTCTATGTCATATATTATGATTTATGTAATATGTATGATTGCATTATATTGTAAGGTTAATAAAAAAAAGAAGTTTTGGTCAGCTATCAGACTATCAGTGACGTCTATTGTGGTTCCTTCCTAGTTTATGACACCCCAGCCATGCAAATTCAAACAAAGAACAAATTGACAACTGCACAAATCTGGATTTACAACTGATAAAGAGAATGGACTTGTACACAATTCTCCTCCATTCTTTCCACTTCCCTTTCCCTCCAGCTGGACGAAGCTCTTTCCCAAATGTACCTGTTTCTATTGCACGCACGCCTCCAAGTGGCTTAATAGGATCTCCTGGCGTGTCTCCCACCCCCTTCCATGTCGATGACATAAGAGCAGATGCTCCTAACCGGCTCCCGGCTGTAGCACCAGTCAACATTCCACCTCTGGTTGGGTATGTGCTAATTTTATCTCGACTTGTTCTTGACTTGTCTTAATTTTTTCCACACCCTCTCCCTCAAGCCCATCCCGTCCGATCTGTTGCTTTGTTTTCACTTCCTTTGCAAGACCTCAATCTTTTTTGGTCAACCCCTTTGGTCCTCTGGTCTTTTTGTTTATGGTATTTTTCTCACTGGAGGCCGTGGCCTGCTGGGCAAGCCTCCATTGAAGAGCGAGAAGGGGATGGGCTTACCTACAACCAGCGCAGTGCCCTCAAGTGGGAAAGAGATGAGGAGCTTGCGGAGATGGCCACCATTTCCGCTGTTCTTTACGCCAACATAAACTTCCCCAATCTCAAGCACGATTTTCCAGGTACCAAGGAGATTTGCGGAGAGGATGTTGTATTTTGCTGATTGACTGTTACTTTCTGAAAATATTAATATAATGCCATGATACGTGTACATGCTTGGCAATGACTGAAGCATTAACAGTGTACAATGCTTGTTTTGGAGATACCTATGGAATTTGATTTGTGTGCAGAATGGTGTGCGAGAGCAAAGCAGATTGCCAAGCTTTGGAGGAAAGCATCCACAGAAGAGAGGGCTCCATACCTGGTAATAAAAAATTAAAGTTGCCATTTTGTAAACCACTGTGCCCTATACACACACACACACACACACACACACACACACACACACACACACACACACACAAACACACACACACACACACACACACACACACACACACACACACACACACACACACACACATATACACATACACACACACATACACATACACATACACATACACATACACATACACATACACATACACATACACATACACATACACATACACATACACATACACATACACACACACACACGTGATAGCATACTTTAGCCTTGTGTTTATAGTTTGGATGCTCACAAGCTTGTTGTGTACCTTTCAAATGATACAAAAGATGTTCCCAAGCCACTGTTCTCTTCTATTTTTACCTCCGCCACCGACGGTGATGGGGGTTATGTTTTCACCCCTTTCAGTCTGTTTGTTTGTTTGTTTGTGTGCAGGATATCTCAAAAAGATGTGGACGGATTCAGACGAAACTTGGTAGACAGGTTGGGTGTGTGGTAAGGACGAATTTGTTCGATTTCGGTGAAGATCCGAATCCGAATCTGGATACGAGAATTATTTAGTATTCAAAGTGATTCTTCACCATTGAGAGATAGGGCCAAAACCGATATATAGCATGATATTTCAAAAATGTATTGGGCTCGATATGTTCTCATGGATCAGGCATTACGTGGCGGAGGTATGCGCTCTACCGAGTGCACTTGTAGTTCCTGTTTATTTTTGCCAATGGCATTATCCAAAATGCATTAGATGTACATAATTAACGGATATATACCAAGTACTTAGTAAATTTGATATACTGTACCCAAAGTGACCAGGGTGTGTGTGTGTGTGCGCGTGCGTTATACACCAAAAACCCAATAACGTCTCTCACTTGTTATTGGAGGGAACAACGAATCAGCTCTCACCTAATCAATTATCCCCAGCTGCAACTCGGACTTTATAATTAGTTAACACTTGGCGCTTCGAGTCAAAGAAATCCAAGAAAAGCTACACAAGGTACGCCTTTTGCTCTTTCGAACCCTACCCGAGTTCCTCCACAACTGCAGGCATTTACAAGAAACCCATGCATGAGAATCCCAACGCGACACACCTCATGGACATTAAGCTGTGGACATGGGGTTTTCAAATTCATTTTCTCTCGTAAGTATACCAATTCTTGTATGCATCCCAAAGGTATTCTTTAAGTATCCCAAAAGTCAATGTCCCAGGAAAAAAAAAATATAACGATGAAGGTGGCATAGCAATCATCATATGATTACCGGTAAAACACATCATTTTGTGTGAACATTGAAATCAAGGCATTCCTACCTGATTATAGTGGTTTGAAACGAACAAAAACAGCATGGATGACTGATGGTGTTTTACTGACGACTTTTGTTTGAACAGAGCGTAGAGAAATAATATACCTGGACATCAATAAAATGAAACATTCATATGAGTTTTTGGCAGAACATTCATAATTGTATGGTTGTCACAGTTTTGAAATAATGAATGGGTGTTGGTTGTGCTTTTTTTTATTCCGTATCAGCTGGGAGCTGGGTTGGTAAGTTTAAGAAGGCAAGTATTGAGGCACTGGTTTGGCATCTCTGAAGTCGTTGGTTTTGGATTTGTAAACGAGTTTGATTAGCTTGCAAGCACGACCTGCCACAATAAAGACTATTGGCGATTTACTCAGCATGCTGTGAAAGGCCACACATTTTAATTTGTGGTGCTTCCCACACGCCGCCGGGTTGCTAATGATGATGATACTTGGAGAAAGTTGAAATGTATTCAAAGTGGTGCTTAAAGCATAGATCCTTATGAAACGAAGGTTAATTTAATTAAGGCATAATGGGCTGTGCTCTAATTATAACTGCTTAGCAAATGTGTGGTGGTACATGACCATTCCTTGATCTTTTGTTTCTGTGGTTCTACAGTGACAATTTTGTTTTTCCATGTCATCAGACTCCTACCTGTTGGCTTAATTTGCTTTCATGTCACCAGCTATTCCGCTGTCACTGGAAACCAAAAGGTTAGCGCCAATCCATGTACAATCGGCGTATTCCTTGCACTTGGGGCTGATTTGTCCTCTGTGTGTTACACAGGGGCCGTAGTCATTTTGTTGTGGGAAACCATGTGGTGTTACCTTCCAGGCAGGTTGACACATCCTGTAAGACTGGCACAGCAAATCATATACTGGAAATTGATTAACCCCTGTCATTCAGAGTGGTTCAAAAAAAAAAACCCAAAAATACATCAATCTTCAGCGTCGGTCAGTGAGGAGCTTTTCTCTGTTGTGATTGTAGGATAATGGCTTGCAGTTTATACTCTGCGCTCTTGGTACAAAGACATGGAAGAACTCTGCACCCCATGTGGACGTTGCAACCAGGTACTTCCTGGGGGGTTGTTGAAGGCTGTGCACAACTGTGATTCATGGGCAAAGGTTGCAGTAACGCAGAGCCCATTTTGAAACGGCATCTTAAATTCGAAGCAAGAGAAGCATTCGTGTTCAGGTCAGGTCAGGTATGTGAGCATGCGCCAGAGCAGCGCGTCGCTGCGTCCACTTTCCGCAGGGGGCCTCCGTCTGGCTATCCCCCAGGCAGATGCCTGGCCCATCCCCGTCTCCTTGAGATGCTGATCAACCTGCTGCAACCGCGAGGCACGTGGTCGGCCCATTGGCCTCCTCCACTCACGAGACTCCCTCGCTGAGAGAATCTGGTGAGCAGGATCAGCGTCAGGAAAACGAGCCACATGTCCATACAGCCGCAGCTGATGCAGGTAACAAATCTCATTTGAGTCTCTCTCAGCAACCGCTCGTTGGACACAACGTCCGACCAGCGATAGCCAATGATTCTCCGAAGAGACCTGGCACCAAAGGAATTAAGTCTCCATCTCAGATCCTTGGTCAGAGTCCAAGTCTCGCATCCATAGAGCAAGACTGGAAGCACCAAGAACCTGAAGACTTGGACTTTCGTCCTCCCACACAGGTACCGGCAGCGCCACACCCCATTATCCAGTGAATCCATGACTCCCCAGGCCCGACCCAGACGTCTATTGACCTCTGACTCACAGCCAGCAGAGACATGAATATCACTGCCAAGGTAAGTGAATCTCTCCACGACCTCAACATCCTCACCACAAACAGGCACAGACAGGACAGCGGCATCCAAGATGTCACCGAAAGCCTGGATCTTAGTTTTGACCCAAGAAACCCGTAATCCCATTCGTGTTCGGGGCCTTGCAATGTGCTGAGCAGGTTGCCTGAGGCTTATAATCAGGTGTGTGTGTGTGTGTGTGTGTGTGTGTGTGTGTGTGTGTGTGTGTGTGTGTGTGTGTGTGTGTGTGTGTGTGTGTGTGTGTGTGTGTGTGTGTGTGTGTGTTTTTTTGACAATGACAATGCAGAATTGCGAGATCATCTTAAACTGTCTCCAATGTACCCCAGTGTCTGCATACAGACTTTGAGATAGTTTCACCATGCACACTTAGTTTCCGTGCTCTATTTTCCTTTCTCTTTCATTTTTCTCCTTTTGATTGCTGTTTATAAACCGATTGCTTGTCTTCTGCTTTTTTTTTTTTTCTGGAAGTCTTATTATACAATCCACTTTAATTGATATTTTTCTGTTGTCTTGATTTACCTTTTTGTGTTGAACAAATAAAGGGTTTGAATGAGGTTTTTATGTTCCATACATTAAGAAAGTCTGAATGGTTAAAAGGTTATTAGGCCAATTATCAATGTCGATTAATTAATGAGCTCTCTTTATTTTGAGTGATTTTCTTGTTTTGCAGCAAAAGGCCCGGGATAACCGTGCAGCACTGAGGATAACAAGGGCACAGAACTCTGTCAAGCCACGCAAGCGTGCATCTGCGGATCCATTACAGTCCTTGGCTCCTTCCGAGCTGGACAGCTATGTGAGCAGACAAACGTCTCTTGTACGTCTTTTTTCTCCACTTGCAGATATTTCTAATTTCTCTTGGACCGAGTAAAAATTACCATTACTCTCTCTCTCTCTCTCTCTCTCTCTCTCTCTCTCTCTCTCTCTCTCTCTCTCTCTCTCTGTCTCTCTCTCTCTCTGTCTCTCTGTCTCTCTGTCTCTCTGTCTCTCTGTCTCTCTGTCTCTCTGTCTCTCTGTCTCTCTGTCTCTCTGTCTCTCTGTCTCTCTGTCTCTCTGTCTCTCTGTCTCTCTGTCTCTCTGTCTCTCTGTCTCTCTGTCTCTGTCTCTCTCTCCATCCCCCACACCCCATATAATATTTCTGTTCTTGATTTTGTTTCATTCATAAATAATGACATAATCTAGAACAGCTGAGTAAAAATGATGCACAATCATTCTGATCTCTTGGAAGATCCACGGTAGAGGTGCAGTATTTCGTCAGGTTCCTTATGTAATTTCGTTATCATTTTTGGGAGATTATTAAAAATAGATATTTTTGAAAACCTTATAGCCTAACAAATCAGAAAATGTTTGATTCCATTTTCTCAGATGTCATTATGGCGGCCATCTTGGATTTTTAAAACTGGCGACCCTCAAACACTAGTTTATCAATATCTCGCCTCCGAGATGACCAAGAAACAAGATTCCAGCGACCAAATCCACATTTTTTGGGGCAAGGAATCCAATGGTGATAATTACAAATGTCAATGACACAAGTATGGGTGTCTATCTTGCATTTTAATATTGTGACGTCCACAGGACTTGAACAGTCCCGCCAACGTAGAATGAGCCGAAACGATGGAGGCGGTTTATTTTTTATAACCCAAAGATGGCGGTTTTAATCGCTCTACAGCAAACGGGACGAGGAAGGTGGCACGAGTCGCTTTTCACTGAGTTAATAATGTTTATTTCTCTAACCAGAAATAATAATAAGACTCGGCAAGAGGAGGGATCCGGGGCGATTCGACGGGATGGTGGTGTGGGTTCGGGCGTAGGGAAAACACAAACAATTCCAATGGATATACAAATCTCAAACCCTCAAAGGCGCCAGGTACACACACACACACACACACACACACACACACACACACACACACACACACACACACACACACACACACACACACACACACACACACACACACACACACAACGTAGCTGGTCCTGGTGGTCAGGCTGGCCCGTGGTGTCGACGCAACAGTCACTGGATTGGCACCGGACGAGCTGGCATTGCGCTCGTCAGGGGCAGGAGACACCGTGGTGCTGTTCCTGGTGGTGTGGACTTCCTGGTGTAGGCCCAAGACCGCTCACAGCCGCCAGGGAGCCAGTTCTGGCGCCACGATGCGAGCAGGAGAGGGAGGCAGGTCCGCCCGCCGTTCGGTCCCGTACTCCGAGCCAGCAGAACTCCAGAGCCAACCGAGGTGAGGCACGAGGCACAGCAAGGCCACAAGGCACGACGAATCGAGGAATGAACCAGCGCAATGAGAGAGCGTGCTCCGAGACCCACAGCCTCGACAAGACGCTTTCTTTTTTATGACTCTTGTTCCTCTTCTTTTCCCAAACAGAACCTTTTTATACTCGAGTCCTCGTCACTTCCAATCGAGCCGTTTTATTGGCCCTCCGCCATCGCCTTCCGCCAATCATGATCAAGGGGCGGAGCCATCTGCAGCACTGTCCTGTTACGTCACGGCAAGCCTCCAGGGAATACTAAAAGGGTGTATGCATACACACTTACCCTAACCCGTCTCCCTATCTAATTACGTCACAATTATCATTTCCCCCTTGAAGAAATGGACATTTACAAGACAACTTATCACCACTGAATTGCTACTTATTACATCGAGATCCTGGTACAACTCGAACAGTATGGCATACCTAATTAAACATCTTAATTACCCTTTGAATGCATACCCCCCCCCCCTCAGACGTAACAATATGCATAGCTGAACAGAACAGAAAAAAAAAAAATCGGAATTTGACACCCAAAGTTTACACACAAGCAAACTGTCATGTCTGTCTACACATCTCCATCGTCCTCACTATCATAATCACTGTCACTAGCAAATGTGATATCCCGAGAGTCTTCATCATTCTGGTAGTCAGTGCTACACTGACATAGCTCCGTGCAGGGTAGCTCCACTGAATTGCACGAACATCTGTGTGAAGAACAGTCTGCTTTGCATTGACATCTGACCATCTCAATGATGGCCTCTGGTGCTGGGAGGGAATCGGTTGTCATTGGTTTCAGCTGGCTATCCTCGTCCTTGTAGTAGCCATTCTGTAGTGGGTCAAGGAACTCCTGCTGGGCGATGTCTGCCTGACCCCACACGCTGGCCTGGATATGGGCTCGTAGGACATGCTGCTTGAGAGCACCAAGTGTGGGTGGAAGCTTGTCACTTTCTGCCATGTGCTTGCAGAAAAGATACCATCTCAGTTCAGGGATGTTGTCGATTTGGATCCCCTTAGGTAAGTATACAGTGCATACAAACTCAGCCAAAGTAGATAGCAGATCCTCTGTCACTTCACTGGTTTGAGACAGCATTTGCAGAGCCTTGACAACATGATCATCTGCTTTGAGGTAGATGTTCAGCCAGGTAGCTTTGCCTATTCTAGAAAACCGCCCAGTGTTGTCTGCTCCTGTAAATGCATGAAATGCCGGCAAAGCCTTTGCTCGATCTGCACCCAGAGCTTTCCATATTGGTTTCACTTCCAAAATCCCAGATGCCATTGAAACACAAGTATTTTTCAGTAGGATTTCATAATTTGCTACAACCAGCACCAGTACATCTGTGTCTGGGGAGAAGAACATGAGCTGTACATCGGATGAGTAACGACTGCAACCAAACCTAACTGCAACATCGGATGAGAAGCCAGAACTGCATGGTGGATCAACAAGGTGTCTGCTTCTTCATGGTTGTTGCCTTGAAAGTCCAATTGACTGTTGCTCTTGGTGTGTCCTGCAGCAGAAGCAATGACAAGCTTGGGGGATTCTTTGCTGTATTCAACCGTCTCTGATGCCAGAAACTCCGTCAGATCAGCCTGAGTAAAAGAGTACAATACTGCTGGCTTTCTTCTGTTCTTCTGCAGGACAGACTTCACACTGGGCAGTTCAGTAAGGATCTTCTCCTTCAGCCACCATCTGGTGAATGCCGGGAAATGGTTTTCCTTACCATCTGGTCCAAGCATTCTCGTGTATGCGGTTTCAATGTCATCAATTGAGAGGTCGGCTTGGTTTTGAGTTTGCACATCAACAAGTAGATAGCTTGGCAGGGGCTGCTTGCAGCCGATGTTGATCTCTGTAAAGTGTTCAATTCAGTGAATCGGGATGTCCTCTGGAGGATTCTTGGTCTTCGTGGGGTGCCACCAAAACTGATCGATCTGATGTCTGAACTCTACTCTGGTACTGAGAATGCTGTGAAGTGTGGTGGTACCATCTCTGACTTATTTCCAGTTGTTACTGGAGTTTGTCAGGGGTGTGTACTGGCCCCCACACTTTTCAGCACTTGTATGGACTGGTTTTAAGGTGGATGTCGGAAAGATCAAGCTGCGGTGCAATGTTTGGGAATGTCAAGATCTCGGACCTTGATTTCGCAGATGATGCAGTCATCTTTGCAGAGACTTTAGATATCCTTTTGGGGGCCCTCGACGTGCTGAATGAGGAGTCGGAGCCGCTGGGATTACGGGTTTCTTGGGTCGAAACTATGATCCAGGCTTTCAATGACATCTTGGATGCTGCTGTCCTGTCTGTGCCTGTTTGTGGTGAGGATGTCGAGGTCATGGAGAGATTCACTTACCTTGGCAGTGATATTCATGTCTCTGCTGGCTGTGAGTCAGAGGTCAATAGACGTCTGGGTCGGGCCTGGGGAGTCATGGATTCACTGGATCATGGGGTGTGGCGCTTCCGGTACCTGTGTGGGAGGACGAAAGTCCGAGTCTTCAGGTCCTTGGTGCTTCCAGTCTTGCTCTATGGATGCGAGACTTGGACTCTGACCAAGGATCTGAGACGGAGACGTAATTCCTTTGGTACCAGGTCTTTTCGGAGAATCCTTGGCTATCGCTGGTCAGATTTTGTCTCCAACGAGCGGTTGCTGAGAGAGACTCGGATGAGATTTGTTACCTGCATGGTCCGTGAGCATCAATTGCGGCTGTATGGACATGTGGCTCCTTTTCCTGACACTGATCCTGCTCACCAGATTCTCTCAGCGAGGGAGTCTCGTGATTGGAGGAGGCCAATGGGCCGACCACGTGCCTCGTGGTTGCATCAGGTTGACCAGCATCTCAAGGAGATGGGGATGGGCCTGGCATCTGCCTGGGGGGAAGGCCAGACGGAGGCCCCTGGAGTACCGACGGAAAGTGGACGCAGCGACGCGCTGTTCTGGCACATGCTCCCATACCTGACCCTGACCTGACATCAACAAGATTGATCAGCTCAATCAGACATGCATTTTGTAGCGGATGGACTTTTGATGAACTCTTTGTGTCACCTTGATCTCGCATGGCATGGAATAGGCCTACATGTTTTGTTCAACAAGATTTGTGATATCTAATATCTACTGCATGGGCATCTGTTGGTGAGATACATGTGTTCAGTCTCATTTTGAAAGCTGGATTTTGCGACTTATCTACAGCTGATTTGAGAGTTTCTCCAGCATTTTGTGTGCAGACTTTGAACAACTGTTCATCAGTGTCTTCTTGACAGAAGAAACACAGGTCATTGTCCAGCGGCACCGTACATGGCCGTGTGAATGGGGAAGACTGACCAGATGGGCTTGGTTCATCCATATCAGTGCTTCCTCTGTTCTGTCCATGTCTTTTGGCAGGGTATGACCCAGTGGATAATGCATGCTCATAGTGGTCTTGGGCTC
This sequence comes from Eptatretus burgeri, assembly GCF_056783735.1. Taxonomy (NCBI): domain Eukaryota; kingdom Metazoa; phylum Chordata; class Myxini; order Myxiniformes; family Myxinidae; genus Eptatretus; species Eptatretus burgeri. The sequence goes on from NC_140963.1 coordinate 100,927,533, forward strand.
ACTGAATGTGGTCTTTTTGTGACCAGGTAACAGGTGCGATGCCAAAATGCATGCTCTTCACATAGTGTTTCTTTTTTTGATGTCCATTAGCCACTTTTGCATTTCAACATAGTTTCCATCTTTCAAGCTGGCTCTCTCCTTTACCGTGTCTAGTATCTTCTGGTAGGAATCTAGTCTAGGATGTAATACCAAGTGTCCTTTACTTTGGTCATCAGACTGACAGAGTATGCACAGCTTCCAGTTAATTATTTCCTGACCCTGTCCCTCTGCTCCAAGCTGACGAAGCTGAGACATCTTGCTCATGTTGCTCTAATACAGGTCTGCAAAAAGAAAGGTAAACACCACCCATTAACATACAGCACCTAATACTACAGATACAATATGTAAGGTATAATGTACATACAAAAAATAGTCAGAGGGGCTTTGCAGTTGACACACCTGGAAACACAGCTAACATGTGCTAACTAGCGTTACCTTGGACATGCTGCATACACACCAGCCGCGTAGAAACAACAACATACCTGGATTCGTCTGAATTATTTTGATGTTCCTCTAATACCTGCAGATACTGACGTAATAACTGCAATTACAATCACCACAGATAAACCTACAAATGCCAGCACCTGATTATGTACCTGTACACTGACTTGTTGCACTAAGTACACTTTTGTTCAGATACCCACTTGGATCAAGTTCCTAAGTCACCTCGGAGCCAGGATAAGGAGATAAGCGTAAACTTCAGTTATGCGCATAAAAAATCCAAGATGGTGACCTAAACCTGCGCCATTGATCATCTGTACTGATTTATAATTATCACCATTGGATTTATTTCCCCCAAAAATGTAGATTTAGCCACTGGAATCATGATCCGAGGTAATCTAGAAGTCAAGATATTGAAAAAATAGTATTAGAAGGTCGCCATTTTAACAATCCAAGATGGC
>NC_140963.1:100933473-100975973 GCF_056783735.1 Eptatretus burgeri
CTTTGGAATTCTAGAGGAGCTTTGATGCTACAGCATTCACAGTGACTTGCAGTGGGTGATGTTGGAGTGGGCTTGCAGCACCAAGGTTGTGGAGAAGGTTCCAAGCTTTCTTGCTAGAATGGGTGAAATCTATACTTGCTGCAGTTTCAATCCACCTTTGATGGTGTGCAAAGTCAAAAGATAAGAGAAGTTGTGTAGTTGTGTCTGGGTTTCCGGTTGTCTCATACTCCTTCAAAAGGGCTTCAGTTTCTGAAAGTCAGCGAGGGGAGAGAGTTATTCTGTAGCCGTGAGGGATGTTGTTCTTGGCAGCAGATTTGAGGAGTTTACAAAGGACTTTATAATTCTCAGGTCTTGGATTAATGGAAGCGATCTTCTCATCTACTTCTGTGGCAAAGCCTGGCCAATTAGCTTTATGAAAGTTCCATCGAAGGGGAGGCTTTGATGAGATGAGTGGCACTTCAATCCCAATGTGGATGATTGTAGGCCAGTGTTGACTGTGAGGGAAACGGGGGAGTATCTTATGTGACCCCCATTAAGGGCTGCGATGACTCGTCAATGTATACAAAGCAGAGATCAGGGCTGCAATCCCTATTTAATCTGCACAAGTGGAAGGAGCCAAGTTTGGCATCGTACAGGAGGAAATGGTCATTAGCTGAAGTCTAATCAATGTTCACCAGGAATGTTATTGGTGCTGTGTCTCCAGAAGTGGTAGTAGCTATTGCAATCTCAAAGGTAAATTTCAGGATACTGTAACACTGGAGGGGCAGGTAGTGGCCAAACACTAGCAGGTGATTTGTCGATGTTGCTGATTGTGAAACAACCAATCTTCAAACTTGTGAATAAGATATCGGAAGTGTTGGACTCAGATATTACAGTCCAATCAGACGGTGTGTGACTAATGTAGGTAGAAACACCATATCCATCATGCTGCGCTACAGCAGCAAGTTTAAAACCACAGATTTGATACCAACAATGAGGTGATGGGTCAGCGATGTGTGTTTCCTGGAGTGCGATAAACATTCAAGTCATGCTCTCGGGCTGGTCTGGAAAAACAGGCGCATTTCGCTCGCGCCACTCCATCCATGTTGGGGATGTGACAGCAGAGTTTTCAAATTTTCTGAAAAGGGAGACACAGTTCTTTGAATTAAATAAATAGATAACTCTCAGCATAGTTTTATTTTTTTTAACTTTACAACAATATTTTAAAAATAATTTAGAGGTTTTCTTTTTCATTTCCAAAGTCGTCTTGTCATATGTGCTCAGCTGTTCGGTAGGCTTTCTGCTCACAGGCGAAACACACGGTTGACCATTGCTGGCTCTGCATTTTTGGTGTTTAGGGCAAAGAGCAGCTGCGTTTACGTGAGGTGGAGCAGGAGCAAGAGTGGAAGCTGCGCCAGGTTGGTACTGTTGACTTATTCAGTACTGTTCATTAGATCAGCACTCATTCGAGTTCAAAACAAGTGTGGTTGAAATGCAGGTAGTTTTTGAAGCACTCGCATTGCTCATGGGAATTTTTTTTTACAATGAACCATTCTATCAATAAATATATAATTTTATAATGATACCAAACAAGAAAATATCTTCGACTGTACGAAACGCTAGAATATTGTTGAATCGATGAATGAGCTTTCACCTCCTACTTTTCCCCTCTTAATGATCCTTTGACTTTTCACCTACAGCAACTTCGAATGCAGAGTAAACAGCAGGCAAAGCTGGAGGCCAACCAGAAGCTGGAGCTGGCCAAGCAGGAACAGCAGCGGCAACATATTCAGGGCACAGAGACTGACAATTTTCCAGCTGTAGTTAACAGCCCTACACATGGAAGGGGTGATAAGCTCCAGGCTTTTTACTCTGAATCATCTACACCTCCTCGAATTCCAAGTGCAGAAAACACATTTGCAAAGCCACGAACACCGAGTATGCCCAGTAAGACTCTTGAGGCCCTTCCACAACAACACACTGCTGTACCAACTTTTCTATCCTCTCCAAAGATTCAGTCATCCATTGACCCCCGTCCCATTTCACCATGGGATCCTTACTCACGAATGCCTGACACGCCCAGGCCACAACCACCCTCGACGTCTGCCTCTGAGGTCCCTCAGTCTGAGAAGTCACGACGCTGCCCATCATCGGTTGAAGGTGTATTTGCAGTTCCTCGCCTCCCTCATCCAACAAGCAATGAAGAACAGTCAACCATGAAGCCTGCTCAGTCAGGAGCTGCAGTCAGTTGTGTGTCAACCAATGTGGATGCTCTTAGTTCTGGGGCATTGAAACAAAAAGAGCTAGATTGGAAACCCCAGCAACTGACAAGTTACAGTACACAAGGTGGAAGGACAGCAACTTCATCAGCTCTACCATTTGAGGCACCTGCTGGGTTATATTCACATCCAAAACAGTTTTCCACATCTGGGATGCTGGTAGCTCTACCAACTGGATCACCAACAATTCGTGCAAAACCTCCAAAAAACTCTACAAGTTGCATTCCCCAGCCTCCTGGTGCAGACCAACAACTTTCAGCCTTTCTATCACCCACTCCAGATAGTTTTGGTGGTCTACCTCCCAAGCAACGAGTTGTACCTGCCGATCCTTTCGTGCAATCTCCAGGAGTGTCTCGCCCTGCACCTACTCTTCCAGTTCCTCAAAGCGTATCAAGTGAGAGTTTTCGTTCTCCTCGAGCTCTTATGACCCCTGATCCTTATTCACAGATAACTTTGACCCCAGAGGCAATGTCAAATGAGCATTATATGCAATCTCCCTCAATACAGAGACATTTGAACTCGGAGACTTGCACGGGATCAACACCAAAACCACGTCTTGTGCCCACTGATCCACCAGTACAATCGCCTACACCTTCACGGTCTTTTTCCACAGACCCCTACACTCATCCGCCATTAGCTTCGAGGGTACTGCCATCTGAATCTTATGCATATGCAGTCAACACTCCAAGATCTGTAGCCACGGACCAGTATTCACAGTCCCCTCCAACATCCAGAACCTTTTCTCAGGAACCTTTTAGTCGCCCACCCATTGCTCACTCTCTTTCACGCGAAGGTTTTGACATCTCTCCCACTATCTCAGAGAAGTCTGTAACTAAATCACCATCACAGCTTTCTCCAGCACTTCGATGCTCTCCTCTACCAAACACAGGCACCTTTGATGCCAGACTACTACGCTTGCCAGGCCAGGGCCCCACCATGCAGAGCCCAGCAATTCAGTCACCTGTGCTTTCCTCACCTGGGCTGCTCTCTCCAGCACATACACTCCAGCACGGCAACCAGGAGAGCAAGGGGTTTCCTGCTGGGACTCAGATTGTTGCTGTAGCGGTCACTTCTGGACAACAACTTGGCCAGCAAGACGCTCTTGAGGAACTAAAAAGGCAGAAGCAGGTTGGACCTTTTTTTTTTCCTTTCGCCTTCTTTTTTTGTCATACCCCAGTCTTAAAAAAAGATATTGGTTGCTGGTTTTCAAGTATCTTTTCTCAACATTATTTGTTTTGTATCAATACTTGAATCACTCTTCAGGCTGGCTAAGGCTCAAGATGACCCTGACTTTGTTGCAAATGATTCTCTTTTCAAGTGACACATCTGTTTCTTCTTATCAAATACCTCTGTCTTCGGTTTGTATCCCTGCTCCCCCCCCGCCCCCATTTCCCCTGACAAGTGTAGTGTCCTAGCAGTTTAATCCATTTTGCTACAAGCAGAAGGCATGCATTGCTTTCAATGGTTTATTTAAAGTAGGTTCTATGAAAGTATTGTGAGAACCTTGCAATTTGCGGAACACTCCACGATTTAGTGTTTGAAAGAAAATGCATAGCAGGTGTGGAAATGTACCATTTGTAAATGCTGTAGAATGTGCCCAAACGTCGATAGCAAAGCGGTAAAAGACAAGTTGTTTTGCAAGCAACCACGTACACTAACAGGGAGGATTTAAATGCCACTCACCCTCGTAAAATTATGGCCATGCAAGGGAGAATTTGCTTTGGTTTGATGTCATCGGTCACCAAGCCTGTTTGTCTCAACATGATGGCCTTAATAGCCGATGGGTTCTATCATTGGAAACTGCATAATTTGAATCATAAAATTCATTGACCATCGTGACAGAATGTTGTTTATTCAGTCCTCAGTCACATTTGCTCTACGGCTAGGATACGGCGGCCGTACCCCCCCCCCCCCGAATTGACATAAACGTGCGGCGGCCGCAGAGTTTCTGAGGTGGCCTCAGGGTGGCCCGAGGGCGTATGGCTATCTTTTACAGGCCGTAAGGGTCTCCGTGGAATTAGAGCGCGGAGTTATAACTTTTTTCATTTCTAGGTTGGCCGTAGCAATTCGACAAGCCGTAGCCATGATGTAGATGTGTTCCACGTTGACCGTACGGTGGGCTTGCGTTATTCGTGCGGCTGCCTTAGGCTCTTATCAATGAAAAATGAATTTTGCCAACCCCCAAAAAATTACGGTGGCCGCACTATTTCCACGGTCGCCGTAGAGTAGTCCTAAGGCGTCCCTGTGTTCATCGTACGGTGGCCTTGCGGTCTCTGTGACTACCTGCGGGCAACGCAGGGTCGACGCACGGTTCTCCTACGTACGGCCTCCGTGGCAGTCTGCGTCCACCGTGCGCTACCGCTAGAGATCGGCATCTACGGCATGTTTTCCATGTTTTCTACGGCATGTTTCCATTCGGCATGTTTTCCACACACATCATCACATTTCATATTATATATTATTACAGCATATTATACAGTTTACACTGCACATATATAATATTATCATATTATAAAGCACATCTGTATATAACCTGGTCCACAATCTATATGACAGATATGAGATATGATATACATATGAAAAAGAACTGGTATATATACCCACTCGTTACCGTCCGTCTGGCCGCACGTTCGCCTTAGGGCCCCCCTGCGGTCGCCTTGCGGGCACCTTGAGGCTACCTTGAAAATTCTATGGCCGCCGCAGGGACGCCCTAAGGTCACCGTGCGACATCAAATCAAAGACATTATGGCACCCCCACGTTTTCGGTCTCCACAATTTCTAAATACCCCGTGCGGCTACCCGAAAAAGAAAAACATATGTGACTGCTACATTGTGTGACCGTGGAAATACTGCGGCCGCCCTATAATTGCTAGTGGCCGTAGATTTTTTAGACCCTACGGCCGCCGAGCCAAATGTGACTGAAGCATCACAATACCCGATACTGGCTTGCCACAGACTCATTGCTGATGAGTTTGCCACGACCACACTGCCCAACGTTTAATGGCAGTAGGGTGCCCAAGATGGTGGAGAATACCATAAAACGAAAGCTGAAACTATATTTTGTCATGTATACCAAAGATAGAGGAACTGATAAAGTTCTGAAGCAGTCCTATAATCTTATTAAAATGTGCAATTCAGTGTCTGTCTCTGTTTTTTGACTGCGATATATTCGGTGGTTACTTATCCAATCTCAACCAAACCTGACAAGAGGACTAAGGGTCACATGTTGGAGGTTGTAGCGATTTAACTTCCCCACATCTCCAAGCCAAGTGGGGTTTGCGCCTTGCATGAACTCTGTACTGAAGTGCATAATAGTGTTACGGTTGTGGAAATTCACAGAACACCATTCAGGTTCCCCAGAGGTCAGTTATTTCACTAAGTGTGTGTCCAGGTTAGATTTCCCCACCAATGTCAAAAGGGGAATTATTCGTGTGCCGAGCTGTGCATCTTCGAGTTAGCCATTATTCTTTTCTGTCTTTAATTTCAAACAAACGAACTTCTCCTCACCATCATCTCCACAAACGACAACAAAGACAATAACAACAACCAGAGCAATTCATCGACCACGTTCGCCTTTGATCGGGGCGGATCCCGCCTGAATGAGGGTTCAAAGGTGAAGTAAAGGAGGGCGCTGATTTTGGGTGGAAAAAGCCCACCGCGGCCCCTCCCCTTGGGGTCGATAAAACGCCGCGTTCGCTGGCGGGGAGGTGGAATTGCAGAGTTGGTGGTGCCATCGGTGGACTTGGAATTGGAGAGTTGGTGGTGCCATCAGTGGACTTGGAATTGGAGAGGGTTGGTGGTGCCATCGGTGGACTTGGCTCTCTTCTTGGTCTCCTTGGCGTCGTCGGAGTTGGTCGAGTCGGAGCCGGAGAGGAGTCGCCAGCCGCTTCGCTGTTTGAGGCGCCGTTGAAGGCACTGGTGGAGTCCAGCGGAGTGCGGGCAGAGGCATCGAGGGTCACCGAACCAGGGCCCAGCGAGTCACCACGAGGGTGGCAGGTAACCTGCCCGGTCTCTCAGAGCCTTTCGGTCATCCCGGCTCTGAGAAATATTAAAGGCTTACGAGCCCGGGTCTTTTCTTTCTGGGGTTTTGCATGGAAGTCCGTGGCGCCTTGTCCGATAAGTAGAATTGTTGTTATAAGTGCATGTATGTAATAGATAGACAACGGCTGTAGGTCTTTTTGCTCGTGTCTTGTCCCCATCCCCCCATTCATTGCATACGTGCCTGCATTGAAAAGAAATACCCCCATTGTTTGAATATTCACCTGCTCGTTGCGTCCCTTCCTCCATTGAACTGCCATAATTGCGTTCGGAATAACTAGCTGGTTTTTAACACCGATAAGATAATTGGGTCCAACGGGGCTTGGCGATAATAAACCGTTCGGCAATCGCAGATGGAAAGAGCTGCTTAAAGCGGCTCGTTTCCGAGCAGGCCCCGTTGAGGTACAACCTCTCGGTAGTCTGTCCGTGCAAATAATTAGGTAAATCGACAATTCGGCGATTGACCCTGTAGTGCGGGCAGAGCATTGACAAGGTTGTGGTGTGGTTAAAAACACACCCGTAGCTGGATTTCGGCATTGATCCGAAAGCTGCGACTGGATTGCCACGTTCGGTGGATGCGTGGCCGCCAATTGGGCTCAGGCGGTCGTCCGCACGCCGGAGTGGCGGGAATCCACAACAATAGGTTATCATGGCGTTCATGGGCCACACCTTCCGGACGTAAAAATTATTACATCCACAAACGTTTCATTCAATGCTGTCCAACGTACAGTTACATTTTTAAACAGTTGCTATTAAACTGGATGAAGTTTGGGGGAAACTCGATGTGATTAAGGCATTCTATATTTATCTCATCGCCGTCTCAACTTGCTCGGCCTCTCGATAAGCGGCGACGATCTTTTGCTTACATAGCTGCTTGCACGAGTCTTTATCCATAAATGATGAATCCCATTGCCTGTTAGACTCTTCTAGCCTTTATCGGATTATACGTGGACTGTATATGGATTGTTCATAACCGAGGGGCCTCATATGTGATTTCTCCTGGCCATGGTTTCAAGTGTGATATTGCCACCGACACCCTTACAGCCAAATTGTGACCTTAACTTGATGCATAACCATATTCCTAAGGTTCGTTAGTGTTGTTTAATGATCGCCAAAGGGAAATTTGGAGAAAATTTGATGCACTTATGCATGGGCGGTATATCGGCTAGCAGTCGCTGGTAACCTATCGGTACTATTATAACCAGTTATCCAGTTCCGTGAAGTCGTGGCCGATTTCAGGTGACATTCATGATCAGATGTCTCCAAACATCCCGATCCTGCACTGCTTTCCGAAGCTCTGGCAGAGACAGCTTGGTTACAGCCTTTACCCCATCCATTGGTGTGTTCCATTACCAATCAGCTTGTTATCGCTTGCCAAGCCAGCCGTTCCTTATCAACCATTTTGTTTGAGTGCATAAAATCAAGCGAGCCACTTGACGAGCGCTCTACAAGCTGATTGCTAATGGAACACCCCTTCTGAACACGTCGGTCTTCTTAGTTGACATGATTTAAATATTTTTTGAGGTTTAAATAAAGACCAGCATTGCACTTTTCTTCTTCATTGTCTGCGGCAGTTTCATCAAGTCCTCTTTACTTTCTGCCAACAGAGTGGAATCATCAGCATACCTTGGGTTGTTGAGACATCTTCCTCCAATCCCAACTACTGCCCCTATATCATCCAAGTTATATTTTTGTCAAAATTATTCGAACCACAAATTATTCTAACCTCACACGTCACCTTGCTCTTCCATAAGCCTCAATTTTGTCGAGAAAAAGAACGTTTTGTTATGTTTTATTTGGGGGACATGGGCTTTTTAAACGTCTTGTGTGCCTGTGCAGGAGCCAGCCAATTTGACCAGGCAGCTTATCCCTGGTGTTGGCCCATCTCCATGGCCCCGCCAACTCTCTCTGCCCCCAGGAATTCCTACCAACAAACCACCACCACCTTATCCAACAGCACCCCACCAGGTTGGAAAAAATAATTTGCTGGCTTTTCATGATGCCAGCATGGTATTTCAGTTCTAAATGTATCTGTTCAAAAACTTGTTCCATAAATCTGTAAATGTGCAATTTTCATGCATAATTTCTCAGTCCTGCTCCTGTGGGTTTCCACATGGTGACATCATGTTTTATTTGTACTATTTAGCCCAGTACCGGAAATGGGAGCCTGCTTTCCACACAGTTTGGTCAAGTGTCATGCAGGTCAGGATCCACATCTGCAAGCTCACCATTTCAAGCGGAGTTGCAGCGAGGACACGCACCTGAAGCAGAGAGACACACACCAAGGTAGGTTTATAAGCATTTCATCATCTTTTTTTTATCTGAGTTAATTGGGCCTTGCTGGAACTGGACATTACGTCCTGGCTTCCTCAGTGGTAATGAAGGAAGTTGAAATGTTTCAGATTATTTGCAAGATTTTGTCAGAATTACAGTAGCAACTCCAGTCATGTCTCAGAGTATGGCATATCTGTTAGCCTCGGTTAATTTACAATGGTAGATGAAATTACAATAGAAATTGAAAATTGGGTCATATTTTACATCCCTCGTCTTGCCTGAAAGGTGTGTGTGTGTGTGTGTGTGTGTGTGTGTGTGTGTGTGTGTGTGTGTGTGTGTGTGTGTGTGTGTGTGTGTGTGTGTGTGTGTGTGTGTGTGTGTGTGTGTGTGTGTGTGTGTGTGTGTGTGTGTGTGTGTGTGTGTGTTGGTGTGTTATAGTGTTAGTGTTATTCTGGAATGTTAGGAGTTCTTCTGGACAATGATGAATGGAATTATTTACATGTTGTGCTTGTTCACTAAACCCAGATGTCATGGACTATTTTTGACCATTGTACCTTGGTTTTAGGTTTCAGGTAGTCTAATACAGTTGTGTATTCGAATGCTTTATTTAAGGGCCCATTATCCTCAAGCTCAGCAGGGTCAGTAGGACTTGTGTTGACGATAACAAGAAACACTTTGAGCAAACTGTAATGAAAATTGAAAATTTGCATTTAAAAAATATGTATATCAGACCATTTGCTTGTTCATTTTATTTGTCAAGATCACTCTTTTGATACAATTTTGTAATTACATAACTGTTGAATGTTTTTACAAATGAAAAATGTATTTTTAAATCTCCAACAGGGTTTCGCTTCCCATGGATCTGGCGTTCCACCCGAACCGACAGGACAATCCCACAGTCCCAGTGCACCACATGCCACCATCGCCAACCCCACAGTTTATTGGCTCATTTTCCATGACCCAAAGACCCACGATGATCAATGCTGGGCGTTCTGTCAGACCAGTTCGCACTGGCACACCATTCCAACCCCATGGTATTGCTGGTCAGATTGTGCACCATGGCCAGTACTATATCGAGCTTCGGCATAACACGGACTTGAAACCTAGGCTGCCTCTTCGGCTTCCAGGGCAACCAGTTGATTTGAACTCCAATGCTGAGCAGTCGCAGGCATCTCAGCCACATCCTGAACATCAACTGCAGACGAAACTCCAACGTCCTTTGGCCTCCCCTTTTTCCACAACTCCTATCACAAGCGCTGCTCCACAGTTGCAGACGAGTCCAGCTGTGAATGCTCATACTGCCTGCTCATCATCATCATCATCATCATCATCATCATCAAACTTTACACCACAACCTAATCCTGGAGTGGGTTCTCAAGGAGTAACTTCCACATCAACTGTCTGTCCATCCGGTCAAGTGAGCGGTGTGACCCACCCAATGTCTTCAGGAGGCATAGAAATTGAAGCTGCACTTGCTGCTCACAAAGTTTTGGAAGAGGAGGAAGAATTGGACAGCTTGGGCCTGGGACCAGTCGTTGGAAAGAGTGATGCAGAGCTCACACTGGATGGTTTGGAGGAATCCGCAGATCCACATCTGGATGATTTTCTTAGATCGGGGGAATTCAATATTCTCGAGTACTTGGCTGATAAAAAAGATTTCTTTGGAGATCTGCCTCTTGTGGACACTCTTGAGGAGCAAGGTCGTGTGGAAAGGGCTATTGCGGCGGAGTCCCAGAGAGCAGGACTTATCTCCCTTCATGGTAATCAGATTGGAGTCCCAAAAGTCAGTGCTGCCAGTGGGGAGACATTTGGTGGGAAAACTACACAGAACCTCATGTGGCATGGAGGGATAGATGCAACCGCAACCAATAAAAATGAAAAGAGAGTTGCTGAGTCTTCTGAGAGCTTACATAGACCAATCACTTACCAAAAGCCCAGTGATGGTTCTGTCATTCTCCCAGGCACCGTAAATGTGGGGGATTCTGGGATGCACAGCACTTCTCGACACCCCGTGCCAAATGCCAGTGCAGTTGCAGAAGGCAGTAAAAGTACCAGGAGCTTTGTGGAGCAGACCTGTGGAGGTGGTGGTGTAGGCTTGCTTCCCAACAGTGGGCCCAAGCTTTCGACCTGCCAGGCAACCTCTCTGGCAGACAACTCGTGCCCCATGGAAAAAATTGCAGCACAGCAGCCACCTGTCAGTGCTGAGGATGGCAATCAGCTGGCTGTGCAAGCCAGACAGGCTGTGGAATGCTTTTCCAACATAGGTAAAAGAATACTGCTGCTGCTGCAGCCTGCACACACAAATACACACACACACACACACACACACACACACACACACACACACACACACACACACACACTACTCCAAATGGAATTGTACAGTGATCTCTTGTATTGCTTTACACAATGTCCTTGTTCTGCATGTGATGAATGTATGAGCTGGAGAGCACAAAAAATGCTTCATATCATGCAGTTAGTTATACGATAGTCCATGTTTTTATTTTTTACATTGGTGTGAAAGTTTTATTTTGTTTATAAATCCTTTAAATGGGAAGTGTAAAATTATTACAAAGCGACTTTTGATTAATGGCAACATAAAAACTTTCCAACCAAACCATGTGTTTCAGATTTTGACAAGCTAACACCCGGTGACATATCCGACCCAATAGCCAGGGCCAAGATGATCGCACTAAAAGGTATAAAGAAGGTGGTGGCACAAAGTAGCATCGCTTTGCACCGGTGAGTGCCTTTGCACAATGTGCCGATTATTACTTTGTTTTGGCTCGTGGGATTTGAGCATGTGGGAAGATTTTCAGTGTATAAAAAAAATAGTCAGCAGCAAGAGGGTCTGGCTGACTTATTTGATCCCTGGCTATTGTATCCATTAAAAATATACAATTTTGTTGTTCAAGTGTCAGTCGCACATGCATCTAACGTGAATATAATTGGAGGATTTGAGAAAAGCTGTTAACCCAATTTATTGAGTCACACATTTGATAGCCTCGTATCGTAGTGCTTTCTACATTTTGTCTGCTGCTTCACCTTCATTTGCTCTTCATTTTTTTTGTTTGTTTGTTTTTTTTTTGTTTTTTTTTTAAACCTTTGTTGCACCTGTTTTGTTTTTATCTCATCTGTCTTTCTCGGATTGTCTGGCTATCCAGGCCTGGATTCCCTCCTGCCATCACACAGCCATCAACACCGGCTGAGACTTGCCCATCTGCAAAAGTGCCTGCGCAGGTTTGATGCATCTTTAAGTGTCGTATCATCGGTCTGCCATTTTGTAAAGGCAAATTAAAGCTGGCAGCCATTATCACCCAACGGTTGGCTTATCATTGTGTTCACCACATGAAAACGAAACCTCGTACATCAGGTTTACCTGCAGTTTTGGTCGCTGAACACTCACGCTCTGCCATGCGGTTACGTTGCAGGGCCATAACATTGACAATAATCATGTCGACAGCCATTGAACACAAAATTCATTGCTTTTTTCAGACATATGTGATTGGCCATTTAACAAATCACGTGTGATAGTTTAATAATCGTTCCACTGATTAGATTGGCTTGCTGTACTGCTGGGTGGCAGACAGACAGGATATATTAATAACTTGCCAGATAATAAATCGATAATGTTCTGCATCTGTCTGACATGAGCGAGCTATCTGGCATAGCTGTTTCAGCAATGATGTGCTATCTGACGTATACGCACAGCATCGCTAGTTCCGTTCTAGTTTAACTTTGCCTTTACTTTTGCCATGTGGTGTTTCTTGTGAACTTAATCTCTTTGTGCTGTATTAGATTGTTTCATCCTATTGTGTCCAGGAGGAAGCTGCAAGTGCAACACAAGCTGTGAAACAGATCCTAGAAAATAGAGGCCACTGCACATTGGGTAAATGCTCATCGAGGCCTGTGCCAGGTTCCGTCTGGTACTTGCATAAAAGTGGAATTCAAAAAAAAAAAAAAATCCTTTCATTATTTCAGAGCCAAGAACATGACTTCTCAATCCTTTAAGTTAACCCCCATATTGGTTTATGCAGGTATATTTTGCTTCATTTGTAATATATTGTTGCTTGAGAAATAACACACTTCATCCACATTGAAGTCCATTTCCTTCAACGATCCTGCTTTAGTACTCCTTTTCATTTTGCGGTGAATATGTAGATGAGAAGCAGAGAAAGCAGCATGAGGAGTGGCTGCTTGACACACAGGGCTTACTTGCTATGCAGCAACGACTCCTTGAGGAACAAATTGCAGCTCATCGCAAGGCGAGGAAAGCCCTTTCGGCGAAACAGCGTACTGCCAGAAAAGCAGGCCGGGAGTTGGCTTCTGCTGATGCTGAGCATCTGAAGCAAGTTACTGAGCAGCAGGGTCTTGTGCAGAAACAGCTGCAGCAGGTTCGAACCTGAAGTTCATGATCTTTTTTTTTTTTTTCCACCGCTTGTCTATCCACTCACCCACTCTCGATTAACCACAACTATCAAGGCAACTGTTCACAGGATAGTTTTTCGAAATCTTGATTTGTGTTTATATTTATGTCCCTGCATCTGTCTAGGTTAAAAAACAACAAAAGGAGCATGCAGAACTCATGGAGGAGTTTCGGAACAAGCAGTGGCACCTATCGGAACGAGAAAAGGAACTTTGTTCAGGACAAACGGCATCCCACAGAAAACCACTGGCAACAGGAAGGACAGAGCTACCCCATCGTGAAATCGCTGCTTTGCGGCCAGTAACACAGGAACAGACACCGGGCCACATTGCCGTAGCACCTTGGGCTATGGTTTCGGCTGCTGAGCTGTCTACTTCTGAGCAACCGTGCACTCGTGCTGCTTCTGTGGTGCAGCAAGCATCGATACAGGCAGTACTTAAGCAGCAGCAGAGATTGCAGAATGGTGCTACGCAACCTTGCATGTTGCCAAAGCTAACCGTTGGTGAACAGCCGCAGTATCAACCAATGGCCTTATCACGTGTTCATCCTATTTGTCCACCTGAGGCTCAGTTCAAGCCCCAGCAAACTGGTACGCATGTGCCTCCTGCTTTGCACACACAACATCAAATGACTACAAACCCTGCAATGACACCACAGCAGCAACATCAAGTACAGCATCACCAGTTTCAGCAGCAACATTATCAGCATCAATTGATGCAGCATGAAGTAGTCCAGACTGAGGCATCGAGTCCAGCTGCACTTACAACTATCCAGTTAGGCTCTGTGCAAGAGCAACGGGTACCTCTCACCAACTCACAGCAACTTCCACCACCCACAACATTGCAGATCCATTGCAGTCCTACAACCATGCAGGGTCACACAGTTGAACATCAGCATAGAGTGGAGGCTGGCTTAAAACAGCAGGTTGTACCGACTGAGCCATTTTTAATCGATGAACTTTCAGGACAAATGGATGTCCAGCAAACTGTTGCATTAACGTTTTCCACCCCAATCCCCACCCTGGACAGCATAGAACAAAGGCGTGCTCAACATGCATCACATCCTATCTCGGGGCAGGACCCAAGAGTTTATCCTGAATATTCCACAAGCATGTTGGGCACCGCCCACTTATACTTTAGCAGGGTTTCAAACGACAAAAAGATTTCAAAACAGGGCGATGATATTGAAGCCAAAATGGACTGCCATGGGCTTGTAACTGTGCCATGTGAACCCCATCTCCGATCGAGCAGGGAGGAAGGACGAAATCATTCCGAGACCGCAAATCGATTCAAACCTGTGATACCTGAGCGCCCTCTGACATCTGCACACTGTCAGAGTTTTGGCAGACAACAGAGCTTCCCAGAGACAGAGATGCGACGGAGGGAAGTGAAACAGGAGTCTGGGGGGTGGTCCACTCAGCCATGCCAGGTATTAAAGTCCCAACTGATTGCCAGCCCCATAGACAAGCAATCATCAGCACCGATCCACTGTACCTCCGATGATGGCCGCATGGAGCTTGGCCACCAGTTGCTCAAACGACTGCTTCAGACACGAAATCCAGCAGTCGCACGGTTGCAGGCTTCAGAGGAAGAGGACCAACAGCAGGCATTGTGGCAGTTTCAGCGATGGCAGCAAGACTGCAATAAAGCTGAGGGGCAAGGCCAGGTGAGGCTCAGAAATAATGTCCACACATTGCAAGAAAATTGACAGAAAATGGCCGATTGGCCTATCACAAGCATGTCACATTCTCGTCAACTCACGTAATTGTCATTTTTGAAAAAGGTGAAGTCCACAGAAATTGATCATCATATTATCATCATACTAAAATATGCAATTTGGTGTCTGTCTGAATGGTTTTTTTGATCGTGATATATTCGGTAATTACTTATCCAATCTCAACCAAACTTGACAGGAGGATAAAGGGTCACATTATGGAGGCTAAAGCGACTTAATTTGCCTCCCTCCCCAGGGGGTTTTCCTCCTTGGGGAAAAATCCCTGTTAAGGTGTATATTCATGTTTGGATAGCTATTCATGGCATTCCTCCAAGGCCACTTCTAAAAACAAAAATATTTATAACACGAATTATAATAACATAATATTGTTTATTAGAAAACAAGTCTGAAGATGACGATGGTTCACGAGCGGAATTTGACGATGTAGATTGTTTCAGAAGTCAAGGATGAGACAATGTGATCATGTTTGACCAAGTTATAAAAATGATCAACATTATTTGGTACGAGTGACAGGTTATTAGCTGCAAAATGTCGAAAACCCTGTTTCGTTCAACAACTTTAAAAATTTGACCTTTGCATAACCTTTAAAGGTCACAAAACAATGTTGTGGACATTAAAATAAGGAAACAGGATACGTGCTATAGCTTATTGGAGTTAGTTCGTCGAAAAAGGTCGAAAACCCGGTTCGATTCCCACAACTTTGAAAATTTGACCTTTGTGGCCTTTAAAGGTCAAAGGTCAAGGATTATGACCTTTGGTGCAAAACTTCCTCTGGAACATTCCAGGAACAATATAACGTCATATAGGCTATATGGCATTTCGCACTGCTCAGATTATCCATACTTTGATGAAATCAGCGTAAAACAAACTTGAAGGGGGCGCCTCGGGCAAGGTGTTCAAGATAGAGCAAAATGGTTTCAAGACTTTAGGTGGGGAATGACCTCAAGATTATGCATAAAAAATATTGTCATCCCAGCTCTCACAGTTTGGGCGGTCGTATGATTTTATGTCAAAATTCGAAATTTTCGAAGTTCGTGACCTTGTGACCTTGACCTTGGGACGAAAATGAAAAATCGAGCTCCGTGGGGCTATGCAGGTGCCATTGGGCTAACCAAATACTGAAACCCCTGTCAGATTCGACAAATCCCCAAGGAGAAGATGCAAATTGAAATCTGCTACCCCCTAAAAACACATGTTTTTTGGGCGTGGCTCTGCCCATAATGGGCGCACCACGCCCATTCTCAGGAAAACACAAATAGATCATGATAAAAACCTCGCACCAAAATTTTATCAGGATCGGATCAAAACCCACGGAGCTATGCTCGGGACAGACAGACAGACAGACAGACCCACAACAATAATGAATATAGTGGTCACTGATTTTTTTTCGTGAGAATATTTTTTCGCGAACCAACAGTATTAATACCTATAATATCCACTCTCCCCAAGAGGTTTTTCTTCCTTCGACAAATGCCGCGTTGACGTATATTAATCACTTTTTGGCGTATCGTGGGGCAAACCTACCAGAAGTAAAAATATTATAAACCACAAACACGTATGAGTACCTTTTTAAACAGTCGCTACAGCTGTTTCACACTATAATGATAGAAATCTGGAGGAATCGTGACATCCTTGAGGAAATCTATCGATGCTAATCACGCCCATCACAGAGTAAAGGGCACAAGCCGAGATGTACCGCAATCTATATACCCCAGCGAGGATAATAGCTTGAACCCTCCCTGTCGCTCCTGTCAGGAGTTTGTGTTCTTAAAATATTTTCCCTGTTTATTTTCTGAAATAAACATGCTTTTGAAATATAGTTGTAAACTTTAAAATCTGCATTTACCTTTGCATGCCTTTGTAAAGTAGGTTTATCGATAAGGCTGAAGGAAGACCCTTTCAAAACTATTTTGGGGCATTCTGGTTGTAGTGAACATAAAAGTGATATATTCTGTATTGTGATGGTTCTGCGAAACCGTCATCCCCAAGGCAATTGCAGGCAACATATAGCGGTTCCAGAGATAGTTATGTCATTATTATTCGTTTTAGATAGCCCTTCCCCTATGTGTAACAGATGTATGGGTCAATATGCGTTGTGTGGGATTAGGCAGGATTTTTTTTCCCCGATTCTTTTCCTATCTTGCTTCTCCACACATGAACGTATCCTTCCCTGATGCATGCATGCACACCAAAGATCATAACAAACAGGCAGTTCATTGGTATAAATGTGCCAAAACCCTTTGAATCGCTCAACGGGCATTTCACTACGACCTTCACTCGAACCCCAATGCGACAACATTTCAAACACCATCAAGACTCTTTGATTATAACCACCAAACTATTGAACCACAATCCATGCTCTCCTACGTTCACCATTGACACCTCCACCATAACCAACGACCATAACAAACTGCGACCACAAACAACCGCCATGCTAGAACGCGCTACTACGCTGACACTACCATCGCCTCACCCACAGTCACCACCACCAACCGCCACTCCCTTTTGGGGCCGACAGGGAATGGGAGCGGCCGGCACGCCATTGCCGACACTCGGGTCTGGACATGCAGACATCTCAATTGGAGCGCAAGTGTACGCTAGACTCCATTCGACGTCGTGTCGATAAGTCGAGCACTCCGCTCAATAACGCCGCCCCCCCCCCCATTTGGTGAGCAGTGTTGCACATTTGTGCATGGAGAGCATGACGAAACACCCCAGTCCCATGTTAATTGCGGAGCTTAGCCATGTGGGAAAGCTCAAAGCATCATGGGGCCATTTTCGCTGTCATTCCCTCGCATGGGCGGGGACAGCGCCGTGGTAATTATCTGCACACCAATGAGGGCACTAGAAAACGCTGGCCACTCCGCTTGATCCGATACCAAACTCCTCACCTGCCTGGGGATTATAAAATCGCCGTGCGTTCTGCGTTAATTGTTCCGTTAACAATAAAATCCACCCCCTTCTAGGTGATCCGAGCTCTGCCCCTTTTTTCTCTCTCTCTCTTGCTGAGTCTCCCGGCACCCCCGGTAGAGGTTTACATCGAGGTTATATGAACAATTTCCTTAATCATAATCCCTAATTAACTATTACCACGCACCACCCCCTGTATGGTGCACATTCAAAGAAGACAATTCTTAATGGAGGAGAATGATATACAAGGTGTCCATAAAGCTAACGGTTCCCTACTTTTATTACATCAAGATGTGCTAAATGCCATACACTGACCATGCTATTCTATACATTTCTATCTGGTCTACAGGAATATCTAACCCACCCCCCCCCCTTTAAAAATTTACAATCCTTCAGAAATTTACAATTTATATGCAGTGCCTTCAGAAATTTACAATCTTCATTTAAATTGAGTTACATACTTAATTAATGGAAAAAAACACAAATCACCTTTTGAACTTTCAAAATCCTTCCGTTTAGCAGTAATAGGACATGTTAAATAGGGGTATGTTGTTCCAGAAAATTCCAGAAGTTTAGCAATGTTAAATCGGGGCATCGCTAAACTTCTAGGATTTTTTTCAACCATCTTTAAAATCGTTATTTTATTTAAATTGAAGTATATATTCTTAACACTGCATGGGGTAATGTGTTCTACGAACTCTAGTTTATAAAGGGAAGAGATTCCTAATAGAGATACCTAATCGTAACCGCAAAATAATTTTGGAGTCGTTCCTTCACAATCATGATGTTGAAGCAAGTATGAATTGAGAATGATTTGCATGAATAATTTCATTCGCGAATGCAGTCATGTCACCTCAAAAGCCGACAATGTGTAAGTTGAATCCGATTTCTGTGGCTATTCTTGCAGTTTCCTGGTATTGCCAGTGTCGATCTGGAACCAGTGTTGGCTGCTGCATTGATGTACATCCGTTTTGCAGCTCCAAGCCTTTGCCAGGCATCACAATAAGGAATTGCATGAGCAGCACAAGTACACCTTACACATGTGGCGAATAGGATTGGGCGAAATAATCGATTACCCACTTGTAATCGATTCCCTCAATCGGAACCGGCAATCAAACTCTAAATTATGCAGAGCTGAATACCCATCTGTAATGCTGCCAAGTCTCTGGAGTCAACTCCTACTCTGCCTTATCTCACTTTGTTCATCGATAATTATCCGTTCGTTGGTTCAGCAAATTATTTCAAAAGCTGCTCCTGTCATTCTTTACAAAACAGACACAGACAAGTCCGTTTTTCTGCATCTAGTTTGTTCAAGTTGTAAAGAAAATTAGCAGACATGTACTCACGAACTGTGTGCATGTGTGTCAGACTTCTCCTTTTGATCTCCGACAGACAGCATTTAGGCTATCATATCTGTACAAGAACTAAAAACTTTTTTTTTAATGTAACAAGGATCTAAGGATGCTACTCCAAAAAATATGTGAACAAGGTAGGCATGATTTATATAACTTGTGGGCCTATTGGACCAAAGTTTTATTGGTCTTCACTGCCTTGTTGCATACCTGCCTGCTGTACTGCTTGAGCATTAGCTTGCCTTTCACTAAGTCCAGATGTGCTTGGGCCAGGCTGGGGATTATATGTTCGTTATTATTATTGCCAAATGATACTACTATGATAATTGTTGTTAATATTATTTATGAATTTCCTCTGCCACCAAAGGTGAAGGCGGTTATGTTTTCACCCCTTTCTGTCTGTTTGTCTGTTTGTCTGTTTGTGTGCAGGATATCTCAAAAAGTTATCGACGGATCCGAATGAAATTTGGTGGGCAGGTTGGGTGTGACAAGGACGAACCGATTCGATTTTGACGAAGATCCGGATCCAGATCCGGAACCGAAAATTTTTTGTGATTCTTCACCATTGCGTGATCGAGCCAAAAATGATATACAGGGTGTCCATAAAGTCTCTTTACAATTTATAATTTCTACCGTCTTGATGTGCTTTGTGCAACTAATGTTGCCCATATAGAAGTGTATTAAATGAGGCAAAAAACTCCTCACTACTCCTTCAATATCTACTCCTCACTTTGTAATAATTTACACAGGTTTATCTATTCATTTGATTTTGTAATAAAAATTTTTAATTGTAAAGAGACTTTATGGACACCCTGTAAAACACGATATCTCAAAAGTTTTGGACGGATTCGGATGAAATTTGGTGGGCAGGCTGGGTGTGTGACAAGGGCAAACTGATTAGATTTTGGTGAAGATCCAAATCCGGATCTGGACACGAGAATTATTTAATATTTAAAGTGATTCTTCACCATTGAGAGATCGGGTAAAAAAAACTGATATATAACATGAAATTTACCTCCACCACCAAAGGTGAAGAAGGTTATGTTTTCACCCTTCTCCGTCTGTGTTTGTTACTGGCGAAAAAATATTTCACCAACTATGTTGGTCTGTAGTGTTTGTTACTTACCAAATCTAAAGATTTCGTAAGTATATTGATGACTTCCGTCCTCTGTTTGTTTGTTTGTTTGTTTGTGTGTGTGTTTGTGTGTTTGTTTGTAGGCACAATAACTTGAGAACGGAAGAAGCTACCAATGTCAAATTACACCACGTGATTCAGGAGGGTGATGGCTAGCGCTGATTAGGTTTTGGTCAAAATCGGTCAAAGGTCAAGGTCACAGTGAGGTCAAACATTCGATTTTTGATGGTTTGGTACAGAATCATCGTAGAAACTTCTGGTTTGCGTCGCTCCCTTCTCGAGAGACAGCTTTTATTAGACAAAGTCAGAGGTGAAGTTGACAATTTCATAAGTACCAGTTTATGAATGCTTGTTTGTCTGTTTGTCTGTCTGTCTGTTTGTCACACAATTTTTGGCCAGTTTTTAAGCAATCGTTCTGAATTTTTTTTATGTGTGTGTGTCGATGACTGGCCAAGGACAGTAATGCTTAATTTTGGTGAAGATCCAAATCCGGATGCAGATATGAGAATTTTTTAAGTGATTCTTCACCATTGAGAGATGGATCCAAAAACTATGTATAGCATGTTATCTTGAAAAGTTGCGGACTTGTGACAAAACTAGGTGGAAAAGTTGGTTTAAGTGAGAAGAACAAGCCGATTCGATTTTTGGTTAAGGTCTGCATTCAGATGCGACCTTTCAGTGGGATGCAAAATTTAAACTGTTCAGTCTGGCAGAGGTATGCACTCTTCTGAGTGTCCTTCCATTTCGCCAAGTGTTACTCTGTGAGTGATTTTTTCATCTGTTTGTTTGCCACATGATTTTTGGCCACAGTTTTCAAGCAATCGTTCTGAAATTTTTTTGTGTGTGTCGATGACTGGCTAAGGAGAGAAATGCCTAATTTTGGTGAGGATCCGAATCTTGATCCGGATCTGAGAATTTTTTAAGTGATTCTTCACACCGTTGAGAGATAGGGCCATAACAATGTATAGCACAATATCTCAAAAGGCTGTGGATGGAGTGCCACGAGGAAGAATTGATTTGACTTTGGTGAACATCCGAATCCAGTTCTGGATACGAGAATTGTTTAATTTTTATCTGATTCTTCACCATTGAGAGATGGGGCTAAAGTAATATATATCATGATATCTCAAAAAGTTGTGGATGGGTTGGGATGAAACTTGGTGGACAGGTTGGGTGTGTGATAAGGACAAATTCATTCGATTTTGGTGAAGATCCGAATCCGGATCTGGATAAAGAATAAGGTTTGTGAACATATCCCTGAAACATCTTTTTAAATGTAATGTTTTTTTTTTTTTCTGTGAAAGCTACTCAAGGTTTCTGGGTTGTATACAGTAAGTACTGTAGTTGGTAATCACACTGACTACAACCTGCCGATTCCCAAAAAATTGCCAATGTCAGCCAAGTGTGTGTGTGTGTGTGTGTGTGTTTATGTGTGTGTGTGTGTGTGTGTGTGTGTGTGTGTGTGTGTGTGTGTGTGTGTGTGTGTGTGTGTGTGTGTGTGTGTGTGTGTGTGTGTGTGTGTGTGTGTGTGTGTGTGTGTGTGTGTGTGTGTGTTTATGTGTATATGTGTGTGTTGTTCATAAAGCATAACATTCTGTCTGCTAACTCCCCTACCCCAACCTCTCTCTCTTTTTCTATTTTTCTCTTTCTCTTTCTCTTTGTCCCATCCTTACTCTATCCTCTCCCAAAATACAGTGTAGCCCCCTCCTCCCACATTTCCTCTCACTCTCCTATTCCCTCTGTCTGTCTCTGTCTCTGAACATATCCAGACGATGGTTATGTCTGGACGGTGTTTGGTCTCCAGACATGTCCGGACGGGAGTTTGTCTCCGGCCAGCTTGGCTCTGGACGTGTCCAGGCAGTGTTTGTCTCCCAACACTTGAGTTTTTCTCCAGACCGTGTTTATAGTATGACCGGTCGAAAATGGATTTCAGACATTATTTTGTTTTCATCTTCACTGTTATTCTCTGCAGAATCATTTTGATGAAACACTATGAATCATAATTATTGCTCCACCGCACGTCTGCCTTCCCTTCCTCTCACCTCGCAGTCTTCCCTTCCCCCACCCCTCCTTGCTCCCCCTCCCTTCTCTCTCCTTTCCTCTTCACTCTTCCCACTCTCTCTCCCCCTCCCCTCTCTCCCTCTTTTTCCCCTCTTTTTCTCCCTCCCACCTTTCATATTACCGTCAGCGAAGCGACGGGTGGTATTTGCTCATAATACAATAATTGCTAAGGCTACTTCAAGTATATTTTTAACATGGATATGAACTCGATGTTCTTTGCAATGGATTAACTTGTTAAGTTCATCCATACCCAAGTAATATGCTCCTGTGATACTTGTTGCAGGGAGAGAATTCTGATTCTCGATCCCAGAAGCGTGCAAGCCTTGTGGCGAATCCCGAGTGTCCTGTGTACGACACATCAGTACATCTTGCCGAGCCGAAAGTAAAACACATTCAACATAAGGCCGATGCTCTGGTCGTGAAACGGAGGCGGAAAGGGGAAGAGAATCAACTGGAAATCAGCAGTGGAAAGGAAGCAGTTTTCAGCCACTTGAAACAGGTGTTGCTCATCACAGCGATTCTGTTTTATTTATTTTTTGTACTTTTTTTATTTGTTTTTTTTGCTTTTTCTTCTAAAATTCCAACAATAAGCCTCTTCCTTTGAAATGAAAAGCTGCTAACCTTGGATTGGCAGGAGGAATGTAAGTTGATGTTGATGTTGATTAGTGCTTTTCTGAGCTCACACTTTTGTTTGGTTTTGGAGGTGTACATCTTTTGAGCATGCTCTGAGTGATGTCATGCTGCACTGAAATCTCAAAACAGACAAAATGCTTTTTGGTGCAAAAAAAAAAAATACAAAACAAAATGTGAAATAAAAGGCTTTTGCAAGAAATAAAATGGAAAAAAAAAAAGAGTTAAAATACTTTTTGGACCAGACTCTGTGACTTAATGATTAGAGCGTCCACTCCAGGTCTTGTGGGTAAGTGGTTCGAACCTGAACCCGAGTGAGTCGTACCAATAAGAATAGCATGTGCTGCTTTTCCTTGCTTGATGCTCAGCATTTAAGCATGGACAAACAGCCATAGATTGGCAACCACTGTGCAAGCTTGATTGGCCTAACGACCTCCTCCTGCACTGAAGTTCCTTTTCTTGAACTCAAATTATTATTATTATTGTATTATTATTATTATTATTATTATTATTACAGCGCGGCGACATCGCGCTGTTATATAATTGGCTATTCTGTCCTGTGTCTTCTATCACGTCTTCTGTCACACTTATGGCCGCCATACGTCCCTTTGATTTGAGGGCTATAAATAGAAATTTGTCCAACGTCACAACTCTTCCCATCATGCATGCTAATTCACAGTGTCTACATTTAAATTTTATAACTGCAAAATTGTTTCATCATCCTTAACCTAGACTTTTACTGCCCCCAGCCACGTGATATCGAAGTATTCGCTTCTTGTTATTATTACTAGTATAAAAGCCCATCAAAAGTGATGGGTCAGAATTATTTTATTCAAAATATTCAAGGAGGCTGGAAGATATGTTTTGCAGCAAGAAGCATTATTTTAAAACACTACATGTACAAATATGACCTTATTTTCTTTATCTTCTGGGATGTTTCATTTTGATGGTACAGCTTTGTTAGCATGCCAAAGTCTGAAGCCTCGGCCTAGTGTGAGGTGTGTTTATATCTCCTTTATTTATGAGACATCCTAAGGACAGAATTGAACACTCGTTTTACTCTGTGTGTGCTGCACATTATGTGCTGCACAATTCCCCTCCCTGTGCCTTGTATTTATTGTTATTTTTTTAAACGCTTGTGTACACTGCTCTTGAGGCCTGGTTGCAAGTCACTGTCTACATTTCCAATAGAAGAGACGTAATTGCTCTTTTATGAAAAATGTTTTTCGAGTTTTATTTTATCCTGAAAAATAGACCGTAGTGAACACACAGTCATGTTAAAAGATTAGCCTTTAAAACCCTTCAATTGTCCGTATGAAGTGGACAGACAAATACACAAACACACAAATATACTGTGTTTTATATAGGTGGATTATTTTAGATGTGCCAACATTGAACACCACTTTCAGGATCGTTTGCATTCGATACGTGGCTTCAGTGAATTTTCAGCATGTGCATGTGTTCCCCATTATACTATGTGCTAACCTTGTTCAGAAGTCTGAAGTCCTTATCATAAGACTTGTGAGCAAGGGTCAGTGTTGTCTAAAGGAACCATTTTTTTTCCACAGTGAAAGTGCTCTGTTGTGACACAATGTGCAGGTGGAATTATGCAATTGCTGATGGTGAATGGTTTAATGCACATCAGTGACAACAGCTTCCTTTGTACCCTTAGCTCCCACTTCTTCCACTGGTCGAGCCAGTCATTGAAGTTAGTCTGGAATTGCTTGCACCATTTGGAGCTGGGCGGCTCGATGGCGAAAGTCAACTTCGTGGTTCATACGGTCAGGCGGTACTTGATGGAGGCCCGGACTACTACCTCCAACTGTACTGCGAGGTTTGCTCAACTGGCATGCATGGCTTTATCGGACATTTCCTGCTCTGCCATGATTTATAATTCACCTTTCATCATGCATTGTCTCTCTCTTTACCATGCATTTCCAGAAGAACATGAGTGACCCACCAACACCTCCACTCTCTCTACCCCCTACACCACCACCCGGTGGCCGAACTAAACTGCTGAACGGATTTGCTGCCCCAGAAGAAATGTCTGTGAAGAGAGCACTGTACATTGGCCAGGAGGGTAAGGAAAGGCAGCAGGTCACTGGTGATGCCATTTGATGTCATAAAACATTATTTCAAGCAATGTCGAAAGAAAGTCAGAATTAATTCTGTTTTTAATGGTTATTCTGACGTGTAATTTATCCTTTCTTTCTTGAATCATTTTTACCCCTCAGCCCGAATTGGGTTAAGGGGTATTGTCGTCACAGGCGTTGTCCGGGCGTCTGTCAACTTTTGGTTTCCGTCAATTTCGAGGAGAACACCTTGTCCGATTAAATCCATTTTTTCAGGGTATGTTGGGGTTGAGTAGAAGAAGGTTCCTTTCGAAAATGGGCCTGCTGCGATTTTCAATGTGGCCTCCATGGCAGCCATCTGGAAATTGGTTTCCGTCGATTTTGAGGAGAACGCCTTGTCCGATTAAACCCATTTTTGCAGTGTGTGTTGGGGCTGGGTAGAGGAAGGTTCCTTTCGAAAATGGGCGCGCTGCGATTTTCACTAGCCACCACGGTAGCCATCTTGAAGTCTGATTGATTTTCGATATGACATCCAACGTGCTCTAACTTACTGCATCATCGTGATATCACTGCTTCCTTTTAAAATGCATGGGCTAAGGGGTTACGCCCGCTTTTGCTGAGCTATTTTTATTGTAATTATTATAGCTTTTGTTTGGGGCTTACAGGATGGCCTCGAGGTACACGCACTCACCTCTAAGCTTTCTCGCCTGGGTTTACATCCCGACCCAGCTATATTCTCTGATCCTGGTTTTTCATAGGCAGGGTGATTCATCAATGTGTGTGCCCTCCTCGGATGGACGTTAAACGGGAGTCCCATCTGTCAGCATTCGTTGGTGAATGTTAACGATCCCATGGTTTCCTTTGTGATGAGTAGGAGAGCTATCGCCGGCACCCTGAACAAATTATACCTTCCTGCCCAAACCACTTAGTTGAGCGTCAGGACTGCCCAGCCAGTTTGTGAAAGACTTGGGCCAAAAACTTATCCCTGCCAACCCCACAAGAGCTTGGGAATAATTGAGGCTGTTAAAGAAGAAAAAGAATAAGATAAGCTTTTAATGCAAGTTATGTTTTTCTTCTATTTCTCTTTCTGCTGTCTCAGACCACCCTTTTTTCAGAGACCCTTTTTTCCTCACTCTTCCTTCCAGAGATTCAAGCAGCCAGTGTATCACGTCATGTAATTTGTTTTTGGAGGTGTACGTCTTTTGAGATCATTACCCACGATTGTACTGGGTGTTCCCAAAAGACCTGACAACTTTGGTTGTTATTATATTTAGTACCACAAATGATACAACGATACCCTTTGTTTTTTTTATGATACAGAAACTCATGAAGTTTTCTTCATTTTCCGGTCTGGTGGCTTAATGTTAAAGAAAATGGCGACTCCATGGGAGAAAGCTCAGTGCATCGAATGGTTAATCCAGAGGAAATCCAACACGCAAATTCCACGTAATTTCCGTACAAGGCATGGAAGGAATCTGTCATCGCAGACAAGCATCAGAGAATGGTTCAAGAGGTTTAAGGACACTGGACGTTGTCAGAAACAGACAAGTACCGGTCGACCATCAATCATTTCAATAAACTCCCAGAAAATCAATTTTAGACACATCCAGAGAACTGGGACAACCAACCAGCACTATATACAGGATTTTATATAAAAGGCTGAAGCTTTAAGCTTATAAGTTGCAGATTCTGCAGGAACTCAAACAAAATGATGGATCCAAACGCATGGCTCTTGCCTTGGAAATGCTCAGTCGCATCGAGGATGACGAAGATTACCGGAAAATGTCATGTTCACAGACGAAGCTTATTTTCCTGTATTTGGGAGGATCAACCAGCACAATGTGAGCATATGGGGCTCTGAAAACCCCCCACGTGGTCATTGAACACATACACGACAGTCCAAAGGTCATTGTGTGGTGTGGCCTTCTCCATGACCTTGTGGTGCGTCCGTTTTACTTTGTGGAGGATACAGTGACATCAACAATTTATGTGAGCATGTTGCAAGGATTCGCCTTCCCGCAGATTGAAAACCGGCAACCCGATATCATTTTGCAACGTGTTGGCGCTCCCCCTCATTGAGCCTGTCATTTGAGCCGTCCTGGATGAAAAATTTCCATGTCGCGAGATTGGCTGAGATGGACCTGGCACCACGACCACCAGAGAAAATCCACATTGTTTTTGTTTTTTTTTCCTCTGGGAGTTTGTCAAAGATGTTGTCGACAACACGAAGGTGGCAAACCTGCGGGATCTTTGTTCTCGGATAACAGCTGCATGCACACTGGTGGACGCAAAAACGCTGAGTCGAGCATGGCAAGAACTTGTGTACAGCCTTGATGTCCTTTGCGTGACAAACAGAGCACACATTTAAGTGTATTGATGGTGTGCATAAAACGTTATGAGTTTGTTTCATATATACCAAAGGGTATTGTTGTATCATTTGTGGTTCTAAATACATTTACAACTAAAGATGACTGTGGCTTTTTGAACACCCTGTATTACCCCCATTCACACTTCCCAACCCACTCCTCTGACTTGCTGCTTTCAGTGTTTCCTCCACCCCACCCCACCCTCTGTCTCTGTCTCTGTCTCTGTCTCTGTCTCTGTCTCTGTCTCTGTCTCTCTCTCTCTGTTGTGCCTAATTTTGTCCCTCCACCCCACTGTCAATTTAGCCTTGCTCCCTTGAGCCTCGCTCTTGTTGATTAAAATAATGACTGTTTGTTTTTGCCATCCTGAACATTTTGTTCCACTATCTTCTTAAAATAGCAAATGTGAAAACAGACTAGTTTGTTCACACATTGTTTTTTCATTAAACTTCAGTTGCAAAATAAATGCCACTTTTTTTCAAATTCTGCCCTTTCTTTACTCTGAGGGCGTCATTGTAAAACAGTGTTCCAGACATGACCATCCTGAAGATATATTAAATTTGTATTCAAAAAGCAAAACATTTGAAAATACAACCGACCTTTTGAGTTCCTTCTCTGCTTGATAAATCTTTCGCCCTCTTTGTTGTTCTTTTTTTCCGTTTGTGGAATGGCGTTCCTCAGGCTGTTGTATCCCACATTTCAAGCAAGTATTGCACTATCATCTCATGTTGCCCTATCCCTCCCTGCTTCCATTCCTACATGCAATATTTTTATCACCATTAACCCAACCCTCTTATTTGCAGGTTGCTTTTTTTTTCTCTTCCTCACCAGTCTCTCTCCTCTCCTCTCCTCTCCTCTCTTTTCCTGTTTCTTTTGTCTCTTACTTGTGTCCAACTGTTACCCGACTGTCAGTTTGTTGTCTTCTTTTTTTACCCTCGTATCACAACACCCTTCCATGAGCCTTAATCTTGTTTAAAATTAAAATAACAAAATCTTTTTGGTCTGCTAATAAATTACCCATAATTAATACTTTTATTATTTTAACTACAGAGCTTTTACCTTTTATTAACCTGTGGACTTTAAAAATCATGCTGCTGTTGGTGTTGTTGTTTAGACCAATATCTCTGAACATCGGCGGCATTTGGAATACTAAGAGAGGGGGGAGGGGGGTGACAAAGAGGGTGGGGGAGAAAGACGGCTGGGGAGAGAGGAGGAGGGTGGGAGTGAGAGAGGAGGTGGAGCGAGGAGGGGTGAGGAAATGAGGAGGGGGGGCGAGGAAGGGGAGGAGAATGAGGACGAGGGGAGAGCGATGCCTCACCGCACCTCACTATACACTCCGGGAAGGGGTGCGAAGAGGGGAGTGGGAGCGAGAGAAGGGGAGAGAAGGAAGTGGGGGGAGACCGATGTCTCAAAAATCGAGTGGGAAATTTTCAGAGTAAATTAATTTAAATATTATTGCAATATTTTTCCAATTTTCTCTTGAACTGGTAGTTCACTTGGCCTGTTACTTTACTCATTATGATAATCATGTTATGTTATGTTAATTGTTATGTTAATGTTAATCCCGTTATGTTAATCGCTCTTTTAATTTCATTTATTTTGCCTTCCTAATTTCAGAGATTTCCCCACGAAGACCCCGGCCGCAGCCATCGCAGTGATCCCCGTGGTTAATTATTTTTGTTGCACTCAATAAAGTTACATTTTCGGCACTTTCCTAAATCTTTTCTGCACTCAATATAATTCTCAGAACAGTGGAAAATGTGACGTTTAATGCTTTGGCAATTTCAAATTTTGTTTGTGTAAATATGGAGAAAGAGGGATCACAGCCTTGCTTGCTTAAAGTAAATTCATAAATAAGCATCATTATAAGAATTGTTAATTTCTTACATATTTCAGATTTCACTCCAGATTTCAATATTTAATTAGTCCACATGCTCCTATCATCAAATTTGAAGACATATTTCGATTATATGCTTTAATTAGTCCGTAAGAGTACGTCGTGGTTCCAAGGCAAGGCATTTTGGAGCAGGCCAAAACAAATGGCGGCTTAAGACCCCTGTAATGGGCTGGCCAAGGATAAACCTGTTTTTGTTTTATTCATACTGAGATGAGATGGTTGTCTTCAAAAGAGGTGTTTAAATTTATCCACGACCCAGTTTTCATTCATCCACTCCCGTGGAGTTTCCTTAGAATGCATGCAATGTTTCGGGCAACTAGGTTTCATGGTTTTGGAGTTATGGAGGAGATACACTGACACACACTGATATTTATGATGACAGACAAGCATGTACAACCCGTCGCTTCGCTGATGGGAGTATTGAGGAGGCGAGGGGAGGAGGTGAGGGAGAGAGAGGGTCAGGAGGGAGGGAAAGAGCGAAGAAGGGAGGTGGGGAGAGCCGTGCCTCACCAAACATTACTCTACACTGTGGGAGGGAGAGGTGTGTGTGTGTGTGTGTGCGTGCGTGCGTGTGTGCGTGCGTGCGTGCGTGCGTGCATGCGTGCGTGCGTGCGTGCAAAAAAAAAAAAAAAAAAAAAAAAAGAAGAGAGAAAGGTGAGGGGTAGAGGTCGCATTAGCAAAGATAATATGCGTTGTGCTTAAGGACCGAACACACACACACACACACACACACACACACACACACACACACACACGCACACGCACACGCACACGCACACACACACACACACACACACACACACACACAAAAACTCATGTCAGAACAGCTATACACAGAATGACACATCAGAGTTTATAATGTAATCAGTCCCTTTTAATGTAAGTTTATAACGCACATCTGCAAAAACTTTGATGTCCCAATTACAGAAAATATGTGGGAACATGAACCAAAAGCAATCGCAGAAAACATGGAAGTACCTACTGCTCACGTACGACCTCATGATCCCTTCGCGCGTGAACATCGAAAACAAAGCGTTGCAACCAGATATACTTCGGTATAAAAAAGAGAAGACATTGCTGATTGAGGTGTTAATACCAGTGATTTAGGACGAAACTATTCAGAAATCAAGAAAATGACCAAACACCAAGACCTCAAGAATTAAGTGAGAAGATCCTGGAAGCTGAAGAATAAAAAAAGTTGTACCAGTGATAGCTGGACCTACAGGAATGATGACAAAGAACCTCACAGAGATATTAAACATAGGGGTAATACCCCAGGGCGCTCACCTGGTCGTGGCTGGATAAGACAACCAGGCAACCACTGGTAGGTATGGATGACCCAGAAAATATGCAACGGAGAAGAAAGTAAATTCCTATGCATGTTTTTTCTTTTAATGCCGTGAACAAACTTTGGTACATCATGGGTGATAAGGGTTGAGGTCAAGTTTCATCGAAATTGTGTGTGCAGTTTCAGAAAAGAAAGCAAATACCAATTTGGGGAGGGGGCAACCCCCCTCCCCCCAGAGACCCTCCTCGACCCCAACATTTTTTTAATGTCGTGAACAAATTTTAGTGCATCACAGGTGGTGAAGATGGTGGTCGTTTCATTGGAATTGCGTGTGTACTTTTTGAGAAAAAAGCAAGTGCATATTTTGGGGGGACAACCCCCTTAAACCCTCTTAGAGCCCGATTTTCCTCATGTCATGAACAAACCTTGGTATGTCATGGGTGATGAAGGTCGTAGTGAAGTTTCATCGGAATTGTGTGTATCGTTTCTAAGAAAAAAGCAAATACCTCTTTGGGGGGCACTACCCCCCCTTAAACTCCCTCTGAAGACCCCTTCAAATCCCATTTTTTTAATGCCCTCATGGGTGATGAAAGTTGTGGTCAAATTTCATTGAAATCGTATGTGTAGTTTCTGAGAAGTTGCAAGTATTTGTGAACGGCCGGATGGATTGACGACGAGCCATCCCATAAGCTCCCTGGAACTACTTTACAGGTGAGCTAAAACCATCCCTGGGAATATTACAAACAAACTACAGTTGGAAGCCCACCCTGGGCTCAGTAATGATCCCGAAGAGAGCCCTCGGCACAAAACTTTGAGAACAGAAAACTTCACAGCTTGGTCCATTAATCGTGACCCTTACCGAAACGAAGGTGGATGCTTCGAGCCTGCCCTGGGAGGACTGCATTCCACATTCTGAAACCCGAATATGGAGATAGCAATCAACAACACACACACACACACACACACACACACACACACACACACACACACACACACACACACACACACACACGAGACCTGGGGCGGTAGCATTCAAAACCAACAGCCTTGTAAAATGCAGCGACCTTTGCACCCCACTGGTCAGCTCCGAATATGATTTGTACATGCTA
Source organism: Eptatretus burgeri (assembly GCF_056783735.1). Lineage (NCBI taxonomy): Eukaryota > Metazoa > Chordata > Myxini > Myxiniformes > Myxinidae > Eptatretus > Eptatretus burgeri. The sequence goes on from NC_140963.1 coordinate 100,965,021, forward strand.
CAGTCCCCTCAACAGGGGGTGAATGATGGGGGACGAGGGGGAGGGTTGGGAGAGAGATAGAGGAGTGGAGGGAGAGGGGAGGGGTCAGAGAGAGAGAGAGAGAGGGGGGTCGGAAAGAGGGATAGGGGTTGGAGAGGGGTTAGGGTTGGAAGGTGTAGGGTTGAGGGATTCCAGCAGATGTGACACCCAGTTTATCGTCCATCCGAGAGATGACACACACAGTGATGAATCACCCGGCCTGTGAAACACCGGGAGGACAGTTTAGAGCTGGGTTGGGATTCAAATCCAGGCTACACAGAGTTGAGCATGCGTACCTCTCAGCTTTCCTGCTGTGATTTAGCAATTCTTCACTTCAGAAATGAAAAAAAAATTCTCATCGTGATCATGTAATTTATTTTGTCTTCGTACCTCCTGTGTCGAACCACGGTATCACAATTGAAATTTGCAGAACGTGCCAAGTGGCTTTACTACGCAATGCACGAAATGTTTGAATATATATTTTCACATTTTCAGCGAGGTAGCCACCGCCTGTTGCACCGCAGAACAACACGTGGCCAACACAGGCGAATAGCACTGAAGTTTGTTCAAGTCGATGCAGTATTCAGTGACAATGCGAATATTGTAGAGCGCTGGCTTCAGCACCCCAACGAAACAGTTGATAAGAAACGGTTTCCTTGGCACGCAATTGGCAATCACCAAACCGTCTTATTCAACATACACATCCTGGAGATGCCCGAACTGTCAAATATGTCCTAATTGGACAAATGAACACTTTTCGAGGAGTCGGAACTGCTTGTAAGTTCGATTCTGGAGCTTAAATTTTGTAGTTCTCCTTTGTTTAAGACATACTCGTCGTAATCGCATATGTAGAAATTAAATATTGCAAACGAACCCTCACGTCTTCTCGCGTTTATAAGCATTGCAATGTATGCAGCGATTCGTAGCTATGATGAACAGGCATTCGATCATATGAGTGAGGAAAGTGGAAAAAAAACTTTATCGTTAAGAAATTGTTGCGGCCTGTTCCAAGTCAAGGCATGGATGAGCAGGCCAAAAAACATGGCGGCTTCAGACCCCAGGGAGGTTACTGAGGATACGCCTTAAGACCCAAGAGAGCGAGGTTCCCGAAGATTATTTGATGAAGGATATAATTAAATAAAGCTGCTAATTATCTTCAAAAGGGATGTTTTAATTAACCCAAACACCCAATTTTCACTCTTGCACTTCCTTGGAGTTTTCTTAGTTTGCATGCAAAGTTTCAGGCTACTCGGTTTTATATTTTTGGAGTTATGGAGATCACACACACACACACACACACACACACACACACACACACACACACACACACACACACACACACACACACACACACACACACACACACACACACACACACACACACACACACACACACACACACACACACACACACACACACACGCACACACACACACATTTATTAGTATAAATAACACTGGCTCATAGGCATTTTTTTGGATCTATATGGTGGAATATTTGGGTTCTATAAAGACATATCAGACAGGATAACCTGACTATAGCATCGTGCTGACAATGGCATGCTTCACAACCTTGACAAAGCAGCTCAGCATGGAAAGGATTTATAGTTGTATTCACTTAGGAAGTATTTTCATTTGCAAATTCACTCTTAAAATCAACAGGAAGGATTAAATGGAAGAACAAGCATAATGACGACAAAATATGGTAAAATGATGAGAGGCATGCATATACAATTTCCTTGACCATTGGCAATAATAATAGAGTGAATTATACAAGAGAGTGAATTATGTAATAGAGTGAAGCAAAAATCCTTCAAATCCGCATGTTAAATCTGTTAAAATGACTGTCCGTCCATGACTTGCTCAACCCCTTTGCTTGTATATTCTTCCTTTTATTCGGTCTGGTGTTTGACCCGAAGGCGGGTTCAGTGTTGCCAAAGCAGCCCCATTGCAAATAATTACACTGGGTGGTTTGCGTGCCCCCCTTTAATCACTTCCTTTGGTTTTTTTTTATTTTTTTCCTCTTTCTATCCTTCCATTCTCATTGGGTTATTTATTTCCTTGCTTCCGTCGAAATGTTGTGCATTGTTACTTGTGTTGTACTTCAGCCTTCAAGGTAAAAAGTGTGATACAATTTCTCAGGATCTACAGAGTCGCATTGCCAGTTGACACTGACGTTTCCTGGTGCCCAACTTGTCCCTGGCCATGGTACACGTCCAATCCAGCCAATCGATGTGCCAGCTTCCTTTCCTACACCTCCACATAGCCACCCTGAGGATGGCAGGTGTGTTGAATGCATACATCATTATTAAGTAATTCACATCAGTGATGTTTTTGGAAAAGGTTCCACAGTAATTTTCGATCAAAGTTTTGCCCTTTGGACTTGGTTTGAATCCCACTCCTCTTTCTCCATTGCCTGATTGTGTGTCCTGCATCTCAATGTATGTAAACTGCATGCATCTCGATAAGTCATGGTGACATAGCATAAGCTGTCCAGATGTTTATGGATAGCTTGTTCGACCTCTTGATTACTAAAAGAAAAAAAAGTGTTCAGTATTTATTTTCTGCTTTGTTTTGATATTTTTGGCTTAGCACCAAAGATGGATGGAGGTTGTGTTTTCACCCCTTTCTGTTTATCTGTTTGTTTGTCTGTTTTTCTGTGAGCAGGATATCTCTAAAAGCTGTGGATGAATTCAGACAAAACTTGGTATACATGTTGGGTATGTGACAAAAACGAATTGTTTTGATTTTGGTGTAGATCCGAATCAGGATCTGGATATGAAAATTAAAAAAAATATTTGAAGTGATTCTTCACCATAACATCGAGAGTTTAACTGATGTTGACCATGTAATCTTTGTCTGTTTGACAGTCACCAGGCCAGGGCCTCCGGATTGGAGGTGACACTTTGGTGTCACACTGTGTCCAATGGAGGTTGGGGGAGTGCTCGTCACACTATATATATATATATATATATATATATATATATATATATATATATATATATATATATATATATATATATATATATATATATATATCTCTCTCTTCTTATTCGTCTTTCGGCTGCTCCCGTTAGGGGTCGCCACAGCGGATCATCCGTTATGATCCGCATAATGATTTGCCACAGGTTTTACACCGGATGCCCTTCCTGACGCAACCCTGGTCTCCTCTTACGACATAGGGATATGGTACACCTATTCGAGCCGGGGCATACACCAGCCCAGTACACTGGTACTCACTTCGCCAACCTCGGAAGGATGACAGACTGAGTCAACCCCCTAGTGTATTAATTCAGTGGCCCAACGGGGCTTGAACTCAGGACCTTTTGGATCCCAAGCCGCTGCCCGAACCACTGCGCCAACACCAGGCTTTTATTTATATATATATATATATATATATATATATATATATGTATATATATATATATATATATATATATATATTTGTGTGTATTATATATATATATATATATATATATATATATATATATATATATATATATATATATATGTATATATATATATGTATATATATATATATATATATATATATATATATATATATATATATATATATATATAAAACTATAATACACATATATATGTATAACTAACTGTGTGTGTGTGTGCGTGCGTGCGTGCGTGCGTGCGTGTGTGTGTATGTGTGTGTATATATATATATATATATATATATATATATATATATATATATATATATACACATTTGGTTTTTGAAAGAAGAAGGCGCTTCGATCCAAAAGTTAAAAAATAAAAATAAAACACGAGATCGACTCCGCTGATTTGAGCAAAAAAGCGAGAGCAGATCCAGTCTCAGGCAACGTTTTATCTGCTTCACAGCCGGCTTCCTCAAGCACAACAGTGGTTTATACATATTATATTGTTATGGTTGTGGAAATTCGCAAACCACCATTCAGGTTCCCCAGAGATCAGTTATTTCGATAAGTGTGTGTTCCAGGTTAGATTTCCCCACCGATGTATAAAGGGATTTATTCGTGTGCCGGGCTGTGAATCTTTGAGTTTGCCGTTATTCTGTTGTATCTTTTATTTCAAATGACGAACAACTCGACAACTTCCGCCCCGATATTGTGAGAAGAAAACAGGAATGACGGTTGGGGCGGGTCCCTCAGAACGGCGTCAACAAGGATGATGGTTATTACAACAGCAAAAGATGTAAGCCCGATCACTCCTGGGATTTTCCCCCGCGCGCCGGGAAGGGAGGGGCGAACGCCCCGGACCCGATAAAGGGCCGCGTTGGAACACCGAGAAAGGAGTTGATGAGTTGGTGAGTTGGTGGTGAAGCTGCCAGTTGGTGGGCGAGCAGCAGTTGAGCTGAGGGCAGTCGGTTGGCGGTTGGAGAGCCGCTGAGTCGGTTGAAGGGCAGTTCGTTGGAGTCGTCGAGGAGACGGCCGTGGAAATCAGGCGCGCTGCCAGGCCCGAGACCAACCAAGCCGCCATTACAACCGCTGCCGCGTTGGCAATGAGCCAGAGAGACAGATACCGAGGGTCGCCGAACAAAAACCCATCGAGTCGCCACAAGGGCGACGAGGTAACCTGCCCGGCCTCTCGGAGCCCCTTCGGTCATCCCGGCTCTGGGGAATATTAAAGGCTTACGAGCCTGTCTTTTTCTTTCTTGGATTTTTGTATGAAAGTCTGTGGTGCCTTGTCTTTAAGTAGAATTGTTGTTAAGTGCCTGTACATACTTGCATTCCAATAGAACCCGGCTGTAGGCTTTTTGCTTGTGTCCTGTCCCCATCCCCCCATTGTCTGCTTACGTGCCGAGGGTGGAAATAAATACCCATTGTTTGAATGTCAACCCGCTTGTTGCGTCACTTTCTCCATTGACTGCCATTGTGCGGTAGGGGAATTAACTGGCTCATTAAAGCCGATAAACGTACATCTGGTCCGACGGGATTTGGCGAATTAAAACCGCTCGGCATTCGCATACATAACAAGCCGCTTAAGCGGCTCGTTTTCGTGCAGGTCCCGTCGAGGTATAAACTCCTGGTATTTCTGTCCGCGCGAATAATTCGGTACATCGATGATTCGGTGATCGACCCTTTAGCGCGTGGACAGAAGAATTGGCTGGTTTATGATGCGTTGAGGCATCCGTGACTGGATTTCGGGGTTGGTCCTGAAAGTCACGACTGGATTGCGGCCTTCGGTGGACGTGCGACCGCGATTTGGCTGGAACGGTCGTCCGCACGCCGAACGCGGCGGAAACCACAACAATATATCGATTCAAAACAATTATTTACATATTATTTTATGTGATTTTATACATAGTATGCATGACACATTGTACATATTTTCGACACATATTATACATCCATAAGTATAAATGTGGTGTACGGATTGGGACCAAATTCGTTGCAGAGGTAAACGCAGCAATGCCAACCCTCCCGATTTCATCGGGAGGCTTCCGAAAATTCACCCAAACTCCCGCCCTTACGATCACTATCCTTATCCTCCCGAAATTTTGATATTTTTGCACTGTTCACTAATCAGAATGTACTAGTATGAGAATTGAATGAAAAGCATCGTCTGCTACGTATAGCATGTGGTAACTCCATAACGTTCGCTGCTACCAAATTGTACGTAAAAAATTGCAAATTCAAATGAGGAGCAGCGAAACATTGGGTCTGGATCTCGCTTATGCGATCATGCACTGAGATTTAGTGCATGCGGTATGTGTGCAATACAGTGCATGCGGTATGTATGCACAGTGTATATGCATGCGATACGCTCACTGCATGCAGCTGGGCCCCGTACCAGCCCGGCGGTCGTGACCACCGTGCGGTGTTTAACAGCCGCTAGAGTTCTACGAGTCGCGCTGCAGCTGTGGAACATCGACTTCGAAGTTACCGATGCTTCAAGCCCTCGATGTTGATTACGAAATGGCAGAAAAGAAGCTTACGAAGACCAAGAAATGGTCTCAGAAGTGCAAGACCGAATACAGTTTCCAATACCCGTGTATTCGAAAGTCTGAAAGAGGAATTCATCATGCGTATTGTACAGTATGCAGCGTTGATATTTCAGTTGAGCACGGAGGTCGCGATGATATTCGGAAGCACGTTGGAAACAAGAAGCAGCACACAGACATTGCAAAGGAGAGATCTTCGAGCACGAGTACCGGTACACTTCTGAATTATTTCACCAAACAAGGGACAAGCGAGGAAGAGGATGTTACCCGAGCGGAACTTCTCTTTAGTGGATTTATTGTGGAACATAACTTGCCCATATCAGTCTCAGATCATGCTGGACCTCTATTTCAAAAGATCTTTCCAGATTCAAAAGTTGCTTCAAAGTATGGATGTGCAAGAACAAAAACTTGCAAGATGTGCAAGATGTGCAAGAACAAAAAAAAAAAAAAAAAAAAAAAAAAAAAAAGCAAGAAAAAAAAAGGAAAAAAAAACAACAAGAACAAAGAAGAAAAAGAACACTGGTCAACAATTTTTTACTTTCTGAATGTTGTCTAGATTTCTACAAGTGAATTAGTGTATTCTGGCACTGCTGAATCAGCAAATGGCATCCGTTTCTCTAGCATCCATCAACATCCGGTCTGTTTTTTGTGCAAAGTTGATTTGAAAAAATTAGATCTTGTGACAAAATCAATTACATTTTTGTGGCATTACCAGCTGATTTTTGTCAACACATATCATCCTAAACATGTTTTTAAGAAAAAAAAATGTTTTGCCAACAACATTTATTGATTACATGATAGAAACATCGATTACTGTCATCTGAATGGTGGGCATTGATAAAGGTAAGTACAAGTAAATTGCATGTTGCGTCACCACTGTTCAAACTTCAGGGCTTGAACTTCCGTTTCTTCGAACTCCTGGAATGTTCAGCGGCAGGGAGGTCTCTCTTCAGATTCCAACAGTAGTCAGCCATCATGACTGCGTCCCAGCGACCCTGATACCTGGTCTCCATCTCCTTCATGTCCTGATGGAATCTCTCCCCTGCTCATCACTCATTGAACCCAGGTTCTCAGGAAACCGGTTCATATGTGAAAATAGGTAGTGCATCTTGATGCTCATGTTGCAGCCCAGGTTTCTGAAAGCAGTCAGCATGTTGTTGACAAGTTCTGCGTAGTTTCTGGCCTTATTGTTGCCAAGAAAGTTCTTCACTACCAAAACAAATGTCTTCCACGCTTCCAGTTCCACTTCGTTCATTGAGTTTTTGAACTCTGGATCTCTGATGAGCTGACGGATCTGAGAACCATCAAAGATGCCAGCTTTCAACTTCTCCATGGTCAATCCTGGAAAAGCCTGGCACAAGTAAGTGAAGCAGTCACCATCTTTGTCCAGAGCCTTGGTGAACTGCTTGATTAAGCCGAGCTTGATGTGCAGCGGTGGGAAGAGTATTCTGTCTCTGTCCACCAGAGGGTCGTTGATGACGTTCCTTTCTTTGCATGGCACCAATTCCTCCCGCACAGGCCAGTCCTTCTTCGTGTAATGCTGAGCACGGTCCCTACTATCCCACATGCACAGAAAACAAAGGGTACTTGGTGAAGCCAGACTGTTGTCCCAACAAAAAGTTCACCATCTTCAGGTCAACACAAATAAACCACTTATGCTGATCATAACCAATTTTCTCCAGCACGTACTTCACCGCTTCATACTTCTCCTTCAGTGTAGTCGAGTGAGCGATGGGTACAGAGGCAAACTGGTTGCCGTTGTGTAGCAGAACACATTTCAGTGATCGCTTGCTGCTGTCAATGAACAGTCTCCAATCTTTGGGTTCGTACTGTGGCACTCCAAGCTTGAGCAGAAGCGCATGTCATAAATGGCGCATGTAGGTATTGTACATTCTTCAGAGTTCGTTATTTCAAGAAATACAACTTTTTTTGTATCACATTATTACAAAATCTGCTCCATTAACTTTAGGTTTGATCCACGAACTTTATGCTTTGCCTCACCAATTTTTGGAAGATTTTGAGGTTTTATGACTTCAAACTGATCCCTTTTCGACATAATCACCTAGAACTATCGTACCTGAATACTTCTTGTCATTAAAATAATTATTTCCAATCAAAACAATTATTTGACATGATATTTTACCCCACCAACTTCTTCTAAAATGCTCCACACATGCGTACATGTGAACAAAAATGTAAAAAACGACATGTGGCCATATCTCAAAAACTTGACCTGATTGAACAAAACTAATGTGAGTTTTGGATTCAGCGCATCAGATTCGTCCTAAATCAGCTTAAAAAATGCAGACAACAAATTTGTTGTTGACCAGTGTAATTGGTGAGTTGTCAAATGTTACTGCTTCATCTATTGCCGATATTGCTAGACTAACTCCATTTAGCCTAGCTCCAGACGGTAGCAATGACAGTGGTGAGGCCCAGCTATATCCTGTCCTGATTTCGTACTATGACAACAGTGCTGGGATTGTGAAGCAAGGTTTGCTAAGTTTGCCTGCGTGCAAACAAGATTCCACTGGAGAAAACATTTTCAAACTGCTTGATCATGAGTTCAGTGACAGGAAAATTCCGTGGGAAATTGTGTTTCCTTTTGTGCTGATAATGCCTCTGTCATGGTGGGCAAGCACAAAGGAGTCGCTGCTTATATCCACAAACAAAATCAGAGTGCTGCATCATGGGATGCCCTTCCCATATGATGCACAATACGACAGAGAAGGCGGCTCAGGCCTTACCCATTGAATTAGATGACTTTCTCATCGATATTTACTACTACTTGGACAAAAGTAGTAAACGCGTCAAAGAGTGAAAGCACTGCAAGAACTCTGTGATGCCCCGACACACAAGATTCTGAAGCATGTCGCAACAAGGTGGCTGTCCCTTGGTCAGTGCCTAGACAGGCTGATTGAACAGTGGGAGCCACTTCGCCTCTTCTTCAAAGAAGAAGTACGAAGAAAAATGCAACCAACTGTAGCCAAGACTCTAACAACGAGCAAGAAGGACGGCACTGTATCTACTGCCAGTACTGGCACTGCAGGATCAAGCACTAGTGGAGCAGCATTCACCACTACCACTGCAGTATCTGCTGCGAAAGAAGACAGCAGGGACAGCACCAAAAACGATGCTGAGAGCGGGGAGCATACCCGGCACTTCATCACGTTCATCTACAAAGCAGATCCCTTCAGAGTCGAGAAAGACTGTGATAGTCCCATCTACAGGCAAAGAAGGACCCAAGTTAAGTTCTGCTTTTGCCAAATCACTTGATAGAAGCTCAGCAAAACCTTCGAATCGGAGGTCTTCTTCCTTGGCTGCACCTACCTCAAGCTCTCTCCTCAAACGTAAAATTGGATCTGGTACTACGAGTCTGACCTCTTCTGCTGGCAGTAAACGCAAGTGTGATCGCCCTGCGGCTAAGTGTACTACGAGGTTCTACAACTAAAAAGCGCATCTTCCTCAAACACTGTGCAGGAATCTAGAGAAAAACGTGTCAACAGGATGTTCTTGTCTCCACAAACAAAACTCTATTGTTTCTTCCTTCGATATGCTAACAAGCTTTTTGAGAAGGGAATCTTCTGCTCCAAAGGAGCGAACCCTGTATTCATCTCCTGCACGGAGAATTGAATGGTCTTCTGAAAGATATCTTCGTACGGTTTTTGGAAACCATCGGTGTCATCGGTTCCTCTGGTAAATGTACCCTTCTCTGACAGAAATCATCAGAAGAATGATGAGGACCTCATGATTGGGAACGATGCCAAACTGTATATAAGGGGAACAAAGGAGTCTCAAGAAATCCACCTTCACTCTGAGTGGGTCAGACATCCAAGGTTTCTTCCAGTGCAGTTCGCTCATATTATGTGAAAGCCTGCAATTACATCTTCAAAACCTGGCCGCCAGATGATGAATTAGCCAAGCATGCTCAGGTGCTGGATGTTAAGCTACACCAAGAAGTGGGGTTTGACTGTGTTGAGTTTTTCATCAAGAAATTCCCCTGTCTGTTCAGTGGCGGTGATAGTGACATAGACAGTCTTGAGAGTGAATCGCTCACTACCAGGCAGACGCCTCCATAGCTACAATTGCTACTGAGACAGTGAGAGTGGATGAGCAGTGGCATCGGATTTCATAGCTCACAGATCCCTGCACTGGTGCCAAGTATCCTAATTTGAGCAAAGTGATGAAGGGAATCTTGGTCATTCCTCATTCGAACGCATCATGTGACGGGCACTCAGTCTTGTACGGAAGAATCATACTGAATTTCGTCCCAATTTGAGTGTCAAAACCCTGAAGCTCTCTTAATTGAAAAACTAGCTCATAACACCCCTTGCTACCAGAGAATACAGCATAGACATAATCAGAAGGGCTAAAGAGCCACACAGCTGTCACTCAGCAAAGCTGCCATGGAAAAAGCAAGCAGCAGTAGTACCAGCCAGTAAGGTAAGAAAAATATTGCTTCTTTTGTGCTTTTTGTTAATCTTTGATTGTCCCCTAACTTACTAATATTAACATACATGTAACATTAAAAAGTGCACAATTTTTCCCCTTTTTTTTTTTGTTCAAAAAGTGGGAATTCTTAACATGTTAAATGCTCCAAAATAGGGCTCAGAGGGCACTAGAGAGCGTCTAGAACCCCAGAGCTTCCAGGGCCCTAAGGCGGGCCCTGGACCCCGCCGCAAGGGTCGAGCGCTCCGCGCTCGAGATGTGCGCTTCGCGCACATTATTTGGTGTCGGTTGAAAATCCTCCCTAATTCTGATTTCCAAAAGTTGGCATCTCTGTAAACGGTTGTTCCGGCCAGGTTTTAGTGGGGTTAGCTGTCGATAAATGAACAGGATTGCACATGGGAAAAAGTACACGGCCACTCTGGGAATCGAACCCGGGCCTCTGGTGAACCTATAAATTGGGCCGCGTATATTCTGAAGAGGACCACTCCAAGAAAAGGACACCCTGGAGAGTGTAACGATATTGATCTTCAACTGTCATTGTCACGA
>NC_140963.1:100980973-101103473 GCF_056783735.1 Eptatretus burgeri
CCTTGTGAAGGTCACAGATGGTTCCCACATTGGTAAACTTAGCGATGGTGCACTTTGTTGTCCGAAAGTTTGGTGCATGGCGCAAATGGATACCGAAATGTCTCGAGTAAAGACGCACCTGTATGACACTTTTCGTCTGCTGCCAAAGTTCAACAATTTTCGTCCGTTGTTGTACGGTCAGTCTTTGCATTTTTCTGGTGCTTGCTTGGTGTCAAAATACTCTTCAGGGTATCTGCAACAAGAACTTAAGCATTAGTGACAAAATTACTGCTTTTTTAGGATCAAACGAAGCATTTTAATAGTTGTATATTTTTTGGGACACCATATATCAAGAGATAAAGATATATATAAATATATATATATATATGTATATATGTATATGTATATATATATATATATATGTATATGTATATATATACATATATATGTATATATATACATATATATATATATATATATATATATATATATATATATATATATATATACATATACATATATATACATATATACATATATATATATATATATACATATATACCCCTAACCACTAACCTATCGTATCCCTAGTCCGTATCCCTACCACTACTTTCAACACCAGGCTATATATATACATATATATATATATATATATATATATATATATATATATATATATATATATTGTATATATATATATAATATATATATATATATATGTATGTATATATATTATATTATGTGTTATATTATATATATATATATATATATATATATATATATATATATATATATATATATATATATAGCCTGGTGTTGGCGTAGTGGTTAGGGATACGGCTTGGGATCCAAAAGGTCCTGAGTTCAATCCCCGTTGGCCACTTGAATTAATACACACCAGGAGGTTGACTCAGCCTGTCATCCTTCCAAGGTCGGCGAAGTGAGTACCAGTGTACTGGGCCCGTCGTATGCCCCGCTTAGAATAGGTGTACCATATCCCTGTGTCGTAAGAGGCGACCAGGGTTGCGTCAGGAAGGGCATCCAGCGTAAAACCTGTGCCAAATCATTATGCAGATCATAACAGATGATCCGCTGTGGCGACCCCTAACTGGAGCAGCCGAAAGAAGAAGAAGATATATATATATATATATATATATATATATATATATATATATATATATATATATATATATATATATATATTGTGACGTCCACGGGACTTGAACAGTCCCGCCAACGTAGAATGAGCCGAAACGATGGAGGTGGTTTATTTATTTATAACCCAAAGATGGCGGTTCTAATCGCTCTACCGCAAACAAGACGAGGAAGGTGGCACGAGTCGCTTTTCACTGAGTTGATAACGTTTATTCCTCTAACCAGAAATAACAAGACTCGGCAAGAAGAGGGATCCGGGGCGATTCGACGGGATGGTGTGGGATCGGGCGTGGGGAAAACACAGACAATTCCAATGAATATACAAATCTCAAATCCTCTAAGGCGCCAGGTACACACACACACACACACACACACACACACACACACACACACACACACACACACACACACACACACACACACACACACACACAAAACGTAGCTATTCCTGGTGGTCAGGCTGGACCGTGGTGTGGACGCAACAGTCCCTGGATTGGTGTCGGATGAGCTGGCCTTGAAGTAACACAGCCAGCCGATGAAGTTGGCCGGCCTTTGCCTTTCAGTGGAGGTTGGTGGAGGGAGTGCGGTGGTGCTGGCCACTCGAAAGGTAGGCTCGGACCGACCTTCCTGTCTCCATCCCACCTGTCGCCTTTGCCTGTCACTGTCCATACCCACTCCCTTAATTTGTGAAACCCAATTTGGCCCCAATTAATTTTTTTGTTTTATTTTCTTTTTATTCCTATACCTCCCACTATAATTCGTAATCCCCTAATCCCCTTTATCGTCCTTGTTTGGCTAACCTATCGTCCCCTAGCCTATTCCCAACCCCGACGTTCCCTTCCCGGAGGGGAACAAGGGAGAGCTAGCGTCCTGTGTCGAGGCCCAACAAAGCCTCAGGATGGCCTCCCCAGACTTCAGCGATTTTTTAACCCAAAGTGGGTCCAGCGGCCCACAACGAGAGCGAAGGGATGGATGGTGCGGAGGGGTACACTTCCTAATCTACCCTATCCATTTAACTGTTAAACTACCCCGGGCCTTTCAACAAGCGCCTCTCGCTTAACCTATCGGTTCTAGCAACCAAGATTCCCGTCGCCTGTGTTGGTGTCCTCGCCAATTCTGGGCCATGCCCTCCAATTTTCTCTCCGTGCCCTCACACGGTTTCATGGCTGGGATGCGTGGCAGGCACTTCCCTCTGCCAATTCTCTAACGATGGCACCCCCGGGCACTACACTGCCTCCGAGCCTACCAGCTCCCTAAACACCAGGGAGTGCCCTCCCTGGTGACTCCCCTGAAACGCTCACGTGGCAGGCTGGCTTCCCGGGCCCTTTCCGAGGGTCACCCGTGCCCACAACACTGCCCACGCGTCTAATGGTGCCCCGGGCCCCCGCATCATGCGGGCGCACCCGTGCCCACGACGCTATCCCGACCCCCCCATGGGCCCTTGGCCCACCGCGGCCGACTAGCCCGGTGCCCGGGGTACCCACTCAGCGATACTCACCGTTCGCAGCCACGCTCCCAGCCCGTCAACAGGGCTCCTGCACCCCTCCAAAATGGGTTCGAGCCTACATTCACACCAACAGCAAAACGACCTCCATTTTTCAATTTCACTAACCCAGCTACCTCACTTTACATTGACCCTGGGGTCCCTTGGGCGGGAGTCACTCCTCCCCCCAATCACTCATCGCACCATGCATTCCCTATTCGCTCCATTCACACAGACCCGCTGGCCTCACTCACTCAACACGTACAGTTTCACTCACAACCCACAACTCATCACTACATCTCTGCCATCCTGCTGACTTCATCCCCTAACTAACTCGTACTCCCATGTCGTCCCTTACACTATAGCACGTTCCATTTAACACTACGTAGCTAAGCTACGTCCCCCACGACACACCCACAGTCTGTCACTGTCTCCAAATCCTTATTTCCCATCCTAAATCTCAACTAACATCCCTCTACCTAATCCACTCCACGGACTCCATGAGGACTTTCCCCTGCCCCATGAAGTCGGTCTAACTAAGCTAACCCTTCCTCTAACTGGTGTCATCCTGTGCCCAGGCAGGGGGGGTCTTCCATCGTTTGCCCAGGGAATCCTGTTCACCCAAAAGCGAGGCTTGCTTTTTTTTTGTTTTTTTCTCGCAGCACCAGCGCGGCAACTCGCAACCTGCGCACCAGCACGGCAACTCGCAACCTGCGCACCAGCACGGAAATTCGCAACCGCGCTCCTTTGGCGTGACGTCATGGCAGATGTTCGCGACTCTTGTCCCTCTTGGACGGTACCATCCGGCAGGGATTCACCCTCCTACCAGATTCCAACCATACACGCAGCCATGATGTCACCCGGCGCATAAAAAAAACCAAGCCTCGTGTCTCGAGGGGCTCCCCACGCGAACACATGTGCTCTGCCCGTTGGAGCTTAACACACACGCCCGCGTGGAGAACCCGTCCGGTCCAAATCCAAAATCCTGCCTTAACTTTGTCCGTCGCGGGATCGGCAACATTCACCGCGCTCGTTTCCGGACCGGGACTTCACTCCCGCAAGCGAGCATGTGGCGGCCTCGTGCGTTGCACAGCACGGACCTCGCGCTCGCTGCCGTGTAAACCCGGCGCGGTGCTCAAAATAGCTACGACCGCTACCCGGCCCGTGTCCCTCTGTCGCCGTTGTCGTTGCCATTCCACCCATGCACACCTGCGTGTCACGACACACACACCACTCCATTACACTCACCCCGGGAGCCGCGGCTGCGTGCTCCCGCATGCCGACCGTCATCTCCCTTACATTCAGCGACCTCACACACATGGTCTCCCTCACACTCGGCCGCTCACTCACGCATGCCCTTTCTGGCATACACGTAGTTCCTTCCACTCGCGGTGCTTTTTTCACACACGGCGTGCTGGGAGGCACGTACTCCGGCACACTCGCAACCACACCACTCGCACACGGGGGCGCACTCACACACGGGGGTGCACTCACACCTTTCACCACACACACCGGGACAACCACACTGGGGATTCGTGTCCTCACAAGGGTTCCCGGGGCCTCTATACCCCCCCCCCAAGCTCGGCGTGCACCCATTCGCAGCACCCGTCCCCTCGAACTCGCTCAACATGACCGAACCCACCTGGTCATGATCAGCTTCAAGGGGGCAAACTCCCTCCCCTCGTTCCTGTTGGAGGCCATCCAGCTGCTCGCACCGGGTCACAAAACAGTCCGCCAGCTCACCCCCATAATCCTCCACTACCTCCATGTGTGTGTGCTCGTCCTTAACCCCGTCCAATTCACCCTCTATCTCCCGTGTCTCTGCCAACTCGGTCACCTCTTCACCCTTTACCTCCCTTGTCTCCACTATTTTTATTTCCTTTGTCGTCACCTCATGTCTCGTCTCACACGTTTCGGTCACCCCATTTAGTTTTTCCCTCTGTGTCACCGTTACTTCCTCCGTCACCTTTACACTTCTCGCCCAACACGTCCCCCGAATTATTTTGTCCTCACCCGCCTCCCTTGCGGGCCTGACAACCGTTGCACTCCCTCCCAGCTCGTTCGATCCCACACGTGGCGTCGCCATTTTGAGCTCCCCTGTTATTGCCAACATTTTCGCCGTGCCCGCTGCAGGCTTCAGCCCATGTTCTGCATCTCACCCCGCAATTTTTTCATTTCTTCTTTCATTCCGTTTTTCATTTCATCCTTCAATTGTTGTGCATTTGTTTTCATTTCGTTATTTATTCCTTCCATTTTGAGTGCGTTTCCATCCATTTTCGCATTCATTTTGTTTTCCATTCCGCTTATCGCTTGTAAAATCATGTTTACCTGGCCCATGTTAAGTGGGTCTGTGGCAGTCGCTTCGCCATCATTAGGCGTGGATTCGCCGGGGACCGGGGGAGGACCTTGACGGAGGAGGGGAGGGGGGGTGTCAAAAGCCGCGGCCGCCGCGCCCATTTTGAGCTCTGGGTCCGGTTGGGGGGGAAATTTTTCCTGTATCACAAACATTTCCTGCTCGGGGTTTCCGTCCCGGACCATGGATTCTACACATTCTTCATCCATCTCTCATACCCCCCAGCTCCCGCTCGCCTTGAAACTCCATCTTATTTCTCGTAAGGGGTTAATTTAAATTGCTCGTAATTTGGAGGGAATGGGGGGGTCGCTCCTCTCACCCCTGAACCGATTCCCATAAATTTAGCTTGGAGACCGGAGAGTTTGTTTCCCGCTCTCTGACACCAGTGTTGCGAGGCGGGGGATGGGTTTGTATCCCACGACCTGACACCAGTGTTGCGAATTCGCGCCCGCCGGCGTGCGGACGGCCACGTTACTCGAATCGCGGCATGTCGCCCACCAGTCGGACAATTTAGTCGTGACTCTCTCGGAACAACGCCGGAGATAGTCACGGGTTGGGGTTTAACCTCACCACGATCGTGCCAATTGCCCACCCGCGCAGGTTAGGGTTGCTCGCCAAATTCGATCTACCTAAGTACCTGCGCGAATGGTCGACCGGGCGATCGTACCACGCCACAGGCCGACTCCGGACACGAACCGCTAAAGCGGTCCGTTCCATGCTACAGTGATAACCGAGCGGTGTTATCGTCGGCCTTGACGGTTCTGATTAATTACCGGGATGTTGCACCCACTACGAACCCCTTTCCGTGATGCAAGATGGAGGGTCAATAAAAAAAGAAAAGAGACGAAGCAGAGCGGGAACAGTTCAATAAGCAAGCATTTTTAATCACACACACACACACACACACACACACACAGACAAACACGTATATACAGCCATACAGTCAAAAATGCACATATAACAGTTAAAACAATTATGCACAAAAAGCAAATGTAACAAAAGAAACGATGCAGAGCTACAACCGAATACGCGTACACACGGCAACACTTAAAACAATACAACTTGAGCCAGACTGGCGCCACCCACAGACATTTGCACAAAAACCCCAAAGAAAAGAAAGAAAGAAGTCGCGACTTCCCTTTTATGGCTGGTGAGTCCCTCTACCGCGACCGTCAATGTGGTCGCGCCTGGCCCCGACCTCTCTTGCGGCCGGCGAACTCTCTCCGGCACTCCCCGTCCGGACGCGCAGGTCCACCTCGCAACGGGCGCTGCCGCGTCTCCCGTCTGTGCCTTCGTGACAGGGCCGCTCACCAAGGCACGGGCGCAGGACCTCTTCCCGAAGACCAACCAGACCACCAGCCAAGATGAAAAGGAAGAGGTGGAAGAGGAAGCGCTCCAGGACGAAGAGGAAGAAGCGCTCGCGCGCCCGCACGTGTCCGTCTTTTATAGCGCGGGGGCTCCGCCCTTCGCCCCGCCCCGTTCTCGGCTCCACCTTCCTTCGAGAGGGTTCCCGAAAAGGGCGTTCCCTCATGCTTTCCCTCCACCCCGCTCCGTGCGGGGGCTGGGGGAGTCAGTTTTTGGCTCTGGGCCAGAGAGTTATTCCCCCAGAAAGAGGCCCTCCTTTACATGACTTCTGACCTTTGACCTGCATCGCCCCTCCTCCACTCCAAAGCGCGGGGAAGTCAAACGGAAGGAACAGGCGGGGAAACCTGCGCATCCTCGCAGTTCCCTCATTGGCGCCTTTGTTTGCCGTTCGGAAGCGGACGTAGTGGCGAAGATGTAGTAGCGTAGATGGTGGAGGTGGCGTGGTTGCAGTGTGGTTGGCGCTGTGATGTGGATGGCGTGGTTGTTGAAATGTTGTGTGTTTGAAATAAAAGATAGAAAAAGAAAAACGACTGACTCAAAGCGTCGCAGCCCGGATGGATCAAATAAAATCCCTCTATACAACGGGTTTGGGCTAACTACACATGTACCTATGAAGATATCTCACCTGAGGGCCCTTTATGGTGTAATGTGAATTTCCACAGCCGTAACAATATATATTGTTACTAATTAGCCGGTTCGGACAGCCACGTACGACAACTTAAGGCCCAATTGCAGTCGCGCGTCCGCCGAAACCCGGAATTCAGTCGTCGCTTCCGGACAACTCCGGAAACCTGCTACGGATGCCTTAACGTACCATAAACTGTAAATATTCTGTCCACGCGCTACAGGGTTAATCGCCGAATCTCGATATACCTAATTATCCGCGCAGACAGAAGTACCTATAATTTATACCTCGACGGAACTCGTACGGAAACGAGCCGCTTCAGCGTGCTCGTTCCATGTGCGATGCCGAGCGGTTATAATCGCCAAGTTCCATCGGACCAATTGACCACTTTAATTGGCTTTAATAGCCTGCTAATTTCCCGAGCGCGCAGTAGAAGTCAATGGGTGGAAATGACGCAACGAGCAGATTGACATTCAAACAATGGGGACATTTATTTCAACCAGGCAAACAATCAATGGGAGAAGGGGGCAAGACACGAGCAAAGCCGACAGCCGATGTTTATCTATTCTGTACAGGCATGCACTTAATTCAGTTCTACCTAACCAGACAAGGCGCCACAAAACACTTTCATACAAAACCCCCAGAAAAGAACAGGGCTCGTGAGCCTTTATTTCCACTCGGAGCCTGGATGACCGGAGGCTCACAAGAGGCCAGGCAGGTTACCTTGCCACCCCTTGTGAGGGCTCGAAGGTCTTCGGGTCAGTGACACCTGCTGTCCCTGGCTTGGCCCTCGTGTCGCACGCGCCGGTCGCTTGAGTGGCCGGGCGGCTTGAGCAGCTTGGTGAGCGGCTTGCTCGGTTCTCCTTGGTCGTCTGGCTTTCACTGCGGCCTGGGCGGTTGGGCCTGGCCGGCAACGCGCTTGGAGGAGTGAAGGGGTCTTTGCTGTGTTGGAGTTGATGCCCTTTTATGACCCGTCCACTGCCTCAGCACCACTCGACCGTCTCAAGGCCGTTTGCCCGGACCGCGACGTAGCTTGCCCGACGCTCGTCTCCTCCTCGGCCATTCACTGACGCTTCTCCAGCTCTCGTCTGGCGCTCCCTACTTCTCCACGACTGCCCGTGTCCCGAGAGCGATGAATCTCTGCTGATCTCTCCTCTTGAGGTGCGATGAATATCTCCGAATCAGCCTCTCCGTGCTTCCGCCCGTCTCCCGAATCAGCCTCGAACTCGTTCGAACTCCTCCCTTGTATTGGACTGAGGTGAGCCGCTCTTTGATCTCTCAACCTGAGGCCGGGCTCCGCCCACTTTTCACCTCTGACCGGTCCGATCGAGTGGCTGGCACGCTCCCCAGACCTTACACCTCCATATTTCTTTCTTTGGGGGCTTGTTTATCGTGAAAAGCCTCGTACCATTCAGGAATTGAAGGCTCAAATCACTGCAAAGTTTGAGGAAAATGATATCGAACTCTGCAGAAGTGTGTGCCTCTCTGTGCCTGCTCGGCTGCAATTGTGCATCGATCACGAGGGTGGGCACTTTGAAAATTGCAAGTAAAACAGCTTGGTACAGTTCCGTAATAATTTTTTCTTGAATAAATGGTTAGATAAACATGTCATTCATTTATTTCTACTTTCTTGTACACTGTAATACAAATGGCAAACAAACAATCGACTGACAGAAATCGGGCGCTACTTCTGACTCACCCTGTATATATCGATATACATATCGATATATATATATATATATATATATATATATATATATATATATATTTATATATATACATACATACATACATACATACATACATACATACATACATACATACATTGATATAGATATATTGCATTTGATGTCCCACAGTTTTATTTTTATTTTTTTATTTTTCTTAATGAAATATCACTATTTTCTTTCCTCTGCATAATATGAGAATTTACGTACCTTCATTGGGCGGTGTATATTAGACAGCCACCATGATCGCTGCAGACAAAACATGCATTACCTCGTTTGAGTTGTCATCAAAATGTTACTTTTTTCCCCTCAAAACAATATCTTCATTGAATGATATAAGATGCGTTGTTCAGTCTTCAAATGTACACGAGGCCTTTAAAACAATCTGAGCTACGTGGAGAGAAAAAGATGGTGACGTTTCTAGATGGCTGGAAGGTGTGGCCTGTAGAATGGGCAGTGCTTATGACCCACAGACACGAACTCGGCTTTATATATTAGACTGAAACTCATAAAGTTTTCTTTATTGTCAGGTCTAGTGGTTTAATGTAAAATAAAATGGTGACTCCACAGGAGAAAGCTCAGTGTGTCGAATGGTTCATCGAGATGAAATCTGACACACAATTTCAGCGTAATTTCCGTACGAGGTATGGAAGGAATCCACCATCGCAGACTCGTATTAGATAGTACAAGAGGTTTAAGGAGATTGGAAGTTGTCAGAAACAGAAAAGTACTTGTCCACCAAGCACAAGTGCGGCAGATGTTGAAAGAGTGTGTGAATCGTTTAAAAAAAAGTCCCAGAAAATCAATATGATGTGCATCCAGAGAACTGGGACGACCGACCACCACTGCACACAGGACTTTTGCATGAAAGACAAAAGCTTTCTGCCTATAAGGTGCAGATTGTGCAAGAACTCAAACCAAATGGCGGACCCAAACGCAAAGCGTTTGCCTTGGAAATTATCACTTGCATAGAGGATGACGAAGATTACCTGAAAAGGTCATGTTCACAGACGAAGCATGCTTTCATATATAGGGGAATGCCGGCCGGCACAATGTGAGGATCTGGGGCAATGAAAACCCCCCACGGGATCATTGAAAACATACGCGACAGTCCAAAAGTCAATGTGTGGTGTGGCCTTCAACCTCAAAATGCCGATATATTGGTTGGGTCGATATATCGGTCAACCACTAATTACGGTACAGCGTCTTTATCACACTCATTCCACACCTTGTCTTTCCTTGACTCTCACAGTGGTGTTTACATTATTCATGATTGAGGTGCGGCGTCTTTATCGCACACTTTCCTCACCTCATGTTGCCTCACCTCTCACAGTGGTAATTACAATATTGGAGATTATGGTGCACCATCTATCCCATGCTTTCCTCACCTCATGTTACCACACCTCTCACAGCAATGATTACAATATTAGTGATTATGGTGTGGTGTCTTTATCACATGCTTTCCTCACATCCTTACTCATCCTTGTGATTACTGTATTGATTGCGGTGCTATCCGTAACAATTTTACGTTTCTTTGACTTCCAGGACACCCAGTGGCCATCCGTGTTTGTTGGGCTGACACACGGATCCTCCTGGCTGGAGGGTGGGGGTGACCACCAGTATGTACAGTGCCTTCAGAAAGTAGTCACACCCCTCGACTTTTGTCACATTTTGTTGTGTTACAGACTGAATTTAAAATGGATTAATTTAATTTTTTTATCACCGATCTACACAAAATAACCCCATTATGACAAAGTGAAAACATGATTTTAGAATTTTTTACAAATCAATGGAACATGAAAAGCTGAAATGTCTTGCATCAATAAGTATTCAACCCCCTGAGTCAATACTTGGTAGAAGTAACTTGTCAGAGATAATAGCTTCGAGTCTTCTTGGGAATGTGTGTATCAGCTTTGTACATCTGAATTTGGGGATTTTCTCCCATTCTTTCTTGCAGATTTCCTCAAGCTCTGTCAAGTTGGATGGGGAGTGTTGGTGAAGAGCAATCTTCAGGTCTTTCCACAGATTCTCAATGGGATTCAAGTCTGGGCTTTGGCTGGGCCACTCCAAGGACTTTCACTTTCTTGTTCTGAAGCCATTCCAGTGTTACTTTCACTGTACGCTTGGGGTCATTGTCCTGTTGGAACGTAAATCTTTGCCGCAGTCTCAGGTCTTTTGCACTCTGAAGCAGGTTCCCCTCAAAGATTTGCCTGTATTTGGCTCCATTCATTGTTTTCTGTCCTTACAAGTCTCCCAGTCCCTGCCACTGAAAAGCATCCCCTGAGCATGATGCTGCTGCCACCATGCTTCACGGTAGGGATGGTGTTAGATGGGTGATGAGCTATGCTCAGTTTCCGCCAGACATAGCGCTTTGCATTCAGGCCAAAGAGTTCAAGTTTCATCTTAAGAGACCACAGAATATTTTGCCTCATGCTCTCAGAGTCTTTCAAACTCCAGGTGTGCTGTCGTGTGCCTTTTTCTCAGGAGTGGCTTCTGTCTGGCCACTTTCCCATAAAGCCAAGATTTGTGAAGTGCTGCAGAGATTGTTGTCCTTCTGGCAGGTTCTCCCATCTCAGCCAAGGTCCTTCTTGCCCGATTACTCAGCTTGGTTGGACTGTCAGCTCGAGGAAGAGCCTTGGTAGTTCTATATTCTTTCCATTTCGTAAAGATGGAGCTCACTGTGCTCTTGGGGACTTTAAACACTCTAGAAATGGTTTTATACCCTTCCCCAAATGTATGTATGCCTCCTCACAATTCTATCTCGGTGTTCTACAGACAGTTCCTTGAACTTCATTGTGGAGTTTCTGCTTTGACATGCACTATCAACTGTGCGACCTTTAATAGAAAGGTGTGTTTCTTTCTAAATCATGTCCGATCATTTGAATTGGCCACAGGTGGACTCCATTCAAGTTGTGCAGACATCTCAAGGATGATCAAAGGCAATTGGATGCACCTGAGCTCCATTTGAAGTGTCATCTCCAGGTTGTTGAATACGTATTGACACAAGACATTTCAACTTTTCATTTTTAATTAATTTGCTAAGATTTCTGAAAACATGTTTTCACTTTGTCATTATGGGGTATTTTGTGTGGATGAGTGACAATTTTATTTTAAATTTAATTCATTTCAAATTCAGGCTGAATACAACAAAATGTGAAAAAAGCTGAGGGGAGTGAATACTTTCTGAAAGCACTGAAACAAATCAGGACATAACAGAACAAAAGGAACAGTAGAAAAGGAGCTGAAAACATACCAGCAGCAGGGTTGTGTGCCAAAATAGAAGGAGACTTGGACAAATATGGGATGTGGGGAAGAATGAGGGTGAGAGGAGGCCGCACAGGATGGACAGGATAGATACAGAAGGAAACTCTTGGGAAGCAAAAACTGGAAGTTTGGAAGGAGTTTAGCTTGGGGAGGGATGACGGGGGTAGAAAAGTTCATGTTTGTAGATTGAGGATGATCTGAGATGGTGGTTAACAGGAGTCTTGAAGACCTGGAGGTAAGAATGAGATTAAAGAGACTGTAGAAGTTGATTCCACAGGTGGGGAAAACAGAGGAACAAATGAGTGGCGAGAAGCATAAAGCATGGGTTTATTAACTCATTCAAACTAATAAAAAGCAGTCAGTATGGGTTTATGAAAAGTTAACTTTTGGTTTTACATAGCAGTTGTTGATTGGGTGGATAAGGGAAGGATAGTGGATGTAGTATATCTAGACTTTCAGAAGGCATTTCATAAGGCACCACATAGGAGGTTCTTCGCTAATGTGAGGGCTTGTGGAGTGGCTGGTCGACTGGTGAACTGGATTGAAACTGGTTTAGTAATAGTGTGGAAAGAATCACTGTGGGTGGGGGAGGATGTCTCGTTGGGATGATGTAAGTTGTGGGGAACCTCAGGGATCAGTACTCGGACCATTATTATTCATAATTTATTTCAATGATTTGGATAGTAGAGTTCAGAGTCGGCTTTCCAAATTTGCAGATGACACAAAACTTGGAGGTAAGGCATATACATATGAGAGAGAGAGATGATCAGATTCAGGAAGGTCTAGTCGAGATGCTTTCCCAGATTGGGCAAAAAGATTGACAGATGTAGTTTAACAGAAAGAAATGTAAGGTGCTGGGGATGGGTAGGAATAGAGTGAAAATAGGGATTATATAATGCAAGGGTCAATATTTGAGCATGTCATACAGGAGAATGATCTTGGGATTGGTAATAGATACGAGGGATAGGCAGACAAGACAATGCCAGGCAGCTATAGTTGAAGCTAATTGGGTTTTAGGTTGTATCCGTAAGGGGATAAAGTATATATCAAAAGAGTTAATGTTCACTACAGGATATAGTGAGACCACACCTGGAATATTATGTTCAATTTTGGTCACCACATGTGCAGATGGATATAGTCATCATAGAGAGGGGACAGTATAGGACTAACAGATTGATTTCTGGGTCTAGTTAAACTCAGCTCTGAGAAGCGGTTGAAGGAAAGCAGGACTTTTTACATGATAAAGGTGACGAAGACAGTCATCAAGATTGGGATGGAAATGATAATTAAAGGCACGAACAAAGACTGCGCTTTATGAACACGATGGTGGATGAGGCACGAATGTACGTGCCATCCAGAGAAGGAGAAAAAGGAGGTATGGAAAGCAGAATGGGAGAAAGGTGTTCGGAAGCAAGTATGTGGGGGGATTGAACATTAAAATTCCGTTTAAAAAGGTTTAAACTCTTCTGCGTATGGGTTGGTTTGAGTTGAGCGAACTAGCTGGTGGAATGGGCAGTCCTCAGCCGCTCCTGGACTTGCACAGTCAGCTGTTGCAATGAATTCCATCAAGGTAGTGTGTGGGGCACTCCCCCACCAAGTGGTCTGTTGTCTGTAATCTCACCGCAGTCACAAGCTGCAGTGTCAGTCATGTTCCCGAAGTGCATGCATGCGTTGAAGTGCCCACCATCCATCCGGAGATTGCTCAGCCGCACCACGTCTCGTGCGGTAGGCAGTAGCCAAAAGGCGTGATGGAGATCGGCAGAATTTGTTGCAATCTACAAACAGGCTGTTTCCTTCTCCACTCACTGAGTAGCCATTGTTGTCTGCCCTGCCTGTTGTTTGACTGGATGAACGGTTGAGGTAAGGGGTTGAGCCGCTCTGGTGAAGAGCTTGTTGCTCTTGACTCGTTGCACATGCAGTTCTCCTAGGCTTCTGTGATACACACGGTGCGCAGGTTGTTCAGCTACTTTGAAAGCAGTCTGTCAGCCCAGATACTTTCACCCATAGATCCACCCACCAATATTTAAAGCTTAAATTGATGGAGTAAGAGGCGAGGAAGAAGAATAATTAAATAGAGGAATGAAAGAGTGTAATGGAATGAATTATTTATTAGTTGAGAATGAATGATATTTAATCATTATATTTTGAGGTCATTTTGAGAAGGAAAAAAGGGAAAGGTTTAACGAGGGCAAAATTTAGCAAGATGCGGGTAAGGAGGTAGGGAAAATGAAAAGTTATTGCGGTGAATTCAGGCTACGAGTACCGTTTAAGGAAGATTGTGCAATCCGATGATGAAGCAACATGTGGCCATACATGCATGTAAAAACAACACACACACACACACACACACACACACACACACACACACACACACACACACACACACACACACACACACACACACACACACACACACACACACACACCTTCTATGACACTTGGGAAAGCTAGTAAATGACATGCTTATGCTGGGATAGAAAGTACAAGACGGTCACCTTCTGAATGTTGGCATTCACATGCTTGGAAGCATTTTGCTTGGAATGGAGCCAGGATGAAACTTGTTGCTCGAATAGCAACCGAATACAGTATTGAGAAATACAGGTGCCAAAAAAAATTGGAAATATAAAAATAAAGAGAATATTTTCAGATGCTTTAATGCTTACCAATAATTCCAAATTATTGAAGAATACACAATGAGAGCTTTATTAATTTCTGGCTCATGTCTTCTAATTTCTTCACAAATGAGCACAAAGTATTATTCCACTTCGTTTGTGAAAACAGATCGTTGAGCATGTGCCTCGTAGTTAAATTAACCAATTACAGTGCGGCGAATGAAACAAACCGATAATGTAAAGTGTTTTATGAAGTAATTGTTTCAACATCACGAACACTATCATGACACAAGAGACTTGCATGCTTTTAGAGATCATTCAGATTTTGCAACTGCAATGGAATAAATGTAACGACTTCATTCTGCATTTTGTGCCCACACCTCTAATAGACTGGCTCTTTTTCTGTTCTTCTCAACAGCTTGTGCATGATTATTATTATTATTATTATTATTATTATTATTATTATTATTATTTTTTGTATACCTTGGTCGAGGCTCGTATGAGAGCTAACACACAACTCACAGCAAGGGGGCATGAGACGAGGGGCGGGAGTGGAAGGGACAAAACAGTGGGAAACAGACACATTAGGTGAACTGTGGAAGGGAGAGGGATGGGGATGGGACGGGGAACATGGCGAAGAGAAGATGGACATTACAGGGACTTTCAGGAAGGAAAGCAGGGGAATTGAAGGAAGTGGGCTTGGGTGGATTATCGGGGGTAGAAAAGATTGAGGATTTGGATGGGGGAGGATAAGAGGTGGTGGTGAACAGCTGTTTTGAAAGCCTGGAGGGAAGAATGGGAAAGAATAGAGTGAGGAAGTTTATTCCAAAGGCGGGAAAAAAGAGGAATGAAAGAGTGAAGATGAGCAGTGATTCGTGATTTTGGTAGTTTTACCAGAAGGGGGTTGTTGGCGGACCTTGAGCGCACTGTAGAAATGTGGTGGGGACAAATTGCAGAGAGAGCAGGGGGGGCAAGGCTGGAGAGGAGTCGGTAGAAGACAGAAAGACCACCGACTAACCTGCGGTGATTGAGTGAGAGGCCCAAAGACTCAGCTTCATTGCGGGAGATGCCGATGATCTTAAATGCCCTGGTTTCGACAGCGTGAAGCCGAGAAAGGTGGGAGGCAGGAGCACCAGCCCAGAGGGGAGAGCAGTACTCCATCAGGCTACGGACAAAAGCTTTGTAAGTGGTCAGGAGCTCAAGAGGGCCGAGGAAGGACTTTGCACGACGGAGGATTCCCAGTCGGCGACTGGCTTTGAGGTGAGGTTGGAAATGTGACTTTCCCAGGAAAGGTCATGGCAGATAGTGAGACCCAGAAGCTTGAAAGAAAAGACTTCTTCCAGAGGATTGTTGAGAAAGTGGATGGGGGGGGGGGGTTCTAAACGGTCCTTTCGAAGAGACATAGTGAGAGTGTGAGATTTGTCTGGATTGAAAGACATGTTCCACGTGTTGGACCAGTTTGTGATTTTATCCAGATCTGCAGTGAGCGAAGAAGCTGCTGCTTGCCGGTCTGAGGAATGACAGATGGTACGGCAGAGGGTGGAGTCGTCGGCAAAGAGAAATAGAGGATTTTCCAGAGAGTCGGAGAGATCATTGATAAAAACCAGAAAAAGAACGGGGCCCAGAACGCTACCTTGAGGAACTCCAGCCTGCACAGGAAGAGGGGATGAGGGAACTCCATTTAGGGCCACACGTTGACTGCGACAGGAGAGGAAGTCTGCGAGCCATGAGTGGAGATGGCCTTGAATACCATGGGCAGAGAGTTTGGTGAGTAGTGCAGGGTGCCAGACTGTGTCAAAAGCACGTGATATGTCCAGGGATACGGCTCGGATTTCCTGTCTGGCATTGAGGACCTCCATCCATTGATGGGAGAGCAGAAGCAGCATATCCAGGGGAGAGTGACCTGGTCTGAAACCAAATTGATGATCAGAAATCAAGCCATTGGAGAAGAGGAAGGATTTCATGTCTGAAGCGATGATGGATTCCATCACCTTGCTGATGATTGGGAGAAGGCTGATTGGTCTGTAGTTATAGGGATCTGTTTTTGCACCTTTTTTATGCAGGGCAGTGATGTTAGCAGATTTCCAAGCAGATGGCAGATGACCTTGGGCAAATGAGAGGGTGAATAGAACAGAGAGAGGGTGAGCAAGAGCAGAAGAGCAGGCTTTGAGGACACGCGGGCTGATACCGTCTGGACCGGTTGCAGAATCTGACTCGAGGTTAGAAAGCAAGCTCTCCACCTTGTCAGGAGAAAAGGATGCAGAGTCCAGGGACAGTTGGGTGCGACTGGGTAAAGTGGGTAGAGATAGTGATGGGTTTAGGACACAAGATTTAGCTGCAAACACCGAGTTTAGACATTCAGCTTTATCACGTGTGGTATCAGCAGTGCGGCCATTTGAGGTAAGGGAGGGGATGGAGGGGGAACATACACCAGAAACAGATTTGATTGGACACCACCAGGATTTTGAGGAGGGACAGAGGTTTGAGAGTTCAGACTTGAGATGAGAAAGATGTTGTTTTCTGGCTCTCCTGAGGGTAGATACACACTTGTTCCGAGCTTTGTGGAAGGAACTGAGATTGCCCTCAGTTGGGTTTGCTTTCCATGAGGCAAAGGCAAGTTGTTTCAGGACAACTGCCACGCCACAAACTTCAGTGAACCAAGGGTGGGAGGAAGGGGTAGGACAACTGAACACGAGAGGGGATAAATCTGTGCATGAGGGAGAGCAAGTTTCTTTGAAAGAATTCCCAGGATGAGTTGATGTTTGAGAAAGTAGTGATAGGAGACCAGTCTGTAAGTTTGATGGCTGCTCGGAGACCCTGCCAGTTGGCTTGAGTGAAATGCCAGACTCGACGGCGGTGAGGTGGTTCTCTGATAACAGCCAGAGAGATGTCCACTTTGACAAGGACGTGGTCAGAGGAACCGATTGGAGCGAAGGAAGAGCAGCAGATATTGTCAGGGAAATTTGTCAAAATCAGATCCAGAAGAGATGGAGTACCATTGGTTGAGATCCGGGTCAGGAAGTTGACCGATTGAGTCAGTCGTAATGAGTCGCAGAAAGCTTTTGCTGAGGTGCCATGGCAGGTGAGAGAGGTACCCACACCTAGCCAACTGGCGTGATGACAATTGACGAGTGAAGCCTGAGAAGTTGTCACTTTTCACACATCATCCCTTGTGGATTTAGCACAACAAGACTGAAATTCACAACATATCCATATTGGTTTATTTCTTCTTTTTTTGTTTGATTGATGTTTGTTTTGCCTCCATCCAAAACTTTCACAAGCAACTGCTTGTGAAAAAGTGGTTTCTCTGTCCACCACCTCCTTTTTGGTGTTGCACCCTCTGCCCTTTCCATGCTTTGCCCCCTCTTCCCCCTCCTTCAGGTTTCTGCAGGGTGCATTCAGTCCACCAGCAACCCCTGCAGCTGAAATTCCCAAAATTCAGAATCGCTGCTCATCTCCACTCATTTGTTCTTCTTTTTTCCCTGCCTGTGGAACCAACTTCCACATCCTCTTCAATCTCATTCTTCCCTCTAGGTCTTCAAGACAGCTGTCCACCACCATCTCAGATCATCCCCCATCTAAAACCATGATCTTTTCTATCCCCTTTAACCACCCCCACCCTTCCCCATGCCCACCTCTTTCCAAATTCCCAGTTTTTCCTTCCTGATCATTTGCTTCCTTCTCCATCTTGTCCACTTGTGCCTCCTCCCCTTAACTTCATTCTTCCCCATATTCCTTATCTGTCGAAGCCTCACTCTATTCTGTCCTTCAACCGCTGCTGTTGGTGTTTCTCTCTCTCTCTCTTTCTCTCTCTCTCTTCCTCTCTCTTCCTCTCTCTTCCTCTCTCTTCCTCCCTCTTCCTCTTCCTCTTCCTCTTCCTCTTCCTCTTCCTCTTCCTCTTCCTCTTCCTCTTCCTCTCTTCCTCTCTTCCTCTTCCTCTCTTCCTCTCTCTCTCTTCCTCTCTTCCTCCCTTCCTCTCTTCCTCTCTTCCTCTCTTCCTCTCTCTCTCTTCCTCTCTTCCTCTCTCTCTCTTCCTCTCTTCCTCTCTCTCTCTTCCTCTGTTCCTCTCTTCCTCTCTTCCTCTCTCTCTCTTCCTCTCTTCGTCTCTCTCTCTTCCTCTCTTCCTCTCTCTCTCTTCCTCTCTTCCTCTCTCTCTCTTCCTCTCTTCCTCTCTCTCTCTTCCTCTCTTCCTCTCTCTCTCTTCCTCTCTTCCTCTCTCTCTCTTCCTCTCTTCCTCTCTCTCTCTTCCTCTCTTCCTCTCTCTCTCTTCCTCTCTTCCTCTCTCTCTTCCTCTCTTCCTCTCTCTCTCTTCCTCTCTTCCTCTCTCTCTCTTCCTCTCTTCCTCTCCCTCTCTCTTCCTCTCTTCCTCTCTCTCTCTCTTCCTCTCTTCCTCTCCCTCTCTCTCTCTTCCTCTCTTCCTCTCCCTCTCTCTTCCTCTCTTCCTCTCCCTCTCTCTTCCTCTCTTCCTCTCCCTCTCTCTTCCTCTCCCTCTCTCTTCCTCTCCCTCTCTCTTCCTCTTCCTCTCTCTTCTTCTTCCTCTCTCTTCCTCTTCCTCTCTCTTCCTCTTCCTCTCTCCCTCTTACTCTTCCTCTTCCTCTTCCTCTCTCTTCCTCTTCCTCTCTCTCCCTCTTCCTCTCTCTTCCTCTTCCTCTCTCTTCCTCTTCCTCTCTCTCTCTCTTCCTCTTCCTCTCTTCCTCTCTTCCTCTCTCTTCCTCTTCCTCTCTCTTCCTCTTCCTCTCTCTTCCTCTCCCTCTCTCTTCCTCTCCCTCTCTCTTCCTCTCCCTCTCTCTTCCTCTTCCTCTCTCTTCTTCTTCCTCTCTCTTCCTCTTCCTCTCTCTTCCTCTTCCTCTCTCTTCCTCTTCCTCTCTCTTCCTCTTCCTCTCTCTTCCTCTTCCTCTCTCTTCCTCTTCCTCTCTCTTCCTCTCTCTTCCTCTTCCTCTCTTCCTCTTCCTCTCTCTTCCTCTTCCTCTCTCTTCCTCTTCCTCTCTCTTCCTCTTCCTCTCTCTTCCTCTTCCTCTCTCTTCCTCTTCCTCTCTCTTCCTCTTCCTCTCTCTTCCTCTTCCTCTCTCTTCCTCTTCCTCTCTCTTCCTCTTCCTCTCTCTTCCTCTTCCTCTCTCTTCCTCTTCCTCTCTCTTCCTCTTCCTCTCTCTTCCTCTTCCTCTCTCTTCCTCTTCCTCTCTCTTCCTCTTCCTCTCTCTTCCTCTTCCTCTCTCTTCCTCTTCCTCTCTCTTCCTCTTCCTCTCTCTTCCTCTTCCTCTCTCTTCCTCTTCCTCTCTCTTCCTCTTCCTCTCTCTTCCTCTTCCTCTCTCTTCCTCTTCCTCTCTCTTCCTCTTCCTCTCTCTTCCTCTTCCTCTCTCTTCCTCTTCCTCTCTCTTCCTCTTCCTCTCTCTTCCTCTTCCTCTCTCTTCCTCTTCCTCTCTCTTCCTCTTCCTCTCTCTTCCTCTTCCTCTCTCTTCCTCTTCCTCTCTCTTCCTCTTCCTCTCTCTTCCTCTTCCTCTCTCTTCCTCTTCCTCTCTCTTCCTCTTCCTCTCTCTTCCTCTTCCTCTCTCTTCCTCTTCCTCTCTCTTCCTCTTCCTCTCTCTTCCTCTTCCTCTCTCTTCCTCTTCCTCTCTCTTCCTCTTCCTCTCTCTTCCTCTTCCTCTCTCTTCCTCTTCCTCTCTCTTCCTCTTCCTCTCTCTTCCTCTTCCTCTCTCTTCCTCTTCCTCTCTCTTCCTCTTCCTCTCTCTTCCTCTTCCTCTCTCTTCCTCTTCCTCTCTCTTCCTCTTCCTCTCTCTTCCTCTTCCTCTCTCTTCCTCTTCCTCTCTCTTCCTCTTCCTCTCTCTTCCTCTTCCTCTCTCTTCCTCTTCCTCTCTCTTCCTCTTCCTCTCTCTTCCTCTTCCTCTCTCTTCCTCTTCCTCTGTTACATCCTGATCCATTGTATGTTCTAGCTCTTCCACGAGCCTTGACCTTGTATTCAGTGAAAGACTAATTTTTATCACCAGTGTCCAATATGCTTTTTCAAAAAATGAGCCATTGCTGAGTCCACTAAGTTTTGGCCATCACTTTGATCTCAAAAATCTGTATGCAAATGTTCTACCCAGGCTGTGCTCGGAAAGCCGAGATGAGCGGGACTCGCCGGACAGCGTGGTTCCAGCTTCGTCCCCTGAAAGCATCCTCGGGCCTGAGGAGCCCTCACGCTTTCCCGATCTGGGAGAGATCCCACTTCCACCTGAGCCTTGTCTCTCGCCTGTAATTCCCATCCTACCCAGTGCTACAAACACAGGTATCTATGGTATTAACAAATACTACATTGATCCAGACCTCACTTCTTCATATGAATCCCCTGTGAAAGTCAATATGAACGGCATTTTTCAAAGTCCACAAATGGGGTTCAGAGTTTGTGTCCGAGTCACAACGATTCATTAAAATTTTGGCTTTTCCTTGAAACAACCCACACATCGTTGTAATTGTTGTTGTTTTTTATACCCTCTGCCCCCTCCCAACCCCCCAATTCACATACCACTGTCATTTGTCCTACTTTTGACCTTCAATGCTCCTCTGCATTTTTTACATTCTGACAGTTGATTCACTGGGTGGAAGGTTGGCTATACTTTCATCCCTACCAGTAATACCGCTCAAAGACCCAGGCAGACTTTGTGGCCCACCACAACCAAGAGACGTGCAGCGGCTCAACCAGACCAGCATTACACTCACCTTGTCTACTGGTGCTGCAGAGGTGTGTCACAATTTCATTTAAATCTTACTTTGCACTTTTTGACTTGATTTCTCATTGACGTTTAAATGTTGCTTCTGTATCGACTTTGGGGCTTGCTGTTGTTGCTCTTTAAAATTGTAACACTTGTAGTAGTTGGGGATTCCCCCCCCCCCCCAAGTCAACAGGGCATGTCTACATTAAGGTCCTTTTTTGAGGGTCTTGTGTTTTCGGAATGAAAAGAAACAAGGAATTACAAGAAAAAGAGCAATCAGAGATTTCAGACCCTTTCCAGGACCTCTTTTGAATGGTGCATTTTTATAGGTTTCAGAGTAAATCCAATATGGCTGTCAAACCATGTGACCTGTGATATCATATGTGTGAACCTTTTGTTCCTAATAGACAGGCAGTCATACATGTTAAGTTTCACCTCGATTTGTTCAGCCACTTCAGAGAAGATTTTTGATGGTTTTTTTTTAACAATATGGCTGCGAATCACGTGACTGATGACGTCATGATGTTTTTTTTTTCTGCGGACCATTTTATCCCAAAATGACCTTCAAAAATGTTCGTGCTGATCGGATGTGGCGTTCTACATATGCAATTATGACGGCATAAATAAATCGCACTCGTGCTCCATCAGTACTTGCCATGTGCCAAGTTTCAATTTTTTCCTTGGTGCGGTTTCAGAGATACAACGGTCCAAAGTTTTTTTCCCGTTTTTCCAATATGGCTGCCGCACCACATGACCTATGACGTCATAATTATCAATAAAACATTCTACATGCGTAGTCACACCAATGGCGAAAATTTCCTCTCAATCCGACAAGTGGTTGCAGAGAAAAACATGAAAGTTCTGTGTGGACAAACAGACAGACAAACAAACAAGCCGGTAGACGGACATGGGTAGTCGACTACCCATACCAATAGAACCTGACGCGATGGGCCCGTTCGATGGGGAATGACCTGAGGATTAAGCACAAGAAAATTCATGATTTTAATGGTTAATGGTTAATGCTTCAAGGGTTAATGCTGCAGATTGTTTTTTTGTTAAAATACCCCCACATTTAGATTTTTTCGGCAACAGCTTGGCAACGGAGGTGTCCATAGCAACGGTTCTTTCTCACACATAACTAGGACATACCATGAACCTATCATACCAGTTTCATGTATATCTGACTCATAGTCTCTGAGATATAACGAACTTCGTTTTTTTATTGTTTTCGACCAGGGTTCATTCAAAGTCTATCTTCTCCGACAGTTTTCATAGGATCCGGATGGAAATTTTTGACAATATGGCTGAATGTACAGTACTGCCCACAGTCGCTCGTGGCCCGATTTTTGATTTTCGAAAAAATAATTTTTTATGATTTTTCAAAAATTTCAAAAGTCCCGTTGCTGGGCAACGTTGGTGTCCATAGCAACGGTTCTCATTTACACACAACTAGGTCATGGTATGAACCTACCAACCAAGTTTCATCGAAATCGCCATTTTAAATACTGATAATAAGGGTAGAACAAATCTCAAAAAAAAATTTAATTTTTTTTTTTTTCGA
Organism: Eptatretus burgeri; assembly: GCF_056783735.1. Taxonomy (NCBI): domain Eukaryota; kingdom Metazoa; phylum Chordata; class Myxini; order Myxiniformes; family Myxinidae; genus Eptatretus; species Eptatretus burgeri. The sequence goes on from NC_140963.1 coordinate 101,003,784, forward strand.
CTAAATCGACTACCCAACACAGACAACCAAACGGACCCAAATGCAAAATACTCTCTCCTCTGGCGATAGCAACAAGGAAATTTGATGCAGGAGTTGGCCATTCGGCCCATCATACCTCCGCTACACCAACACCAGATTAAATAAATCCATCAAGCTAATGACTTCATTGAATTGAGGGTAGCGGGAGGAATGAGGGAAAAGCAAAGAATGAAGCTGCATCACCATATCTGTCTCAAAGTTGTTTTTTTCACAACAGATGAATAACTAACCACATTAATTAAAGCAACTTTGTGGATTCAACCACATGAAGAGGAAAACTGGAGTTGCTTGGAAAGCCATTTGAGTTAACCCCATGCAGTGCCTTGTCAAAAGAGTGGTTGAAGGTGTGCCTGTACGATGTCTAAATCGAGCTTTTCCTTAAAGCCACATAAGCAACTCCTGTAATAGTCTTGACCTGTTGGGGCTAAAGTATCAACTACGATATGTTCAGGACTTGAACCGAAATTCTGATGATACCTCACACGGCCTTGGGCTCACCTGACTTGAGCTCCCATGTGTCCATGACAGAACATTTCTGGAGTCGTGACAGCCGTGGCGGAACTGCTGGGAGTCACGGTGCCCAAGAGTTACGAGGTGCGAGACTCTCCTGCTGCTGCACACACCATGCTCGACCACTTCTCCTCGCCGTCCTCTTTGTCTACTTGCCGTGGTGCGTGGCTCAACCACAACTGCATCCCACACTGCATTGCTCTACTTTGAGAGCACCCAAAAACTGCTACATCCTGTGAAATAATTTTAGGAAGTGCACTTTGTACGCATCTCTTTGAGGAATTTGAAATACCTTGCCACTGATCTGGTCCATGAATGTGCAAGCTTGTTAAGTGTATATATTCTGTAGTAGGAAGTTATTTCCCTTCATATTTTGCCATTTTCGAATGTAAACTCACCTTTTGCAGTCAGAGATTTTTTTTTATTTATTCAAAGACAGGTTTGTGTTCAAAAGTCCCTTGGAGCTGCTCTGCCAATCTCTCTCAATTGTGCCGCAAGCAGACATACGGCGAGTTGGCTATCTGTTTGAATACAATCTGGTAGTTTCTGATGATAAATCATTGGGCTCTAAAAGATGAGGAACAATTTGCACGTAGAGGTGCATGATGGATTTTGAAGAGACGCATAATCTGCAAAAATGCCTGCGAGACCTTCCGCGTCACCTTCTCCACTACCCCGTTCCCACCCAGTCTCCCTTCCTCATCCATCTTTTCCCCTATCATACCTGTCCACTCCTCTGTTATTCCCATCCCTCACCTTTCCAGCCTTCCGGCAAATGTGTCCGACTTTGTCTCAGTTGAAGTGCACTCGGTGGTCAGAACATCTTGTTCTCATAATCCCTGGTTGGTTGTGCTTTGTGGTTTTTGCCTTTATCTAGAACCACATATTTTGCATTGCTTTTCATGAATGTTATGTGGAGTTGGATTTGCCATTGAATCAGAGCAGTCGGAATTTCCTTTTTTGAAAGTCCTTTAAAGGCAAAATAAAGAATCCTTTAATTAAAAGGGTATTGTCACAATTGTCCTATGGGTGAATACATCATTGATTCTTTCCTGCTAGTTCCCTTGTTGTTGTCAGTGATTTGTTGTGGTTGATGATTTCTATGTGCATATCACATATTATATGCCACCTGGTGTTGGCTTAATGGTTAGGGTGGTGTGATTGGTATACTAAGGTCGTGAGTTCAAATCCCGCTTCGCCATTGAAGTAATATAAGGTGGGGGTGACTCAGCCTGTCATCCTTCTGAGGTCGACACAATGGGTACCATCTTGCTGGGACATTTGAGCCATTCGCGTTTCCTGCGTCGGAGTGGCGACCAATCCAGGATTGTGCCCAATGGCCGAGGAGACTGCTTCGGCAGCACCAATGCTCTGAACAGTGTGTGGTCCCAATGGATTTGGATTTGGGATCACATATTATAACTATGAGTTTTGGTTGGCAGTGTTTTCAAGGAAGATTCCCTCCAGTATTTTCTCATTCACTACCAGTGGAAAGAAATAATTTGTCACATGTAGTATGTCTGCAAACCATATCAGTGATCAAGTTATCCTCCATCAACAGGTTACGTAGAAGACACAATGCGAGTGGCTCGTCTGAAAGCTCAAAGTCACAGTCAAAGTGGATGATTTCACTTAATAAAGTGTAATATATAAACATATAACTTGTATTAAAGATGCAAAATCTTCATCTGTTTCATATTGTTGAATTGCAACTTATTTACAGTATCGAATCGTAGTGATGTGGGACCAGCACGTATTGACCAGCGGTGTGCCATCCGTGCTGAGTGGTGCCGACATTGTGATGTCTCTGTGACTGGAGCTGGGGTGCGCAAGGCAGGCAAAGATCTTCCAGGACACAGACAGGTGCTGTGATTCTGCAGCTTCGTGCATCAATCTGTGCTGCTTTGCTGTGTCGCAGCAGTTTAATGCCACGCTTTTAGAGAGAGAGAGAGAGTGGGAGAGAGAGAGAGAGAGAGAGAGAGAGAGAGAGAGAGAGAGAGAGAGAGAGAGAGAGAGAGAGAGAGAGGAAGTGTCCTGAGCAGGACAGGTTAACAAACCACATAGTTTGTTGTTTGTGTGGCAGCTTGTGCTCTGATCACTTGCTGGTACGTTTTGCTTCACCCTTGACAGCTTACTACATGGTAACCTGCTCTAGCCTATAACACCCAGCCGTCTGGCGTGCTTGTCTGTGTGCAGGACTCTGCTGATGGCTCAGAGAGTCCTGGGTCTGAGGTTGTCTTTTGCAGCAATGCTTGCTTCATGCAGTATGCACTGGTCTTGCAAGCCAAGGTGGGTTTACGCTGCCTTTTTGTTGCTTTGCTGCTTTGCCTCCTTTGTCTTTAAGTATTATGATATTTTATTGGGTGTCAGTACAGTTTAACCATTTGTTACATTGCACACCATGGCTTGTGTTGTTGTTCAGCAGGGAAGCACAGCAGGAGGAGAGCAAGCAAGGGGTGGAGGTGTGGCTGATACTGCCACAAATGTCCTTCACCACTACAGATCTGGTTCTCCAGGTCTTTTCAAATCATCACGGAGCCCTGGATTAGAGAAGCGGCAGTTGGGTTTGGCACCACATCTTACCTCACCGCAACTGCCTCATTCACTACCATCTCCCTCACCCATTTCCGTTATGGAAGCAGAAGTAAAGAGTGAAGTGCCTAAGATTTCTCAGAAGGTGAAGCTCAGTTCTGGAGAGCCAAAGGTTGAGAGTGAATGTGGGGTTGACATTGGAGTGTCACCTGGGAAGCGGTGGAAGGGACTGCGCTGGCGCCGATGGGACATCATGACAATACCACCACTCAGTGCTGGTGGGTTCCGGCCTCCATCGGAAGATGAGATGGAGGAACTCATGAGGAAGCTGGGTACTTCTCTCAAGCCGGAGGCAATGCCATGCGACAGGCGTCGTTGCTGTTTGTGTCAAGAGCGTGGGGATGGAAGCACTGATGGGCCAGCCCGCTTGCTCAACCTCGACCTTGATATGTGGGTTCATTTGAATTGTGCCCTTTGGTCATCAGAGGTGTATGAGACCCAGGCCGGTGCACTTATGAACGTTGACATAGCTGCAAGCCGTGGACTCATTACACGTTGCCTGGTCTGCCAGCATCTGGGCGCTACGACAAGCTGCAATCGCCTCCGCTGTATGAACACTTTCCACTTTTCCTGTGCTCAGCGTGCACGCTGCACTTTCTTCAAAGACAAGACAGTACTCTGCCCTGCACACAGATTACGTGGAGATGCCTGTGACCTAGAGCTGTCATGTTTCTCTGTCTTTCGTCGGGTTTTTGTCTTTCGTAACGAGCTGCAACAGCTTTCCGAGATGCTGCAAAGAAGTGACGGCACACAAACCTTCAGGTGCTATGGTCCCTCTCTCCCTCCCTCCTTCACTCCCCTTCCCCCCTCTCTCTCTCTCTCTCTTTCTCTCTCATTAGAAAACATTTTCATAATTTGGAATAATAAGACTTAAAAACTCAATGTTGTCTTTATTTCTTTAAAATGCTCTTCTTCCATGAATTTATAAAGGCATTGAATTATAATGATGAATCCGATTGTCAAAGAACGTGACTGCAGTTCTTTGACATACATAGTATGTCAAAGAACACATGATTTTCAAATGGATTGTGATGCTTGGCAAAAAAAACAATTCACAAAAACACCTTCCTGGAATCAATCCATCCACATTATCTGGAATGGTCGCCTTAATCATCGTAGTAGTAAACTAAATCATTTTATAAATTGCTTAAGTTTATAAAAGTTGGCCGCAAGTTTTCCAAGGTGACCTTTTCGGAAGAGTAATCATTTGAGAATGATGCACTGGGTGTCCCACCCGTCTCTGAGCCATTTATTTATTGATTGATTTACTGATTTCTAGAAATGGAATTAAGGATTTTGATGTAATAGTAGACATGCGCTATGTGCTGTGCATGTCCCAATGAGGATGGTTCTGGTAGTTCTCTCAGAGTCAAACATTCTAACTGTTACTTGAGGAGACTGGGAATTTGAAGCCACTAATTTCTAATTATTGACAGAAAACCTCTAGGGTGAAATTTTGCGTTGACTTTTCACGTAACCAAGAAGCCACAATTGCAATCGAGAAAAGACCAAAACCCATAGTGCAGCATTTAACAGTGGTCACACGTCTACACCATGGCAAATCGTCCATTTGACCGGTCACATTTTAATGTTCCGAAACCAATCAAGTGGGATGTTCACGGAACTTGTCAGGAATTTTCCTTATTACGGTGATCATTCATAAGTTTGCCTGGTGTTGGCTTAATGGTTAGGGTGGTGGGCTTGCGATCCTAGGATCCTGAGTTCAAATCCCGCTCAGCTGTTGAATTAATACCAGGTGGGGTTAACTCAACCTGTCATCCTTCCGAGGTCGGCAAAAATGAGTGCCAGCTTGCTGGTATACTGTGTCGGAGTGTCGACCCGTCCAGGATTGTGCCCAATAGCCAAGGAGACTGGTTAGACAGCACCAACGCTCTGCACAGAGTATGGTCCCAATGGATGGATGGATACATAAGTTTGAGCCATCCTTCGTTTCATATCCGAAGTGGAGCATCATGGGATCAAAAGGTCAAAACCAGCTTTTTCAGCCTTCTATCAAAATTTGTGATTAACTTGTGTCAAGGACCACACTGAAGATGTGTGACCACTCAACATGTTTTACTAAGTTTTTTTTTCCAGCCTCCATGGGAAGTTGGTGTGTGTGTGTGTGTGTGTGTGTGTGTGTGTGTGTGTGTGTGTGTGTGTGTGTGTGTGTGTGTGTGTGTGTGTGTGTGTGTGTGTGTGTGTGTGTGTGTGTGTGTGTGTGTGTGTGTGTGTGTGTCGGTCGTTGGTTGTCATCCCCATATGCGGGTTTCAGAATGTGGAATGATGCCCTCCAAGGTCTCGGAATAGTGGTGTGCCTTCGCGTATATATGTGTGTAAGTGTATGTTGTTGTTGGCTGACATCTCCACACACAGGTGGGTTTGAGGAGATGAAACGGAGACCTACGAGGTCTCAAAGTATCCACTTCCGTGCTTATACCTGCCCAGGCCGTAACTTATTTCTTCTTCTTTTTTTAACTATTTGAGCTTTTGTCATCAAACATTCAACAAAGCTTTATTAGAATATGGAGAAGACAAATTAATAATTTGGTCAAAAGGTCAAAGGTCAACTTCACGTAAAATCATCAATTTTCATCCAATTGACATGAAATTTAAAGAATTTGCATGTTGGGTCACTGAATTGGTTCACCAATCAAAAGCGAGAAGCCCATTTTTTGTTTTTAGATCCAAACGTCACAATTGCATAAATTGTCAATTTTCATCCAATTGACTTGAAATTTGAGCAGGGTTTGCAGATTAGGTCACATAAGCTTATTGCTTTTGTGGTCAAAAGGTCAAGGTCACGAAAAATCGTCAATGCTTGTGTATTTTATTTATCTCTTTTTTCTCCATGATGTTTAGCATAAGGAAGAAGAAGAAGTCCGAATACCTAGCGGACGTGGACGGGCTTTGCATTTTCAGATGCTTTCTCGTCTTCTTTGCAGTTGCGAGGCTCATGGAAGAACAAGGCAGACCAGACAGTGAGACAAATATCAAGGGAATGAATGAACAGGAAAAGAGTAGGGGGGTTTTTGTAAGTAAGAAACTAGTAAGTAAAATAAGATGGTTGGGTTTATAGGAAAGATTGACCCTTTGACCCCAGTGGCCGTTTTACCAGCCGCTATTCAAACCTCCATATACCCTAGCGACCGTTTTACCAGCCGCTATTCAAACCTCCATATACCCTCGCGACCATTTTACCAGCCGCTATTCAAACCTCCACATACCCTAGCGACCGTTTTACCAGCCGCTATTCAAACCTCCATATACCCTAGCGACTGTTTTACCAGCCGCTATTCAAACCTCCACATACCCTAGCGACCGTTTTACCAGCCGTTATGCAAACCTCCACATACTCTAGCGACCGTTTTACCAGCCGCTATTCAAACCTCCATATACCCTAGCGACCGTTTTACCAGCCGCTATTCAAACCTCCACATACCCTAGCGACCGTTTTACCAGCCGCTATTCAAACCTCCACATACCCTAGCGACCCTTTTACCAGCCGCTATTCAAACCTCCATATACCCTAGCGACCGTTTTACCAGCCGCTATTCAAACCTCCACATACCCTCGCGACCGTTTTACCAGCCGCTATTCAAACCTCCATATACCCTAGCGACCGTTTTACCAGCCGCTATTCAAACCTCCATATACCCTAGCGACCGTTTTACCAGCCGTTATGCAAACCTCCACATACTCTAGCGACCGTTTTACCAGCCGCTATTCAAACCTCCATATACCCTAGCGACCGTTTTACCAGCCGCTATTCAAACCTCCACATACCCTAGCGACCGTTTTACCAGCCGCTATTCAAACCTCCACATACACTAGCGACCGTTTTACCAGCCGCTATTCAAACCTCCACATACCCTAGCGACCGTTTTACCAGCCGCTATTCAAACCTCCACATACCCAAGCGACCGTTTTACCAGCCGCTATTCAAACCTCCATATACCCTAGCGACCGTTTTACCAGCCGCTATTCAAACCTCCACATACCCTAGCGACCGTTTTACCAGCCGCTATTCAAACCTCCACATACCCTAGCGACCGTTTTACCAGCCGCTATTCAAACCTCCATATACCCTAGCGACCGTTTTACCAGCCGCTATTCAAACCTCCACATACCCTAGCGACCGTTTTACCAGCCGCTATTCAAACCTCCACATACCCTAGCGACCGTTTTACCAGCCGCTATTCAAACCTCCACATACCCTCGCGACCGTTTTACCAGCCGTTATGCAAACCTCCACATACTCTAGCGACCATTTTACCAGCCGCTATTCAAACCTCCATATACCCTAGCGACCGTTTTACCAGCCGCTATTCAAACCTCCACATACCCTAGCGACCATTTTACCAGCCGCTATTCAAACCTCCATATACCCTAGCGACCGTTTTACCAGCCGCTATTCAAACCTCCACATACCCTAGCGACCGTTTTACCAGCCGCTATTCAAACCTCCACATACCCTAGCGACCGTTTTACCAGCCGCTATTCAAACCTCCACATACCCTAGCGACCGTTTTACCAGCCGCTATTCAAACCTCCACATACCCTAGCGACCGTTTTACCAGCCGCTATTCAAACCTCCACATACCCTAGCGACCATTTTACCAGCCGCTATTCAAACCTCCATATACCCTAGCGACCGTTTTACCAGCCGCTATTCAAACCTCCACATACCCTAGCGACCGTTTTACCAGCCGCTATTCAAACCTCCACATACCCTAGCGACCGTTTTACCAGCCGCTATTCAAACCTCCACATACCCTAGCGACCGTTTTACCAGCCGCTATTCAAACCTCCACATACCCGAGCGACCGTTTTACCAGCCGCTATTCAAACCTCCACATACCCTAGCGACCGTTTTACCAGCCGTTATGCAAACCTCCACATACTCTAGCGACCGTTTTACCAGCCGCTATTCAAACCTCCATATACCCTCGCGACCGTTTTACCAGCCGCTATTCAAACCTCCATATACCCTTGCGACCGTTTTACCAGCCGCTATGCAAACCTCCACATATCCTAGCGACCGTTTTACCAGCCGCTATTCAAACCTCCACATACCCTAGCGACCGTTTTACCAGCCGCTATTCAAACCTCCACATACCCTCGCGACCGTTTTACCAGCCGCTATTCAAACCTCCACATACCCTAGCGACCGTTTTACCAGCCGCTATTCAAACCTCCATATACCCTTGCGACCGTTTTACCAGCCGTAATGCAAACCTCCACATACTCTAGCGAACGTTTTACCAGCCGCTATTCAAACCTCCATATACCCTAGCGACCGTTTTACCAGCCGCTATTCAAACCTCCACATACCCTAGCGACCGTTTTACCAGCCGCTATTCAAACCTCTACATACCCTCGCGACCGTTTTACCAGCTGCTATTCAAACCTCCATATACCCTTGCGACCGTTTTACCAGCCGTTATGCAAACCTCCACATACTCTAGCGACCGTTTTACCAGCCGCTATTCAAACCTCCATATACCCTAGCGACCGTTTTACCAGCCGCTATTCAAACCTCCACATACCCTAGCGACCGTTTTACCAGCCGCTATTCAAACCTCCACATACCCTCGCGACCGTTTTACCAGCCGCTATTCAAACCTCCACATACCCGAGCGACCGTTTTACCAGCCGCTATGCAAACCTCCACATACCCTAGCGACCGTTTTACCAGCCGCTATTCAAACCTCCACATACCCTCGCGACCGTTTTACCAGCTGCTATTCAAACCTCCATATACCCTTGCGACCGTTTTACCAGCCGTTATGCAAACCTCCACAAACTCTAGCGACCGTTTTACCAGCAGCTATTCAAACCTCCATATACCCGAGCGACCCTTTTACCAGCCGCTATTCAAACCTCCATATACCCGAGCGACCGTTTTACCAGCCGCTATTCAAACCTCCATATACCCTAGCGACCGTTTTACCAGCCGCTATTCAAACCTCCATATGCCTGAGCGGCCGGACTTTTCTCCAGGGAGCCCAGGGTGGGGGAGCCGAAAGTCCAAGGAGCTCAGGGTTCAAAGTGTTAATAGGGATAATAAAGACCATGGGTCAGAATTGGGGATGACAAGAGGTGGCGGTGCACTGCTTGCTTGAAGTCCTGTGGCGAAGAGTGAGACAGAACAGGCTCTGGAACATAGTTCCATATTTAGGAGAATTGAGGAGTAAAAGAGTTGAGGATTGCAGGCAGCCTGGATTTTGAAGTTTGCCCAGGTGGTGATAACTGGTAGAAAGCGTAGAATACATGTTCGAAGCTCATAGAAGAGAGTAGAATGGATTGGAAAAAAATGGAAAGGGGGATACATCAACAACAGAATAGAAGTGAGAGTGAGATGGGGGGGGAGTGTGGGAACACGTGTGGGCGAAGAAGCTGCACACAAGCTGAATGAAACACAGCAAGAAGAGGAAGGAAAAAGTGGGGATAGAAGAGAAAAGGAACAAACCAACCAACAAGTAACAAACAAAAACAGGAAATAAAAAGGGGATTGCTTGGAAATGGGGTCAATTTGGTGGAAGAGATCATGAGTATGGCTGGGGGATGACCTAAGGTAATGATGAACTGTGGTCTTGAAACCCTGAAGGGAAGAATGGGACTGAACAGACTGGGGAAGTTGGGTTCACAGGTGAGAGAAAAGAAGAACAAATGAGTGAAAGTGAGCAGTGAGCCTGGATTTTGAAAGTTTCACAAGAAAAGGGTTACTGTTAGACCATGTGCACCCTGCAGAAACTTGGGAAGGACAGAGAAGAGAAGGCAGAGGGTGCAAGACCAGAAAGGAGGTGGTAGAATGCGTATAGGCTCGGCCACCAACATGTCTGTGATGTGATAATAACAGACCAAGTCACTCAGCTTCATCACAAGAGATCCTAATGATTTTTGAAGGTCTTGCTTTCCACGGCATCAAGAAGGGCAAGGTGTGATGCAGAGGCAGCACAACAAAGGAGAAAGAGGAGTACTTCGTCAAGCTGTGAAGGAAGGCCTTGGCGGTTGTCAAAGTTCAGATTAGCTAAGGAAAGACCTTGCACAATCGAAAATGCCCAGTTGGCAGCTGGCTTTGAAGGCCAGAGTAGAAATGTGGTCTGCCAAAGAAAAAACATAGTTGTATGATGGTACTGCCAAAACAATTGAGTGACTTTACATCCTCAAGTGGTTTGTTTTGGAAGTACATGTTAGGGTTTGCCACATGGACCGTTCAGAGAGACAGGGAGGGTGTATGGTATTTTTAAACGTTGAAAGTCATTCCAAGTGTTGGACCAGCTCCAGATTATATCAAAATCTGCAGAGAGGGAAGAGGCTGCTGCCTGCCTGTCGGAAGGATGAAAGATGATACAGCAGAGGTCTGAATCATCAGAAAAGACAAAGGTCGGATTTTCCCAGAAAAACAGAATGATCATTGACGAAGACCTATTGTCAGGTCAGGCCAGATTATATCTGTGACTTGCTGCAGGTACCATGTAAACCTGCCCTAACCTGTTTCATGGTCAGGTTGGTGGCAACTAAACCATCTCCCCCATCAGGTTTCCTGTTGAGGAGGGTGTAGGGATATAGAAACCCAGCAGGATTAAAAACAAAACCTGACAAACGGCAGAGGAGCACCTTGTAAGCCTATGACCATCCATATCTGGTGCCAAACTGTGTCTGCAGACGTCCTCCTGCAGTTGGGTTACCTTTCTCTAAGAGGTTGGCGACAGGATTTGCACTCCAGCCACCGTAAAACACTTCATTCTGCAAAACACACAAAAAAATGGCAAAGAAAACTGAAAACCCACTCTGTGGGAGTACCTCCTGTGCAGTTGCCATTCGCAGGGCAGCCCACAGGATGACAAGATTGAGGCAAAGCCTTTGGGACCCCCATTCTTTGATGATAGGACGAAAAGCATGGGGTAACCTTCCTGGCTTGTATTGCGATGGTGTGTGGCGGGATGGTGCTGAGGTGTTGTCCACCAGACAGCAGTCTCCTCAGGTTAACCTGAAGTGGACTCTTCCTGTGAGTGCCTGGAGTGTCCGATCCCGAAGAGAGGATGACCACCTGCCTCAGATATTTGAGCTCCAATATTTGAACATCGGTATCGTTGCATTCTGAGGTTTGGAGACTGGATAGTGGTGAGATCATGGTGTGTGGTTACACATATGACTGGTGTGGTCACTCTGATGGTTATCATGCCCAAGGAGTTACTGTAGCTGTGTCAAATAAGCTGACTCCCATGATACTTGAGATAACACCGGTCAATGAGTGTAATATGAGACTGAGGATTCGTCACTCCTTGGGTGTCATTTCCCTGGTTGTTGTGTTTGCTCTGACTGAGGTGAGTGATCTCACCGTGAAGGATGATTTCTATGCCACATTCCACCCTGTGGTTGATCAGTGCCCCAGGCGTGATACTCTTCTGGTCTTGCGGGATTTCAGTGCATCGACTGGCACTGGCAGGGATGCTTATGACACGTGTTGGTCCCCATGGGTATGGAACTGTGAACCAGAATAACACTAAGTTCCTTGACTTTGCAAGAAGTCGTGGACTTACGATGGCTGGTTCATGATTTCAGCACCCACAGTCTCATTACTGGACTTGGTATTCCAATGCTGGTGGTGTGGCAAAGTAGATTGACCATGTGCTCATTGATGGTCGCTGGAGGGTGATTCAGAACTGCAGGGTCTAACGGAGGGCTCAGTTCCTCAATACCGACCACAGGCTTGTTGAAGCAACTCTGCAGTTGCAGCTTAAATCCGGGAAAATGGTACCATCCCAGCCTAGGCTGGAATTTGCCAAGTTCAAGGATGAGAGGGTAGCTGAGGAATTTGCGAACAGGCTGAGCGTGGATTTGGGGGGTCTGCTTGCTTTGGGGAATCCTGAAGAGTTGTGGAGTGCCTTCAAGATTACCATCCTTGATGTTGCTGGTGGATGTCTTGGAACTCACCATCAGGCGAAGAAAAACTTTGTCTCCCAAGGGACACTGGATACCATTGACCAGAGTGGCAGGGCCAGGCTTAATGGCAGAGCTGAGCTGTTTCGGGAGTTGAGGCGTAAAAGTGTACTTGCGCTGAGGGCGGACAATGAGGCCTACGTATGAGGAATGTTTGAAGAGGTAGAGCATCACCTGTGGTCAAGTGATTCTCATCCTGCTTACAGAGGAATTTGTGCATTGCATTCCTCCAAGACCGTCCTTTGGTGCGCTGCAGTTAGAGCAGAGAGTGGTAGGCTCTTGACAGAGGAGTCCGTAGTGAAGGCCTGCTGGGCTGGTTACTTTGAGCGGCTGTAACAGGCTGACGCACCAGCTGTTGAGTTGGATGTCAGGGATGTAACTATCCCTGTTGTTCACCCTCCAATCAACTGTGATCCTCCTTCGTTTGTGCATACACAGGCTGCGGTGAACCGTTTGAAATGGGGTAAAGTTTCTTGGATCTGAGGCATTCATGCTGAACTTCTCAAGGCTGGTGGAAATGCTGCACTCGTGTCGTTGCATGCAATTTTGTGCTCTGCCTGGAACACAGGCATCATCCCAACTGACTGGAAGAGGGGCCTTGTTGTCCCTCTCTGGAAAGGGAAGGGAAATCACCAGGACTGCACCAACTACCGAAGGGGTGACGCTGCTCTCAGTGCCGGGCAAGGTCTTTGCTCGGATAATTCTTGATAGGGTTCGCCACCATCTGCTTGAGCACCAGCGTCCAGAGCAGTCAGGCTTTACACCAAAGAGGTCAATGATTGACCATATCCTTTCTCTTCGTGTCCTCACCGAACGCAGATGAGAGTTTCGGCAGGGGCTGCTTGCAGCTTATGTTGATCTCTGTAGAGCGTTTGATTTAGTGAATCGAGATGCCCTCTGAAGGATTCTTGCTCTTCGTGGGGTGCCACCAAAACTGATCGATCTGATGTCTGAACTCTACTCTGGTACTGAGAGTGCTGTGAAGTGTGGTGGTACCATCTCTGACTTATTTCCAGTTGTTACTGGAGTTCATCAGGAGTGTGTTTTGGCCGCTACACTTTTCAGCACTTTTATGGACTGGATTTTGGGGAGGATGTCGGAGAGATCAAGCTGCGGTGCATCATTTGGGAATGTCAAGATCTCTGACCTTGATTTCGCAGATGATGAGTCATCTTTGCGGAGACTTTAGATATTCCTTTTGGGGGCCCTCGAGGTGCTGAATGAGGAGTCAAAGCCACTGGGATTACGGGTTTCCTGGGTCAAAACTGAGATACAGGCTTTCAATGACATCTTGGATGCTGCTACCTTGTCTGTACCATTTGTGGTGAATATGTTGAGGTCACTGAGAGATTCATTTACCTTGGCAGTGATATTCAGGTATCTGCATGTTATGAGCCAGAAGTCAAATCAACACTTGGGTTGGGCCTGGCGAGTCATCGGTTCACTGCATAATGGGGTGTCACGCTGTTGGTACTTATGCACGAGGACGAAAGTCTGAGTTTTTAAATCCTTGGTGCTTCCAATCGTGCTCTACGGATGTGAGACTTTTGAAGTCTGCCCAATGATCTGAGACGGAGATTTAACTCCTTCGATACCAGGTCTCTTCAGAAAATTATTGGCTATCGCTGGTCAGATTTTGTGTTCAACGAGTGGTGGCTGAGAGAAACTCAGATGACATTTGGTACCTGTATAACCTGTGAGCATCAGCTGTGGCTGTAGGGTCATGCCTCTGCTCGTTTTCCTGACGCTGATCCTGTTCACCAGATTCTCTCGGCGAGGGGGCCTCGTGAGTGGAGAACGCCAATGGGCCTCGTGTACCTCGTGTTTGCAGCAGTTTGGTCGGCACCTCATGGAGATGGTGATGGCCCGACCAGAGGCCCCTGGAGTACCGGCAGAAAGTGAACGTGACGACGCGCTGCTCTGGCACATGCTCACACACCTTATCTGATCTGATTGATGAAGATGAGGAACAAGGCTCGGCCCAAGACACCTCCTTGGGGCACTCTCTCCTTGACAGGGAGAGGAGATGAGAAGATCCCGTTCAGAGCTACAATATGGGAGTGGAGGAAGTCATTGATCCATGAGAGGAGGTGGCCTTGGATGTGATCAGTAGAGAATTTGGAGATAACAGTGGGTGCTGGACTGTATCAAATGCTTGAGATATTTTGAGATTGAGTGTGTCGATCCATTGTTGGGAGAGCAGAAACAGCATGTACAAGGTGGAATGACCGGGTCTGACACCAAATTGATGATCTGAGGCCATTGGAGAAAAAGAAGGATTTGATGTCAACTGCAATGATAGACTCCATGACGTTGCTTATAATTCAAAGCAAGCAAATAGGCCTGTTGTTATATTTGCCTGAGGACCAGCTTTTTCACCATGTTTGTGTATTGCAATGATGTCTGCTAACTTCCAGGCAGACAAAAACTGACCCAGAGAGAATGATTGAATGAACGCTTCAGAAAGAGGACGAGTAAGAGGATCAGAGCAGGTTTTTAGGACGCATACACTGATTCCGTGTGGGCCTGTCACAAAATCAGAGTCGAGGTTTGCCAGAAACTTATTCACCTTCTCAGGTGGGGAAGACAGTATCCAGGAGCAGTTGGGTGCAACTGGGTATTGTGGGTACAAAAAGTGAGGGGTTGGGTACAAGGCAAACACAGAATTGAGGCATTCGGCCTTCTCATGAGGTGAGTCAGCTGCAGTGCTATTCGAAGTGAGGGAAGTGATGAAGTGGTAGCAGAGCCAGATGTGAAAAGGTGCCATGCAGTCTTTGAAGAAGGAGACAGGTTTGAGAGTTCAGTCTTGAGGTTGGCCAAATGTTGTTTTCTTGCTTTCCTGAGAGTGGCCACACACTTCTTTCAGGGCTTGTGGAATGATCTGAGGTTACCTTCGGTCGGATTTGTCTTCCAGGAAGAGAAAGCATTTCTTTGAAGACAACTTCCTCACCCCAGGATTACGTGTACCAGGGGCAAGAGGATGGGTATGATAATTGCAGATGAGATGGTATAAATGTACAAAATGGAAAGCAAGCTAGTGTGGAATGCTCCCCCCCCCCCACCCTCTCTTTCAACATTACTGCCTCTGTTTTCTCGGCACTCTGACCCTCCCCAGAAACTCCAGGATGCATTTGTTCTTCCAGTTACCCCTTATAGGTTTTCCTTCCAAAACCCAGGCTTATTGCACATCTCATCTCTTTTGTTCATCTTTTTCCTCATTTGTGGAACCACCTTCCTGAGGCTCGTCATTCCCACTCTTCCCTCCAGGGCTTCAAACAGGCAGTGTACTACCATGTTGCATCATCTCCCATCCCTACGCACAATATTTTCTACCCCCATAACCCTACCCAACCTACCTTCAACCCTCTTACTTCACTATGTTTCCTCCCCTCTCTCTTTCTCCTCTTTTCCTTTTCATTAATTCCTTTACTTATTGTGTTCAACTATTTCCCCACTGTCAGTTTATTGCTGTTTTGCCCTTTGTTTCCTCGCTCTTGAATGCGTCTCGATGTTGTACATGAAAGGCATTAATATTTTTTATTGTTAATGCTTCATCTGCTTTGGTGCTTATCTGAAATGCAAATAAACAGCCTTACTGGAATTGAAGATTGCTTATAGCCACTGCTGCCTCCCACAGGGTTGGAAGCTTGATCTTTCGTTCTCTGGGGTACCTCCCTCAACATTGTTTGGAGGCCTTCCATAGCCCATTGGCCATCTTTCCACGAGGTTTTGAAACAACAAGGCTATACTGGAGCACACGCTATACCAACAAACGCTGTTATTACCACTGTCAAATTGGAGAGGTGAACGTAAAGCCCGAGTTCACGGTGCGCGTGGTTGAGCAGGGTCACGATGATCTGGTGCTTGTTGGAGGCACACCAAAAGGTTGGAGCCTTGGAGGCAGAGAGAAAATTATGAGTTTACATCCTGATCTGGGTTCATAATACTTGTATGAAATGTTTAATCCCACATGTGACCCCCGCATTAAATCGTCGGTGTGCCCTGTAGCTGTTTGGGAAAAGGTCCTCGAGCCGATCTCCCGCCTGAGGAAGGACGCGAACATGCTGAGGCTGTTTCCTGATTATGTACGCAGTGAGGACATGTTCGGCCTTACCGTAAGCGCCGTACGACGCATTATCGAGTCGGTAAGTTTCGGTCATGGTATTCTCACCTGTTCCTTTCCTCCAGCTCTTTGCTTTCATTTGTTTACAATTCCTTAGCCAGACCATAGATGAACAGCTTTTAGTTTATTCTTTTTCTGCCGAAAGGTAGAGCACATTAGCAGGTTTTCTTCTTATTTAACCTTGCCAACATTTCATTAGTGATGACAGTGTTTTTTTTTTTTTGTTTGTTTGTTTGTTTTTTCAATGCAATGTCAGAACTCACAAAAGGAGCAAAATGATGGGACAAAGAAGCCTTGATCGATATTGTACTGGAATGCTCCAGCACCACAAAGTGCATGACTACTTTTTGCCTGTTGGTGTACTTATTTCTTTATCCCAAGCTTCCAGGTGCTGATAGCTGCCACAATTACACTTTCCGTTTTGGGCGCCACCTTCTGATGGAGCTTCCTTTGGCCATTAATCCGTCGGGATGTGCTCGCTGTGAGCCACGTGTGCATTGCTCACGGGCCAACAGGCAAGGCATATAGTACACAGCTCTTTCTGAAGATCAGCTCAGAAAGCTGTGATGGTTTTGTTTGAACACATGTTGATACGTAGTTGTTCGCAATGAAAAACACTTTGTCAACAAGCTTTTCGAGCATATCATGAAATCGGTGAATTACACAGTTGTAAACGTCAAGCCTTTTGCATTGTCTCTTCCTTTTTTTTTTTTTTTTATCGATCTTTTTTATTCTGTTCTTGTGCACTTCCTGATTCCAGGCCATTCACACTTAATACGACGAGCACTTCCAAATCCTTCCAGAGCACAGTTACTGGGGACCTGAATGCACCTTATGGCAAACAGTTTGTGCATTCCAAGTCTTCGCAGTATCGGCGACTACGCTCAGAATGGAAAAATAACGTGTACTTGGCACGTTCAGACATTCAGGTCAGGCAAAGTTTTCGCATCGTGGCTCCACCACTGATCCCCTTTCTTTTCTCACTAATTTCCACGATGAAAATATTATTGGAATAGGGGGGAAAGGAGGGACCAGCAAGGATTGGTAACAAACAGGCGGTTATTTTGTTTCCCTGATAGGGCCTTGGTCTTTATGCTGCAAGGGACATTGAGAAACACACCATGGTCATTGAGTATATTGGTACCATCATCCGCAATGAAGTGGCGGATCGGCGGGAGAAGGTGTATAAGGCACAAGTAAGTAGCTGTCCATTTTGATTGTCAGGTTTTCCTATTATGACCAAAATTTCTCGTCTTTGATTGAATATACAGTACAGGTATTGTAACATCTTGGTAATCAGCCATGGGCCTTTTCAATAGTACTCTTGCTATATTCATGAAATAACTGTAGCCTTATTGCACATTATGATTGATTTCTCATTTGAGATATATCAGAAGGATGCACAGCTGGAATGCAGCATCGTGACCAGATTATGGTGTAATGGTTAGAGTATTCGCTCTGAGTTTGGGAGGTCAGTGGTTCAAACCGTGGCTGAGTCGCACTCAAGACATTAAAAATGCTACCTGCTGCTTCCTTGCTTGATTCTCAGCATTTAAAAAGACAGAGGACAAAAAGAACCCCATAGGCTGACTATACTAGTGTTGTTGGCTTCAATGGGTCGAATGGCCTCATATGTTGGAGTTCTTTGTAAAGGAACTCATGTCCTGACATTTATCATCAATGTCTATTCCAGTTATAGTGTATGCATTGCACACTGACTGTTACATCGAGGTGGCAAATGTTACTGGACATTGAAGTTGAGGTTCCAGAGACCGTGCCATAATTTTAACTCGAGTAAAAGTCAAAACTTCGTTGTCTGGTTATCTTTCCAGAACCGGGGCATGTACATGTTCCGTGTGGACAGCGGACACGTCATTGATGCCACACTGACTGGTGGACCTGCACGGTAATTTTCGCCTCGGTTTTATTCATGGATTTGTGTGTTGCGCTACCAAAGTGATTTCCCCACATATCTTTGTAGGGTGGGTGCTTATGAATGCAGTGACACTCGTTATTGTGCAATAACTGTGTTACTCAACCTGTCATCACTTGTGGTAAGACGTGACCTTTATTCTGAGCAAGGTAGCAGCAGACTGATTTGTGATGCAATGTGAGCCCTGCATAGTAAGTACATTCAGTGGGGAATCATCGCTCAAATAGAGGAAACCTTGTCACCTGATGATCGCAATGTGCCGACTGCAACATTGTAAGTTGCATCACCTGTTGTTGTACCTGTGCAATGGGTCAGGTCATCTGCTTATTTTGTTTTTTTTCAGATTTTATTTTTTTATTCCAGCTCAAATGTTTATACAAAGGGCAAATCATGAAGAATGTGTGAGTAAATGTGGCCTTATCTTGAGGCTTATTTTACTTGTGCTTTTGCGGAACAGGTATATCAACCATTCCTGCTTGCCGAACTGTGTCGCTGAGGTCGTGAACTTTGACAAGGAACGCAGCAAAATAATTATCATTTCAAGTCACAAGATACAGAAAGGGGAGGAGGTGAGGTTTGAACATTATGATTCCAAAGACGATTCGGCAGTGACTTTTATGATGATTGTGGCAACTTTTTAGTATAGTTAGTTGAACCATTCCAAGGAACACTCATTATGACAAATGTCATAGGTATCAGTGCTTTTTGTGGGCAATCCTATTTTGCTGAAACAATTTCAACCCATGATAATGTCGAATTTTTTTTTATCAGTGTCCTTTGATCCATTGCAGAGGAATTATTGAAATCACTATGGTTAATTTGTCAAGTGCTGTTATATCCAAATTAAACTCGTCATTGGAATTGTAGAAGGTGAAATTTAGAATATATTCGATATGTATTTGAAGGTTGATGCCAAGTGGTGTTGTGTTCATGTGCCTTGAATGCTAAGCATAATATTTATTATTTGTGGAAGTGCCAAAGACTATTAGGGGTGAGGGAGGGATGGTGGTAGTGGAGGGAGAGAGACCTGGTAAAATTAATTTTGAACCCCAACGGTCAACAGAATGCATCTGTTAATTATTGTTCACTAGCAAATACCACCGGTTGCTTCACTGATGGTATTACTAAAGGAGGGTGGGAGACAAAGAGGGGGTAAGAGGGAGAGACGGGTGGGGGAGAAAGCGTGCAGAGAGTGAAGAGGTGGAGGGAAAAAAGAGAGGAGGGAGGGGGAGCAAGGAGTGATTGGCGAAGGGAAGACAGTGAGAGGAAGGGAAGCCAGGTGTGCGGTGGAGCGTTAATTACGAATCATACTGTCTCATCAAAATGATTCTGCATAGAATAACAGTAAAGACGGAAACAAAATAGTGTCTGAAATCCATTTTCGACCGGTCATACTAAAAACATGGCATGCAGACAAACTCCCGTCTGGACAAGTCCGGAGACAAACTCCCGTCCAAACATATATACCGCCCGGACGCGTCCGGAGCCAAGCTGTCCGGACATAAGCACTGCCAGGACACGTCAAGAGACAAACCGTGCCCAGACATGTCCGGAGCCAAACACCGTCCAGACATGACCACCGTCCGGATATGTCCAGAGACAGAGACAGACAGAGAGACAGAGGGGAGGGGAGGGTGAGAGAGGAGATGTGGGAGGAGGGTACTGCACTGTATTGAGAATGGGTAGAGCAATGATGGGACAAAGCAAGAGAGAGAGAAAGGGTGGGGGGAGGATGGGGGTGGGGGAGTTAGCAGGAAGAATATTTTATGCTTTATGAACAACACACACACATACACACACGCACACACATACACACACACACACACACACGCTTGGCCAATATCGGCAATCTTTTGGGAATTGGCACGTTGCAGTCGGTGTGATGACCGACAACAGTACGTACCGTATACAACCCAGAAACCTTGAATCACTTCTTTCACCAAAAAACAACATTGCATTTATAGAGACGTTTCAGGGATATGTTCACAAACATTATTCTTTATAAGCAGCTGCATGTGATGGATGGAACAAAATTTGGCTCGGTGATTTAGCAAACACGTGAATATGCCAAACGACTCAGAAATCTGGTGTTATTTCACAACTCGTTCAAGGCAACGGATCACGAACCATTCGCTCAGGGCGACAGAGCACGAAACACTCGCTCAGCAAGATGGAGCACGAACCACTCGCTTGGCCAGACGGAGCACGAACCACTTGCTCGGCGAGACGGAGCACGAACCACTTGCTCGGCAAGACGGAGCATGAACCACTCGCTCGGCGAGACAGAGCACGAACCACTCGCTCGGCGAGACAGAGCACGAACCACTCGCTCAGCGAGACGGAGCATGAACCACCCCCCGGCGAGACGGAACACGAACCGCACACCCGGCGAGACGGAGCACGAACCACCCGCCCGGCGAGACGGAGCACGAACCACCCACCCGGCGAGACGGAGCACGAACCACTCGCCCGGTGAGACGGAGCACGAACCACCCGCTTGGCGAGACAGAGCACGAACCACCCGCCCGGCGAGACGGAGCACGAACCACTCACCCGGCGAGACTGAGCATGAACCGCGCGCCCAGTGAGACTAGCACGAACCACCCGCCCGGTGAGACGGAGCACGAACCACCCGTCCGGCGGGACAGAGCACGAACCACCCGCCCGGCGAGATGGAGCACGAACCACTCGCCCGGCATGACGTAGTGTGGAAAAAGCATCCGCAGAGAGTAAACGGTTCGCTCAGAATTACGTAGCGCGGTTTCGCTCTCGACAATGGGCGCTTGGGAAGTGGCTTAAGCACTAATGCAAGCACTCCAATTAAATTGTTGATAAGGAACGGTTGGCCAGGCTGTCGCTGCATACCATAAAGGATACCTTTAACTTTAAAGCCTATTTTCACCACCCACACAGCAGTTAATAAAATGACTATCCACAAAAGAGTTGCAGCTTCATGCAGAACAACCCTGGAGACATTGCAAAGTTCAATTGCCCGTGAAATAAACATTGCAGAAAATCCACCATTTTGCCTGCTCATCTGTGCACGTGTCAACGTGGTACATCGGTTCAGGGTCCGTGCAAATGTTCTCGCTTTTCTGTTGTTTTAAATGTCTTTTTTTTTTACCAGATTTGCTTTGATTTCCTGTAGAGCACCTCGTGAAACCTCCAAAAATATACACAGATCTGGCAGATGCTATGGAATGGCAGTCCCTCTGGGGGACAGGGTCTATCAGTGAATGCAACAAATCATTTCGCTCAATGAAGCTGGTTAATTTTGTTACGTTCTTAAATTGTTTGTTAAATCAATATAATTCTCCAAACAGTCGAAAAAGACAAGTTTAATGCTTTGTAAATTTCACATTTTCTTGTGTATGTACAGAGGAGGGAACATCGTCTTGCCTGCTTAAAGTAAATAGGTCTATCAGCTTAGTTATAAGACGTGTTATTTCTTTAAATTATCAGATTTCACAACAGATTTCAACACTTTATTCCGGACGATATTCGATTCTAAAAAGCGAAATAATATTTTGATGATATACTTTAATTAGACCATGAGAGTAGATCGTCTCATATAATGCATGAAATTGCTCAAAGCTCCTAATTTGAAAACTTACAGTACTTACAAAAGTGATATATACGATTCATAGCTATGATAAACAGGCATTCGATATGAGTGAGGAAAGTAAAAAATATACTTTCTCTTTAAGAAATTGCTGCGCCCTGTTCCAAGTCAAGGCGTGGTTGAGCAGGCCAAAAACATGGTGGCTTCAGACCCCAGCAAGGTTACCCAGGAAACATCTTAAGACCCCAGACAGCGAGCTGGCCGAGGCTTGCCTGATGAAGGATATAATTAAATAAGGCCGTTAATTATCTTCAAAAGGGGTGTTTTAGTTAACCCAAACACCCAATTTTCACTCTTGCACTTACGTGGAGTTTCCTTAGTATGCATGCAAAGTTTTATGGTTTCGGAGTTATGGAGGAGACACACTGATACACACACACACACACACACACACACACACACACACACACACACACACACACACACACACACACACACACACACACTGCCTTTTATTAGTATCGATTATTATAATGAGCCTCTATTATATCACATGGTATTGTTTGGCAGAGATAGGGCTTACATTGGTGTTCTCCATTGTATCCAAAAAAATGTAAAACAAAGCATTTGTCAATTTATTTATTTATCTATTTATTTATTTTGACTCGAGTTACAAATATTTTTAGCAGACAGGGAAATAGCACTCTCATTGTAATGTGTCAATTTTAGCTTTAACTTTGTCCATATTTGGAATGCATCTCATGAAAACTCAAACACACTTAAAATTGTTCGATCAGTGTCGTTCTGAGGTCAATCAAGGAAAGGTGTGCCTACGTACAGTCTATAAATGCACCCTTTCAAAATCAGTCCAGCTCTCTAAAGCAAGCAATCAATCACAGGGACTTTTGATGGCCATACATTGTGAGTTAATTCCCTTATAATTATAAAACGGGATTCTCATTTAATTACGAGATTGCGCTTGTTCGCAAAAGCATGCGCATCAATATAAAATGAAGAAATGTAAATCATGGCTTTCCGTGGGCGGTGCTTCCGGCACCATTTTGGGGATTGTTGTTGTTTTGCTTATATATGTTTTTCTTTCTTGTTTTTTTTTCTCTCCTTTCTTTTATGCATGATTTCGAGCGAAAAACAATATTAGAGTGAGGTCGATGGTGTGCCATCCCAAATCCCCATGCTTTCTACCCAAAGCAAGGTTGAAAGATGGCAAAAAGTTCCACCGGGATTAACCCAAAATTGAATTTTCAGTTAATTTTTCCCGTTTGACCCCTGTGACCTGATATCCCCACCCCTAGGGCATGAACCAAGGGTAAAATCCAAAGAAATTGTTACATATTTCATGCATCCCCCAATGTTGATTGCACATTCAAAGTTTCATTTAAAAACGTGCCCGTAATTGCATTTTTCGGTACTGTATTTGACCTTTTGACCCCACCCTGGGGGGACAGGGCCAAGAATAACAATGCTCTTGCACCTTCGTGCCATGTGTTAATCATAACTACTAAGTTTGGTGAATTTCTATTTCTGCCCAACTGTTGAGGTGGAGATAGCGTCAGACAGACAAACAAACAGACAAACAGAACCAATTACAATATCCCCACATTTTTGGAGGTTTTTTTTCAAAAAGCATAGGGGATAATAAAGAGAAAGAGAAAAACTAACGAGATGATAAATTAAAGGAAAAATTGATGGTCAAATTAAGTTTTCAGACAGGATCAAAAACCTCGAAGAACCAGGCAAAGGGTATTCCAACTCATTGCCAACCTGTGCAGACCAGGCAGGGAATGTGGTCGAACGATGCTTATCCTGGCTCAATATGTGCTCATCCAAGCCATTTTGCAAAAATAATCACAGTACCGACATTTCCACATGACAAAAGCTTGCATCACATTGAAAAAGGAAGAAGTAAAGGTGCAGCAGGAATAAGAAGGAAGATAAATAGCCAAATTAAATTGCCGACCAGTTTCACTAATCTCAATGGATCAATGAGAGATCGGTGGATGAATATCAGTATTGTCAAACAGTTACAGATTAGCTCTTCCATAATGATGATTTCATGTCTTGGGGGGGGTGGGGGGGAACAAAATCTTATATATCTGTACTCTTTATAATAAATAAAAATGACCGTTTTTACAGCCATTTTTCCCTGCTGTGCAGGGGTTGGCTTTTTCTTGAGGCAATGTTTCATGGCCGGATGCCCTTCCTGACGCCAACCCTGGTCGCTTCTTACGACACACAGGGATATGGTACACCTATTCTAACCGGGGCATACACCGGGACCAGTACACTGGCACTCATTTCGCCGACCTCGGAAGGATGACAGGCTGAGTCAACCCCCTGGTGTTAATTCAGCAGCCAACGGGGGTTTGAACTCAGGACCCTGAGATCCCAAGCCACCACCCTAACCACTAAGCCAACACCAGGCTTATCTGTACTCTTTATAAAGGAGGTTTTTCTGTTTGTGTGCAAAGTAAATTCAGAGCAGTTTGACTGAGAGGCAGGTGGAGTTTAGTATACATGGGAACATCATGGCAACTTTTTTTATCAGGGCTGGAAGGGGGGGTGGGTTGGGGGTTCTTTTAAGCCACTTTCATTGTTTTTCAAACATAACTAACAGCAATAACATTTACTACCATGAAAGGGGGTTGGGGGGCAGTTTTTGCCCCAAGAACAAAAAATTGGCAACATTTTCTTCTGTTTGGAAAACATTTTGGCTCCACTTAAAAAAAAAAATCCCAGAGGTAATACCTTCAGAGGTAATAAAAGTTTGCACTTAATACAATCCCTGCAGTTTTTCCCTCTGCTTCCTTCCTTAACATTCATAATGATTTCATCCTTCATGCTGTCCATCTTGCTTCAACTTCTTCCTCGATCTTGCTTCAACTGTGACATTCATTACATTTAATTCTCATCTTGCTTTCCTCTCTGCATCGCAAAATGGTTGGCGTTTCTTTGTTTATTTTTTTCACCGTTTCGTTGTTCTGTTTCCTCTTCCAACCAACATCATTCCCACAGCTCACTTACGACTACAAATTTGACTCTGATCAAGATCGGCACAAGATTCCATGTCTCTGTCGAGCTCAAAACTGCCGCAAATGGATGAACTGAGGTCTCGTGAGCACATGGGCAGACTGTGGCTCTCAGACAAGTGCTCTTCATTCCGAATCAAGTGCGATTGGATTTGTGACGATTTGAACCAGGAACAAAGAGGAGCCATCAGAGGAGTCTTCATCCTGCTGGGCGGGTCGGATGCTCCGTTGCTGCCATTTCACACTTAAACAGTGTATAGCAGGGATGTGTAAAATTAGGACACAGATGAGTTGTGTTTACATGTTTTAAAATATGTATGTATTTTAACTTTGAAATAACTTTTTTATATATCGCAAGGAATATTATTGCGCCGTGCTTTTTTTCTGACTATTCATTCGCGGCATTGAAGGCACATTTCTAGGCAAGCCTTCGTTGTCAACAGGGAGGCTGGTACTTTGTCCCTACCCCACATTACAATCAATGCCTATAGTTTTTCCCTCCACCAGGATCGAAATACGAAGTATGGGGATGTGTGGAGGGGGATAGGGAGGTGAGGGGTGGGAGGGAGACTCCATGTTGTGGTAGCTGTATTTTTATCTGCCAGTGCTACGTGCATGTCAGGCAGAGGGCACAATTATACAGACCAAACACGGACCATGCAGAGCGACTTTTTCCGCATGCAGACGATTGCGACCGTGGTGGAAATTGCCCCAAATTGAACCAGAGTAACCACCAGCCAATGCAGCATTGCACTTATCGGCTAGAGAAACTCGGGCAAGCTGTTTTGCTAATTTCTTCTTCTTTTTTATTTTTTCACAAAAATGCAGCTGTCCTTTTTAATCAACGATGAAATAGATCTTAGTATCATTATTGTTTCTGCCCATATTGCTTGACTTTTCTTTTCTGTTTTCTTCAAAATGATATGTACAGATTTAATCTAACAGTGTTGCTGTCTTAGACCAAACCCTGAAAGCAAGAATATTTTTAGAGTTTATTTGGTGCGCGGATGTTTTGAAGGTTCCGTCGGACTGTGAAATGGGCCACCCCCGTGGCCTGTTGTCGTTTGAGAGGCTCGCTGAGCCTTTTGTGTCGTGTTGTGTTCCGTGTTTGCAGCCGTCTCTGCCCGACCTCTTGAAGAGGCCAAAAGAAAGATGATTGGTAGCGTTAGCTCCTCGAGTTTTCTAATTAACGGGGCTCGTTTGTATAAGGTTCTATGTACACTCATTTAAAATCGTACGGACTTGTTTACAATTGCCAAAATGATACCACTTTTTACTTTTAACTGTACATGTTCAACATGCCTTCATGTGATATAATCTTATTTTTAACTTCTCATATTTTTTTTTTAATCTTGTGTATACTGTAAAGCACTTCCTCGTTCCACTCCTAGGTCTGCTTCATTAGGATGTATATGGCATGCGTCGTCTTAAGCTGACTTTGGTTAATGTATATAATTTGTCAACGTATGACTGATCATGTCATATCTGTGCTAAATGTTTTGAAAACGCTACCTGTTTTGTGCTTACGTCAAACATGCATTACAGAGGGTGATAGTAATATGGTACAAGTGAATGGAAAATGGAGTGATTATATTTACAAATAATAAACGTTTATTAGTATGCTTATCGAGTCCTTTTTCCTATAGTGAAAAAGCTTGTCGAAGGTGCTGTAATCACAATTCAGGAGGAGTATGTCATTGTGATACAATGGATGACAATGCTCCTCCTCCTCCTCCTCCTTCGTCGTCGTCGTCGTCCATATGCAGCACAAGGCTGCAGGATAGCATTATTGGCTGATGGTGCGGCTATACGGCTAATGCAATGCCCTCTGCTGGTTATGGCTGGAATTTGTAATTCATCCATAGTGCCGGCGATAGCTCGCCAACTCTTAACGAAGGACACCATGGGATCTTTAATGTCCACCAACGAATGCTGGCAGACAAGACACCCGTTTACCATCCATCCAAGGGATAACACACAAATTGATGAATCACCCTGCCTGTGAAAAGGACAATGCTGATGCTCTGGGATTGACTTTTGCCTTTCCTCCACATTTAGACACCAAGTAGCAAGCTCCCAGACCACCAGGGTGTTCTCGTTTTATTTTTCAGCCATTTATAGCAAGTGTTGACCTTTATTATGGTCATGACACCAAGTGATGATTTTATACTATTAGAGTGACAAGAATTCCGACGCGTGACACATTTTGTTTTGTCAACGTTCATCAAATCATCTTGTTATGAACATCATTGTCACCTGTTGCAGAACTGGCATCACACTTTAGTTTTTAAGCCCAGCTTGCCCATTTATGCTATTATTATTGCTCAATAAAACAACAAACTTCTCAGAAGGAAGCTTAATTTTAAGTTTATTATGAAAGAGGATAAAGTTTGCCTCCATGAAGAACATCCGTAAACTGCTGTGATATCCTTTGTACTCTGTTTTCTCTGGTTCACTTCGGAAAAGGAACATCATAGGCATTTGATGAAATGAAATGTGTACACCTACTCCAACGAATTTATGTTCTACGAAACAGTGAACCAATCTTTGTTGAAGTTCCATGATGGCCATTTAGGAAGCTTCATTTGAGTGTCTCCGTTGAACTTTTGTTGTGTTTGTTGTTAGAACACAGCCATGATGGCATCAATATTTTGATACCCCATTAAATATGTTCTGTTATTTTGATATACATACTGGATAATTACGTTGAACATCTTGCACCATTATTACCTCGTGCACGTAGCGAAAAGTGGGGTTAAACAATAGGTTCATGTCCATCTGTCTTATCAGTTTTTGATCGAGCAACAACTTACTTAAATTATATGTTATATTTTTAACACAAATCGGAATATGAGTATGAAGACAAGTCTTTCGTTGTAACGTACTTTGTCTTTGAATTCATCCCGATTGCACATCCTCAGAAAGGAGAGATGTAATATTTTTACTCTGTCTACCTGCCTGGCAATCAAACAAAATTGAAAATCATTCCAAACAGGAAACTTCATGTTTTTAACGACGTCACAAAGGACAAACGACAGGCTTTAAGAACTAATGTAACTGTTAGATTGGGTGGTCTCATAGATGCTGGGTAAAATCTGGAATTATTTTATTTATACACCTTTAAACCTTTATTTAAATTGAATTGTATACTTGAAGACTATATAAAGCAAATTGCCTTTATAATACATCCAAGAACCATGCAACATATCGATATATAGCATTACAGAGCATGGTACGTGTGTCAGGGTAAAGAAGATACCGCCATAATGGCTATCATTGCCATCATCTCGTCTTTCTCGCCGCCATCATCAACATCACCATCGCATTATTGGATCAAGTTCATCATCATCATAATTATTATTAAAAGTAAGTTTCATGATTTTATTAACTCCAAAAATATACTTTATTTTATGTTCTTCACACAGGAAAACAAGCCTGGTGTTGGCTTAACGGTTAACATGGCTGGCTTAGGATCAGAGGGTCTTTAATTCAGCCCCTGCCGTGCCTTTAAAATTACACCAGGTGGGTTGATTCAGCCTGTCATCTATTTGAGTTAGGCAAAATGAGTACTAGAAACGGGTGGCAATGCATCAGTGGCATAGCCATGCTCCCAACAATGATGCAACAAGCAGCCATAGGCTGCATATGAAATAATAACTCAAGAAAATAAACGATATTTTATGTTCTTAATACAGGAAAATAATACTTTATTTTATCCTCTTAAAATAACTTTTATTCATGAAAATAAATAACAAAAACAATGCACAAACACGTTAATTAAGGGTACCGGTATAGTTTAGACATATTTTAAAGTTGAAGTTCCTGGCCCTATTTTCCCCATTTTCCCTATTTTCCCCCAAAGTTTGCTTCATGGAGATTTTCAAGAATGTAACCCCTGCGAACAGCACGACCCTGCTGTATTTACTTGAACAATGTGTGGGGTATCGTGTTCGATGAACTTTCTAGTTGTCAAGTTACCTCTGCCACCGAAGGGGGATGGAGGTTATGTTTTCACCCCTGTCTCTGTTTGAAATAAATTTCGCCAAGTAAATGTTGATCGGTTTGATTAGTTTGTTTGTCTGTCCGCTTGCCTACAGTCCAAACCACTCAGTCAATAGTTCTGAAACTTCCGCAGATTGTAAGCACCGTCCCTGCGACAGCCCACGCCAAAGTTTCATAAAAATTTGTCGACGTGTTATGATGTGGCGTTGCAAAAACTTAAAACACGTTTTGGGTGATAACTCCAGAACCGGAATTCCTATTGACTTCTGGTTGACGCCAAAATGTTCACCGTTCAATTTCCAACAACTTTCTAATTTGAAATTATGACGTAAAACCAACAGATTTCCTAAGTGTATGGAGTTGAATGTTTGTCTCAACAAGATTACGTTTAAAACACATTTTGGCCGATATCTTGGAAACTAAGAGCGCTGGAGCAAAAATAATGATATTTTGACACCTGGGGTTAGTTTAGTACTGTACTATTAAGAAATTATTCGATGTCCCCTTGCTATTATTAATGCACGTACTCTTGTCTCATCAATTTATATATTATACATGTACACGATGTTGTACTAACCTGCCGATTTAGTTATTGGGTCATAGTGTGATCATGGTTCATCTCTCATGGTTGTTGTGGTTTTACAGGCATGACATCTGGTTCCAGCTCATGTGACGCTGTGTCCGGGTTCGATCGTATAGTGGAACCGGGACTGGGTCGATAGGCTCTGTAGCAGCATATGTCGTTTATTCGATTTTGGTGAAGATCCAGATCCGGGTGGAGGTATGCGCTCTACTGAGTGCCCTTCGAGTTATTTCTGTGATCACAAGCAAAATTTTGTCAGAAATTGTTTTTGTGTCAGTTAAGTGGTTTGTGTTAGAGTGCAATATTTACGATTGTACATGTATGATTTGATACGGAACCAATTGGTTGTTATATATATATGACTGTGTAATGTTTGAGGAGAGATTTTGATAGTTAAGGTAGAGTTGTGTAAAAACATTATAATGTTATGGTTCGACTATTAACCTGTGTGGAAAGATTACCAGGGTGTGAGATTTCTGGTTACTTCCTGATATAGAATTGTCTAGCTGTTTGTAGAAAACGGGATTTTTTTGTGGAGAAGATTTTTTCCGAGGGGAGAGAAATGGGAAAGGAGAGTGGAAGTGAGGAAAGAAGAAGGAGAACAGCAAGTCAACAGTTGCTTTGTTGCATACAGTGCCACGTATACCATTTGTTTATGAAATAAACATGCTTGGATTTCACTTGCCTGCCGGTGCGGATTGATCAAGTAATTAACCCTGAGGTCTTGTAAAATATTGGGGGCTTGTCTCGGATCAATCTTCCCATCAGCGATGTCGAGTGTGGTACAAAGGATATGTGGATGGAGTGAGAGTACCTGAAATGTTGTGGGCCTTTAATTTTTCCTTGGTGGTGTAGCACTTCAGCACACACACATCTGAAAGGCTGAGAGAGCCTTATGTGGGATTCATCCTTGAGAAAGAGAAGACCCAAGTGTGCGGAGGAGACTGCAAGAAAAACGCTCTCGCAGAGGTGGCTGTGGTCCCATCTCGACCTTGGCCGTGGTTGGTATGTGACAACGAGTGGAGAGGGGTGAAGCTGTCAGCTGATCCTGGCATCCATTAACTGTGCTGTGGTGTTAATAAGACTCTCAGTGGAAAGTGGGGTGAGTGACCAATGCTTTGGAGAGCAGGGGTAACAGGAGTTTGCTACTGTGAGTGTTTGTAAGGTGAAGGATTCAGGACCATTGTAAGCATGGGAGTGCATGCTGAGTTTGGGATGGAGAAATTGTTTGAGATTGGAAGCAATTTATGCTGAGAAGGCAAGGTGCTGTGACAGTTTGTGGATGACTAGCAGGCTCTGGAGAGGGAGCAAAGGCTCTTAGAAAATAATATTGAAATAGAACAATTGGAGAGTGAAGATAAAATCTTGTGGCTCAAATAAATGATAGAATGGTGAGAAACCAATACTGAGGCTGAAAAGGCTCAAGGACGAAAGTTAAAATAAAAGGCTTGAGGTGGAAAAGTATAATAATTGCTTGATAAAAAGCTAGAGACTGAAAGAATAAAATTGGAGGTTGAAAGAGAGTATAAAAGGCTCGAGGTTGAAAGAGGGAAGCAAGAAGGGTAGAGGCCGATTCGGAGTTGAATCAGCTGATGCAGTTGCTGTCTGCCTGTCATTGAAATGGGATAATCAATGTCAATGTGGAGTAGTTTGCTAAAAGGAAGATTTTTTTTTCCAGAACATCGAAGAGGTCGTTTATGTAAATGACAAACAAGACTGGGCTCATGACAGTGCATTGCGGTGCTCCAGCCTCCAACGAGAGAGGAGAGGGTTCCGTTGATAGCAACACATTGACGGTGTGAATGGAGGAAGTCATAAATCCAGGTGTGAAGGTGTCTTTGTATGGCACAGGTATATACAAGTAGTGGACAAAAAAAAAGTGGAAACACCAATATAAAGTCACTTAATTGGGGGTTGGGCCATCTCGTGTGGCCAGTATGACTTGTATGCACTGTGGCTTAAAGTTCACCAGTGTCTGGAATTCTGCAGGAGGGAAGTGGCACTTTTCTTCCATGAGAAAGTCAATCAATTCACACCTGTTTGATGGAAGTGGAAAACACTGTCTCGAGCATCATTCCAGAATATCCCATAAATGCTTAATTTGGATCATATCTGGTGACTGAGAAGGCCAGACATATGGATAACATCATTCTCATGCTCATAAAACCATTTGGTGACCACACGTGCTCTGTGGATGGGGGAACTGGGGGGGGGGGCATCTCCTCTTGCAGCCATGCTAGCCATAATTATCAGCAACCATGCCTGTGCAGCATTTTCATACACGATCCTAAGCATGCTGCGATGTTATTTGTTTAACTAACACAGGGGCCACACCTATGTGGAAGCCATTGATTGGTGTCCCTCATTTACCCAGGTGTTTCCATTTCTTGTCCACCACCTGCAGCTTGGCAAGCAGAGCAGGATAGCAATCTGTGTGGAATGCCTGAGATATGGTCAGAGAGATGGTCCTCACATCTTGTTTGAGAGAAACAACATTCTGAACACAAACACAACAGAAAGACATTCCTCCCGAGGGGACATTCACTCGTAAACAGAGTTCCAAATTGCTTGGGTTTAGTGAAAGTATTTAGACTGTTTAGAGCAGTTTGTACATAAATTTAGTCTTTGGGGTATACATGTAATTATATCATATAAACGGTTGAAATGTTGGCCTCGGGTACTGTTGTGAATCACAGATGTTTGGTATACAATACTTTAAAAGATGCACTTACAGTGAAATTACAAAGTGTTTAATTCACCCAATTTTATAATTAAACGGTCTCTGTTAAATAAAGGTCGTGGCCTTTATGTATCGATTTATTTATTTCTTGACTTATTTTAATCAGAGACTTTTACATCTGAATTATCCTGGAAGTTACTAAGTTCCAGCATGTTCTGTAACCATAACTCTGTTCGAAATCCAATATGAGGCACTGATTTGTGCAGTGTTGATGAAAGTTTTAATGATGGTGTTTAAACCTGTTTGCAGAAGACTCATCGAAACGCTGTGCATTCTGATTGAAAGTCATTTGCTGCAACACTACCACCCTTGTGAAATGTAAATTCTCTCTGGTATACCAAAGGCCTTTGCTTGCAGTAAGAGGCACAGAAGCATCCTCCCCGCCCCCCCCCCCCCCCTCCAAGCAAAAGGCAGTCCATGCTGGAAAGCATCTGCTTCACACCATCGAAGTCACAAGTAGACAACCTTAATTATAACTTTGAAAAGATAAACCCTTGGTTCCCCCTTCTTTCTCACCAATTTTACTCTTCTGTGCTATTTTATTGGTTATTTGCATGATATATAGAAATATATAAATATATATATATATATATTGTTATTATTATTGTTATGTTTGTGGGGGTAGATGGAGGAATTTCATAGTAAAGGTAGGATTGCATCATGTGGCATGGTCCGTGGACGAGTGGGAGACTTCGCAATGTAAATTAAGTAGGGAAAACTGAGAGCTTAAGTTGTTACGTGTCACCACATGGGGGTGGTGCTGTGTTAAGTATGTGGGGTTTAAGGCGAGTTCTCAGTTTGTGATTACCCCCCTATGACCTTTACCAACGTTGTTGCATTTATAAAGCCAGCCATAAAAAGTGCACATCTTACAACAACAACAATTATAATAATGGCCGACGGAGTCCGAACACAATTGGCAGGCTAAACCATGCGCCCCAAAATGGTAACCGGCAGGCCACACCCCCAAGGTACAAGATTAGACGTGTGGCGTCAGAGGGAGGGTGATGGAGTGGAGATGGTGGTCGGGACATAGAGCGTCTCTCTGGCTTCTCTTCGACACGGTCAGGAAGGCAGCACGATTCTTGTTGTTCGTTCTGGTGTGAATTTGTTCACGTACTAAAATACGATGCTTGCCATTGACTGGTCGACTGGGTCATGAAGTTTGTGCATTTTGGGAGGAGAGGAAGAGAAGAAGAGGAGCGTGTCTCAGGTCGAACTCGACAGTATCCCTTGTTGGAGGATCGAAGAGAAAGGCCGCACCATTTGCTGTGAGCAGACCTGGAACTTAGAAGGAGTGGTGTGGCAATCTCGATCGTGAGAAGAAACTGTACGGCGACTCGTGGTTCCTGGTGTTGAAGACAGTCCATGAATTACCTTACGTACGTGACCTCGAGGAGCGATCTGGCACCATTTAGCTGTGTGTTTCCCGGGCGGTGGCTACGTGGTTGTGAGGATCGCTTGGCTCATAAAAGATCATCTCTGGACACGCAGCTCAGTCCCGGAACAAAAGGAGGATTTTATTTTATCTGTTCCCTTGTCTGTTTTTGTGACTGAGTGGAGACGTCTCGAATTAGGTTTTAGTTCGCCTCACATTTCCTTACCTCATGCTTTGATTTATTTTCATTATCACTCGTTGAGTTATTCTCATTATGAATCATTGAATTATTTTTATTAAATCATAATTTGTTGAATTTACTGTTTTTGTCTACTCGTTGTGGGGTTCAAGGATAAACCCGTGTGCTTCCGTCTGGAACACGCCCTTGCCGCCCTCCATCCTGCACGCTCCATAATCTCCAAGGATCTCGGCTGTTCGCCTCCAAGTAGAACTGTTCGGCTATCTGTCCAGGTCGGTGTTAACCGGCTGGACACAACAATTGGAGTCAGGAGTGTGGGATTCGAGATGGGGTTGTGATTGAGGTACAAATTGTATGGTTAATTGGTGGTGGGAGAAAAGAATGCTTGGAAATTTAAGGGGAATTTTTTTTTTTTCGAAGAGATTGAACGTACACTGGAAATGGCGGACGTGCAAGAGATGGCGCTTCGACGGGAACATAGTCAGGATGAAGGAAGCGAGCCAGGGATATAATTGGTTGATGACAATAGGGTAGAAGCTTCCCCCACAGTCTCCCCTCCCCCACAATAGCGGAAGATGAGATGCAGGGATCGGGTGCCACGACTCTCCAGGTCATGTTAAAACAATTTATGAGTGAACAAACGAGTGAATTGATGGGACGAATTAATAGAATGGAGAGTAGCATGAAGGGACAAATTGATGAACAAAGGAATGAAATGAGGTAAATGAATGAACGATTGGAAGGCAAAATGTATAAACAGAATGAACAAAATTAAGGAGGGAATAACACAGGAACTGGGGGCACGAATTAA
Organism: Eptatretus burgeri; assembly: GCF_056783735.1. Lineage (NCBI taxonomy): Eukaryota > Metazoa > Chordata > Myxini > Myxiniformes > Myxinidae > Eptatretus > Eptatretus burgeri. The sequence continues at coordinate 101,038,252 of NC_140963.1, forward strand.
TGGAATGGAGAAAAGAATGAAACACCAAGTGGAGGACAGACTGGGAGGATTTGAGATGAAATTGGAGACTCAATTTGGGGAAATGGAGGAGAAAATGGCTTCAGAATATGAAAAAAAAACCTGAAAGAAATGAGAGGGAAAATAGAAGAGGGTCAAATCCAGGCTGTCTGAATGGGGGAAGAGTTGGAAGAAAAGATTTTGTCAACGAATCAAGGAGTTGATGAAGTAAATAAGGACCTGGAGGGGTATCGTGCCTGTGCGAATGCCATAATGTGACAGAAGGTAGAGGAATGGGGATGTCTTAAGCGCCAGGGCGGCGGTCTGGCTGAGGAGGTGAAAAGTTGGAGGCCTGTGTAGCAGAACAAGATCAGGTGTTAGTTGATAAAGGCTTGTGGGGGTCACAGTTGATTGAGGACATGAAAGAGTTGAAAACCCATGTAACAGAACAAGAGTGGGTGTTCGTTGATAAATGTCCATGGGGGGCACAATTGACTGCGGAAAGGATGGATGAGACGTTACAGGAGCAGATGAACACTTTGAACAATACCATCGAGGGAAAGGTTGCTTGGGTCCAACGGTGTTTGCAAGACATGGTGAGCCGGTTCGTTAAGCAAATCCAGGATGAAATAAAAGTGACCCAGGAGCGTGTCTCACCATGGAGACCCTCACCATGAGCCACATTTCGGCACTGGAGGCTCCAAAATTGAATACCCAGCTGGGGGATGTTTTTGGCCCTGGGCTGGATCGGACATGGGGGAGTCGTTTAAACAGATGGTTTAAACGTGGTCCCAGAGGGAATATGGACCAGTAAGGACATTTGCGACACCTTGAACCATAGGTTTGGGATGGGTGGAAGGTGCAACCTGGTCTGGGCCCAGCTGCTGCATCGAAGTCACTGAAACGTGGTGAAACATTGCTAGTGGGGCGGCTTAGCCCAAATATTCAAAATAATTGTGCATTTTGTGATACAAGCACCAAATTTGGCACAAATGTACATTAATATGTTGCGAACATTTTCAGATATTGGGCCACTTGAAATTCTCTCTTTATGCCCGCCATATTGGATTTCAAAATGGCCGCCACTTGAAATCGACATTTGCTATTATCTCTGGACGTAATGCAGCTATTGACTTGATTCTGGAATCGAAATCTATGTTTTTGGGGGCAAGGAATCCAATGGTACCATTTTAAACTTAATATTATCTATCAGTCTGTTATATAATTTTATTTGGAAATTATCGAGGCAAATATTGGATTCAACACAATACTTTGAAAAGAATGTCTTAGTTCTGTAAATATAAAAAAAAACTATACTAAATCACCAGTAACAACTCAGACAAGCTCATATATACTGGCAGTCTAAAATATAAATTCATATCCCATTAGGAAACAAAGTGACCCATTCATTTATGTTTTTCATATGCATATTTTATGTAACATGACAGATAAGCCTGGTGTTGGTGCAGTGGTTCGGGCAGCGGCTTGGAATCCAAAAGGTCCTGAGTTCAAACCCTGTTGAGCCACTGAATTAATACACCAGGGGGTTGACTCAGCCTGTCATCCTTCCGAGGTCGGCGAAATGAGTACCAGTATACTGGACCGGTGTATACCCCGGTTAAAATAGGTGTACTATATCCCTGTGTTGTAAGAGGCGACCAGGGTTGCGTCAGGAAGGGCATCCGGCGTAAAACATGTGCCAAATCACAATGCGGATCATACGGATGATCCGCTGTGGCGACCCCTAATGGGAGCAGCCGAAAGAAGAAGAAGATGATTTTATCTAACATTACATTCATATTGTCAATAAAGACCAAACATGCATAATTCCCTTTTCCTAGACCCTTTAAGCCATCTTTTGTGTTTCTAGAGTACAGAAATTTCTTGTATGGGGTTCCATCTGTCTTGTTTCCTTAACAATGCACTGTAGCATGTCTTTAACAATGTTTACAAACATGACTCCACTACATGGCTTTAATCACAGCCCTGACCCAAATAAAAGAGTAGAGAGGCTGCATGTGTGTTGACCCACATCAACTGTGTTCTTTGTGTGTGGCTGTGTTTAAATCACCTTGTGACTCCACATAAATGAGTTAATGACATACAATCTGGGCTCAGCTAGACAACATTGTGTAGTCAGCAATGAAGACAAGAGTCTGAATTACATGTATGCAAAAGACCTTGTGAACCAGTGAAGCAAATACACGAGTAAGCATGAATTAAATCTCGGGCATGATATAATTTCCATGATGTTTACCTCGACACTCAATGGTGGAAGGAGGTAATGTTTTGATCCCAGCTTGTCTGTATGTCTGTTAGTCCACAAAATTCCATACAAAGCTTTAGTAGTGGTAGTTGTAGTGGTAGTGGTAATAACAGAAATTGCTATATGGAACTGAACTTATATTATTATTATATGCAGAAAATAACTTCATTTCTATATGCCCTGCAGTGGACAGGTTAATTGGTTTATGCACTGAAGGAGTCACCCTGGTGTGCACTGCTGTGTTCTGCCTCACTGAGTTGTTCAGGTATGATGTACTCAGCACAAGCTTACCTGATACACATGTGTGCTGGCTAACCATGAAGAAGCTGACAGTCGGATGTTGCTGCATGCATCTCACGCAGTCCAGCATGGACACCATGCAATACTCATCCGGACTGTAGACACCGATGTTGTGGTGCTGGCAGTGTCCCTGGCACAGGAGTTGCAACCAGAAGACAAACTGTGTCTGGCATTCGGAACAGGCCAGAGTTTCCGATACCTAGCAGCACACGAAATAGCAGCTGGATTGGGACGAGAGAAGGCTCGTGCACTGCCAATGTTCCACGCTCTGACTGGATGTGACACTGCGTCTAGTTTTCATAGACATTGCAAGAAGACTGCGTGGGCAGTCTGGACGGTACTGACAGAACTCACTGAGGCGCTGCTGCTGCTGCTGTCCTCTGCACCTCGTGACATACCAGACGATGCAATGCGCATCATCGAGAGGTTCGTGATCCTGTTGTATGATCGAACCAGCAAATGCACAGACATTGACAAGGCCAGGAGGAAACTCTTCGCAAGGAAGAACAATGTGCAGCTCATCCCTCCAACGAAGGCAGCTCTGGAGGAACATGTCAAGAGGGCAGTGTATCAAGGTGGACATGTGTGGGGTCAGATACTGCTGCCAGCACCAGAGCTCCCTCCACCAACCAACTGGGGTTGGTCAAGGACTGGAGAAGGACAGTACACACCTTACTGGACCAGGCTAACTGAGGCAGCTCACAGCTGCATTGAGCTGGTTTCTTGCAAGTGCAAGAAAGGGTGTGTGAGGTGCTGCAAGTGCAAAAAGGCTGCTCTTCAGTGCACAGCCCTCTGTTTGTGTGAAGGGGACTGCACATGACGATGAGTCAACAACATACATGTACTTGTGGCAATTCTGAACTTGTTAACATGACTGTTTATGTACATGTATCTTCAGTACCGGTATATACCTAGCCTCAGATACCAGTACACCTCGCCTCAAATACTAGACCATGTAGCATGTCAGTATTATACAATCCGGCGTAAAACCTGTGTCAAATCAGTATGCGGATCATAACGGATGATATGCTGTGGCGACCCCTAACGGGAGCAGCCGAAAGATGAACAACAACATATAGTATTTCAGGTTAGTTCTGCTCTTTGTCTCTTTACGAAATGAATTTGTGTCACTGTGTGTCTTTTGCCGCAACACACAAATACTGTATGTCCCTGTTGTACAAATACTCCCTGTGAATAAACCCCCTTGTCTTTGCTGTACCACATGCCTTTCCTCGCACTTCCTTATAAATAAACCCATGTCAATTGTTCAGTTCAACCTGCTCGTAGCATCTTCTCCTCTGTTGGTCCAGTACATTCCACAGTACTTTGAGACGGGAAGTTTTATCTCACATGATTTGCTCTTGTTAGCCAGCGTGCACTCTCAGTATTAATATAAAATAACACTCTCTGTATTAATATAAAATAACAGGACATTATTATATGCTTGAAGAACGTTATTTTGTGTGTGTTATATTATATTATAATACACGTATTATATTATGTATTATATTATGATATACACACACATACGTTTGAAGGATGGATAGGAGTGATATTGAAAGTTTTCGAGATGGATTAATTTGTCCATGTGAAAAAGAGTGCAGAGTGGGAAGATATGACTGCAGTGCAGGATTCGAGCACCTGTGCCATCAGGACCGGTTGTGAAAGAGGTGTTGAGCTGAGTAGGAAACTTCACCACTCTGGCGTGGGGGGAAATCCACATTATATGTGGAAAATGCATTCTGTAATGGGGGAAAGGTTGAGTGCTGTCCAGGATAAGATGGATTTAAAACCTCGGCCCTTTCAGTGAAGAGGGAATTCAAGAACTCTTCATTTTCTCACCAAGTGTCCAGGGGAGGGCTCCACCACCACACCCACCAGTGTACTAAGGTAGAGATGATTTATTTGCTTTTCTCTTTACTTCTTGGGGTTCCTTCTTGGTCTTCCGTTTAATTATACGGTATGAACTGCAAATATCTGTCCAGTACGGTACTGTACACACCTAAGTTCTCGGTGTTCATTTCCCTGCTGTACCTCCACCAATTACAACCTCATGGAATCGCAATGCTTCATCCAGGAAAATTTCCAAAAACAACAACAACCCTCACCACGGATCTCTCACTTCAATGTGCATTACATACAAGTAAGACCTGTAATGCTACAACTTCTACCTCGTGTCTTAATCGTTGCAAAAATTGTATGAATATTGTTAACCTGCGCCATCGAAGATGGATGGAGGTTACTGTTTTCACCCCTTTCTGTTTGTTTGTTTGTTTGTTTGTTTGTGAACAGTATTACGGAAAAACTCCTCGACGAATTTCGACGAAACTTGGTGGGGGGATTAGGTCTGGTCCAAGGATCATGCCATTAGATTTTGGACTTGGTCGTCCACTCCCTAACATGCTAACAGCTTGGCGGACAATTTCAAAAAATATTTGAATTTTTTTTTTGCATTTCTACATGTTTTAAGTGATTTCCAACCCCCCTCCCCCTCCAAAAAAAAAAAAATTGTTAGAGAAAAAAAATTTGCAAATTTTTTTTCAACAAAATTTCGATTTTTTTTTGCATTTCTACATGTTATAAGTGATTTCCAACAAAAAAAAAACATGCCAAAATTATAATTGCGGATGATTTTGGAACTTCAGGTGGATATACCCACGTAAAATCAATTTCTGTCTCAAGGAATGGTGAGTTATGACGAATGAATTGAGTAAGTAAAAGTTAAAAGTAAAAGGGAAAGTTGCAAACTATAACTCTGTGAGCACTGTTGACGTCAAATTGAATGAATAGGATATCAGGTTCACTTGAGTGACCTAGCAGTATTGGCGGCGGCGGCCAGTAACCCCCCCTCTAGTTATTGGATTGTAATGCTGCAACGCTTTGGTCTCACCCATGGCTTTTAAACTTCAATGCTGATAAATGTGTCTTGTTGAGGATCAATGCAGCAATACAGTACAGCTACTCCTTAAATGGAACTTATCTTTCGGTGGTTTAAGAAAACAGACATCTCGCAAAACTAATTTCAAATGACTTGAAACCATCGAAACACATTAATGTGCTTGCCAAGCCTAATGGCTTGATGGTTCGGTGACTGGCTTGAGATCCTTGGGTCTTGAGTTTGAGCCCTTGTTGGGCTGTAGAATTAACACCAGGAAGGGTTGACTCAGCCTGTCATCCATCTGAGGTTGGCAAAATGAATACCAGCTTGCTGGTAATATGGGCATTGCATCAGTGGCACAGCAATGCCCCGAGAAAATGATGCTTCTTGCAGCCTCGTGCTGTGCAGGAGGAAATGTGCTTGTCAAGAAAGCATACCAGAAAATTGGAATGTTGAAAAGATGTTTTAGTGGATTTTTTTAAGTACAAGCTTACTGTGCTACATCCTGTGTTGGAATATGCTAATATGGTATGGAATCCTTGGTTAGGAAAAGACATCACAAAGTCCAAGGGAAATGTTATAAACTTACTCCAGGAGAAGTTGAATTGGAATCCCTCAAATCCAGGAGGAACCAGAAGGGCACTCGCGAGAGCGCATACCCCCGCCAGGATGATTAGTTTTCGTTTTGTATCCCATTGATAGGCCGGATCTGGATTCGGACCTGAACTAAAATTTAATGGGCTTGTTCTTGTCACCAAACCAACTCATCCAGCAAGATTCGTCCAAATTCGTCCACAACTTTTTCAGATATCCTGTTCACAGACAGACATACAGACGAATAAAAGCATAATCCCCATCTACCTTCAGTGGTGGAGATGGACTTGGACTTGATCAACGTTGGCGGACCCACGGGAGCCAACAAGATGGACTTGATGGAGACTTTGAAGTATTTGCATGCCATGGTGATTACCGAACAGATCGGAATGCTCTTTTCTCTACACCTAATTGAGTCTGCCGGGGTTACTCCCAAAAGCTAATGAAAGAAAGAAGTATTTATGATCAAAGTGAATATTTATGAAAGAACAGAATGGTGGCACACTGGAAGAGCCGACCAGAGAACATAGTATTCAAAAGTAACCTGAGATCCCTACCCAAAGGTGAAAAGGTATAAATCTAAGTACTGCCACGGACTGGCAAGTACTACCACATACTACCAAGTACTACCATGTACTGCCAAGTACTACCAAGTACTGCTACGTACTACCAAGTACTGCCACGTACTACCAAGTACTCCCAAGTACCGCCACATACTACCAAGTACTACAATGTACTGCCATATACTACCAAGTTTTGCCACTTACTACCACGTACTACTAAGTACTGCAACGTACTACCAAGTACTATCATATATTACCACATATTACCAAGTACTACCACGTCCTGCCACATACTACCAAGTACTTCCACGTACTACCACACACTACCACGTACTGCCACGTACTACCAAGTACTTCCACGTTCTACCACGCACTACCATGTACTGCCACATACTACCAAGTACTTCCACGTACTACCAAGTACTACCACGTACTACCAAGTACTATCACGTACTACCAAGTACTACCACGTACTACAAAGTACGACCATGTACTACTAAGTACTACCATGTACTGCCACGTACAACCAAGTAATACCATGTACTACCACGTACTACCAAGTACTACCATATACTACCAAGTATGACCACGTACTACCAAGTACTACAATGTACTGCCATATACTACCAAGTTTTGCCACGTACTACCACGTACTACTAAGTACTGCAACGTACTACCACGTACTACCAAGTACTATCATGTACTACCACGTACTACCACGCACTACCATGTACTGCCACATACTACCAAGTACTTCCACGTACTACCAAGTACTTCCACGTACTACCACGCACTACCATGTACTGCCACATACTACAAAGTACTTCCACGTACTACCAAGTACTTCCACGTAATACCAAGTACTTCCACGTACTACCAAGTACTACTAAGGACAATGGACTCGATGGCACTTGAACTTCATGAACCCAGTGGCATCATCAGCTTCCATGTCGGATGGAAAGAGCGAATAGGCCAACGATGAGTGGTGAACATTTGATGGATAACTTATTGATGCAGTCCGATGGAACCGCCACAATGACAGGTTCAACCAGGAAGGGTCATCATCAAGTTCTCGGAAGAAGTTCCACCATTCAGGTGAAGCTGACAGGAAATTTGGGATCTTGAGCACTCCTTGAAAACACACGCTTTGGATCTTAAAAGTGTGTACCTCACAATACAATCAGGCACAGTGAGTGCCTCCGTTAACACCGAGTGTGCCTGATTGTACAGACAGGGCAGGCAGGCCTTATTCAGACTGACTGGAGGATGGTGTGTTCCTCGAATCAATGGCCACCTCCAACCCTCCTCTTACCTCATCTCACTAGACCCCCCTTCCAGACGTCGATACTGCAACATCCGGAAAATTAATAATTAATCCTCGTAATTGTAATGATTATTATTTTTAATCGTTGATAACCCTTTAAAAGGCGAAGCATTGCTCGGAAAAAAGGAGCAACGTCATGTGCATGGAGGAGGGTAGTTGTGTGTTTGAGCGCGAGAGGCGCATCACGTGCTTGGCAGTCGGTGGGGGACGGGTCCACGGGGGGGGGGGTGGATCATGGATGGGGAATCAGAATGCAGCGATTAGCGGGCACGTGGCCAGAAAGGAAACCCGAGTTTCACTCAACGTCGCCATAAACGTCCAGCGAGCGATGATGTATGGGCACGGCCTGCACGGCCTACACGGCCTACACGGCCTACACGGACTACACGGACTACACGGACTACACGGACTACACGGCCTGCACGGCCTGCACGGCCTACACGGCCTGCACGGCCAGCACGGCCTACACGGCCTGCACGGCCAGCACGGCCAGCACGGCCTACACGGACCGGGCCCGAGTATCTTCACCTTGGGACGGCCAGGGAAGAGAGTACGAGGGGACATCATGTGACGTGCAGCAATTGTATTGGATGTTAATAATTATTGATGTCATTTTTCGCGTCACTGAAATTAAATTGACGTCAGGTCAAGGAGTTCAAGCTGCCGTGTGATTGGCCAACTCGTTCAGCAATTCGTTCTGTTTTGATCGTCGGTTTTCATGGATTTCAGGGTTGCAGGTCCCAAAACGAATCGCAGGATGCGCACAAGGTCACATGCAGGTACACACACACACTCACTCACACACACACACACACACACACACACACACACACACACACACACACACACACACACACACACACACACACACACACACACACACACACACACACACACACACACACACTCCTTGGCACGAGCTGCTTGGTGTCACTGCAGATATGACGTCACTTTCCTGGCTTCGTAATACGGTGACGTCAATCAGTGGGCCGTTGCGTCACTCCTGCAGTCGTGACGTCTTGTCGCTGCCCGACGCTTTGAACAGACTGGCTGAGCGCTCATTGGCTCACGAAGGTGGGGGCGGAGCCTAGTAGCTTGTCACTCAGGGAGGGCGGAGCAACGTTATCAACGACACGTGCGAAAGTGCGGGATGGGCGCACGTGGAGCACGTGGAGCACGTGGCCGACTTGTGTTCATAAATAGGATGAACGGGCCGAGCACGACCGGCCAGGTCTGTTCAACGTCTGTGCGATAAAATAAAAATCCATTGCACCGACAACTTGTCCGAATTATTTATTTCACGGTACCGCTCCACAGGCCGACTGTCGTTCAAAATATAGTACGAGCTTCAGGACAACCGGCTTTCTCACCGAGATTTGCGTTACCCGCCATGCTTCCTGTATCATTTCAAGGCTCTTCGGACGAGAGTCGTGAGCGTTCGAAGGACGTCACACTCTTACGTGGTTTATTAACTTCGGCGTTGTTCATGCGACTCCGTGGAAACCGCGATTAATAAGATACCCCACGTGACACGTAAACGCGTGAAGTTTGTAAACACGTGAAAACGCCCGCCGGGGGTTTGTCCTTGTGGACGTTGCTGGGATGGGCGGTGCCGAGAGGGCGCGGCTTGATATGGATGTGGGCGCGGCTTGATATGGATGTGGGCGCGGCTTGATATGGATGTGGGCGCGGCTTGATATGGATGTGGGCGCGGCTTGATATGGATGTGGGCGTGGCTTGATATGGATGTGGGCGTGACCAGAGCGGCTCTTTAAACAAGTCCTCTGCAGGCAGATCGGGTGTTCTAAACAACGTCGTGTGCGCTTCGACTCAGGGTCGTTATGAGGCTTTCGTTGGCACGACCGCGGGGAGCACGCAGTGGCTGAGCAGACGTCCAAGATCTCGATTGCAGGAGAGGGGCGATCGAGGTGTTCAGACCGACGGGCATGACCTTGCAGCGCCGGCATGGACGGCGGTGCTGACAGAGCGCAGGTATCCCGAGACAGGAGAACCAAGGGGGATGATGGAGAGGAGAAGAAAAAGAAGAAGAGGCGCAAACCCTTACTTCGACTGCAGATGAAGGTGAGAAATGCGGATCCATCGGACTTTCCGGGGGGGGGGGTGGGGGGGTTGTTGTACCGTGATTTTTATTTATTTATTTTTTTTAGCTCGTTCAAAGTCATTAAGCGATGTTTTGCTTCCTAAACTGCATCCTTGCGTCGAATGGACACCGACGGTCCATGTGTGTGTGCGCTCGGTGCACAGCTTCGCTGCTTCATCAACTCGTGCCGCGTTCCCACGAGCCGAGCCGAGCCGAGCCGAGCCGAGCCGAGTCGAGTCGAACCGACCCGAGCCGACCAGTCAAGGTCCTTGCCCGACTTGCTCGTGGGAACCGGACCGGCGGCAGCTTGTGCGCTCGCGCGTCATCTGTGCATGAAGAATTATTTATTATTATTATTATTATTATTATTATTATTATTATTATTATTTTGTACATGTAATATGCTTTTGCTCCTTTTATTTTTTTTTATCGATCTAGTACCTGGGAGTCCTTTATTTTATTTTATTTTTTTTTAATTTATTTAAATTTATGATTAAAAATTGCTTTGCACGTGCTTGGCAGGACCGCGGACCCGCGTGTCACGTGCTGGATGGTGGCATGGACGACCCCGGGTTGAGCCCCTCGTCCGTGGTTCGTTTTTATCGCTTCTGCCATTGTGTACAATTTCCCAGCCATCTTTGTCATGAATCCAGGACTAAGAGGATTTCAAAGTTTGTGTTTGGGATGTCGAGGTTGAAGGCTCCATTGAGTGTTTTATTTTCCATCTCGGAGTGGTTGCGGTTATGGGGGTGATGCCTCTTGCACAGTGTGCACTTGTCGCACTAATCGTATTAATCTCCAAGTTGTGACACTATTGCCTTGTTTTGGTTGGCTTCTTTCGTTGCAATGCTACACACAAACTATAGCACTGATTGCAATCTATCCTATCGTTTTTATTGCCAAAACCATTGCACTAAAGCTTGCCATTTTCAAACCCCACATGTTTTTGCTCCAAAAAGTTGTTTGAAACACGCGATCTGTAAACATCTCCTCCGCCGTGGGATAGGGGGACCGTGTGTCGCTCCGTCTATTGCGGCACGGATCCTGACCGGGGCGTTCTCGTCGCTCACCATCAACCCGTGGTCCGCACGGGTGGATCTGGAGATGCAGCTGTGACTATGGCGAATTGAGTCGCCCCAAAGCTCTCCTGATTTTTGTACAGGCTGACAAAGCAGATGCTGCTCCAAACAACCATGCTCGAGTGCATTTGGTCAAACCGTCTGGTGTAACGAGAAGCGTTTGAAGGGGTTAATAGATTCGATGTAAACATTGACCACTGCATGCATCTATCTGCTTCATTATATACTACGTTGACAAAAGTATGCGGACGACCCTTCTAATTCATGGATTCGGCTATTTCAGCCACACCCATTGCTGTCTGGTGTAAAAATCAAGCACACAGCTGTGCAATCTCCATAGAGAATCATTGGCAGAAGAATGCGCCGTACTGAAGAACTCGGTGGCTTTCAACGAGCTCGGTGCACCGTCATAGGATACCACCTTTCCAACAAGTCATTTCATCAAATTTCTGCCCTGCGAGAGCTGCCCCAGTAAACCGTAAGTGCTGTTATTATGAAGTGGAAACGTCTAGGAGCAACAGCAGCTCAGCCAGGAAGTGGTGGGCCACACAAGATCACATAATTGGACCGTCAAGTGCTGAAGCACGCACCGTGGAAAAATTGTCATCGGTTGCAACACTCACTACCGAGTTCCAAACTGCCTCTGGAAGCGACAACAGCACAAACACTGTTCATCGAGAACTTCATGAAATGGGTTTCCATGGCCGAGCAGCCGCACACTAGCCGAAGATCACCATGCACAATGCCAAGCGTCGGCTGGAGTGGTGTAAAGCTCACCACCATTGGACTCTGGAGCAGTGGAAATGTGTTCTCTGGAGTGATGAATCACGCTTCACCATCTGGCAGTCCGACTGGCGAATCTGGGTTTGGCGGATGCCAGAAGAACCATGCTCGAGTGCATTTGGTCAACCGTCTGGTGTAACAAGAAGCGTTTGAAGGGATTAATAGATTCGATGTAAACATTGACCACTGCATGCATCTATCTGCTTCATTATATACTACGTTGACAAAAGTATGCGGACGACCCTTCTAATTCATGGATTCGGCTATTTCAGCCACACCCATTGCTGTCTGGTGTAAAAAATCAAGCACACAGCTGTGCAATCTCCATAGAGAATCATTGGCAGAAGAATGCGCCGTACTGAAGAACTCTGTGGCTTTCAACGAGCTCAGTGCACCGTCATAGGATACCACCTTTCCAACAAGTCATTTCATCAAATTTCTGCCCTGTGAGAGCTGCTCCAGTAAACCGTAAGTGCTGTTTTTGTGAAGTGGAAACGTCTTGGAGCAACAACAGCTCGGCCAGGAAGTGGTGGGCCACACAAGATCACATAATTGGAGCGTCAAGTGCTGAAGCACGCACCGTGGAAAAATCGTCATCGGTTGCAACACTCACTACCGAGTTCCAAACTGCCTCTGGAAGCGACAACAGCACAAACACTGTTCATCGAGAACTTCATGAAATGGGTTTCCATGGCCGAGCAGCCGCACACTAGCTGAAGATCACCATGCACAATGCCAAGCGTCGGCTGGAGTGGTGTAAAGCTCACCACCATTGGACTCTGGAGCAGTGGAAATGTGTTCTCTGGAGTGATGAATCATGCTTCACCATCTGGCAGTCCGACTGGCGAATCTGGGTTTGGCGGATGCCAGAAGAACCCTACCTGGCCAAATGCATTGTGCCAACTGTAAAGTGTTGTGGAGGAAGAATAATGGTCCGGGGCTGTTTTTCATGGTTGGGTCTTGGCCCCTTAGTTCCAGTGAAGGGAAATCTTAATGCTACAGCATTCAATGACTTTTTTTTTTCTTTTTTTTTTGTATGCCTTGGTCGAGGCTCGTATGAGAGCGAACACACAACTCCCATCAAGGAGGCATGAGACAAGAGGGGCGGGAGTGGAAGGGACAAAACAGTGGGGAACAGATACATTAGGTGAACAGTGGAAGGGAGAGGGATGGGGATGGGACGGGGAACATGGCGCAGAGAAGATGGACATTACAGGGACTTTCAGGAAGGAAAGCAGGAGAAATGAAGGAAGTGGGCTTGGGTGGATTATCGGGGGTAGAAAAGATCGAGGATTTGGATGGAGGAAGATAAGAGGTGGTGGTGAACAGCTGTTTTGAAAGCCTGGAGGGAAGAATGGGAGAGAATAGAGTGAGGAAGTTTATTCCAAAGGCGGGAAAAAAAGAGGAATGAAAGAGTGAAGATGAGCAGTGATTCGTGATTTTGGTAGTTTTACCAGAAGGGGGTTGATGGCGGACCTTGAGCGCCCTGTGGAAATGTGGTGGGGACAAATCGCAGAGAGAGCAGGGGGGGGCAAGGCTGGAGAGGAGTCGGTAGAAGACAGAAAGACCACCGACCAACCTGCGGTGATTGAGTGAGAGGCCCAAAGACTCAGCTTCATTGCGGGAGATGCCGATGATCTTAAATGCCTTGGTTTCGACAGCGGGAAGCCGAGAAAGGTGGGAGGCAGGAGCACCAGCCCAGAGGGGAGAGCAGTACTCCATCAGGCTACGGACAAAAGCTTTGTAAGTGGTCAGGAGCTCAAGAGGGCCGAGGAAGGACTTTGCACGATGGAGGATTCCCAGTCGGCGACTGGCTTTTGAGGCGAGGTTGGAAATGTGACTTTCACAGGAAAGGTCATGGCAGATAGTGAGACCCAGAAGCTTGAAAGAAAAGACTTCTTCCAGAGGATTGTTGAGAAAGTGGATGGGGGGGGGGTTTCGAAACGGTCCTTTCGAAGAGACATAGTGAGAGTGTGAGATTTGTCTGGATTGAAAGACATGTTCCACGTGTTGGACCAGTTTGTGATTTTATCCAGATCTGCAGTGAGCGAAGAAGCTGCTGCTTGCCGGTCTGAGGGATGACAGATGGTACGGCAGAGGGTCGGCAAAGAGAAATAGAGGATTTTCCAGAGAGTCCGCGAGATCATTGATGAAAACCAGAAAAAGAACAGGGCCCAGAACGCTACCTTGAACTCCAGCCTGCACAGGAAGAGGGGATGAAAACTCCATTTAGGGCCACACGTTGACTGCGACAGGAGAGGAAGTCTGCGAGCCATGAGTGGAGATGGCCTTGGATACCATGGGAAGAGAGTTTGGTGAGCAGTGCAGGGTGCCAGACTTTCAAAAGCACGTGATATGTCCAGGGATACAGCTCGGATTTCCTGTCTGGCATTGAGGACCTCCATCCATTGATGGGAGAGCAGAAGCAGCATATCCAGGGAAGAGTGACCTGGTCTGAAACCAAATTGATAATTGGAAATCAAGCCATTGGAGAAGAGGAAGGATTTCATATCTGAGGCGATGATGGATTCCATCACCTTGCTGATGATTGGGAGAAGGCTGATTGGTCTGTAGTTATAGGGATCTGTTTTTACACCTTTTTTATACAGGGCAGTGATGTTAGCAGATTTCCAAGCAGATGGCAGATGACCTTGGGCAAATGAGAGGGTGAATAGAACAGAGAGGGGGTGAGCAAGAGCAGAAGAGCAGGCTTTGAGGACACGTGAGCTGATGCCGTCTGGACCGGTTGCAGAATCTGAGTCGAGGTTTGAAAGCAAGCTCTCCACCTTGTCAGGAGAAAAGGATACACAGTCCAGGGACAGTTGGGTGCGACTGGGTAAAGTGGGTAGAGAAAGTGATGGGTTTAGGACACAAGATTTAGCTGCAAACACCGAGTTTAGACAATCAGCTTTACCACGTGTGGAATCAGCAGTGCTGCCATTTGAGGTAAGGGAGGGGATGGAGGGGGAACATACACCAGAAACAGATTTGATGAAACGCCACCAGGATTTTGAGGAGGGAGAGAGGTTTGAGAGTTCAGACTTGAGATGAGAAAGATGTTGTTTTCTGGCTCTCCTGAGGGTAGATACACACTTGTTCCGAGCTTTGTGGAAAGAACTGAGATTGCCCTCAGTTGGGTTTGCTTTCCATTATTTCCATCACGACTAAACATTCTAGATTCTGTGCTTCCAACTTTGTGGCAAAAGAATGGGGAAGGCCCTTTCCTGTTTCAGTATGACAATACCCCCATGCACAAAGCGAGCTCCATACAGAAATGGTTTGTTGAGATTGGTATGGAAGAACTTGACTGGCCTGCACAGAGCCCTGACCTCAACCCCATCGAACACTTGTGGGATGAATTGGAACTCCGACTGCGAGCCAGACCTAATCGCCCAACATCAGTGCCTGACCTCACAAATACTCTTGTGGCTGAAAGGAAGCAAATCCCTGCAGCAATGTTACAACATGTTGTGGAAAGCCTTCCCAGAAGAGTGGAGGCTGTTATAGCAGCAAAGGGTTGATTAATGCCCTTGATTTTAGAATGAGATGTTGGATGAGCAGGTGTCCACATACTTTTGGCCATGTCGTGTAGTTATAAGAGTTCACAAAGCAGCATGGAAAAGTTGATTACAAACTAAGGAAAACAACATTCAGGGAGTAAATAGATGCACTGTGCATTGATGTTGTGAATTATTATTCACTGTTGGAGACTTGAATTTGTTATAAATATTTTGTTGTGTGTGTATGTGTATATGTATATATATATATATGTGTATATATATATATATATATATATATATATATATATATATATATATATATATATATATATATATATATATATATATATATATATATATATATATTGTTGGGTGAGAAGACCACGAGGTGGGGGTTCCCAGCAGATTCCCCGGAATTGTAGGCCGTCGCACACGCATAATTTTGTGACACGGCGGATCGCTTAACCGACCGTGGATGCCAATAACTCAACCGCGTGACCAAGGGTCCTCCCGTCTATGGGTTAATCGGGTTACCTAATCATCCCTCGCCAACCAACAAAGTTGGCAGGGGATATAGAAATGGGTTCCGTCCAAACGTCCGTCCGTCCGTCACATTTTGTTTCCAGAGCTTAACTACAAATCCCCTCAACATATCTTTACGAAATTTGGTACACATATCAAGCAAGTGGTGAACTCGTGCCTTTTGATGTTTACAGATTAAAAAATTTTTTTTTACTATGGTGGGGGATATCGAAGACTTTGTCTTCAACGAATGCTAGTTGTTGTTATTTCCATGTGAAGTCTGCTCTGTGTCCCCTTTTGTAAGTTGCCTGTTTATTTTCACACCACACGCTTCTTTCAATCTCTGCACAACACACCCCAATAAATCTTCACTGTGCCACATATTTTTCCTCGCCTGCTTGTAAATAAATTATTATCCCCCGCCAACTTCATGGGTTCCGTCCGTACAGCCGTCCGTGCGTCCGTCCATCCGTCTGTCGCATTTCTTTTCTGGAGCTTAACTACAAATCCCCTCAAGATATTGTTGCGGATTCGCGCCCGCCGGCGTGCTGACGGCCACGTAACTCGAATCGCGGCACGTCGCCCACCGGACGGACAATCCAGTCGTGACCCTCTCGGACTAACGCCGGGAACCAGTCACGGGTGGACCTTTCGGTCTCACCGCGATCGAGCCAATCAGCCCCCGCGTGGGATAGGGTTGCTCGCCAAATTCGACCTACCTAAGTACCCACGCGGAGGGTAGACCGGGCGATCGCACCTCGCCGCAGGTCGACTTCGGACACGGGCCACTTAAGCGACCCGTTCCGTACTATCAGAATAACCGAGCGGTGTTATCGTCGACCTCGACGGTTCGATTAATTATCGGGCGTATTCAGCCCACTACCAACCCTTTACGTGAAGCAAGATGAGGGTTCAATGGGGGAAAAGACGAAGCGAAGCGGGAGAACAGTTCAACAATAAAGCACATTTATTCGCGGCACACGGGAAGCACACAAATACAATTCCACCAAATGCACACAAAAAAAAGAAAACACAATTCCATTTACACAAAAAGCAAATATAAAAGCGAGAACACAGTGCAGAGCTAATACCGACTACCGAGCACACGGCAACACTTATACAATTCTACTTCACAGACGGCGCCGACAACACATACCCAAAACCAAGGAAAAGAATATCCTCAAGAATGAGGCGGGCCTGAGGCCGAGACCGGGTCGGGCCTACCCGTCTGGTGATGAGACGCGGAGCGGCGATGGCCCCGCAACCCGCGGGCCTCGTGGACGGTGTCTGGCCGGGGGTGGGAACGGGCCCCTCTTGGTCGCACTATCTCAGCGCGGGGGGAAACAGGAGGGGGTTGCTGATGCTCGGGGTATAGAGGATCTTTATTATCCCTGGTGTGCGTCTCCACCTCGGCCAGGTCGCGCTGCCGGCCTCCCTCGGGCGTGCAGCTCCCGGCACCGACGCGAGCACCCCCTCGTCCGACTCTCTTCAGCTTCTCCAGCCACTGCAGGCTTCGGGCTCCAGACTTCCACACTCGTCCCCTCCGTTCCGACTCCTTCTCGTTCTCGACTCCTTCTCGTTCTCGTTTGCGACTCTCCTCTGACTGACGAACACCGTCCTTTTATCCCCCCGTAACTTCGCCTTTGACCCCCTCCCTTTGACCTTTCACCTCGCTCCCCATTGGCCCGAGAAAAAGTGGGCGTGAAGGCTTTTTGATCCACAAATTTGCATATATCGATCGTTCTGGAGGCGGGGCCAAATCGCCCCTCGCTCACCGATTGGACGGCAAAAAGTGGGCGTGTGTCGTTTTTGATCCGTTTTTGAAGCACAAAATCCGTGATTTTGTACACGCTGTTCGACGCGCGTTCTGCATGAGTCCAACACCGGTACCCACAGCGGGGCAAGAACGGTGGCGATGCTACGGTTGTGAGGTGTGCGTGAAGGTCGTGGCGGTTGTGGTGAAGCGGTGGTTGTGGTCGGTGGTTGATGTTGTGGTTGTGATCATGGCGGTTGGTCCAAAATAAAGATAGTAAAAGAAAAACGGCTATCCTGAAGAGTCGCAGCACGTATAAATGACATGTATTCCCACTAGACAACGGGTTTGGGCCTAACTACACATGCACTTACCGAGATACCTCACCTAAGGGACCTGAATGGTGGTTTGCGAATCTGGTAACCACAACACTACCCCCTTCCCTTTTTACAGACTCGTCCCGAGTCGTCAAATTTTCGTGTGCCATCATGTGTAGTTTTCCCCTAGTACACTTTACCTACGGATCCCTGAGTGCGACATTCATGGTATTCGTGTCCCCAAAATAAATAACCTGAGGGCTGCGTAACTATCTAAACAAACTCACTCACACGGATGACTTAAATAAAATTGCCGGCGCTAAGACAGACATGCCGGGGGGCGCACTCATATGTACAGTACATCTTAACCTTAACTTACAAATTTTACACCAAACCATGGCCCAGGATCATTGACTCTGCAAAAAGAAAGCAGTTAGCAGGGAGCCAGGCTGCCCACATGCAGTCTCTGGCTCAAACAATGCAGGTGACAGGGAACGTGGCTGGCTGCTCACACGCAGTCCAAGGCCTTCCCTTTTGAACTGAACGCAGTGAACCACAACGGTGCTTCGGCTGCACAACGCAGTCTCCGTGCCAGCTCAAGTGGCACACGCAATGAGCACAACGAATGGATGCATGAACGGTTTGAACTGAATGCAGTGAACCACAACGGTGCATGGGCTGCACAAACGCAGTCTCCGTGCCAGCTCAAGTGGCACACGCAATGAGCACAACGAATGGATGCATGGACACAAACACGGTGCACGGGCCGCCACTGCAGGCCCGTGTTGTAGCTGCCAACAGGGCAGTTCTTGCAGCTTGCAAACTGTTGCCTTGCGGATCCTGGCGCACATGGAAATGAACAGGGGGGGGCAAAGCAAAAATTGAACGGGGCTGGTGAACGTGGGCAGTGGGCATGGCATGGCAAAGGTGAGCAGGCAAACACAGCCCGCAGAAGGAGGCCGCTGCAGGCAAACACAGCCGGCAGATGAACTGGCCGGAACAGGCCTCGAAGAAAAAACAGCCAGCCGGCAGATGAAGTGGGCCGGCACAGGCCTTGCAGCACAGCAGCTGCAGATGAAGTTGGCCGGCCTCCGCTTTGAAGCAAAACACGGCCAGCTGATGAAGTTGGCCAGCCTTTGCCGTTCAGTGGAGGTTGGTGGAGGGAGTGCGGTGGTGCTGGCCACTCGGAAGGCGGGCTCGGACCTACCTACCTGTCTCCCTCCCACCTATCGCCTTTGCCTGTCACTGAACATACCCACTCCCTTAATTTGTCAAACCCCAATTTAGCCCCAACTTATTTTTTTGTTGTTTTTATTTTTACTTCCCCACTATAAATCGTCCCCTAACCCCCTTTATCGTCCTTGTTCGGCTAACCTATCCTGTCACCTAGCCTACTCCCAACCCCTACGTTCCCTTCCCGGAGGGGAATAAGGGAGAGCTAACGTCCTGTGTCGAGGCCCAACTCAAGCCTCAGAATGGCCTCCCCAGAGTTCGGCGATCTTAACACCAAGTGGGTCCAGCGGCCCACAACGACAGCGAGGGGATGGATGGTGCGGAGGGGTACATCTCCTAATCTACCCTAACCATTAACTCTTAAACTACCCCGGGGCTTTCAACAAGCGCCTCTCGCTTAAACTATTGGTTCTAACAACCCAGATTCCCGTCGCCTGTGTTGGTGTCCTTACAATTTCGGGCCTCGCCCCCCAATTTTCTCTCCGTGCCCTCACACGGTCTCCTGGCTGGGACACGTGGCTCCCTTTGGCAGGCACGACCCTCTGCCGAATCTCCGACGATGGCACCCCCGGGCACTACACTGCCTCCGAGCCTACCAGCTCCCTAACACCGGGGAGTGCCCCCATGGCACCTCCCCTGAAACGCACACGTGGCAGGCCGGCCTCCCGGGCCCCTTTCCGAGGGTCACCCGTGCCCACAACACTGCCCACGCGGCTAATGGCGCCCGGGCCCCCGCACTGCCAGGCGCACCCGTGCCCACTACTCTATCCCGGCCCCCCATGGGCCCATGGCCAACCGCGGCCGACTAGCCTGGTGCCCGGGGTACCCACTCAGCGATACTCACCTTTCGCAGCCACGCTCCCAAGCCCGTCAACAGGGCTCCTGCACCCCTCCAAATGGGTCTCGAGCCTACTTTCCCACCAACAACAAAACGACCTCCATTTTTCAATTTGACTAACCCAGCTAACTCACTTTACTCTGACCCCGGGGTCCCTTGGGCGGGAGTCACTCCTCCCCCCAATCACTCATCGCACCATGCATTCCCCATTCACTCCACACACACAGACCCGCTGGCCTCACTCACTCACCATGTACTCACCTCGCAACTCACCAACTCTTCAACACACACACCGCTGAACTCTGCCATCCTTCTATCTGCATCCCCTAACTAACTCGTGCTCCCACGTCGTCCCTTAAACTACAGCACGTTCCTTTTAACACTACGTAGCTAAACTACGTCCCCTCTACACATTTACAGGTCTGTCTCTGTCTCCAAATCATCAAAAATCATTTCCCATTTTCCCATCCTAAATCTGGCTACAATCCCTCTAACTAATCCATTCCACGGACTCCATGAAGACTTACCCCTGCCCCATGGAGTCGGTCTAGCTATGCTAACCCTTCCCCCTAACTAGTTTCCATCCTGTGCCCAGGGTAAGGGGGTCTTTCACCCCTTGCCCAGGAATCCTGTACACCCGAAAGTGAGGCTTTTTTTTTTTTCATGCGCAGCACCTGCGCGGCAACTCAGAGCTCGCGCACTTTGCACCTGCCCGTGACGTCATGCAGCTGCACGTGTTCCTCGTCCCTCCTTGGACGGTACCATCCGGCAGAGATACCCCTCCTGCCGGATTCCAACCCCACGTGCAGCCATGGCGTCACCGTGTGCATAAAAAAACACAAGCCCCACGTCTCGAGGGGTTCCCCACGCGAACACATGTGCTTTGCCCGTTGGAGCTTAACACACACGATCGCGTGGAGAACCCGTCCGGTCCAAATCCGTTTACCTGCCTAAACTTTGTCCGTCCGCGGGATCGGCAAATCCACCGCGTGCGTTTCCGGACCGGGACTTCACTCTCGCAAGCGAGCACGTGGCGGTCTCGTGCGTTGCACAGCACGAACCGCGTGCTCACTGCTGGGTGAACCCGGCACGGTCCTCGAAACAACTACAGCCGCTACTCGGCTTTCTTTCTTCTGTCGCCGTCGTCGTCGCCATTCGACCCACGCACACCTGCGTGTTACGACGCACACAGTCCACTCCATCACATTCACACCGGAAGACGCGGCTGCGTGCTCCTGCATGCCAACCGACATCTCCCTCACATACCGCTCTCTCACACACACGGTTTCCCTTGCACTCGGCCGTTCACTCATGCGTGCCTCACCACTCACACAAACCATACTACTTACACACGCGGGGGCACTCAACCGCGGTGCCTCATCCACACACCGTCCCTCACTCACACACGCGGGGGCACTCAACCGCGGTGCCTCATCCACACTGGCCGTTTCATCCACACACACGGCCTCACTCACACACGGTGCCTCATCCACACACGGCGTGCTGGGAAGCACGCACTCCGGCACCATCGCCACCACACCACTCACACACGGGGTCGCTTCCACACACGGTGCCTCACCCACACACGCGGGGGAACTAACCCGCGGTGCCTCACTCATACACACGGCGACACTCACACACGGTGCCTCTTCCACACACGGCGTGCTGGGAAGCACGCACTCCGGCACCATCGCCACCACACCACTCACACACGGGGTCGCTTCCACACACGGGGACGCACTCACGCCTTGCACCACACACACAGGGACAACCACACTGGGGATTTGTGTCCCCACAAGGGTCTCCGGGGCCTCTATACCCCCCAAGCTCTCCGTGCACCCGTCCACAGCACTCCTCCCCTCAACCTCGCAAAGCACGACCGAACTCACCTGGTCGTGACTCACCTCAAGGGGGCATACTCCCTCCCCTTGTTCCTGGAGGAGGCCATCCAGGTGCTCGCACTGGGTCTCTACCCAGTCCGCCAGCTCACCCCCATTATCCTCCACTACCTCTGTGTGTGTGTGCGCGTCACTTACCCCGTCTTCATCGTGTTTATTGGTCTCTGCTTCTTTCTGGCGTCTTTCCCTTATCTTTATGTAGGTCAACCTTGCTTTCTCTTTAAGTCGCTCCCGTCCTTCCCTGTTTTTCACTCCTTGCTCTTTCACGATCTCCGCGTACCTCATCCTTTCTCTCCGTATTAATTGCTCTTTTCTCTCCCTCGCAATTACTTTCACCTCGTCTCTTGTCTCCCGAATTACTTTTTCCTTACCCGCCTCCACCGCGGGCCTGTCAGCCGTTGCACCCCCTTCCAGCTCGTTTGTTCCGACACGTGGAGTCGCCATTTTAAGTTCCCTGCTCACGGCCTTCATGCCCGCCTGCAGGCATCGGCCCATGTTCTGCGTCTCACCCCGGAGCTTTTTCGTTTCTTCCTTCATGTGCTTGTTCATGCCTTTCATTTCGTTTATAATTTCATTTGCGTTTGTATCCATCTTTTCGATTATTTGCTGTGCATTCGCATCCATCTTTTCGATCATTTGTTTGTTCATTGCCGCCAGCATGGCGCATAGCTGGGCCATGTTGGATGCACTCAGCTGAGCCGTTTCGGCAAGGGTTGGGGAAGGGTTTTGGTCGAGAGGGGGGGGGGGAGGTGTCATACACTGCGGCCGCTGCCGCACCCATTTCAGGTTCTGGGTTCAGTTGGGCGAGTCCGTGTTCCTGCACAATCAACATTTCCTGCTCGGGGATTCCATCCTGGACCATGGACTCTACATTATTACACATATACATTTCTAATACCCCCGGCTCCCGCTCGCCTTGAGACGCCATCTTGCTTCTCGTGAAGGGTTAATTTCGCTCGCTCGTAATTTGGAGGGAATCGGGGGTCGCTTCTCTCACCCCTGGACCGATTCCCGTGAATTTAGCCGGAGACAGGAGAGCCTGTTTTCCTGTTCTCCGATACCAGTGCCGCGAGGAGGGCGATGAATTTGTATCCCACTCCTGACACCAGTGTTGCGGATTCGCGCCCGCCGGCGTGCTGACGGCCACGTAACTCGAATCGCGGCACGTCGCCCACCGGACGGACAATCCAGTCGTGACCCTCTCGGACTAACGCCGGGAACCAGTCACGGGTGGACCTTTCGGTCTCACCGCGATCGAGCCAATCAGCCCCCGCGTGGGATAGGGTTGCTCGCCAAATTCGACCTACCTAAGTACCCACGCGGAGGGTAGACCGGGCGATCGCACCTCGCCGCAGGTCGACTTCGGACACGGGCCACTTAAGCGACCCGTTCCGTACTATCAGAATAACCGAGCGGTGTTATCGTCGACCTCGACGGTTCGATTAATTATCGGGCGTATTCAGCCCACTACCAACCCTTTACGTGAAGCAAGATGAGGGTTCAATGGGGGAAAAGACGAAGCGAAGCGGGAGAACAGTTCAACAATAAAGCACATTTATTCGCGGCACACGGGAAGCACACAAATACAATTCCACCAAATGCACACAAAAAAAAGAAAACACAATTCCATTTACACAAAAAGCAAATATAAAAGCGAGAACACAGTGCAGAGCTAATACCGACTACCGAGCACACGGCAACACTTGTACAATTCTACTTCACAGACGGCGCCGACAACACATACCCAAAACCAAGGAAAAGAATATCCTCAAGAATGAGGCGGGCCTGAGGCCGAGACCGGGTCGGGCCTACCCGTCTGGTGATGAGACGCGGAGCGGCGATGGCCCCGCAACCCGCGGGCCTCGTGGACGGTGTCTGGTCGGGGGTGGGAACGGGGCCCCCTTGGTCGCACTATCTCAGCGCGGGGGGAAACAGGAGGGGGTTGCTGATGCTCGGGGTATAGAGGATCTTTATTATCCCTGGTGTGCGTCTCCACCTCGGCCAGGTCGCGCTGCCGGCCTCCCTCGGGCGTGCAGCTCCCGGCACCGACGCGAGCACCCCCTCGTCCGACTCTCTTCAGCTTCTCCAGCCACTGCAGGCTTCGGGCTCCAGACTTCCACACTCGTCCCCTCCGTTCCGACTCCTTCTCGTTCTCGACTCCTTCTCGTTCTCGTTTGCGACTCTCCTCTGACTGACGAACACCGTCCTTTTATCCCCCCGTAACTTCGCCTTTGACCCCCTCCCTTTGACCTTTCACCTCGCTCCCCATTGGCCCGAGAAAAAGTGGGCGTGAAGGCTTTTTGATCCACAAATTTGCATATATCGATCGTTCTGGAGGCGGGGCCAAATCGCCCCTCGCTCACCGATTGGACGGCAAAAAGTGGGCGTGTGTCGTTTTTGATCCGTTTTTGAAGCACAAAATCCGTGATTTTGTACACGCTGTTCGACGCGCGTTCTGCATGAGTCCAACACCGGTACCCACAGCGGGGCAAGAACGGTGGCGATGCTACGGTTGTGAGGTGTGCGTGAAGGTCGTGGCGGTTGTGGTGAAGCGGTGGTTGTGGTCGGTGGTTGATGTTGTGGTTGTGATCATGGCGGTTGGTCCAAAATAAAGATAGTAAAAGAAAAACGGCTATCCTGAAGAGTCGCAGCACGTATAAATGACATGTATTCCCACTAGACAACGGGTTTGGGCCTAACTACACATGCACTTACCGAGATACCTCACCTAAGGGACCTGAATGGTGGTTTGCGAATCTGGTAACCACAACAATATATTTACGAAATTTGGTGCACATATCAAGCAAGTGGTGAACTGGTGCCTTTTTATATTTAGAGTTTTCCCCCAAAAAAATTTGTGACTTTCCATGGAAACAAGTTGGGTATTAAGAAATAATTGAGGTTAACCTTTGTTTCCAGAGCATAGTTGCAAAACTATTAACTATTTCTTTATGAAATTTGGTACACGCATCAAGAATAAATTGAACTGGTGCCTTTTGCTACTTGTCCTCATTTACTATGGCGGGGGATATCGAAGACTTTGTCTTCAACGGATGCTAGTTATTATTAGGAATGTTCCCTGCTCATTTTTGTCTTTTCTTCCATTGATCCAGCATGGTCCGAATCCAAGTTTAGCCGGGACTTTATTCCCAACAATTAGTTCCTTTTAGCTGGTACGTCCTTGACAGTGTTGCTCGGCTGCATCCAATCCGGTAGAGTAA
Organism: Eptatretus burgeri; assembly: GCF_056783735.1. Taxonomy (NCBI): domain Eukaryota; kingdom Metazoa; phylum Chordata; class Myxini; order Myxiniformes; family Myxinidae; genus Eptatretus; species Eptatretus burgeri. The sequence goes on from NC_140963.1 coordinate 101,063,419, forward strand.
TCCGGTTCGGACAAGGCGTACCGGCATGTTTCCCCGGTAATTAAATCACGTGATTAACTCTCATCCGTTGAAGACAAAGTCTTCGATATCCCCCGCCATAGTAAAAAAAATTTTTTTAAATCTGTAAACATCAAAAGGCACCAGTTCACCACTTGCTTGATATGTGTACCAAATTTTGTAAAGATATCTTGAGGGCATTTGTAGTTAAGCTCTGGAAACGAAATGTGACGGACGGATGTACAAATGGCCGGCTGTACGGACGTTACCCATTTCTATATCCCTCGCCAACTTCATTGGTTGGCGGGGGATAACAATCTTCTGCAGTCTTACTTCGGCAGACAGGCACCAGCACGCACACGCTCTCGTGCACGCGCTCACACACAACCTGATGAGGGAGTTTTGCAACCAGGGAGGTGGGGAGGGGGGGAAGTTGAGGCTATGATCTCGGTACCTGTGTGCCCGATACCATGACTTGCCACCAATACGTTTCAGGGGGGGGGGATGCTCCGGGTTGCGGTACCCGACAGTGGGCGTGTTGTCTCTCGCCCAAGCCGCATGTGTGGAGACTGTTCGTGAAGGAGGAGCTTGAGTGGAGAAGGGGTGGTGTCCAGAGGGTGGAGTAGTAGGCGGGTGGGGTCGACGCGGTGTAGGCAGAGTCGAGGAGCAGGAGGCGGGTCGTGGCAGTGTCAACGAGGTGAGGTATGGGCGGAGACAAGGAGGCAAAGACGAGGAGCAGGAAACACAGACCGACAAGAGGGACTGCCCCGACCTTTATAGGGCCCGCAGCTCGGGGGGACGGGCCATGCCAAATCCAAATGTCATCACCTGAATCGGGCGCTCCGATTGGCCCCGACCCCTCACGTGGTCCGCTAGCTTGGGCTGGAAACTGCCTCACTTCGATCCAGGCAAGGCCATCCCAAACAGCGGGAATATTTCGCTCCGACCCCACGAGATGATATGAATCGCCCACCAAAATTGGCACGCGAATCATCCTGCAAAAACCCCCAGGAGCGAGGTCAAGGGTCCCGCACACCCGCTCGGGCGTCCTACCAGCGCCGATCAACGCGTTCGTTCCACGCGTGCCAACCTGGCCCACACTCCACATTTCCTGGCTCGATCGCAGCCTTGTTGGCCGCAAGGATGAGAAGACGTTCGCCATCCGTGGAGAATCCACTGCTGCCAGCGAGGACCGAAGGTACATCGCCATGGATAAATCCATGCACGTTTCACGAGTGGCGTACGTGTCTGTTTTCGAGCACATTCCATACAGTGCTCGCGGTTCCGCCATTACGCACGTGGCCAGCGCTCGCGTTCACACGTATCCACGAGCATGTGCGCCGAGTGAACACCAACATGCGTCGGGTATTGAGGTTAAAAAAAGAATAAGCCACTTCGACCCGCACACTCGTATCCTGCCCAACATGGCGTGGAGTCGGCTATATTGGCCTCTGTACGTCATTCGTGCAGTGTGGGCGTCGTGCTGGCCATGTTTCCCATGCCGTGAAAAACACTATTCGTGCAGCCTCTTAAGAGGTATTTATTTGCATGCCTTTCTATTGCAATCTGCAATTCTCCCCAGACCATAGGAAGCTCAAGTCGACAATCCCGCGTTGCCAAGCGCATATCACTCGCCGCACATGCCGGGTTTAGGGCTCGCCCGGGAACGAGAGTCTCTGAGCAGCAGAACCCTCACTGCGACACCACACGTGCTGGCCTCCAAGGTGCACTTGGCCGATTTACCTCAGGAATAATCAGAAAAGAAGAAGAGTGAGTATGAAATCAAGAAAAATGATTGAAGCAACCCTAGCTATTAGATCATCGCAACACTCCCTTGTTGTCCCGCTAGACAAAAGGAAGGGGACTATCTACACGTATAATAATGGCATAACTGTCTTGGGACACTATCTGTTGTATGCTTGCGGTTCCGAGAACAGCAACACTACTCCACCCCCCCCCTCCCTTTTGCTGGACTCGACCCGAGTCGTTAACGTTCGTGTGGCATGCAGGTGTAGGTTTCCCTAGTACATTTTACCTATGGATCCCTGAGTGCGACATTTCAAATACATGTCCCCAAAAAAATAACCTAGTGCGTTGCGTAACTAAACTAACAGACTCATATGGACAACTTATCTACATTGCTGGAAATTTGAACGAGACAAACAAAGAGGTGGGTTAGAACTATATAAATTTACAATATTTACATTACCCATGGGCCAGGACCTGTGACTTAAGGGAACACAATAAAGGCAACATTCGGGGATGAGTGCAGCAGCAGGCAATCAATTATCAGCCGTCTTCATGGCCCTCAATGGTCCTTCGTTTGTTGGGTTTTTTTTGGTTTGTTTTTTTGTTGTTTGTTTGTTTTTTGTTTTCCTGGCTACTGGAGGAAACTCACCCTAACACAGCAGGCCACACGCCATCTCACAGTCCATTTGAACTGTCCTTTATACAACAAGGAGATGTATGTCCGGGCCAGGCCCGTCGCTGGAGGGGGGGGCATTTGGGTGCAATGCCCCCCCATGGTGCATCTGGTGCCCCCCCACTTGTACGCCACCCATTTATGCCCTGTAGCACCCTGTGAACAACTTGGTGTTTAAGGATGAGCGCCCACTGTGAACTCCTTGCTGTTTCAGAGTTCACCTGTGTGAACGAAAACCCTTATTCCAGATGTTCAACGTGGTGAATAATAAGGCCTTCTTGGATAAACTGTTCTTTAATAATATCCTTCTTTGAATAACAGTCAAGAGATAAGTGTGCGCTTCCCAGCGCATCTCCAAAAGTAATTGGCAAGACAATACAGTCCAAGCCCACAAGATGAAAGATAACGGTAGCAGCCAAGACGACAGACTGCCGCAAGACCTAGTGTCAAATGTCGATGCTGTGGGTGGTTATATATATATATATATATATATATATATATACATACATACATACATACATACATACATACATACATACATACATACATACATACATACATACATACATACATACATACATACATACATACATACATACATACATACATACATACATACATACATACATACATACATACATACATACATACATACATGTATACATACATGTATACATACATGTCGTGGATCATTTAGTTTTAAGGAATAGCCAATCAGCGTCTTCGATATGGAGGCCCTATTACGCAGGTTACCTAATTGGTTGTAAGTTAGGTATAAATGTAATATAGTCATAATATGAATAAGGAAAAGACAAATTTACATAATTAAAGATGAAGTGCACCGCGTGACCCTCACAACCCTCCCTCCATCTTACAAAAGTAATTTTATAATAAAAATTTTAAAAATGGGTGTTTGCAATCGTCCTTACATTTCAAATTATGCAGATAAAACCTGTTTTTGGTGCATGGATCATTTAATAAATAAAACCGTCAACCGTCAGGAGTCGCGAGATTAGTGGCACGAGTTGCGAGGGACGAGTCACGGAGAGCGCTTGCCCAGCAGCAGTAGAAAAAGACATGGATATACGAAAATGGCTAAGAAAAGGAAAGAAGGTTGTGGTTGTGCTTGTGGTCAGCCTTCGTCGTGGTCGGCTGCTTTGTACTTCTGATGTTTAAGTTAAATGTTGTGTTTGGTGCTTTGCATATCCCATATCTAGTGCTTTGTGCATAACCTTACCTCTGTAATTGACTGCTTTCAATGCGGACCTTGTGGTATCTTCAGTCTGGTCGTATTTGCTGTTGATAGTTTAACGTGATGATCGCAGGTCATAGCCCACTGTATCTTATTTGAAAGTGCCCTGATTCCGGTGCCAACCTCCCCCGTTTAGTCATTGTATCTCTGGTATATTAATTTTCTAATGCCAATTCTTGACAACACCTTGTATAAGTGCAGCTAAATTGGTGCCAATTGTCTAATCATTGAATATCTGCATTGTGAATGTGCCAGTTTGTTGCGGATCTCCTGCATTCAAATAATTTTAGGCCAAAAACATTGGAACATATTCAATCTAGGTGAGATCAATTTGGTTAGTATGTGACTAACCTCAGTGTAGATGCATGAATACAATAGCATACTGGGTTATCAAAAAATGAAATATTATAATTGTGCCCCCCCCCCATCCAGTTCATATGTCTCCCTCAATACTGAGCCCTGGCGACGTGCCTGGTCCGGGCTGTACAAATGCAGTCCCCGGTAACGCGGCTGCCTGCGGGGTAGTCCTTGCAAGTACTCCCACACAGATGGTCCTGGCACACATGGACAAGTTGAGTGATATGGCAAGGCAAATAAAGGCATGGGCAGGTATGGCAAATGGAGTCAAGGCAGATAAAGTCATGGCAAATGCAGACCAGGTAAGGTGCGACAGTTCAACAGGTCGGCAAATGAAGCTGGCCAGCCTCGATGTGGTCTCGTGATGTTGTGGAGGGAGTGTGGTGGCATTGCCCGGTACGAAGACTGGCTCGGTCCGACCCCACAGTCTCCCCCCAACCTATTGCTGATGCCTGTCATTGTCCATACCCACCCCATTGGGTTGTAACAAAAAAACAAACAGATGTAGACTTTTTATTTTATTTTATTATTTTTTTTAGATCCTCGTGGAGGATCTCCAAGTCTTACTCACGTTGTTGTTCTTCACCTTCTTCTTGTGGACTTTTTTGTTTCACAGCCTACAGTTTTCACTTGAACTTCCTGAAACTTGGCATATATATGTAAAAATACCCTGCGCAGACAGTAACCATCTCCAATTTTGAAAATTCCTCAGAGAAAAATAGTTGTGACGTCAAAATATCTCCGCTAATGGAAATCGCCTAAAAAAAATTATCTCCAAAACTCGGCAAGCTTTTTGAATTCTGTTTGCGGAATCGAACAGGGCATTAGCAGAGATTAATTACCACACATGATACATCACTATGATGTCATATCAATTTTTATGATGTCATTCCTATTTTTTGACTTTTTGTTTCACAACCCAGAGTTTTCATCGGATCTTCGTGAAACTTGCCATATATATATATATATATATATGCAGAAAGCCCACACGCAGGCAGTAACCATCTCCGATTTTGGAAATTCTTCCGAGAAAAAAAGTTGACGTCATAATATCGCCGCTAATGGAAATCGCCGAAAAAAATTATCTCAAACGAGGCAAGCTTTTCGAATTCTGTTTGCGGGAATCAAGCTGGGAATTAGCACAGATAATTTATCGCAAACCTGATACATCACAATGACGTCATATTCGTTTTTATGACGTCGTCATTAAGAGGACGAGGATCTTAGCTCATTTGAGCTTGTTTTCCTTATTTTATAATTACGTGTATCCCTAACCCCCTTATTGTCTTTTTTTTTGTTTCGACTAACCTGTACTATCTATTCCCAATCCCCAAGATCTCTTTTTGAAAGGATTGAGGAAGAGACAAGTGAATCTGTCTCGAGGCCCAATGTGGCCTCGGAATAGCTCTCACAGGTTTCAGCATTTCCAAGGTGAGTCCAGCGGGCCTCCGAACAGCGAAGGGATGGATGGTGTGAAGGGGTACAAGTTTCCTATCTATCCTTGCATTTATTAAACTTTAATCTATCCCTGGGGCTTTTCAACACGCCTGACTCTTAAAACTATTGGTTCTAGCAACCACGATTCCCGTCGCTTGCGTTGGTGTTCGTTATTCATTTGGACCTGGCCCGCAAATTTTGTCCCATGCTCTTGCACAATTTCATAGCTTGGCAGCATGGTTCCACTGACAGGTCTACCCACCTGCCAAACTCTATCTTCGGCACCCCCCCCCCCGGGTCGCTGAGGCTGTCTCCGAGCCTATGAATGTGGGGAATGCCCTTCTTGGCATTTTCCCCGTCGATGCCCATGTGGCATTTTGGCGCTCCGGGTCCCTTTCCCCTGGGTACCCGTGCCCATTACACTAACTCGGTCGCTTGGACCCATGGCATACTCTGGCAGACTACTTCGGTGCCCGGGGTGCCCTCCACTCAGTACGCAAATTTCACCAGCCACGCTCCCAGCCGGTCAATAGTCTTCTGCACCCTGCAAAAGGTTTCGTGCCTTCATTCAACACCAACAAAACGACATCCTTTGGGTTAATTTAACTAACCCACTAACTTTTTTATTACACTAACCCCGGGTTCCCTTGGGTGGGATTCACTCCTCCCCCCAATCATTCATTCTCACCATGCATTCCACATTCACTCCATTCACACTCGGGCCCGCTGACCCACGTTCACTCATCGTATCTATATATATATATATATATATATATATATATATATATATATATATATATATATATATATATATATATATATATATATATATATATATATATATATATATATATATATATTTTCCAATTCACTCCTACACTCTACTAACTACGTCCCCCTAATGAACTCGTGCTACCCGTCATCCCTTATTCTAATGCATGTTACATTTAACTCCACATAGCTAATCTACGTCCCCACTATACGTTCCATGTCTGTCCTTGTTTCCAATCCATTTCTAATTCTAACCTAAATTTCCCCTAACTCGTGTTACTGGGCTCCATGGAGGACGACTCCTGCCCCCATGAGGCCGGTCTATCTAACGCTAAACCCTTCCCCTAACTAATGCTCCTTTGCCCCCGGTGAGGATGTTCGCTACGTCCTGGCCGGGCATCGTCTACTCGTGGCAAAGCTCGGCGAGCCTTACGCCTCCAGGGTGGCGATCTGCAGCACGCTCGTCCCCTCCGTTTGGCCGATACATGAGGGCCTATCGTCTCTCCGTTAATTACATTAAATGTTCGCTTTCAGGCTATCCCCCATGCAAACCACCGTGCTTTACACACCTGCCCTTCGTGCTGCGAGATCCCCGTTGACATCAATCGCACACGGCCCGCTCCGCGAGGTTTGCCACACACGAGTTCAGCGGTGTCGTCGTCAGGAATCATCCCGTGAACACCACTCATGGCGCGCAGCACGTCAGGCCCCGTACACATGCTCACACGGAGCTATATTCTTTCCAAATTCAATCAATCCCTCAGTTCGCTTCCATTTTAACCGTCCGCGCTCTGGGATTGCACAAGGCGAGGATCGTGGCTCGAATCCTTAGCACACCCCTGGCTCGAATCCCATTCCAGATACCAAACTGTGGCGGGTTTGAATCCCGCAAATTTTTTATGGGTCTGTACCACTCCGAACACTAAACTTCTGTGGGTTCGAATCCTGCAATTTTTATGGGTCCATCCCACTTCTGACACCAAACTGTTGCGGGCTGAGGGGTCGGGTGAGAAGACCACTTGGTGGTGGAAGCTATGTCGGTTCCCACCAGACTCCCCGGAATTGTAGGCCGTCACACGTAGATAATTCCGTGATGCGGCGGGTCGCTTAACCGACCGTGGACGCCAATAACTCAACCGCGTGACCTAGGGTCCTCCCATCTATGGGTTAATTGGGTTACTTTTATTAATCACGTGGTTTAATTACCGGGGAAACACACCCTCGGTACGCCTTGTCCGAACCAGATCACTATCGGATCGGATGCAGCCGAGCGACACTACCAAGGACGTATTGGCTAAAAGGAACGGATCGTTGGGGATAAAGTCCCGGCTAAACTTTGATTCAGACCATGCTGGATCAATGGAAGAAAAGACAAAAACGAGCAGGGAACATTCCTCATAATAATAATTTATTTACAAGCAGGTGAGGAAAAATATGTGACACGGTGAAGATTTGTTGGAGTGTGTTGTGCAGAGATAGAAAGAAGCATGTGGTGCGACAATAAACAGGCAACTTACAAAAGGGGACACAGAGCAGACTTAACATGGAAATAATAATATCAATGATAATCTTCTACAGTCTTTCTTGGGCAGACAGGTGCCAGCGCACTCGCACTCGCACTCGCACACAAACACAGATCCCAATGAAGAGGGAGTTTTGCAACCAGGGAGGGGGGGGGTTTGGATAGTTGAGGCTATGGTCTCGGTACCTGTGTGCCCAATAGCACGACGTGCCACCAATACGTTTCGGGGGGGTGGGGCGGGATGCTCCGCGGTGCGGTACCCGACAGTGGGCGCGTTGTCTCGCCCAAGCGCACGTGTGGAGACTGTTCGTGAATGAGGAGCTTGAGTGTAGAAGGGTCGGAGTCCAGAGGGCGAGGGTGGAGTAGTAGGCGGGTGAGGTCGACGGGGTGTGGGTTGAGTAAGGAGCAGGAGGCGGCTCATGGCAGTGTTAATGAGGCGAGGCGTGGGTAGAGACAAGGAGGCGGAGACGTGGAGCAGGAAACACAGACTGACAAGAGGGACTGTCCCGACCTTTATAGGGCCTGCTGCTCGGGGGGAGGGGCCATGCCGAATCCAAATGTCATCACCCGAATCGGGCGCTCTGATTGGCTCCGACCCCTCACGTGGCTCGGCAGCTTGGGCCGGAAATCGCCTCACTTTGTTTCCGGCAAGGCCATCCCAAACATCAGGAATATTTCGCTCCGATCCCACGAGATGACATAAATCGCCCACACCAAAATTGGCACGTGAATCATCCTGCAAAAAACCCCGGGCGAGCGGTCGAGGGTCGTGCATGCCCGCTCGGGCGTCCGATCAATGCGTTCGTTCCACACGCGCCAACGTGTCCCGCACTGTACATTCCCTGGTTCGATTGCAGCTTCGCTGGCCGCAGAGACGAGAAGACGTTCACCATCCGTGGAGAATCCACCGCTGCCAGCGTGGACCAAAGGTACATCGCCATGGATAAATCCATGCACGTTTCACGAGCAATGTACGTGTCTGCTTTCGAGCACATTGCATACAGTGCGCGCGGTTCTGCCATTAACCACGTGGCCAGCGCTTGCATTCACACAACTCCGCTAGCGTGTGCGCGTGGCGAACACCAACATGCGTCGGGTATTGAGGTTAAAAAAAAGAACAAGCCGCTTCTATGTGCACACTCGTGTCCTGCCCAACATGGCATGGAGTCCGCTCTATTGGCCTCTGTACGTGTTTCGTGCAGTGTGGGCATCTTACTGGCCATGTTTCCCATGCCGTGAAAAACACTTCATGCAGCCTCTTAAGAGGTATTTATTTGCTTGCCTTTCTAATGCAATCGGCAATTCTCCCCAGACCATCGGAAGCTCAAGTCGACAATCCCTCATTGCCATGCGCACATCACTCGCCGCACACGCCGGGTTTTGGGCTTGCCCGGGAATGAGAATCTCTGAGCAGCAGACCCCTCACTGCCGCGCCACACGCGCTAGCCTCCAAGGCGCACGTGGCTGATTTACCTCAGGAATAATCAGAAAAGAAGAAGAGTGGGGATGAATGAAGAAAGAAATGTTTGAAGCAACCCTAGCTATTGGATCATCGCAACGCACTCCCTTGTTGTCCCGCTAGACAAAAGGAAGGGGACTGTCTACACGTGTAATAATGGAATATCTGTCTTGGGGCACTATCTGTTGTATGCATGCGGTTCAAGAACCGCAACTTTTTAATTTTTATAACTTTTATAATTTTTAATTTCAATTAAAATTGTCACTGTCACTGTCACTTGAGAGGGAGATGATGTTGGTAAGAATTTCCCCTCTGAAGGAAATGTCAACTTTCTGGTTGTCTCTGCACCCATTGAAAGTTAATTGCTGGAAATATTTTTGTGGCAAACATAATGTTTCTTTCCTTATAACGAGTCTTTCCTTTTCCCTGCAGAACCCAATTTCATCACTTGCAGATTACTGTGTTTTCTCCCATCATGTATCTTCTCCTTTTTTTTTCTCTATTTCCTTGCTTGTCTACTTGAGCCTACCCCACCCCACTTTCACTGTTACCTTTTACCCTCTGTAGGCTGGTGTTGGCTTTACGGTTAAGGTTGGTGGCTTTAGATCTTAGCTTCTTGAGTTTGAGCCCCTGTTTATACCGTTAAATAACATCAGGTGGGTTGACACAGCTTGTCATCCGACTAGTCAGTGAAATGAGCACCAGCTTCTTAGAAATGGGGGTGGTGTGGAGGGGTGGGGGGCACTGCATCAGCAGTACAGCTGTGCTCCCAGCAATGATGCCACCAGTAGCCACAGGCTGCATACAAAATTAGAATAAAGATAACATCCTCTGTCACTTCATGAGCTTCAATTTGTATTGAAGAAAAACCTCATTAAGCCAGAGTTAAGTACATTCAACTTGTTTACTCCAAATACCACACACAAAATTAAACCCATGGTGACTCAAACTATTGCAGATGCTAATCAGGTTTTAATTAAAATGAATACAAACACACACCTTGTCAAACCTGCACTGTCACATTGTGGCTTCCAGGTCATAGTGAAGGGCATTTGTTAATAATGTGGCCGAGGGTGGTGGGGTGCCATCTTTTTTTTGTTTTTTTTTTTGTGGGGAAATATGAAACAAACCCTTTGGCTTCCACCAACACCAATATTCCCATCTCCATGCTCAAACCACTAACCTGTGAACAATAACATGTCCATTGTCTTGGCAATTGAAAAGAGACAATGAAAGCCTCTGCTGCTGTTTTGTTGTCATGTGTTATTCCATCCTGGTGGTCCCTTTCTCCTTGTTTGTATAAAGGAATGAGGGGAAGCTGTATTATACATTGTTTTGAAAAAGGAAGTTGCTGTTGATGGAGCAATATTGTGTGGTTAAGCAGATTGCAGTTTGGTAAGTGGTGAGAAAAGTCTTCGTCAGCAAGACTAAATGATTTTGGGATCGGATGGGATGTGATTTTTGAAACGACGTGATGGGTGGTGGTGGCCTTGAAAGCCTGATTGAAGGTGAGTTCGGTTACTCGTACCAAAGCTGTATAAATAAGTGGGGATGTGAAGAAGCGCTGAACTCGAGCACAGATGGAACAATTCGATTGTAATCGAGTTTGATGTGGTGGAGAAAGCAATGAAAACGTCTCTGCTTACAATGAGAAAGCTGTTGGTCTGGCCCCTTGTTTTTTTTTTCTGTCAAAAGTTGACTCCTGTGCCTTAGTTGACAGCATTTGGGAAAGGTGGAGTGCAGAATGCTAAAACAAGCTATTTTTGACACCAGGTTTTCTCTTCTCCAATGGATCCTGATTCGTGCTATATTTTTGGGAAACAAAGTCTGGTCTTATGGAAGAGCTGGAACACTGAACAGATCAGGGTGTAACAAAACAAAAGGAACAGTAGAAAGAGTGGCGGTGGGGGGGGGGCATCGGCAGCAGGGTGGAGGGACAAAATAGAGGTGAAGTTGGACAAATGAGGTGTGGGGGAGGATGCATTGGGTGGACAAGATGAATACAGAAGGAAACCATCGGGAAGGAAAAACTGGAAATTTGGAAGGATGTTGGCTTGGGGATGGGGGGGGCAGTTAACTGAAATGGTGGTGAATAACTGTCTTGACGACCTGGAGGGAAGAATGAGATTGAAGAGAATGTGGAAGTTAGAATGAGGAATGAATGAGTTGAGGTGAGCAGTGATCGATTTTGGATGTTTGGAGTTTCACCAGAAGGGGTTGATGCTGGACCGTGTGCGCCCTGCATCAACCTGGGGGTGACAAAACCAAAGGGGGGCTGCGTTATTGGTAATTAACAAAGATTAAAAGCGAGCATTTGTGAAATACGTCTCGATTTGTGTCTTTGTGTCTGAATAGATGTTTTTTAATTTGGAGGAATTATTGCAATCCATCCCAATGATGAGAGCACCCCATCGGATCCTCTGACACCTCGACAGTTCTTAGAAGGAAGTCTCTGATATTCCAACTCAAATTTAAATGTCATCGCGTGAGCTTGTAGCCATCAACACAGTTGGACGTGTGTCGCGAAGGTTTATGAATCGCTTTGTCGATGTTCTAGATGTCGAGAAATTATCGGTAAATCCAACTGAATGAGGTTGGATTCATCTTTGAACATTGTGGCTGTTGTGTTCAGGTTTCTTCACCTTGATGCCAAATTGGTTACTATTGTCATATTGGTTTTACATCCAATTAGCGTTGGCCTGTTTGTTGTTCCCGTACAGGGAACTCGGGTTCAAATCTCATCCACCATTGCTTGTCCATTGTCTTCTAACATCCTTATGATTCGTGTAAAAAGTACACCAATGTCTACTCGCACCTTTATAGTTGGTACAAGTGATTTATGCACAAGATCCACTATGAGCATGAAATTGATGAAAAAGTCCCAAATTTGTCTATCACATCACAATTTATTTATGTAATTATTCAACAAAATAGATCTGCAAAGGCCTACTAAAGATAACTATAGGGTGTGTGTGTGTGTGTGTGTGTGTGTGTGTGTGTGTGTGTGTGTGTGTGTGTGTGTGTGTGTGTGTGTGTGTGTGTGTGTGTGTGTGTGTTCAGAACGTTGTATCATCCAACAGGTGGACATGTCTGATATTCCCATCTGAGCACTTGTCTCATAATGCATGGATCCCTTGTTCAAACCCAGAATAATGTGTTGGTTTTGTCATTTATTTTCTTGTGTCCTTAACATGACATTTATTTGCAGAATACCCGCCTAATGGGCGATCTTCAGGCTCGTCGGCAGGGCTCAGTATTAAGGGGGACATATGAACTGGATGGGGGGGCACAATTATAATGTTTAATATTTTTGATAACCCGGTATACTATTGTATTCATGCAGCATTGACACATCTATACTGAGGTTGCCGTCGCATACTCACCAAATTGATCTCAGCTAGATTTAATATGTTCCGATGTTTTTGGCCTAAAATTATTCGAATGCAGGAGAGCCGCAACAGACTGGCACATTCACAATGCAGATATTCAATGATTAGACAATTGGCACCAATTCAGGTGAACTTACACAAGGTGTTGTCAAGAATTGGCATGAGAAAATTAATATACCAGAGATACAATGACTAAACGGGGGAGGTTGGCACCGGAATCAGTGCACTTTGAAATAAGATACAGTCGGCTATGACCTGCGATCATCACGTTAAACTATCAACAGCAAATACGACCAGACTGAAGATACCACAAGGTCCGCATTTAAAGCAGTCAATTACACAGAGGTAAGGTTATCCACAAAGCACTAGATATGGGATATGCAAAGCACCAAACACAACATTTAACTTAAACATCAGAAGTACAAAGCAGCCGACCACGGCGGGTGCTGACCACAACCACAACCATAACTGCAACCTTTTTCTTTTCTTAGCCATTTTTGTATATCCATGTCTTTTTCTCCTGCTGCTAGCTCACGCTCTCCGTGACTCGTCCCTCGTGACTCGTGTCACTAATCTCACGACTCGCGACATTTGACGGTTTTATTTATTAAATGATCCATGCACCAAAAACAGTTTTTTTTTTTTCTGCATAATTTCAAATGTCAGGACGATTGCAAACATTTTTAATTTTTATTAGAAAATTACTTTTGTTAGATGGAAGGAGGGTTGTGAAGGTCATGTGGTGCACTTAATCTTTGATTATGTAAATTTATGTATTTTTCTAATTCATATTATCATATTATGACTATTACATTTATACCTAACTTACAACCAATCAGGTAACCTGCTTAATAGGGCCTCCATATCGAAGACGCTGATTGGTTATTCCTTAAAACTAAATGATCCACGACATATATATATATATATATATATATATATATATATATATATATATATATATATATATATATATATATATATATATATATATATATATATATATATATATATATATATATATATATATATATATATATATATATATATATATATATATATAACCACCAACAGCATCGACATTCGACACGAGGCCTTGCGGCTGTCTGTCGACTTGGCTGCTGGCGTTGGTGCTTGCGTTATTATCTTTTATCTTGTGGGCTTGGACTGTATTGTCTTGCCAATTTCTTTTGGAGATGCGCTGGCAAGCGCACACTTACCTCTTGACTGTTATTCATAGAAGGATATTATTAAAGAACAGTTTATCCAAGAAGGCCTAATTAATTATTCACCACGTTGAACATCTGGAATAAGGGTTTTGGTTCACACAGGTGAACTCGTAAACAGCAAGGAGTTCACAGTGGGCGCTCGTCCTTAAACACTAAGTTGTTCACAGGGTGCAAGAGGTCATAAATGGGTGGCGTACAAGTGGGGGGGGGGGAGCACCAGATGCGCCATGGGGCGGGATTTTCAGTGACCTGATCTGAAAATCCTGTTGAAATTGCAAGTCAATCAAATGAAAATTGACAATTTTAGAAATTCGGCTAATGTAGAAATACTACCTCAGTTGTTGACCTTTTGGCCGATGTTGACCTCAAAAATAATTGATGGTTGAATTCATTGAGCTTATTTGAAAACCCTATTTGAATTTCAAGACAATCGAATGAAAATTGGCAATTTTTGGAAACTTGGCCTATGTTGACCTCACATTGACATTGCAGGGACGATACCTACAATCTCCGAAAGTTTCAGAACAATCGGCTGAGTGGTTTGGGTTGAAGATGAGCAGACAGACAAACAAATGAAAAATCACTCAGTGACAACTTGGCGAAACGGAACGGCACTCGGTAGAGAACATACCTCTGCCAGGCTGAATCGTTTACGTTTTGTATGCCACTGTGAGATCGGATCTGATTCCGGACCTTAACCAAAATCGAATTGGCTTGTTCTTGTCACCGAACCAACTCTTCCACCTCATTTTGTCACAAATCATCCAAAACTTTTCTACATACATATTTTTTGGCCCCATCTCTCAAAGGTGAAGAATCACCTAAAAAATTCTCGAATCCGGATCGTCACCAAAATCTAATCAATTAGTCCCTGTCACACTCCTACTCTGTCCACCATGTTTCATCCAAATCCATCCTCAACTTTTTGTGATATCATGCAATATCGTTTTTATCCCCATCTCTCAATGGTGAAGTATCAGTTAAAAATTAAATAATTCTCATATCCAGATGTGGATTCGGATGTTCACCAAAATTGAATCTATTCTTCCTCGTGCCACTCTCAATCTGTCCAAGTTTTGTGTGAATCCATCCATAACCTTTTGTGATATTGTGTTGTATATCATGTTTGACCCTATCTCTCAATGGTGAAAAATCACTTAAAAAAAAAATAAACTCGGATCAGGAACTGGATTCGGATCTTCACCAAAATTTAGTGTTTCCCTCCTTGGCCGGTCACCTACGCACAAAAAACATTTCAAAACGATTACTTGA
The DNA here is from genome assembly GCF_056783735.1 of Eptatretus burgeri. Classification (NCBI taxonomy): domain Eukaryota; kingdom Metazoa; phylum Chordata; class Myxini; order Myxiniformes; family Myxinidae; genus Eptatretus; species Eptatretus burgeri. Next base: position 101,078,523 of record NC_140963.1, read on the forward strand.
AAATTGTGGGCAAAAATTGTCGCAGACACGCATACAAACAGATGCTGCAGACCAACATACTTGGTAAAAAAAAAAGAATTTCACCCACTAACAAATACACAAACACCGGTCCGTGAATTGTGGTAAGGATGCAAGGTAGATGTATACAGAGGTATCCTAATATCATCATCCCACCCACTCCCATTGGCTCCTCCTTGAGCGTTGATCACGAAAAAAAAAACAAATAAAGCAAGTTGAAAAAGAAAATGCCTCATCACAACCAAGCTCGTTACGACAACCTCTTTTACAACTTTTGAAACTTTGACTTTGAAGCATTCCGATGAATCCTGACTTTACGATCTATTTTAATGCAGTTTGTGTTGAAACCTTGTCTGTCGGCATTATTAATGTTGAGGATCGAATAAGGCAGACTTTCATTGCAGTGTGGGAAGCTTTCGGCCATCATTATCCCTTCCAGTGGTTTTGTGGAGGACTGTTTTTATTCTGAGTGAAGGAGGAAGAGAGGGGCTTGAGGAGGATTATTCTTCTTTACTGCCTCCATACCCTGCTATTTTGGAGCATTGCTTGTGATTTGATGTTTAAAGTTGAAGGGTTGCTCACAAGCTAATTACATCAGTTTGTTCATTTTGTGAAGTATTGTTGATATCCCCATAACCTGGTTGGGGGGAAGGGGAGGGCAGATATGGGGGTGGGCAGAGTGCCAATGAACAGTTTGATTGTTCCCAAACCTGATAATTTACCATGGACCACACCCATCCAGCTCGGTATGCTGCCGAAGCAGCCTTCAACTCGTACACTAGTTTAGGACTTGACCAGCACACAATAGCTGGCTGACTTTTTTTTTTTTTTTTTTTTTTTTTTTTTTTTTTTCAAAAGTGCCATTGGATTTTTATGATCCACAAGTCGAATGCTGAAAGATGAGACCACCAGATGAACTTTTCTATTTGTGGGAAGAAGGAGGTGGTGGGGGTTTCATGAGTGACTGATGAACCCATTGATATTTTTCAATGAGCTGATGCTGAGTCTGAAAAATGGAACATGTCCTTCAATCCTGAAAAATCTCAGTCTCACCCTGTCGAAGGGTCATTAAACTAATTCCTACCTCTCTATTTCCATGGTCATCCACTGGAAGAAGTTTGTTCTCTTGAACTTCTCAACCTCATGAGCCAAACTCTCCTGGGCCAACCGCAGAGCAAAGCTGGCTTCCAAAGCCTGCCGCAGACTGGACCATCCTCCATGAATCCAAGTCTTTCTTTGATAAATCAGAACGATTCGGTCTCCAAGGCCTTCGTCTATAATGGAGTACTGCTCTTCCGTATGGGCTGACACCCCACCATCACATCTGTCTCTCCTGGATTATATGGGATCTAAAGCTCTCAGAATTATTGCAATCTCCTGTGATGAGGCCAAAGCGCAAGGTCTGTTGCCCTCACGTTTCAGGCAGGCAGTGCACCGCCAACTCCTATCATACCCCATGATCTTTATTACTCCCATCAACCCTTCCTAACTTGGCCAACCCTTTTACTTGCTGATTTCAATGCTTCTTCCCATCTTTCTCTCTTCATCTCTTCCTTTCCTGTTTGTTCATTCCCTTGCTGGTTGTACCCAATTGTTGCCTCATGACACCCCACTGTCAATTTAATCTGGTTCTTCCATAAGTTTTGCTCTTGCAGAAGTGGGAAAAAAAAATTATTGAAAAATGGTGTGCTACCTTATTTTAGATTTAATCCCACGTCCCCCCCCCAAACTCACCCTTCATTGGAGATGATTACTTCAAGGACATTTACAAATATTTTACTGAGATCTTGTAATTTTTCACAGTGGGATGAGTCACGGGGCAGCCTTCCATTTCCCAACCTGCGACGTGCAAGCCTGCCACGCCGCCGCACCTCAACACCTGTGCCTATCATGACGGGGGGGCTCAAGTCTCCTCTGAGCCCTGTCCCGGTACCGCCTGCCGATCAACGGCAGTCCTCGCGGCGTCGTAGCTTGCCGGGAATATTTCGCTCCGCACCATCATCCCGTGATTCCAGCTCAAGTCCTATCTTCGTACCTCCCTCTGGTGTAACCTCACCGAATAAGCTCCCACCCATGGCCACCCGGTTCTTCTCACGTTCCCGTAGAGGTAAGTTGCTGTTTGCGCTCGTTTTGTTCACATTGTGAATGGGTTTGATTTTGTTTTCTAAAGCAACCTTCATACTTGTTCGTCCTTCCTTAAGATTTGCTTTGTGGTGCTAACGCATCGACGGCTTGAATATTGTTTAGTTTTCTACAGTGCTTGGGTACATGTATCTGCTGGACCTTCACAATGCTTCCTCATGTCTGCTGTTACAGCACCTTTCCTCTGGGACCATCTTGATTATGTTTTGTGGAGATAAGTTGAGAAAAATAAGGAAGGCACGGTGGAGGTTACAAAAGTGTTGAGTATAGTTGGATGAAAACGCAGATGAAGCTTGGAGGAGGATTGGAGTAAGGAGAGGGAAGAGGGCATATGTGGAGCTGTTGGTCAGGAGAAAATGTTGATATTTGCGTATCTACTAAATGGATGGCTCCTACATAAAATGTACCTTGCAATGTCTATAATTCTTTGAGGAAATGATCCTTGTGCCAAAAAAACATCTCATGTTCGACTCGTGCAAGAATGGGAGTTTATCATTAAATTATTATATACCCATGCATTTTGAAGCTGTTTGGGGGAATTGCTCCCATGATAAGCATGGTGAGTTGGATGATTATTTTACTATAACGTGTGGATGGTTCCACATTGAAAAAGGTTTCATTGCTATCCGACTAGCACCCCCCCACACCCCAACCCCAACCGACTATCCCACCATCTAACCTTTGATCAGGAATCCATGTCAGAATGTCTCTCCTGGCAATAACCTCATGAGCCTTGCATGGTTGATTTATATTAAACTTTATTTGAGCGTCTGCATCTGTCTTTCCCTGAATTTATCGACCAAGAGGAAATTATGCTGCTTTGGACAACACAGTTTCTGCTTGCACAACTGATGAGACATCCTCACCCCCATTCCATAACTAGATCTACTCCCATGATTACTGCACCATAAACGTGGATATTTGTGGCTGAGTTTCTTGTTTGAGTCGGATCTGTTGAGAATTGCGGTGGTTGAGTTGGTTTTTTTATTTATTTTTTATTTACTGATACTGAGCCATTGTCTGGATGATTAATGAAAGGAAGTTTAAAAAGAAAAGATTTAAGGAACAGGATGTCTTGTGGAAAATAATAATCGGTAGTGGTGGTGGTGGTGGTGTTTTACATTGAGTAGTGTTCATGTTTGTTTGATTGGTTACTGATGTGGACCCTATATTTTTGAGATTAAGTCAAATATTGAAAGGCACCCTCTCTCCGTTCTCCACTATTCTAAACGCTGACAATTTGAGGAACGGCCTGGCCATGCACATGCACATGCACATCCATACCATTGAAAGATCTTTAAAAAACAAACAATTTTTTTTTTTTTTTTTGTCAAAACAAGTTTGTTTGGCAGAAACTGCCTTTCACTGGGCCTTCCTTTCATTGTTCTCTGTAGGCCCTCCCGGTGCTTTATGGGCCTGGCACTCTGGAACATGAAGGGGGCAGCCTTCCGTTTGGTCTCTGCGCCATGTAGGTCAAACATGTAAACAATTGCCCTCAGTGGCAGGGCGTGCAAGGGGAAGGGCATCTGGCTGGGATTTCCACCTCCCCAAAGAGTCTCCAATTTGCACAAGATTGGTCTTGAGCCGGTAAGACTGCGGAGGAGGGTTTTGTTGCAAGTATGCACATGACTACCTCTTATGTTGGAAGGCTTTCTCACCAATTATAATCATTTTATCTGTTTGCTTTTTTTTTTTTTCCGAGCCAAAAACAAGATCTTTCTTGGAATAACAGCTGTTGAAAAGAGCAATGATTGTGATGTACCCAGTGTTCACATTTCGCTGCAGGATGCTTTGTTAAAAATGATCATACTGCACGCTTTACCCGAAGCAGTACGATGAGTATTACGATTATGTAATTATTGACCAAGTAAGTCAAATAATGGTGTGTAGTTACGTATTTGAACCATTGTTTGAAGTGAACCTTTTTTACCTCCACCACTGAAGGTGAAGGAGGTGATGTTTTCACCTCTCTGTCCGTTTGTTTGTTTGTGTGCAGGATATCTCAAAAAGTTGACGGATCCAGATGAAATTTGGTGTGCAGGTTGAGTGTGTGACAAGGACAAACTGATTAGATTTTGGAGAAGATCCGGATCCGGATCCGACTACTAGAATTTTTTTAAATGATTTTTTTTTTCACCATCAAGAGATGAGGCTAAACTATAATTTATAGCATGATATCTCAAAAGGTTGTAGACTGATTCGGATGAAACTTGGTGGACCAGTTGGGTGTGCGACCAAGACAAATTCATTCGGTTTTGGTGAAGATCTGAATCTGGATCAGAATACGAGAATTATTTATTCAAGTGAGTCTTCACCATTGAGAGATTGGGCCAAAAAATGATATATTGGGCCGCATGACATTTCAAAAATGTATTGGGCCAGATATGTTCTCATGGATCAGGCATTACGTGGCGGAGGTACGCGCCCTACCGAGTGCTCTTCCAGTTTTGTTTTTGGATTTGCACTGGCTCACCTTTGTTAGCGTCTTGCTTTTGCAAGGCCACTTCAGGGCTGAGTAAGATATTTTAAGGTCTCGTTCAGCCCTGAAGTAGAAATTCCTCGTTTATTTTTAAATTTGAGATCGGCAAGGTCCAAATTTCCACAGTTTTGTTTTCAACAAACGTAAGAAAATGCATCTGCACAGACTATTTCCTGTCTTCCTTTAGACCTAGCCGTTCCAATGACGATTTGATCCATCATGTTTCCTGCGGAACTTTACAAGAGTTTGGTGGGAATTTCTGATTGCACCGCAATCCACCACGTACATCTTGTTTGTTTTCAACACGATGAAATTATATCTGACTCGTGAGTTTTTTTTTGTTGTTTTCTTTCATTGAAACTTCTTGTTTGCTTTTCTCACAGTAAGTAACATGTCAAACATTCTCCAAGAGTGGGAGTTTTGTAAGCATGGAAATCCAGAGTTTGGTTTGAAGAAATTTCAGGATTGTTGGCCTCGAAGGGATGAAGGAGTTCCATTGGTCTGTCAGTGAGTGTGTGAACGCACACAGATCTTCTTTTAATATAGGTTGTTCATTCTCGGATTAACTACAATCTATAGACCCCTGCAAGGCTCTCCATTGTTTAATGTTGAAGGCTCTCTTTTGGGGAGGGAGGGACTTTTTTTTTTTTTTGTTTGAGACTTCAGATGAGTATTCGGGATGAGGTACCAGCAAACCTTTGTCCAAATTTTTTGGCTGACAATTCTGTGATGTAATCTACGAAGCATTTATGCCTTTTAAAGGGCTCCATCTGCAGTTTTTGGCAAGTTCAATGAGGAGGGAGGAGGATGGATTTGAATAGAAAAAGACATGGGGATGTGGGTGGGCGATGGAAAGGGTTAACTTTTCTGTGGTCACAAGTTGCGATTTAACAAGCAAAACATCCTGATATTAAATGTGGGATTGTTCTCCGATGAAGATTGCGTGTGTGTCTGTGCGTGCTTTAATGCTCATATTGAAATGCAAATAAAATGGTTTTCATTTGTCGAATTCGCCATTTGGGTTGTGCTTTAACTTGGGCTCCATGTCGGAGCACGGTTGCAGAAGCTTCTCCAGAGGTGTTTTGTTGAATGTCCTGAATGTTTGGCATCCATTTCCTCCTACCATTGTCTGTATGCTTATGGGAGCCTCGGCAGGCAGGTTCTCTGTTTTGGGGTTTAACATGTAACGGGAAGGTTTAACCTTTTACCCATTCTCGCCTCAGCTCGAGGAATAATTTTACTTGTGTGGGAAATGTCTGGAATACATATGATGGTAGATGGCTGTCACGGGTATTTTACCTGATCTCGAGTTTACATGCAATCTCAAGTGTGATTTTTCACAGTCCTCATACTTGGTGCTTGTGCATCTCCCTTGGGGGGAGGGGGGGATGGTTTGTGTTTTCTGGAATGTGAATCGCACCATTGCAATTGTTGCTAATGCCAACTTTTCAGGATGCTGTGCCAACTTGCTCTTGTGTTTTTTTTTTAATGGTAACCGATTTAATCTCGTAGTTGATGTTTGGATCAATTTTGAGCATTTTCTTATTAATTCCATACAGTTGGGAGGTGGAATGCTGAGAATTTTCACCTTTGGCGAGCTTGTTTACAATATCATACCATGCCGTGAGGTTTATTGCCTTAAGTTGGTTTATAAGTATTTGTGTTTATTTTGTTTCCTTGACTCCTGTTTTCCTTGCAATCCCTCAAACCATCCCCACCAGCCTCGGGTCCACCAACTGTACCACCCAAATCACATGGTCTCATCTCCACTTTTCCTCTTGAGAGCTATGTACGGGAGCCGGAGCGGATGGGTCGACCACGTCGCCACTCAACCGTCGAACCATGCCAGCGGACCTACTATACTGGTCGCACACTTGATGGTGGCTTTTCTCACACTCCGGTGCGGGCTTTCCCTCCACTCTTATTTACAGTTCTCACATTTCATTCAATACCTACCAATAACTCTGTTTGCACAGCCACCTCTATCACCAAGTGGCAAATTATGCAGGTTTTTTATTTACTTGTATAATTGCTTCTTGGTGAACAAAGGGTTTAATTAAGATTACTTGTTGATTGGCAAATAAGTTTTTATCCATAATATATTATGATATGACGATCTGATTTTTATTTTTATTTTTTGCATAAATCTTCTGATGATGTTTTTTTGTATCTGTGGCAGTAAATAGGCAACATTTAAAAACGTAATTGATCCTTAATTGGTGAAATCATCCACTTTGTTGGTAGGATGTTCTTGGTTATGAATTATGTAGTTCCAACCCACCCTCAATCCCCTACCCAACCTGAACATAAAGGTAATGGGAAAGATTTTAATTTTTAAGAAACTGTCTCCTGTATCATTTGATAAATTTCTTCTTTATCATCTTGCAAAAACTTGTGAATCTCTTCATCTAATCATTGTCTTTTCCTTTTTTTTGTGTAAAGGAGGGTGGCTGCCTCACACCCCCACCACATGCCCTCAAAAGTTTTCCAAGTTAAAAAAAAAAAAAATTCTTATTTCCTCTTTCTTCTTCTGTGTTTATGGAGAGGTGAACTCTTGCAAATTATTTTTGAAAAGCTCATTTGGCTGCTTCTGGATGGGTTTGAGGGTCGAGTAACAGCCTATCCAGGTTCCTCCTGATGACTCGATCTTTGCCAATTTGGGTTACTCTTGATGGCTGCAATGCTGTATTTGGTTTTTCACTTGATTACAGTTTAAAAAAAAAAAATTCATCCCACAACAACTCTTATCACATCCTCCATCTCACCCCCTCCCCCCTCCTTCAATCCCCCATCTAGACAATCTGCATCTTTTTCTTTTTTTTTAATTTTTAAAGTCTCCTTCACACACTTTGATTCTGATAGGATGTTGCAGACGTTGTGCACTTGCATTTGCACTGTTTAGTCTGGGTTTGATTACCGACCTTACTGACCTCCTGGGTTGGTGCTTCACAGGCAGGGCATTGCATTACCTTGTTTGCCAACATTCAGGTTGACCTTAATCTGGGTATCTTGTCTGCAAATGCGAACACAAATTTACAGTTGCTCGAAGCTTGTTGGCAGAGAGAATGGCCAGGACATCGACATAGACCATCTTTGTTCCCGTGGTATTTGGCAGGTCTGCCATGCAGATGTTGAAGAGGACAACATTGTGGTATTAGTGCCTGTTCAATTACTGAGGAGGAAATGCTCCAGAAGTTTCAACTGAATGGGAAGTCGTGATATTTGCCGATAGCTTTTGCAGTCTGTGTTTTCTTTGCCAGACTTGAGTATGGGACCACATTGGCTTTATTCCATGCATGGGAGACTCCATGTCGTGAAAGTGTGAAATGAATCGTTTTGGTCATTGTAGAAGTTCACTTCTGGCATTGATTAGCTACTCTGGGTGGATATTATTTGGGTTCAGAACCTTTTTGTCTTGAGACACTTCAGTGTGGCGAGTAGTTCGCAGATGCTGTTTTTGCTCATCTAACCATGATCAGGCAGTGGAGATCATCTTGTCTTTGCCTCCTCATTGTTGATTTGCATGGAAAACTTTGCCTGGGTTGAGGTACTTATCATTGTTGGGTATGCCGTCAATGGCATCTGGAGTAACAATGCAAGGTTCATGTTTGGCTGATTAGCCAGAGGCAGTTGATTGTGTTCCATGCCTTGCAGCTCAAATATGTGAAGTTGATGTCTGCAACGGTTTCCTCCATCTTGGTCTGCGTGCATTGTTCGACAACAATGTGTCAGACTAATACATGTGAATAAACTTTGAGCATTTATTCGAGTTTATTTAAGTTTTTGTTAATAATTTTTTAATTATTAAATACAAGCAGATAACCCAGTTCTACTGAGCTGTTGTAAGATAATTCATTCCCAATAGAGTGGTGAATATTTCTGGAGTTTGCTTGGAATGTCCTTTGACAGCATCGTACTCATTAACTGTTGAGACTGCGAAGGTTTTTCGGTGAAGTCAATGGACGACAAGGTAATTATATGTTGGCCAAATTTGACTATCTTTTGTGGTTATATTTATATATATGTATATGTGTATATATACATATATACATATATACATATATACATATATACATATATACATATATACATATATATATTTTATTTTATTTTTTTTTACTTCTGGAAGGTGTGCGAACCAGTGACTGAGCTGATAAACCACTCGTGTGCACAACAAAAATGCAGATCACTCGAAATTGCTTGAATATCTATATTTGTAAAACTCCACATGCACTCTTTGGAAGAAGAGCTCTGAAATGAGGAATCATTCAGCATTATATGTGCTGCGGTTACGACGTTTACCCCGTTCAGACACAATCGCGCATCTTGCCTTTATCGAGTTATGAGAAGATATCCCTGCTCCAATGGGCTGTTGTAAGAAATTGGTTTTCAAATGGAGTGTGGAATATTTAAGGAGTTTGACAGGAATGTATTTTAACAGCAGAATGGCATGGACCCAGGACTCGTGGAAATTCTGCATAATGTAAAATGTGACTTCGAGTCCTCAACCCTTATTTTTAGCTCGCCTGTTCGAAGAACAGAGAGCTACAGGGATACCCCCGGCGTGAGCGTCGGCGTGCAAGTTAGAGAAGCTTGCCATTCATTTAATGTGTACTAGGATGCTGATATTTGGCATGGAGGTTCCTTTGGGGTATATTATTGAAGTAGTGAAGTTGAAATTAAAAAATAATTTCAAATATTTTAAATTTTTGACCTGTTTTGAACTTAACTTTTTTGTAGTACATCAACGTAAAAGTTTTTTCCTTTCTAATGTTTTTATCTACCACACTATTTTTTTTTTTTAACTGATTACAATATACAAATACATATATTACTTTAAAATTATTTGGATCAGACTTCACTGCAATGCTTTATAAAAAATATTATTAGACTAGTCTTTTAAAAACTATAAATGTGTTAAATGTGTCTCTCAAAAATTCCCCCCTCACCTTTCTCCCACCTTTCATCCCCCTCACTCTTCCTTCTCAAAGTTGCCCCCCCTCTCATCCACCAACCTGCCTCCCTCCACTGCCCTCTCACCTCCATCTCTTCACTCCACCTCCTCAAATCCTCAACTGCCTTCTTCCTTCTCTCTTCTTCCCCCTCTCCCCCACCACCACAGAACCTTTTCTCCTCATTCAGCCCCCTCCCCTCGCTATTCTGCAATACCCCACACTCCTTCAGCAACCCGCCTTAGCTGCCCCCCTCATCCCTTGTCCTACCCTCCCCCTCCCCTCCCCCCCCACCTCCTGCACCCAAAGCCTCCTCCCCTTCCTCTTCATTAAAAGTGTGGACCTCAAATATCTGAGGCCTTCGCTCAAACCTTTCAGATCTTTCCATACATGTTGCCACTGACAAACCAGACATTATCTGCCTAACAAAAACTTTCCTCTCCCAAGACGTGTCTGACTCCCAAGTATCTCTCCCCGGTTACTCCCTCTTATGGTATGACAGACCTGAGCCTCGTCCTGGTGGAGGTGTTGCTCTCTTCATCAAAGACTCTATTCCTCACTCTCCATGCACTGCTCTCACTCCCCCACACCCCCAGGAATACCTCTGGCTACGGCTTCCCCTCCACTCCCACCTCATGTTTATATGTGTACTGTACCGTCCACCGAACAGTGATGACTCCATCTACACCTCACTATCCGAAAACATGGACCATCTTGTATCTTCTCATCCAAACTCTCTCTTCCTCTTATGTGGTGACTTCAATTGTCATCACGCCAGTTGGCTAGGTGTGGGTACCTCTCTCACCTGCCATGGCACCTCAGCAAAAGCTTTCTGCGACTCATTGGGACTGACTCAATCGGTCAACTTCCCGACCCGGATCTCAACCAATGGTACTCCATCTCTTCTGGATCTGATTTTGACAAATTTCCCTGACAATATCTGCTGCTCTTCCTTCGCTCCAATTGGTTCTTCTGACCACGTCCTTGTCAAAGTGGACATCTCTCTGGTTATCAGAGAACCACCTCACCGCCGTCGAGTCTGGCATTTCACTCAAGCCGACTGGCAGGGTCTCCGAGCAGCCATCAAACTTACAGACTGGTCTCCTATCACGACTTTCTCAAACATCAACTCATCCTGGGAATTCTTTCAAAGAAACTTGCTCTCCCTCATGCACAGATTTATCCCCTCTCATGTTCAGTTGTCTTACCCTTCCTCCCGCCCTTGGTTTACTGAACCTTGTGGCGAGGCAGTTGTCCTGAAACAACTTGCCTTTGCCTCATGGAAAGCAAACCCAACTGAGGGCAATCTCAGTTCTTTCCACAAAGCTCGGAACAAGTGTGTATCTACCCTCAGGAGAGCCAGAAAACAACATCTTTCTCATCTCAAGTCTGAACTCTCAAACCTCTCCCTCCTCAAAATCCTGGTGGCGTTTATTCAAATCTGTTTCTGGTGTATGTTCCCCCTCCATCCCCTCACTTACCTCAAATGGCCGCACTGCTGATACCGCACGTGATAAAGCTGAATGTCTAAACTCGGTGTTTGCAGCTAAATCTTGTGTCCTAAACCCATCACTATCTCTACCCACTTTACCCAGTCGCACCCAACTGTCCCTGGACTCTGTATCCTTTTCTTCTAACAAGGTGGAGAGCTTGCTTTCAAACCTCGACTCAGATTCTGCAACCGGTCCAGACGGCATCAGCCACGTGTCCTCAAAGCCTGCTCTTCTGCTCTTGCTCACCCTCTCTCTGTTCTATTCACCCTCTCATTTGCTCAAGGTCATCTGCCATCTGCTTGGAAATCTGCTAACATCACTGCCCTGCATAAAAAAGGTGCAAAAACAGATCCCTGTAACTCCAGACCAATCAGCCTTCTCCCAATCATCAGCAAGGTTATGGAATCCATCATCGCTTCAGACATGAAATCCTTCCTCTTCTCCAATGGCTTGATTTCCAATCATCAATTTGGTTTCAGACTAGGTCACTCTACCCTGGATATGCTGCTTCTGCTCTCCCATCAATGGATGGAGGTCCTCAATGCCAGACAGGAAATCCGAGCCGTATCCCTGGACATATCACGTGCTTTTGACAGTCTGGCACCCTGTCCTACCCACCAAACTCTCTTCCCATGGTATTCAAAGCCATCTCCACTCATGGCTCGCAGACTTCCTCTCCTGTCGCAGTCAACGTGTGGCCCTAAATGGAGTTTTCATCCCCTCTTCCTGTGCAGGCTGGAGTTCCTCAAGGTAACGTTCTTGCCCCTGTTCTTTTTCTGGTTTTCATCAATGATCTCTCCGACTCTCTGGAAAATCCTCTATTTCTCTTTGCCGACGACTCCACCCTCTGCCGTACCATCTGTCATCCCTCAGACCGGCAAGCAGCAGCTTCTTCGCTCACTGCAGATCTGGATAAAATCACAAACTGGTCCAACACGTGGAACATGTCTTTCAATCCAGACAAATCTCACACTCTCACTATGTCTCTTCGAAAGGACCGTTTACAAAACCCCCCCATCCACTTTCTCAACAATCCTCTGGAAGAAGTCTTTTCTTTCAAGCTTCTAGGTCTCACTATCTGCCATGACCTTTCCTGGGAAAGTCACATTTCCAACCTCGCCTCAAAAGCCAGTCGCCGACTGGGAATCCTCCGTCGTGCTAAGTCCTTCCTCGGCCCTCTTGAGCTCCTGACCACTTACAAAGCTTTGTCCGTAGCCTGATGGAGTACTGCTCTCCCCTCTGGGCTGGTGCTCCTGCCTCCCACCTTTCTCGGCTTCACGCTGTCGAAACCAGGGCATTTAAGATCATCGGCATCTCCCGCATTGAAGCTGAGTCTTTGGGCCTCTCACTCGATCACCGCAGGTTGGTCGGTGGTCTTTCTGTCTTCTACCGACTCCTCTCCAGCCTTGCCCCCCCTGCTCTCTCTGCGATTTGTCCCCACCACATTTCCACAGGGCGCTCAAGGTCCGCCAACAACCCCCTTCTGGTAAAACTACCAAAATCACGAATCACTGCTCATCTTCACTCTTTCATTCCTCTTTTTTCCCGCCTTTGGAATAAACTTCCTCACTCTATTCTTTCCCATTCTTCCCTACAGGCTTTCAAAACAGCTGTTCACCACCACCTCTTCTCTTCCCCCATCCAAATCCTCGATCTTTTCTACCCCCGATAATCCACCCAAGCCCACTTCCTTCATTTCTCCTGCTTTCCTTCCTGAAAGTCCCTGAAACGTCCATCTTCTCTTCGCCATGTTCCCCGTCCCATCCCCATCCCTCTCCCTTCCACAGTTCACCTAATGTGTCTGTTCCCCACTGTTTTGTCCCTTCCACTCCCGTCCCTCTTGTCTCATGCCTCCTTGCTGTGAGTTGTGTGTTAGCTCTCATACGAGCCTCGACCAAGGTATACAAAAAAAAACAAAAAAAAAACAGGCGAGCATTGGGTGGCTTTGACACCAACTCTCTGGTTCTTTAAGGCCTCATCTCTCCCTCCTTCCCAACTCCAAGTCCGTGTTCCTTCCCCCTGCCTCACAAGGATTGACACACAGACTGATTAGACCTGCATAGACCTCAAGCCAATACGGAAGGCATCACTGGTTTCCAGCTTTTCATTATTCGGCCCCTACCAGTTTTACCAGAGGGGTGGTTTGCTGTCTCTGTCTGTCCATCAATCCCACCTGTGGTTTTTCCAAGTCCTTTTTCCCCCAGACACTTAAACATCCTCAACTGAAACTTGGTGCATTGTGTTATTTTGACTTTCAGGCCATTTTGTCAGTTTTTCAATTATGCCATTTTTAGACTCAGAAAATATCACATATTGTACATGGGTCAGTGTTCAGCTGCCCTAACTCCATCCCACTACTTTACACCCATTGGCTGGAGAGCTGGCCTGACTCCACCCCAATAAAATCATGCATCGCCATTGCATGAATCAGCACAGATTGACAGGCCTTAGACCTGTGTTGTTAGTCCATGGCCCGTTGCAATTGGAATGATCTCAGGTGTATAACCACACGAGGGGAGCACTCGGTCGAGTGCAAAACCTCCGCCACCAATACTGCTGGGTCACTTAAGTTAACCAGATATCCTATTAATTGTATGTCAAAACGGATCAGACTCTACTGAACCACGATTGAATAAACTAAATGCCCAAAAAATAAAATCGAAATTTTTTTGAAAAAAAAGTTGCAAATTTTTTTTTTTTCCTCCAACAAATTTTATTTTTGGTTGGAAATCACTTAAAACATGTAGAAATGCAAAAACAAAAATTCAAATATTTTTTCAAAATGGCGGCCATATTGGACTTTGGAACAAGTCCAAAATCTAATAGCATGATCCTTGGACCATACCTAATCCCACCACCAAGTTTCGTCGAAATCCATCCAGGAGTTTTTCCGTAATACTGTTCACAAACAAACAAGCAGTCATAGACTGGTACTTGCGAAATCGTCAACTTGACCTCTGACCTTGTCTAATAAAAGCTGTCTCTTGAGAAGGTAGCGAGGCAAACTAGAAGTTTCGACGATGATTCTGTACCAATCCATCAAAAATCAAATGTTTTGGATGTTTGACCTCACTGTGACTTTGACCTTTGACCGAGTTTGACCAAAATCTAATCGGTGCTTGCCACCACCCTCCTGAATCACGTGGTGTAATTTGACATTGGTTGCTTCTTCCGTTCTCAAGTTATCGTTTTTTGGATGTTTGACCTTTGACCGATTTTGACAAATTTAATCAGCGCGAGCCATCAGCCTTCTGAATCATGTGGTGTAATTTGACATTGGTAGCTTCTTCCGTTCTCGAGTTATCGTGCCTACAAACAAACGAACAAACAAACAAGCAGTCATAGACTGGTACTTACGGAATCGTCAACTTGACCTCTGACCTTGTCTCATAAAAGCTGTCTCTCGAGAAGGTAGCGAGGCAAACGAAGTTTCTACGATGATTCTGTACCAATCCATCAAAAATCGAATGTTTTGGATGTTTGACCTCACTGTGACCTTGACCTTTGACCGATTTCGACCAAAATCGAATCGGCACTTGCCATCACCCTCCTGAATCACGTGGTGTAATTTGACATTGGTAGCTTCTTCCCTTCTCGAGTTATCTGTACCAAACCATCAAAAATCGAATATTTGACCTCACTGTGACCTTGACCTTTGACCGATTTTGACCAAAATCTAATCGGCACTAGCCATCACCTCCTGAATCACGTGGTGTAATTTGACATTGGTAGCTTCTTCCGTTCTCGAGTTATCGTGCCTACAAACAAACTTAAGTCATCAATATACTTACGAAATCTTTAGATTTCGTAAGTAACAAACAGACAGGGGTGAAAACAGTAACCTCCGTCCATCTTCGATAGCGGAGGTTAAATATATTATATATGCACATAAGCCGTACATCTTTTTGCTTCATGTATGTGCATCAGGTTATTAATCTCCGACCAGGTTTTACTGGAGGGCACTATAGATTTTCTCTCCATCTGCCCATCCATCCCATGTGTGCTGTTTCAGACTTTTTTTTTTCCCCGATACCCTCCAACATATTCGACTGAAACTTGTGGGTGGGTGGGTTAGAGAGCTTCTTATTCTTCATTTTGGTTCCGGTATCGGCTCGATTATGCGTTAAACGCAAACAATTTTCTCCAGAACATTCATTGGGACCTGTGGGTGACGAGCATTGCAAAGCAATTCTCGCTCTTGTTTTCATCTATTTTGGTTTTCAGTTTTTCATTATATTCATTCATTTGTTCGCCCAATACCCCCCAATTATTTGGTGTTTTAGGACAACATGCAAGGCTGTGTGATGTCAAGAGCTTTCCCTCACTGAAGACCACAATACAATCTACAAGGATTCCGCATGCAGTATCACTTCACTTCTGATCACATCGAATAAACAAATAAAATAAAAACCCACTTTCGATTCCTCCCAGCTCATTTTTCACCACCTCCAACTTGACATGCATGCATTAGTGAAGAGTCTGAGGTTCCTTTTTGGGGAGAATTCGTTAGTTTACAAAATGATGAAATTTTCTCAGTGAAGTAAATGGATGAAAAGGAAATTATTTCTTTCTTTTTTCTTTTTTTTTCCTGTGATTTTTCCTTTAACTGCATATTATGGTCACCAACTGTTAAGACTGCTAAGGTTTGGCGGTGAAGTAAATCGATGGAAAGGTCATTATACGTTGACTGAATAGTTTGTTTTATTATTATTATTATATATTGTCTTGTACTTGTAGATATGCAATCACATGTGCAACAAAAATGACTGTAATTTGCAAACCTTTACATCCACAGTCTGGACCCAAGAGCTCTTGAATGAGGTGTCAGCATTGCACATGTGGTTGACATTTACCCCGCTCAGTCAAAATTGGCCAACTTGCACACGCACACGCACACACACACAGTATCTCACAAAAGTGAGTACACCCCTCACAAATATGTAAATAATTCAGTGTAACTTTTAAAGCAGCTGTGCTTGAAGCAAAACCTTAGAGTTGATGACGGAGTAGACATTGTGCAATATGTTTGCAGGCACAAAACTGCCATTCCATAAAAACAATGTGGCATATTATGAATATTTCTGAAGACGAGTCAACAAAAGTGAGTGCATCCCTGCTATTGTCTGCACAAGAAGTATGTCAAGCATGGTAAAACAACGATGACTGCACGTACTGTTCACCAAGTTCAGAATCTAGTCCTCCAAGACAGACAGTGTCGCCAATATTGCTGAAGAGATTTCTACAGCTTCTGGCCAGTCTGTTAGTGCGCAAAACCATACGTCGCACACTCCATCGTATCGGGTTGCATGGGCGTCGTCCAAGGCATAAGCCTCTCCTGAACAGAGCCACAAGAAAGCTCGCAAACAGTTTGCTGAAGCACATCAATCCAAGCCCCTGGACTACTGGCAACATGTCTTCTGGTCTGATGAAACGAAGATCAATTTGTTTGGATCTGATGTAGTGCAGCGTGTCTGGCGGCGACCTGGGGAACAGTACCAAGACAAGTGGGTTATCCCAACGGTCAAGCATGGTGGTGGTAGTGTCATGGTGTGGGGATGCTTGAGTGCTGCCGGTACTGGAGAGCTCAAGTTCATCGAGGGAAACATGGATTCTACGATGTACTGTGACATCCTGAAGGAGAAGATGTTACCCTCCCTGCGACAACTTGGTACAGGATCCCAGCAAAGACATGTGGAACACTGGTCAACTCCATACCGAGTAGAATAGCTGCTGTGCTCAAAAACAATGGTGGACATATAAAACACTGAAAACAATAACGCTTCAATGTGAGAAATTTCCTTGGGTGTACTCACTTTTGTTGCCCCCCTCCCCCACTTTTCACAGATATGCCCAGTATGCCAAATTGTTTCCACATAATAAATGTTTTGGGCCTGTACATGTATGACAGAATGTCTACTCTATCATTTATTTGAGTCTTGTGTTTATAATACATCGAAGTAAAAAGTTGCAACAAAATATGTACATTTTTGTGAATGGTGTAATCACTTTTGTGAGATACTGTATATATGTGTATGTATGTATGTATATATGTCTATATATGTCTATATATGTATATATATATATATATATATATATATATATATATATATATATGCGCATGGCTCACAAGTGGGTCCACATACTGTTACACAAAGGGCAAAAAAAAAGCTTAGGGAAACATGAAATGCAACCCATTATGTTAATCTGCATGTATTCAAATTGCTTAATCTAAATTTTTAGACCTGCAGCATGTCTGGTTTTAAAGTTACCACTGAATATCGACAACACTGTAAATACACGTTCGAATTTCGAGCTTGGCGTCAGCGTTATGTATGGAATCGGATTAAGAAAAACAACGTAAATATTATATTTTGGGATAAGAAACAGATAATTTTACTCTGCCTTTTTAAACAGGCTCAATATGTGACAGGAAAAAGAAAAAAAAACAACACATTTTGAGAGAGTCCGATGTTATAAATTACGAAGAAAACGCAGACGAGTTCAGTCGCAAAGAAAGCCACACTTGTAAGCGGAAAATAACGTTAAAATTGAATCTATTTCTTTCGAACTTTTGAAAATAATCACTTTAAACATGAAAAGAAAAACATAATTATTACTTCTCGGATCCTCACGAAGCACCAAAAAAATTATTGCGTTGTTTAAAATGAAGAATTATCAGACAAATGTGAGTCTCCTCATTCGGCTCGGTGTCCTCCCGTTGGATTCGTACTGTTGCGGATTCGCGCCCGCCGGCGTGCGGACGGCCACGTAACTCGAATCGCGGCACGTCGCCCACCGGACGGACAATCCAGTCGTGACCCTCTCGGACTAACGCCGGGAACTAGTCACGGGTGGACCTTTCGGTCTCACCACGATCGTGCCAATCGGCCCCCGCGTGGGATAGGGTTGCTCGCCAAATTCGACCTACCTAAGTACCCACACGGAGGGTAGACCGGGCGATCGCACCTCGCCGCAGGTCGACTTCGGACACGGGCCACTTTAAGCGACCCGTTCCGTACTATCGGGATAACTGAGCGGTGTTATTCGTCGGCCTCGACGGTTCGATTAATTATCGGGCGTTTTAGCCCACGACCAACCCTTTACGTGAAGCAAGATGGAGATTCAATGAAAGAAAAGACGAAGCGAAGCGGGAAAACAGTTCAACATGAAGCACATTTATTTCGCGATGAACGGAAAGCACACATATACAATTCCACCAAAAGCACATGTAAAAGAAGAAGACAATGCAATATTACACAAAAAGCAAATGCAACAATGCAGATCTAACCGACTACCGGGCACACGGCAACACTTATACAATTTTACTTCACAGACGGCACCGACAACACATATTCCCAAAGCAAAAGAAAAGAACCACCCTCAAGGATGAGGGGGGTAGGCGGGCCTGGGGCCGAGACCGTGTCGGGCCTACCCGTCTGATGATGAGACGCGGAGCGGCGGTGGCGCCTCAACTCCGCGGGTCTCGCGGACAGTCTGGTAGGGGGTGGGAAAGGGGCCCCCTTGTCGCACTATCTCAGCGCGGGGGGAAACAGGAGGGGGTTGTTGATGCTCGGTGGGGGGGGGGAGGAGGATATCACCCTGTCTCTGGTCCTGCGGCGAGCGTCTCCACCTCGACCTCGGTCGCGCCGCCGGCCTCTCCCTCTGCAGCTCCCGGCACCGACGCGAGCACCCCCTCGTCCGCCTTCGCCGCCGCCACCTCTCCACAGCTCCGTCTACTCGCCCTCTCCGTCTCCTCTCTTGGCTCGTCCCAACTTCTTTCCAGCTCCACCGACGACTCTCTTGAACTCCGCACAACTGTCTTTACTGACGAACACAGCCGTTTATATAAGCCCCGTGGCTTCGCTCTTTCACCCTTGACCCTTTGCCTCCGACCCTTCACCTCTAACTGGCTCCCCATTGGACCGAGGAAAAGTGGGCGTGAATGCTTTTTGATCCATGAATTTGCATATCGCGACCTCACTCCAACGCCCTGGAGGCGGGGCCAAATCGCCCACGCTCTCCGATTGCACGGAACAAAAGTGGGCGCGAGTCGTTTTTTATCCGTTTTCTGCAGAAAGTCCGTGATGTTTTTGAATACGCTGCTCGGTGCGCGCCCTGCACGAGTCCAGTATCGGTCCAGTCCACGAGTGGCGCGAGATGGTGTGGATGCGATGGTGGCGAGTTGTGACAGTAAAGGTCGTGGCAGTTGTGGTGAAGCGGCGTTGTGGTTGGTGGTTGTTGTTGTGAAGCGGCGTTGTGTTTGGTGGTTGTTGTTGTGAAGCGGCGTTGTGGTTGGTGGTGGTAATAATGGCGGCTGGTCCAAAATAAAGATAGTAAAAGAAAAACGGCTCTCCTGAAGTCGCAGCCCGACTGAATGACATTTATTCCCTCTAGACAACGGGTTTGGGCCAAACTACACATATACTTACCGAGATATCTCACCTAAGGGACCTGAATGGTGGTTTGTGAATTTCGTCAACCACAACACTACCCCCTCCCCTTTTTACAGACTCGTCCCGAGTCGTCAAATTTTCGTGTGCCATCATGTGTAGTTTTCCCCTAGTACATTTTACCTACGGATCCCTGAGTGCGACATTCATGGTATTCGTGTCCCCAAAATAAACAACCTGAGGGCTGAGTAACTACCTAAACAAACTCACTCACACGGACGACCGAAATAAAATTGCCGGCGCTAAGACAAACATGCCGGGGGCGCACTCATATTTACAGTACATCTTAACCTTAACTTACAAATTTTACACTAAACCATGGCCCAGGATCACTGAACTCTGCAAAAAGAAAGCAGTTAGCGGGGAGCCAGGCTGCTCACATGCAGTCTCTGGCTCAAACAATGCAGGTGACAGGGAACGTGGCCGGCTGCTCACACGCAGTCCAAGGCCTTCCTTTTTGAACTGAATGCAGTGAACCACAACGGTGCATGGGCTGCACAAACGTAGTCTTCATGCCAGCTCAAGTGGCACACGCAATGAACACAACGAATGGATGGATGAATGGTTTGAACTGAACGCAGTGAACCACAACGGTGCATGGGCTGCACAAACGTAGTCTTCGTGCCAGCTCAAGTGGCACACGCAATGAACACAACGAATGGATGGATGACAACACGGTGCACGGGCCGCCACTGCAGGCCCGTGTTGTAGCTGCCAACAGGGCAGTTCTTGCAGCTTGCAAACTGTTGCCTTGATCCTGGCACACATGGCAATGAACAGGGGGGGGGGGCAAAGCAAAATTGAACGGGGCTGGTGAACGTGGGCAGTGGGCATGGCATGGCAAAGGCAGCAGGCAAACACAGCCCGCAGAAGAAGGCCGCTGCAGGCGAACACAGCCGGCAGATGAACTGGCCGGCACAGGCCTTGAAGTACCACAGCTGCAGATGATCCAGCCGGCACAGGCCTTGCAGCAACACAACAGCTGCCGATGAAGTGGGCCGGCCTCTGCCTTGCAGCAACACAGCCAGCAGATGAAGCTGGCCAGCCTTTGCCATTCAGTGGAGGTTGGTGGAGGGAGTGGGGTGGTGCTGGCCACTCAGAAGGCGGGCTCGGACCTACCCTATGGTCTCCCTCCCACCTATCGCCTTTGCCTGTCACTGTACATACCCACTCCCTTAATTTGTCAAACCCCAATTTAGCCCCAACTTATTTTTTTGTTGTTTTTATTTTTACTTCCCCACTATAAATCGTCCCCTAACCCCCTTTACTGTCCTTGTTCGGCTAACCTATCCTGTCACCTAGCCTACTCCCAACCCCTACGTTCCCTTCCCGGAGGGGAACAAGGGAGAGCTAGCGTCCTGTGCCGAGGCCCAACGAAGCCTCAGGATGGCCTCCCCAGACTTCAGCGATCTATAACCAAAGTGGGTCCAGCGGCCCACAACGAGAGCGAGGGGATGGATGGTGCGGAGGGGTACACTTCCTATCTACCCTAACCATTAACTGTTAAACTACCCCGGGGCTTTCAACAAGCGCCTCTCGCTTAAACTATTGGTTCTAACAACCCAGATTCCCGTCGCCTGTGTTGGTGTCCTCACAATTTCGGGCCTCGCCCCCCAATTTTCTCTCCGTGCCCTCACGCGGTTTCATGGCTGGGACACGTGGCTCCCTTTGGCAGGCACGACCCTCTGCCGAATCTCCCGCTATGGCACCCCCGGGCACTACACTGCCTCCGAGCCTACCAGCTCGCTAAACACCGGGGAGTGCCCCCCATGGCACCTCCCCTGAAACGCACACGTGGCAGGCTGGCTTCCCAGGCCCCTTTCCGAGGGTCACCCGTGCCCACAACACTGCCCGCGCGGCTAATGGCGCCCCGGGCCCCCGCACCAAGCAGGCGCACCCGTGCCCACTACGCTATCCCGGCCCCCCATGGGCCCTTGGCCTACCACGGCCGACTCGCCTGGTGCCCGGGGTACCCACTCAGCGATACTCACCTTTCGCAGCCACGCTCCCAAGCCCGTCAACAGGGCTCCTGCACCCCTCCAAACGGGTTTCGAGCCTACACTCCCACCAACAACAAAACGACTTCCATTTTGTTAATTTGACTAACCCAGCTAACTTACTTTATACTGACCCCGGGGTCCCTTGGGCGGGAGTCACTCCTCCCACCAATCACTCATCGCACCATGCAGTCCCCATTCGCTCCATACACACAGACCCGCTGGCCTCACTCACTCATCATGTACTCACCTCACAACTCTTCAACACACTCACCGCTGAAGTCTGCCATCCTTCTATCTGCATCCCCTAACTAACTCGTGCTCCCAAGTCGTCCCTTAAACTATAGCACGTTCCTTTTAACACTACGTAGCTAAACTACGTCAACTCTACACATCCAAAGGCTGTCACTGTCTCCAAATCTCTAAAATCATTTTATTTCCCAACCTAAATCTGGCTACAATCCCTCTAACTCATCCATTCCACGGACTCCATGAGGACTTACCCCTGCCCCATGAAGTCGGTCTAACTAAGCTAACCCTTCCCCCAAACTAGTTTCCATCCTGTGCCCTGGTCAAGGGGGTCTTCCACCCCTTGTCCAGGAATCCTGTGCACCCGAAAGTGAGGCTTGCTTTTCTTTTTTTTTTTTTTCCCCATGCGCAGCACCAGCGCGGCAACTCGCAGCTCGCGCACTTTACACCTGCCCGTGACGTCATGCAGCTGCACGTGTACCTCGTCCCTTCTTGGACGGTACCATCCGGCAGGGATACCCCTCCTGCCGGATTCCAACCCCAGGTGCAGCCATGACGTCACCGTGCGCATAAAAAAAACAAGCCCCACGTCTCGAGGGGTTCCCCACGCGAACACATGTGCTTTGCCCGTTGGAGCTTAACACACACCATCGCGTGGAGAACCCGTCCGGTCCAAATCCGCAATCCTGCCTAAACATTGTCCGTCCGCGGGATCGGCAAATCCACCGCTGGCGTTTCCGGACCGGGACTTCACTCTCGCAAGCGAGCACGTGGGGGCCTCGTGCGTTGCACAGCACGGACCTCGTGCTCACTGCTGGGTGAACCCGGCACGGTCCCCGAAACAACTACAGCCGCTACTCGGCTTCCTTTCCTCACATGTCGCCGTCGTCGCCATTCGACCCACGCACACCTGCGTGTTACGACGCTCACAGTCCATTCCATCACACTCACCCGGGAGACGCGGCTGCGTGCTCCCGCATACCAACCGACATCTCCCTCACATACCGCTCTTTCACACACACGGTCTCCCTTGCATAAACCATACCACTCACACGTGGTGCTCCATTCACTCGCGGCCTTCCACTCACTCGTGCCTCACTCACACACGCGGGGGCACTCACCCGCGGTGCCTCATCCACACTGGCCGTTTCATCCACACACACGGCCTCTTCCACACACGGTGCCTCATCCACACACGGCGTGCTGGGAAGCACGTACTCCGGCACCATCGCCACCACACCACTCACACACGGGGTCGCTTCCACACACGGGGACGCACTCACACCTTGCACCACACACACACAGGGACAACCACACTGGGGATTCGTGTCCCCACAAGGGTCTCCGGGGCCTCTATACCCCCCAAGCTCTCCGTGCACCCGTTCGCAGCACTCCTCCTCTCAACCTCGCAAAGCACGACCGAACTCACCTGGTCGTGACTCGCCTCAAGGGGGCATACTCCCTCCCCTCGTTCCTGGAGGAGGCCATCCCGCTGCTCGCACCGGGTCCCTACATGCTCCGCGAGCTCACCCCCATTATCCTCCACTACCTCCATGTGTGTGTGTGCGTCACTTACCCCGTCTTCATCGTGTAGTCTTCCCTCTATCGTTCCCGTCTCCCGTGTCTCTGCCAACTCAGTCACCTCTTCACCCTTTACCTCCCTTGTCTCAACTATTATTTCCGTTGTCGTCACCTCGTGTCTCGTCTCACACGTTTTGGTCTCCCCATTTAATTTTTCCCTTTCGGTCATAGTCACGACCCTCGCCCAACACGTCCCCCGAATTATTTTTTTCACCCGCCTCCACCGCGGGCCCGACAGCCGTTGCACCCCCTCCCAGCTCGTTCGCTCCCACACGTGGAGTCGCCATTTTAAGCTCCCTGCTAACGGCCTTCATGCCCGCCTGCAGGCATCGGCCCATGTTCTGCGTCTCACCCCGCAACTTTTTCGTTTCTTCCTTCATTTGCTTGTTCATTCCTTTTATTTGCTTGTTCATTTCGTTTCTCATTTCATTTGTGTTTGTATCCATCTTTTCGTTTATTTGTTGTGTATTCGCATCCATCTTTTCGTTCATGTTCGCATTTATCTTCGCTGTCATTTCCGCATTCATTTTTGCCAGCATGGTGAATAGCTGGGCCATGTCCGGGTGCGCTTGAGTGAGCCGTTTCGGCAGGGGTTGGGGAAGGTTTTGGTGGAGAGGGGGAGGGGAGGTGTCATACACCGCGGCCGCTGCCGCACCCATTTCGGGCTCTGGGTTCAGTTGGGCGAGTTCGTTTTCCTGTACAACCAACATTTCCTGCACGGGGATTTCATCCTGAGCCATGGATTCTACACATTCTACATGCATTTCTAATACCCCCGGCTCCTGCTCGCCTTGAGACGCCATCTTGCTTCCCTTAAAGGGTTAATTTAACTCGCTCGTAATTTGGAGGGAATCGGGGGTCGCTTGTCTCACCCCTGGACCGATTCCCGTGAATTTAATTGGAGACAGGACAGCCCGTTTTCCCGTTCTCCGATACCAGTGCCGCGAGGAGGGCGATGGGTTTAAATCCCACTCCTGACACCAGTGTTGCGGATTCGCGCCCGCCGGCGTGCGGACGGACACGTAACTCGAATCGCGGAACGTCGCCCACCGGACGGACAATCCAGTCGTGACCCTCTCGGACTAACGCCGGGAACTAGTCACGGGTGGACCTTTCGGTCTCACCACGATCGTGCCCATCGGCCCCCGCGTGGGATAGGGTTGCTCGCCAAATTCGACCTACCTAAGTACCCACACGGAGGGTAGACCGGGCGATCGCACCTCGCCGCAGGTCGACTTCGGACACGGGCCACTTTAAGCGACCCGTTCCGTACTATCGGGATAACCGAGCAGTGTTATTCGTCGGCCTCGACGGTTCGATTAATTATCGGGCGTTTTAGCCCACGACCAACCCTTTACGTGAAGCAAGATGGAGATTCAATGAAAGAAAAGACGAAGCGAAGCGGGAAAACAGTTCAACATGAAGCACATTTATTTCGCGATGAACGGGAAGCACACATATACAATTCCACCAAAAGCACATGTAAAAGAAGAAGACAATGCAATATTACACAAAAAGCAAATGCAACAATGCAGATCTAACCGACTACCGGGCACACGGCAACACTTATACAATTTTACTTCACAGACG